>NC_035447.2:77803451-78482236 GCF_002127325.2 Helianthus annuus | reverse complement strand
GCCCTTTGATAACTAGGATTACACGTGACGCAAAACGTCCTAGGATGGGGTATTATTCACCCCAACAATTACACATGATCTGAGACTTGAATACAAGACCTCCCTATCTGATACCTAAATATTTATACGGTTTGGTTTTAATACAAGAGCTCTCCATCCGATACCTAAGGGTGGAGGGTATAGTCAATCAACATAGGGAGTTTGAGTGAAATTCTACCCAATAATATTATGTCATGTCAACTCCTCATTTCACTCACTATTTTGCACTCAATCAGGGGTATAGTCAATCACCCTAGAATGTTTGAGTTATAAATTTTTTGATTGGTTCCTCTCTTCTCTCTCTCCTCCATCACCTTTCTCCACCTTCGATGACTTTACACCGATTTTACACTCTCTCTCCTACTCAAACACCCTCACTCAATCAAAAGGTGTGGTCAACAATCGGTGACACCCATTCAATCACCCACTCCCGCACATTATACCCCACCCTAAGTATTTATACGGTTTGGTTTTACACAATCCATTGGTAAATTGATTGGTAGGCTCTATAACCCTGACGTGGCATAATCATGTCAACTCCTTATTTATTATCCAATCACAATTGACGTCCGGATATCTTTCCAACCGTTTGCATGTAAAAAGTTTTACAAAAACAATAAACAGAAAAAGTTACACGAATAGTTCCAAACTTAACAGAAATAGAGGCAAAGAAGTTAACGCCCTACTTCACTTCGTCCCCTCCGGATCTCTCTCACTTTCTCTCTCTCTCTCTCTCTCTCTCTCCTCCCTTAAATCATCATAGATCCAGTAGCTTCCTTTCAAGTTTCATTCATAACATGGGCCATCACCATCATCACCGGAAAACCGGTAAAACCCCAAGATCACTCCCTTCTTCCCCAACACATTCTTCTTCATCTTCTGATTTTGAATTCACTGTGTCGCTTTCGCCCCGAAAATCATCCGCAACGAATCTCTGCCCGGCAGATGACCTGTTTTACAAGGGCCAGCTTCTTCCCCTACATCTTTCACCTCGTATCTCCATGGTCCGCACCCTCCTGTTGTCCTCCTCCTCCACTTCCTCCTCCGCCACCACCGCCCGCCACTCCTCGGATTCGCATTCGTCGTTTTCGACCGACGGATGCTGCGACTCCTCCCGCCCTAGCTCTGTCACCGATGACGACCTCCACCTCCACACCAAACTGGTTAATCCGAATTCGAATAACGCTAGCATCGTCGCCAACAACCACAAAAAACCGAATAAGTATTTCTCGTTATCGAGATTCTCATCCGTCTTCCGTAAGGAAACGAAAACGTCGACGAGTAAAGTAGATCCGGATATCATGGTATCCGGATCTTCTGTCAAACGGATGAGTGCGACAGCTAAAGAAATGATAAGAAAATATCTGAAAAAAGCAAGGCCGTTGTACGAGAAACTCTCGCAGAAAAGTGCCCCGTCACATCAGTCGCCTGCTGAGACGACTAAAACTGACGGGGCCAGGAAGGAAAACGATGTGATTTCTCACTCGTTTTCCGGAAACCTTAGGTACCCGAGACGTAGAAGCTGCGTGTCAAGTTGCCCATCGTCGATGCGGTCATCGCCTAGCCACTCGGGCATATTGTGCCACAACAGTGTGGTGCGAGGAGCCGGCGGCATCTGCTCGAGCAACTCTTCTTCTATGGAGGAACTGCAGAGTGCGATTCAGGGGGCCATAGCTCATTGCAAGAACTCGATGACTCAGAACAAGTAGAAGATCAGAAGAACAAAGAGGATAATAATATCTGGAGTGTACAACTGCTTCAGCGCAAGGTACAAGTCGTTAACAGCGTCTGTGATCTGGATCTGACTGTTTTTAGTAGATCGCTAATTAATTGATAGTGCTTTAAATTAAAATTTGTAAACTCTTAAGATTGTTTTTTGTGGACTTGTTTCAATAACTTATTTCTAAATTTTATTGGTTTTAGGAATATTATTCTAAATTTTATATAATTTATTTAGTCTTCCATCTGTCTCAGTTATTATGTAAATTAGTTATGTATCAAAGTATCAATGTGGAGGTGTTTACGATCTATTTTAATTAAAAAAATGGACCATATTGATCAATGTTTTAAAAACCGGTTTAAACCGGCCGGTTGAACCGGTTAAACCAGATGCCGAATGTTTGGCCGACACGAATCATATCGGTAAACTAAGGAAAAGGCAAATAACTTGTACCGCTGGTAAATTGGGCTCAACCAGTTGAATCATTTCTGAGTCTAATCCAGTACAATTAAAATAAGGTTTTTAAAACATTGATATCAATGGCTGTTGTTTCGGAAATGACAACCCAAACGATGCATAGTATGCGAGTTGCCTGGACCACTAAGTTTTAACGGTTTACACCGGTGTTATTAATTCCCTTTCCAATATTATTAGTTTGTATTCAAACTTAAAAACAACACAGTAGTGTATATTCTAAAAACTAAATTCATAAAAAAAAGGTTTACACAGCCTCTTCAAAACTATTAAAACCTAATTGTAAGGATCTTTATTCGATTAAACCGGCCGACTTATTTCAGTTCAGATGTTTTTTGGTTGGTTTTAATATTTATTTACAAAAATATACATACGAGCTCCTATATAGTAAGTAGTATTTAAGATTGTAGAAGAAGCGAATGTTTGCTGGAAAGTTTAGTTACGTTCGTCCATTTAATAAATAAACAAACATGGACGACGAATTTCGTTCGATTAAAAAAATGAACAAAAAACTAAATGAACAAATATAATAAAGGCCGCGTTTATTCAATTGTGTTTGTGAATGTTCGGTAATGTGTTCATTTATATTCATTAATATTTGTTTACGGATGTTTGTTTGTTTATGTTTGGTTATTAAAGTTTTTTATGTTTTACGATTTTTAGTTTTTAGTATTTGACCCTAACATTTAAACTTCTTGTATTTTCTTTTTATTTTTAATTCTTAGTTTATTATCCTTACATTGAAACCTGAAACCTTAGTCGTCACACCGTTTATGTGTTATCCCTCCCTTTTCCTTCCTCGCATTCGCTTCCAAGTTAACTATATATTTTATAGGGTAAAGTTCTTGTACAAATAATCTTAACATACTAAAACATACAAATTGAAGGAAAACTCAAAAAAGACAAGAGGTGGCATTTTTGTAATTATCAATAACTATAAGTTACTCTACAAATATACCTAAAAAAACCTAACCACTCCCCCACCCCCAAAAAAAACCTAAACCCCCCACCCCCCAAAACCTAAAAAAAAACCTACCCCCCCACCCCCAAAAACCTAAAAAAAACCTAACCCCCCCACCCCCCCAAAACCTAAAAAAACCTAACCCCCCCCCACCCCCCAAAAACCTAAAAAAAAACCTATCCCCCCCCAACCACCACCAAAAACCTAAAAAAACCTAACCCCCCCCCCCACCACCAACAACCTAAAAAAAACCTAAAAAAAATTTTTTTTTTTTTTGCTAACGAAATGTAGCGATTTTTTAATAAAAAATGTTAAAAAAAATTTGTGTTTTTTTAGGTATTTTTGGTTGTAACTTTGATAGTTGGTGGTAATTAAAAAATGCCACCTTGTCTTTTTGGGTTTTCCTTCAATTTGTATGTTTAGTATGTTAAGATTATTTGTATTTGATCTTTTGCCTATATTTATATTCCATAATTATGTTGAATACATGTGATTAAATATGTTGATTTTTATTTTTCAAAACTTTTACTTGTTTATTAGTTTGTATTCGTTTATGAAACTAACAAATGAAAATGAACAAAATTTTTTCCTTAACAAAAGAATTCGAAAACAAAATTTCGTTCGGCTATTTCTCGTGAGCCGTTTGTTTCTCCAATAAAAGCTTAACGAACGAATATGAACAATGCCTTTGTTTAATTCGGTTTGCTGACAACGCTATAGTAAGTTCATATAAAATCACTAAATATTTAAGCATTATTAAGAATAAATTTTTGTGTTCATAAATATATAATTTATCAAGAATACGTGAATTATTATACACAATACCATATGTGAATAATTAAGCGCACAATATTACGTAACATATATAAATAATTACGTAACAATTATAGTAATGCATCGTGTGAATTTAATTACACATTGTTACGTGTATAATTACGTGTAGTTATGAATATAAATTACACATTATATATGAATATATAATATATATATATATATATATATTATAGGGGAAGGTTCATTTGAGAAGAAAATTTAATTGAGAAGAAAAAGAACAAAGGGTAATTTTGTAAAACATTAAATAGTTTTTTTCACTTATCTCATTTATTATAATTTTTAACTAATTAATTAGTCATAAAGGTTAGTATCCTCCACACTAACTTTTTTTGCCTACACAATCAAAAGTTATCTTACATATTTCAAAATTCATCCTACACATTGAAATTTATCCTACACAACTCGTAATTTATCCTACACAACTCGTGATTTATCCTACACTTTAAATTATTTTATTTTATTTTTTTTGAAAAAAAATATATATTTTGAAGTTAAGTTACAAAAAATTTAATGTAGTTAGCTATTAAAAAGGAACACTAGAAATTAATGACCTATGTAGATTTACCAATGTACCCTTATAGTAACATTAAATACTTATATTAAATGAATTAAAATAAAGCATTCTTATTGGTTAAAATTTTTCTTTTTTTCTTCTTACAAAAAATTTCTTCTCATTTGAACTCTCCACTATATATATATATATATATATATATAGAGGCCGATTAACGTACAATACCTCTTATCCTACATTATGTACGCGATGCCCTCAGCCGTACGATCTTCAATCGATCAAAACGCGAACGAAACTAATTAAAATGATTAAATTAATCATTTTAATATATCTAAATCATACCTGGAAGGTTAAACGTCATTGCGAGGTCATAAATCTCTGTAATTGACCGATGATAGTTCAAAATCAAACCCTAAATCAAATCAAAAACCTGAAAATCTTCTTCCCCAACCTCCCTTCGTTCCATTTAGTGCGATATCGATAATAAGAACTACTAATTTGGGAGTTGTGAGGGTCAAATGGAAGAAGACTGACAATGATCGACCACACAATCGAAGAAGATGAACAGTAACACACACAGAGATTTTTCACATGCGATATTCAATTTTCCACATGCGATTCTACACACCCATGCCATTTTTCACATTACCCCATGCCATTTTTTCACATGCGATATTCAATTTCTCCACATGCGATTCTACACACCCCATGCCATTTTTCACATTACCCCCATATACCATTTTTTCACATGCGATATTCAATTTTCCACATGCGATTCTACACACCCATGCTATTTTTCACATTACCCATGCTAGCATTTTTCACATGCGATATTCAACTTCCACATGCGATTCTACACACCCCATGCCATTTTTTCACATTACCCCATGCCATTTTTCACATGCGATATTCAAATCTTCCACATGCGATTTGTCCATCTACACACCCCATGTCATTTTTCACACTACCCCATGCTAACCATTTTTTCACATGCGATATGTATTGAATTCGCACCAGATCTGCACCTGATCGAACGGCTGGGATGATCGCGTATGTATCGTACGATAAGCGCATTTGTTTTACTCTTTACCTATATATATATATAATATATATGGAAATTAGGAGGAAAAACTCCATTTGAGTTCAAAAACTTAAGAAAACTCAATTAATGAACCACATGTTGGCACGTGTTACAAATTTTTTCAGATTTCCGACATGTAATAGCTTTGTCAGGAAAGAGAAAGTTTGATATGTTACACCTCTCGCCCGTTTACGTAGATGTACATCACATGTTACACTTTCTTTTCAATAGCAAATTTTACAGGTTTTACAAATTGTAACATTTTCGAACTTAAATTTACGAGTTTTCAATGTGTTATCCATGTAAAAACATGTTACATGTTTTAAAGAAAAAAATTACTGTAACAAACAAACCTTTTACTGCTAGTGTGTCCGTCAGAAAAAGCAAACGTTGCTCTAATTATTATCCAATCTCAACATAGATTTTTTATGAATGGTGAAGATTGAGTTTTCAGAATTTTCTTAACTCAATAAAGTTTTTAGATATGGTTTCCATATATATAATAGGAAGACTATATATTCAAGTTAAAACACACCTTTTTTTGTGGCATTTTAGTTTTAATAATAAAGTAAATAAAATAAATATATGATTAAAAAATAACAGATTTTAACTCAAAAAAGTCAACAGTTAAAAGGCTTATTCCTTTTTAATCTTTTCAGTTATTTGAACACCTCTGTCGTACACGATCTTGTTATCGACTAACATAATTACATAAACCAAGTGAGAAAAGGTTCACATAGGTTAATTTCTTATCATCAATTTAATATTATTTTATGTAGCCAATGATCTCTAGATCAAGTGGTGGAGGTTTGCATTTCTCTTAAGAGATGCAGGTTCAACTCTCACTTGGTGCAGAGTGTGGCACTGGTGGGCAATGATAGAAAACACAGGGAAACCACCTGGGTTTGGATTCTTGAGCCAAACGGGTTTTACTGGTAATTTCACTGTCGTGCCTATGGGCTTGGTGGGTTACTGGGTTTTCTCTGGAATTGGTGGTGGACTCGGGTTACTCTCGGAGTACTACTTTGTCCAGTGAGTGCTCCAATAGTAATCGAGATTGATTTCGTTGGCTGTTAAAAAAATTATTTTATGTATGTGTGTGTGATTTTTAGTTTACTTACATCTATTAAATTCTATTTATTTGTATTTATTAATGAATTGATGATGAAGATTAGTGTGCATTGCTTGATATTTAATTATATTTATTATGAATAATGAGGAAATAATTGATGAGGGCCACGTTCCATGTGCAACTGCTATGTTTACGATAGTCATGCCAGTGTACTTGTACTCTTTCTTGCTTTGATAATCACGCCAATTTATTAACAAACACTTCCCATTAATCTCACATGTGACATTAAATTTTTTTTTAAAAGTAAGCTTTATTAACACACATCTGTGATTCAAACGGGCAAAAGGCAAACAATAAACAACACCCCTGACTCAAACGGCCAAAGGGCAGACAATTACAGAATATACATCGTGTATTTACCACCAATCCCTCCAACTAATATAATTACAGGACGATCTATTCCTAACCCACCCGTAACCTCTCAGTTTAACCTCCCCTAAGATATCTTGCGGACTTCGACTGATCTGCTTGAAAACCAATTCGTTTCATCCTTTCCAGATACACTAGCATGAAACAATCACCAGACCTTGAATGAGACTCCTAGCTTTCTTACCTAGTTGTGAGAAAATTTGTGTATCTCCGTAATATCTTTGAAGTCGAAAGCATATATCTGAGGTAATTTACACCAAGCACTGAAAGCTGACCAAAACCTCTCCACCACTGGACATGCCGTTTATAACATATGAGGAGGAAGTGACACTTAAAGTAGGGTATGAACATTAGCCTCGAACAATCAAAACCCGTCATGTTAAATTTGACTCAAATATTCATTAGCTTTTTTTTCAAAAGTAAATTTCATAAACACAACAAGCCAAACCTCAAAACGAGGCGTCCTAAACCAAAAACTACATAATTACATATTTACACCAATCTTCCCAAGAAATAGAAACCTTTTTCAACCACAAAAACCCATCGACTTTGTCTCGCTAATGATATCTTCTATCTTGACCTGCTTATTATTGAATTTTGTCCCCATTCTTAGCTCTCCAAATACACAACACCGCAATCAAATTAGACCTTGATTTAAATCAACCCTTGCAACTAACTGCATCTCAAACTTCATCAACCCCTGTTTCTTAATTTAAATCAAGTCTACAAAATTCTCAGAAATTTATAAGCAAATATTTCTATGCAATAGATTCGTACCACATGAATATTTAGTACATCGAAGTATTTATACTCAGATTTCAAAATTCAAATTCCTTTCAACTTTTAATGATTTTTCAAATCTTCAAGAACGGTTAATAATTTATAATTTGAAAAAACAAATAAAACACTCTCTTATTGGATTTTTTTGATTTTATGAAAAACATGACACTATTTTGGATTTTTTTTATTTTATGATTTTTTTTTATTTTTTATAAGAATATAAACACAAACAAATAAACACAAAAATTAACTCAACAGTTACAATTATACAATTACAATTGCAATGGGATCAAAATCGTTCTCAGGCAGACCAAGGAACATTTTTTAGTGCGAACTTATTCAGACTGCTCTAGAGTGATTGTCGTATGTTTGTCCACTTAAAACTTTAACGCTCAACTTTCATTTTTTTTTCAACTTCGTGATTTGCCTTAAGGTATATTATACTATAATACTCGAGTGTCCCATCCCATGACACACCCCTGCGATCAATGTAAGCACACGATTTATCATAGCAAGTGAGTATACTGAGTTCATCCCTTTGTTTTACAACATCAGACTATTGGTGAATAGGTCAGTACTTTCGTACAACAAAGTGACATATTTGTGGTCCAAACGGGGTTAGGCAAATAGCTTTTCGTACGATTATTGTTTTTTATAAGCACATGGAATTCCCTCATTGAGTTTGTCTCCTGTTGTGCATATGTCTGTTGCCTACGTCTTGATGTAATAGGACTTGAATATGTAAAATACGAGTTGTGTATAAAACTAGCTCATCCGTACAGATGTAGTACACCGCACGGATGAGCAGGTTAATCCGCACGAAGATGTTAGTTCGCACGAATGAACATCACGTCTGGACGAAGGTAAATGTATATAAATAGTTGTGCGGACTGGGCGATAGGTAGACGCGCGTGTGGTTGACAGTGAGGCGAAGCGCTGTCAAAATTGTACCAGAATTGTGAATTATATAGAAAACCTAGAAAATTGTGAAATCTTATGTTTCTACATATTTCTGATGGATTCCGCACATCTGACTTAGGATTTAGATATCTCCATATATGTTAACGACGATCGTCAAAACTGGACCTACAGTGGTATCAGAGCAGGAGGCTAATATCCACCAGAAACTACAAGACTTGGACACTTAAACATTCTTTATACAACATTTTCTTTGTTTCATAGTTTTCACGGTTAAAACTGGATTGATTTTTTCCAAGGATGTGGGAAAACTACAGTTTTAAACTGTGACAACTGGCACAAAACACCGGTAATTATTGTCCGTACTATCTATTTATTATTTTATTATCAGCAATTATGTGCTTAAACGTCAACATTATGTAATTACTTGCTTTACATATGAATTCATGCATGTTTTTATACTACAAATATGCATTGTGCATTAGATTAAGCATTGCATCAGAAAAACTGTAAACTCACCGGTAATACACACTGTGTCAGCACTTCCGCAGAAAGCAGTCAGACCAATAGATTTAGGGCCTAGGAGTAGGTCCAACATCAAAAACACATTAAAACCCAAGTGTGGATACAAGGGTTAACATATACACTTTCCGGAAACTAAGATATGCACTAAAAGACACCCGAAACTCACTTTAAATGTTGAATTCTGCAGAATTCAGCAGAAAAATAGCAAAAAAAAAAACAGCATTTTAACACAAAAATTATGCAGAATTGATGCTTTAGTGTCCAGAATAACTTACAAAATGTCGGGAATTGAAACTGTCACAAAAGGTGCTTCATACCTAGTAACTGCGCAATTTAGCACTTTAACGACCGTTAACGAAACGAATAATCGGACACTACCACAAAACATCAAAATTAAACTAGAAGCATTGTTTTTATGAATATTAAGCTAGTATTGGTGATAAAACACCTTAAAAATCATAAAAACACCTAAACACACTTAAACTTCTAGTTTACACTTTAAACCTCCAACTTTTCAACAATTTGCAAATACCCCCCCCGCCTCATTCGAAAACTGGCCCCAAGGGCCCACCTCACCTTTTGAATAAAATATTTACATGCATGCTTGATATGGGACATGAAATCTAGTGGACAAAGGATGTTGGGAATTTATAAGTTGTAACTAAGACCTAACTTCACTATCTTTCCCATTTCCAAAAAAATCACCAACTCTTCTCCTCCCTCTCCCTTTCTCTCAACCGGACTGTTGGTGCACTTTGTGTCTGTACTTTGTCTGTATTTTGTAATGTATAAAACGATGTCTTTTGTCTGTTGTGTTTACGTCTTTGTTATGTTGTTTATGTGTTGGAATGTGTGTTTGACCAAGTCAACCATCCTCCTGGTTTGACTTGGCCAAACATCCACACTTAGTGTTTGAAAAGATATGCTTCGAAGGATGTCATCGAAGGATGATTGTATCCTTCGATGACCTCGAAAGATAATGTTTCGATGGATATTATGGACCTCGAAGGATATACATCCTTCGAGGTATGTTGGATCCTTCGAGATCTTTCGATGGCAATTCTGGTCGATAGATGATCCTTCGACCAGAATACCTGATCCTTCGTGCATGGTTGTCTGTTATGGGTATATATATCCATGAGGGTTTCACTTCAAGCAGAAGTTCTGTGTAAGTGTGTTAAGTTGTTGAGAGCTTTTGTGTGTGAACCCAAGTCTTGTAAGAGAGCATTTCAGTTTGGTCAAGGTCTGTAACCGTGTCCACTGAAATACAAGAGAAAACTTTGATACTTTGCTTGTCTACTCTTTCTCTTTGTAATCTTTGCTTTCATCTAAACTACGGTTTGCACTCTAGCTTGGATTCCGCACTTGCTAGAGTGTTGAACATAACAAGGAATAGGTTTATCCTCAACCTCCGAGGGACCTACAAGTGGTATCAGAGCCGTGGCTCTTTTCCTTGTTAAAACCGGGTTTGTGCAAGACTTTGGTTGTGTTTGGACAAAAACTTTCTTGGTTTAGCACCCGTTTTTAGTGTGTTTCTTGCATTTTTAACCATAAAAACGTGTTCTAAACTAACCGGGTGTGTTACGGGAAGGTTTGGGTAACTTAAAAATCTTGTTTGAAAAGGTTTGTGTTTTCCGGCCAATATTCCGGTCAAACTCCGGTTGCTTGGTGTGGATAAGAAGCTTCCTTTTTGGGCATTATTTTCAAAGTCAAATCTGACTTGGTGAAAAGTTGTTGTCAGATCATCCTCTTTGCCGAAAGTTGGTCACCAACCACATCACCTTTTCACCAACCTGTCGTCCTTTCTGTCAGTGTGTCAGACCGTCGAAAGATACCTTTCGAGCTCGAAAGATCATCCTTCGATCAAGGAGATTCGAAAGATAACCATCCTTCGAACATCCTTCGAAGTCAGTGAGTTATCCTTCGAGTCAAGGAATCTTTTCGAAAGATACATCCTTCGAGTTACTGTTCATTTCGAAAGATAAGGATCCTTCGTGTAGGTGAATCTTTCAAAGTTATCTTTCGAGGTTATTGTTCGAATCTCAACAGTGATCCTTCGAACACTGTGATCCTTCGAACAAGTGTAATCTTTCGTGCATCCTTCGAGTCTTATTTGTTTAGACTTAACAGTTGTGAATTTCAGGTCTTTCGATCCTACATCCTTTGGCTGTTTGTTATCCTTCGAAACTTTTAAACATAGTTTGTGAAAATCAATTTTTCTAAAGTTAATTTTCATCTAATATATTAATTATAAAATGGGAACAACGGTCAATGGGATCCTTCTGCGTGGACTACAACAACTTTGACTCCACAGTCATCATCTACGCAATCATCAACCACGCAATCTGCGCCAGAGTTCAACAAACTGCATGGATGCAGGCTATTGCCCCAACTCAAGCTGCAATGATAACTGCAAATCAATGGGCATGGTCACTAATCAAAGCAACAGCATTCAAACAATGATGCAGGAACGATAGTGAAACTGGTACAAGCACGAAACCGCCAAAGCTTAATCACATCAATGATTGGGGATGGTGGGAAAAGAAGGCTGAGAACTTATGTTCAGGGGCAAGGTCAAGACTTATGGATGTGTTTCTTCACTTCATTTGAAAATGAGTTGAAGTTGCAGGATCAAATCCAGAAACTTACAGCACACTGTCTGACGAAGATAAGAAGAAGTTTGAATTGGAAAAGAAAGCATTTATGATTCTCACGCAGGCTCTTCACAGAGATATATACCACCAATTCGTCTACTGTACGACTACCAAAAGTTTGTGGGATATGCTCACGTTAAGGTGTGAAGGAAATGCTCAATCAAGGAAGATCAAGCAGGAGCTGCTAAAGAAGAGTTTGAAGGTTTTACCTGCATGGAGAATGAAGGACTAGCAGAGTTGTCTACAAGATTTCACCATCTGTTGAGTGAAATGTTTGCCTTCAAAGTTTCTGCCACTCCACAAGACATGGTGAAGAGATTTGCTGATGCCTTACCAGCAAAGTGGAGCAGTTATCTTGAGATTCTCAAGGAAAACGGTGTTCTGGATACAATTACCATTTATGAGCTAATACAGAAATTGGAAAACAAAGATGTTGAAGAAAAGCTCCAAGGCGAAAAGAACAATCACTCCTCAGAATCCAGAGATGTATTTTGGGATTGCAGGTGGTATTACTGGAGAAAAGCCAGCTTCTCAGCATGCTAAGCTTCAAACAACGTTCATCTCCAACACTGGACCTTCAACAGCAAATCAATTTGATCCTTCAGCATACACAATGATTTATTCAAGACCAGATTCTTCTTCTCAACAACAACAACAACAGACAGCTCAACAATTCACTCCACCGCCTTCTTGGATCCTAACAGAGCTCAACAGCAACAACCACAACAGCAGGGATTTTATGGAAGTTCTTCAAGCTTTCAAGCTACTTCCAATCCGAACACTGTCAGATTGGATACTTCCAATTTTTCAAAAGTCAGTGTTGAGATAGCCAAGGAACATATGGAGATGTTGAACACCTTGGTTAGCGCCTACTGTGGGTTGGTTGCGGGTCAGATTGGAAATATCAACCTAACTAACCAAGATTATCAGCAGGTTGATAAAGAAGAGTTTGAGATGATGGATATAAAGTGGGCTCTTGCTAGTGCTATTCGTAGAGCTAAAGAGTTTATGGAGAGAACGGGGAGAACCAACTTGGAAAGCAACAACAACACCAAGTATGGTTTTGATAAGAATGCTGTCACCTGCTTTAACTGTGGTGAAAAGGGTCATTTCAAGCGGGAATGTCAGAAGCCACCCAAGCAAGGCAATCAGAATCCGTTCAGGAATCAAAGACAGCCTCAGCAACAACAGAACAATTCTGACAGACAAATAGTTCCCGTGGGAGGAAATACATCTGGAACCGCAAACTCTAATCCCCACAGAGGATTAGTTGTTCAAGCTGATGAGATTTGCAACTGGAATCTTCAGCTTGGTGAAGGAGGAAATGGTGGAACAGCATGTTATGCTAAGGTGGTTGAAAAGGTTGAAGAACCCGTGTCTGCTGGTGAATCTTCAGAAGATGAAGATAGCTCGGGTTATAGTGGAAGTATGGATGGGGAATCACTTGATGCTGGTGATCTATCAAGTGAGGCTTTAGATCTGGAGGTTGATGAGCTATTGGCTGATGCTGAAGCATTATGCAAGAGAAGATCTATTCTTTGCCAGAAAGCTGCTGGAACTTCTGAGAAGCTTTCTCAATTTTTCTCTGAAGATGGATCTTTTTCTTTTCATACAGCCTTCATGGCTCATGTTGAAGGACAAACCTCTCAGGTATGTGATTCTAAATCTGACTCTATTTCTGCTGCTGTTGAATGTGCTAAATGTCTAGAATATGCAGAAAAGGAAAGTCTTTTTGAAATCACACACAAACACAATCAAGAATTGATTGTTGATCTTTCTAAAGCAACTGAGGCTAACTTGTTTTTAACAAGAAATGAAAAAGAGTTTAAAGCAACAATTGCGTCATTAAAACATGATGTTTCTGAACTTCAAAAGGCTGTTTTGAGAAAACAACATGCTAATAATAATTTGATTGACACAATTGAGAAACAAATGGTAGAGTTAGCTACAGCTAGATGTGAATGTGAAACAATCAAGCAGAAATTGGAAAGCTATTCCAATTCCCGCTATGTTTTGGATCACATTATTGATGTCCAAAGGAAAAAGGGGGATGCAAGATGTATTGGTTACAAATCATGTCCTCCCCCGATGAATCACAACTACTCCAAGTCGCCTAATGATGAGGATATGCCCCGTTTTGAACCTACTGTGCCACTCGGTCTAGATGACTTTGCAGCAGGCCTCGGGTTCACAACTGGTACATCATCCTCGGGGCAATCTGAATCTGAGAATGTGAAAAATTCATCGTCTGTTAAGGAACAGAGTCCTCCGATTATTGAGGATGCTGAGTCTTCGGACGATGAATCTGAAGAAAATGAGAAACCACAGCCTAACTCGGTTACACCAGACATTCCAATTGAGAATCACATCTTGTGTGATCCACCAGTGAAACCGAGTAAGGCTGAAACACCAAAGGCAATGAAGCCCAGTGTACCTAGCAGTGAAAAGAATAACTTGTTGTATACGCTCAAGGGAGACAGCAAAATTTATTCTGACAGAGATTTTCCAATCAAAAATGTAAATCAAGATTTAATTGAGAAAATTTTTGAAGGACGCACTGATAAGTTTTTGGGAAACAAAGGTAACAAAGTGACGGTCACTCAATGTGAACCAATTCCGTGTGAGCTAATTAGAAAACAATACGGAAACCAAAAACTGCCAGTTGAGCGAAAACAACAAGTGAATTCTGGAAAGGGTAAGGGCCAGG
The DNA here is from genome assembly GCF_002127325.2 of Helianthus annuus. Taxonomy (NCBI): domain Eukaryota; kingdom Viridiplantae; phylum Streptophyta; class Magnoliopsida; order Asterales; family Asteraceae; genus Helianthus; species Helianthus annuus. The sequence goes on along the minus strand of NC_035447.2, from coordinate 78,467,531 downwards.
TACAAGAAAAGAGGGCTCAAAACAAGAATGCTCAAGCACCAAAGGCTCAGCAGCCTAAGACTGAACAACCAAGGGTTCAACAACCTAAAGTTGAGCAGTCTAAGGCTCCTCAATCTAAGGCTGCACAACCTAAAATTCAACAATCTAAGGTTGAGCAACCTAAGGTTCAAAAGGTGCAAAACAAAAGAGCTCCAGTTAAGAAAAGAGAACAGAAAGTGAACTTTGTTGGATCAACGGGTACGGACAAACTTGAAACATTTCAAAATAAATCTAACATTGATTTTGTAAAACAAGTTGGAATTTTAAAACGAAATGATCAGAACAATTATACCCAACACACCAATGGATGTGACTTAGGTCCAAGCACATCTAGATCACAAAGTTCAGTGTCTGGTTCTCAGTCTGGTCATCAACACGTTTCTCCGAGGTTTGTAGAGCGGAGAATGTGTTTTGAATGTGGAACAGTTGGGCACATTGTAAGATATTGCCCATACTTGCAAAAATTGAAAGGAAAAACAAGTGCTCCCCAAGAAACCAATTACCAAAAACAACCGGTTTCCCCGAAACAAGACCCACGTGTCTTGAAAGAAAGGGAAAAGAAGTTAAAACAAAAGAACAATAGGGTAATTGAGAAGGCCTTAAAATCAGAGGTCAAGGATGAAAAACCTGTTCAAGCTAAATCTACAAATGTAAAACCAGTAAATACAAAAACAATTAAAACAAATACTGGTACAGGACAACAAGCTTGGAGACAAAAACAGGTAATTAAGTCAGGGGGAGCACCAGAGGTTTTATTTCCTAATCATCAAGTGATTGAGATCACTTTCCTTGATGATCAAGGACGACCCAAGTCCACAAAGGCTTGGGTCCCCCTCTCAAACTGATGTGTTAATTGCATGTGCAGGCGGCTCCAGGAGGAACTATTAATAGTCTTTGGATTGTTGATAGTGGGGCTTCCAGGCACATGACTGGCGACTATCGTCTTCTTTTCGATGTGCGAAGTATAAGAGGAGGATACGTTGCGTTTGCTGGAGACAAAGGAGGGTATATCACCGGCGAGGGAATGATCTCAAATGGAATTGTGAGCTTCGACAAAATCAATTATGTGCAACAGTTGGATCACAATCTCCTGAGTGTTTCTCAAATCTGCGACAAGAAGTTCACCGTGCATTTTGATGATGCCGGTTGTTATGTGCTGAAGCCAGGATTCAAGATTCCTGCTGAATGGATTCTCTTATCAGCACCAAGGGTTAATGATTTGTATGTCCTTGATATGAGCCAAGCAATAACTCAGTCAAAACAAGTTACTTGCTTCATTTCAAAAGCCACTGAAAAGGAGACGATCTCTTGGCACAGACGGATGGGTCATATTCACCTCAGAAAAATGAATCACCTTGTCAAAAACAACTTGGTGAGAGGTGTCAATGTGAAGAACTTTCAACTTCAAGATGTCTGTGTGCCATGTCAAAAGGGAAAGCAGACCAAGAAATCTCATCCATTGAAGAAGGTTAACACCGTCAACATGCCACTCGAGCGTTTGCATATGGATCTTTTCGGCCCAGTCAAACACAAGAGTGTGCACGGAGAAGTTTTCTGCTTGGTAGTTACTGATGACTACTCAAGATTTTCATGGGTTGACTTCATGGTCCACAAGAGCGAGACTCCAGAAATTCTGAAGAATTTGATCACCTTGTTGGAAAATCTGTATAATCTAAAGGTGAGGCGAATTCGAAGCGACAATGGTACCGAGTTCAAAAACAGGGTTATGGATGAGTTTTGCACTGCAAAAGGAATCCTTCATGAATACAGCTCTCGGTACACGCCACAACAAAACGGAGTCGCTGAAAGAAAGAACAGAACCTTAATTGAGACTGCAAGAACCATGTTGGTTGAGTCTCAGCTTCCAGTTCGATTCTGGACTGAAGCTGTTGCCTCGGCCTGCTACACGTTAAACAGGGTTCTCACAGTGAAAAGACATGGAAAAACGTGCTTCGAACTCCTACACAAGAAGACTCCTGACTTGGAATATCTAGAACCTTTTGGTGCACCATGTACCATGATTGAGCCTGACGGGAAGTTTGGTGCCAAAGCTATCGAAGGTTACTTCCTTGGGTATGCTACTCCTAATCTGCGAGTATGGAACCTGACTACCAAAAGGATTGAAGAATGGGGTGAAGTAAGAGTTCAAAGATATTCTAATCCTCCGAAGCCTTCTGGAGATCCATGGATGTTCGATTATGATGGTCTTTTCGACTCATTCAATCTGCCGACATTTGATGATGACAATGCAATTGCTCAAATGTTGTCTGAAAGTGAGAATGCGACTGGCTCTCAGTTAGCTCGTCCAATCATTGTTGACTCACAAGCATCTTCTTCTGTCAACAATCTCGCTTCAAATGAGGTGTTTAATGATGCTGTCGATTACAATTTGTCATCGGAAGATGAGGAGTATGTTGATGCAAATGATGGTGAAGCACTGCGTCCGGTTCAAGGTACTTCAGAAGCAACAGATCCAGTGTCTGCGCCAATTATCCAAGAAGAAAATGCATCATCTTCTACAACTCACCAGCTTCAGAATGATATCGGGAATTTAAATATCACTAACTTGAGGTCAAATGTTGAAGTTCCTCAAGTTACTGAAACCCGAATTCATAACATTCATCCTCAGCAGAATATAATAGGTGATGTTCTCAGTGGTGTAAGGACAAGAAATCAAATCAGAAACAACGAAAATGCTGGCTTGTATGCTGAGATACGAGAATCGGGACAACAAAATGATTGGTCTTTCGCCTGCTATGTTAGCCAAGAAGAGCCTAAATCTTGGAAGGAGGCATTGAAAGATGATTCCTGGGTGGAAGCCATGCAAGAAGAACTTCAGCAGTTCGAGAAGTTGGGCGTATGGAAATTGGTTGATAGGCCCGACAACTACAAAAAGATCGGAACTCGCTGGGTGTTTAAGTGCAAAAAGAACGACCGTGGGATTGTTGTCCGAAACAAGGCAAGGTTAGTGGTTCAAGGCTTCAGTCAGATTGAAGGTATTGACTACAATGAAGTGTATGCACCTGTTGCTCGTCTGGAGGCTATTAGAATCTTTCTAGCCTACGCATCCTTCAAGAAATTCAAGGTGTACCAGATGGATGTTAAAAGTGCTTTTCTACACGGAGTAGTCGAAGAGGAAGTATATGTCGAGCAACCACCGGGGTTTGAAGATCCATTACATCCTGACAGGGTTTTACTACTTAACAAGGCGTTATATGGTCTTCATCAAGCACCTCGGGCTTGGTATGAAACGTTGTCTACCTACCTGCTGAGCAATGGTTTTAGACGGGGTTTGATCGACTGTACCCTCTTCATTAAAGAAAAAGGTGAAGATCTTCTGTTGGTACAAGTGTATGTCGATGATATTATCTTTGGTTCTACCGATGATAAGTTATGCAAAGAATTTGAAAAGGTGATGCAAGATCGATTCGAGATGAGTGCGATGGGTGAAATGACGTTCTTCTTGGGTTTGCAAGTTAATCAGTCCGAATCTGGAATTTTTATTCATCAAACCAAGTACGTCGGAGACATCTTGAGCCGGTTCCAGATGTTCGATACGAAGCCAATTTCTACTCCTCTTCCGCAGAATCACGGCATTACTCCGGATGAAGAAGGGGATGCGGTGGATTCTTCACTTTATCGTGCTATGATTGGATCCTTAATGTATCTCACCGCATCAAGACCCGACATTATGTATCCAACTTGTCTTCTCGCTAGGTATCAAGCGAATCCGAAGGTCTCTCACTATGCTGCTGTCAAGAGGATTTTTCGTTATCTGAAGAGTTACCCTGACACCGGGTTATGGTACCCTAAGGATGATAACTTCGATCTCAAAGCTTTCAGTGATTCTGATTTCGGCGGCTGCAAGAAAGATGGAAAATCAACTACAGCAGGATGTCAGTTCTTAGGCAATCGCCTAGTCACTTGGCAATGCAAGAAGCAGACATGTGTGGCTACGTCTACATGTGAAGCAGAATACATTGTTGCGTCTAGTTGCTGCTCCCAGGTTCTATGGATCCAACAACAGATGCGGGACTACGGTTTTGAATTCCTAACTACTCCTATTTATGTTGATAATGAGGCTGCCTTACAGATCACTAGAAATCCTGTACAGCACTCGAAAACGAAGCACATCGATATTAAATATCACTTCATACGTGATTGCTTTGAAAAGAGTCTTATCGATGTGGTTCATATTCATACCGACCATCAACGTGCCGACCTTTTTACCAAAGCATTTGATAAATCAAGATTTGATTATTTACATTTGGTAAACGGCATTAAGGTGAAGCAAGAGTAACCGACATCAGGAAATCGTTTTTTTGTAAATATTTTTCTAAAAACCAAAAATCCAAAAATATTTTTACTTCACTTTATTTTTGAATTTTAGGGGGAGAAAGTTTCAAGAAAAATACAAAAACATTGAAAAACCACAAAAATACAAAAATATGTCTTTAATTTATTTACTTTCTGCATTTAAGGGGGAGAAAATTCAGAAAAACACAAAAACAATAGAAAAACAAAAATGAGTTTCTTGGTAATATAAGAGAAAGTGATATTACATCAGAGGTCGGTTGAAACATGTTTCTAGAAATCAAAAGAAAAAGAAAATGATAAGTAGCTCTACTAATGATGTACCGGTAGACTCACGATCATTTTAAAGTATGCAGGAGATATAAACATAACAGACTGAAAACCGCGTGGGAACCGTTCACTGGCATATGGTCTTGGTACCGAAATTTCGTTTGATAGATTGCCGAGGTTCTGAGATATTCGGGGTTTATGCTGTTTATCATCTGGGTATCATGGTTGTTTCTATAAAAGGCAAAGTCTAAGTTCTTCCATGATACCATACATACGTGTACATATCTCATACTGCATTCGACCTCAATAAGTGATAAACAATCACATGTCCATATCAAATAAGTGATAAAATATCACATTTATCCGGGAGTCAAGTTCGTCTCTCTGCTGTACGGAAGTACTGACCTGTTCACGGACTTGCTCCTGTGCCCTCATGCATCGAAAATCAAGTTCCTCATCAATAAGTGATTCTATCACATAGGGCTTGTTTTCAAACTCAAATAAGTGACTTGTTCACATTGTAAATATATACGTTAAAAACGGATGATAAATGGTATACTCCCCAGTAAGATGAACTCTCGTGCATACCTTGATACGGGAATGTGTCGTGAGTGGATGAACACCGGTCCGTAAGTATAAATCATACCTTAAACGTATCTCATTGTATTATGATTACACTTGATCGCTGAGTTTAAGTGGACAACAATATCGGTAATTGTGGTAGAATACTTATCCACCTCTGTAAAAGAATTTTAAAAGGAAATATGTTTTGACAAAAGACCGCAAGCTGATATGATTCTCTTCGCCAGAAACTCGCAAAAATATTGTTGTGTTTGTACATATTTACTTACTGCTTAATTTACTGCTTTAATTTTAAACAGTTTTTTTCGTTTGGTGCATATCAGCACGACATTAGCGGTGATGTCGTTTGATAACATTCAAAGGATATTAAAATTGTTGCCTTTTATTTTATCAAACCACAAAATCCAAAAAGATTTTTCATTTAACATTATTTTTGTTTGACTGATGTTGGTGCTCGATCCGATACCTGACAAGCCGAGATATAACCTTTGCAAAACTTCATAATGGACAACTTTCAAAATGGTCATTATTGAAAAAACCTCAAAATTTGAAAGGTGTAAATTGGAAATTCCCTAAAAAATCCAAAGTGTTGGTGGGAAATCTGATCCTTCGAGGAAGCAATGGCCCTCGAAAGATCAGATGGTCAGAAAGTCAATGAAAGTCAACTGTCGAAAGATGCTGGGTCAACGAAGGATTTGACCAAGTGATCCTTCGAGTTGACCAGACCCCTTGAAAGATGGTTTTAGATCGAAGGATATCTTTCGAAGGATTCCAAAATATCTGGCATCCTTCGATCCAGATCCTTCAAATATCTGGATCCTTCGAACCATATATGGATCCTTCGAACAAAAAGTAATCCTTCGAGAAAACTGTTCATTTTTCGAATGGTTTAATCCTTCGAGGCGGTTGGACTTTCGAGGTGATGGTATAAAAAGGCATCTTCTTCTTCATTTGTTCTTCACAGTTTCAAAATTCATCTCAAAAACCCTTTCATTCCTCTCGAACCTCTGCCCAAATTTTCATAATCAGTGAAAAGTATCAGGATTCAATAACAAAACTTGGTAGGATGATCATGTTTAAACACATATCATCATGAACATTTTATATGATCATGTGTTTCTAAAATTCTGAGATGATGAATGTGAAACTGATATATGTGTTAACTGATATATGTGTTAATGAATCAATATTTGTCTAGATGGTCATTTGATGTTTCTGATATATTTTTGTATGCATTCAGAATGTTTGTTGTTGATTCATGGGTCTAGGGTTTTGGGTTGGATAAACAGGGTGATGTTTGAAGTGGTTTGGGTTTATAATAAAATCTGATGCAAATGTGTATCCATGTCAGGTTTGGGTTAAAATTGTTAAATGGTTCATAGTGTTGTCTTTGTTTTGGCATAAAACTCACTTGAGCAAAATTTAAAACATCACCGGAAAACACTTGAAACATCACCGGAAAAATGCGCCGATGAACAGTAGCCGGAACGAAAGATGATGATGACTCATCACCTCGATAGATGTGCTAAACAGCATCCTTCGAGGTGATTCTCGAAAGATGGTAGATATCTCAAAAGATCATCTTTCGATTGATCAGCCTTCGAATGATCATGATATCTTTCAAAACATCTGATTATTCGAAAGATGATCCTTCGATAAGGTTGACATCTTTCAAGATAAATAACATCTTTCGAGCTTGATCAACATCCTTCGAACTGGTTTCCATCTTTCGTGCTTTGTTTCAATCCTTCGATGGATATATGGATCCTTCGAAGAGTTCAACACTTAGAATATTTTCAAGAAATTGAAAATTTTCTAAGTGTGGAATTCCAATGATTGACTGTTTGACCCTTACTTATTACGTGTCAATGTGATGTGCAGAAATGGCACCAAAGGCAGCGAAAAAGGAACGGGCCAAACCAACCAAGAAGGTGAAATCAGAGCTGGAAGCTATGTCTGAATCTAGACATAATATGGCGGCATATCTACAACCGGAAGGAAGCATCAGTCCGGAATTTGCTGGCATCATGGAATATCTTCACAGGGCACGCATTAATTACGCTATCACAACTCAGCATGTCGCATATCAGTCTCACATTAAGGCTTTCTGGAATACAGCTGGGGTTGAAACGGTGGATGATAAGGAAGTAATCAGGGCAGTAGTCGCTGAAAAGCCAGTGGTTATTACTGAAAACTCTATCAGAGAACGTCTACGGCTTGGAGATAAATCTGAAGACCCAACGTCTATAGAGCTACAGTGTCAGCGTGGGTTATTGTTGAGAATTAAGTACAGCCAGAACGTTCTTGCCAATCAAATCAACAAGAAGTTCCTGCCGCTTCGATATAAGTTCCTTCTGCACATTCTCATTCATTGCCTAAGCAACAAGCGCTCTGGGTATGATCTGTCTCCTATCGATTTGACGGGATTGTTTACGGCGCTGATTCTGAACAAGCCGTTCAACATTTCTCGGTATATCTTCAATAATCTGAAGGAGAACACTCGGAGGCCACTTCCGTCAGATACACAGCGAACTAACACCAAGTTTTGGTTATACCCTCGGTTTCTACAAATGATGATAGATGATCAGATTCCTGATCTTGCTAAAGCAGAGGCAGATGTGCTTCCTGTGAATCCGATGAACGATCGCACACTGCTAATCGTCAAGTCTATGGGGGTTTACAAGGGATCGGATCCGAATAGGAAACTGATTGGTCATCTTAATGCTCCTGACTATGAGGCTCCACAGAATCACAGATGGCGTCGTGAAGGAAGTGTTTCTGATAATGAAGAACCAGCGTTAATTGCTATGGCTGATGAGCAACTCACAGCTAAACATGGAATCAAGGCAACTAGAAGGTCTGCTGGCAGTTCTGGTATAGCAGCTAGTACTGAGGTTGATATAAATGTGGCTGCTGAAGAGGTTCAGGATATGTCTGTTGATCCTGATGTTCATATTGTTTCTGGTGGTGATGGTGGTGCTGGTAATGTTGCTGGTCAGTCTAGTGTTGCTGCGACTGACAAGGGAAAGGGCAAGATAGATGAGACGAGGGAGTTAATTGATGAAAGCAGTTCATCTTCCGAAGAGGAAGGAGGTTCAGGTGATGGTGATTCTTCATCTGAGGATGATAATCCTCCTCCCCCTGGGATGATGAAAGTGTTTGATAGATACGGGAACCCTCGGTTGATACATATTAAGAAGACGGGTGATACTGGAGACTCCGATAAGGATGATGAAGATTATACGCTCACTTCTCCAGGTTTTGTTAAGAAAAGGAAGGCTAAGCGACAGGGTGTTCGTTCAAAGAAGAAATCTACTGATGACACCTCTGTTCCTGTTTCTGTTCAGCCTTCATCTGCTCCTGAGCAGCAGGTTCCTTCCTCTAGTGATCAACTTACTGAAAAAGAGACGCTGGAGCTAATGGCTTCTCCTCAGAGGTCTTCTGGGACACGCACGGCGACTGTTGATCAACAGCCGCCTGCAACTCCCACCTCAGGTACACATGCCCGACCTACTCTCGTTATTTCTGGTCCTACAGGTGCGTCAGGTCAGGCTGGTCAATCTGGTTCTTCAAGACCTGAGCCTTTAAGGCCATCTCTGGCAGAAACCTTGTCTGGATTTTCTGAAGCTGACAAGGTACAATTCCTGATTGAACAAATCAGTGAATTGGGTGATATAGTTGGTAGACACACCAGAACTATTGAAGAATATCGCGTCCTGCGAAAACAAGATGTGGTGGCACACAACCAGCTATGTAAAATTGTTGAAGCTCAGAATGTTAAAATCAAGGAACAGGCTGAGGAAATCGAAAGGTTGAAGGAGGCAAATAGGGCACGTGATAGGGAAGTGGAAATCATGAAGAGGCATAGTACTAACTTGGAAACTCAGGCGAAGGCATTAAGGGAAAAGGTTAGCAGTCGTGATGATAGACTGATGGAAGCCTTCAAACCAATGCATACAAACTTTGGTAGGGTGTATAAACAGGTTGGTACATTGTGGAGCGAGAGGTGCAAAACCTTAGGGATAGTTCTCCCAAGACGTGAGGATGATCAGGATGATGATGCTGCTAATCCAGATTAAACAACAGCCTCAGGCTCCGGTGCAACTGCATCCGGTGCTGCAGGTGGATCTGGTACTCCTCAAGATACTCCGTCTGCTCCTCCTACAGCTTCTACAGGCCCAACTGAACAGACTGAAACACTGGAAATGTTTGTAGACCCTGAACAGATCAGCCTGGAACCGGAAACATTTACAACAGATCCTCCTGAATCTTCAAGTGTTCAAAAGTTTCATCCTGTCACGGGTGAACTACTGGAAGAGGGAGAGTTTATTTCTGAGATGACAGATGAACAGATTTCGATCTTGACCGATTTGGATGAAGTTGCTGTGTGTATGATAGATGCTACTCCACTGGTACAGGATCAAACTGATTTCTCCACAATTGAAGAAATCTTCATCAGTTCTGATCCTGAACTTCCTGTATATGTTGGAGAGGATAATGCGGAGGTGAATGCCCTTGACGATAACTTGGTTGCTGAAAAGACTGCTGAGTTCGACAATCTTTCTTCTGGTTCACCATCAGCTCAGGAAAGCCGTGAGAAAACAGTTAATGAATGGCGAGCGGATTTCCTTGCTAGGAATCCTCCTCCGCTCGCTCCGTTGGAACAGGCTAACTATATGATGCTGGAGAAAAATCAGGCTCGGGGTCGGATTATTAGCTGGATGTTTGTCAAAGATCTGCACTGCATGGTTGTGAAAAGAGAAACGGGTCTTCAATATTTCAGAACTCTCCTTAGTATTCTCACACTTCCATATTATGATGTGGCAGTGTTGGCTCAGTTAGATGTAATCAATCGAGCTAAAGAACAGATGGTGGATCTATTCGCGAAGAAAATCAGGTTAGAGAGAAGATTGGGTTGGAAGGATCCTTTGTACAAGCCTCAGTTTCCAAGGTACGAGCAGATCAGGTTCACACTTGATCCAGAGACTAACACCGCTCGTTATCGTTTGGTATACGATCCTCCTAAGGTGATGAAGAAGATTCCGTTACTGAAAATGAAGACCGACTTTCTTGGAAATTTCCGCTGCTGGGTTTATGATGCGGATACTGGTGAGGCTGTGATCTTATTCAGAGATAATTCAGAGAACTTCAGGATAATCGATCCGATGTGGATTACGAATATGTCCAGATCGGATATCATTGTTTTGAAGGATCATGAAATCAACTACTTAGTTCAGGATCGAGATCAAGCTATGAAGTTTCAAAGGATGGCCCGATACTGCTTCAATCTGCTAGTCAACGCAGGAAGTGCATGGTCATCACATCATCTAACCATGGAAAGGACGTCAGAGACTTAAGACACGAAGACCTAGACAAAGCTACAGCCAAGGGGGAGTTTGTTGGTGCATTTTGTGTCTGTACTTTGTCTGTATTTTGTAATGTATAAAACGATGTCTTTTGTCTGTTGTGTTTACGTCTTTGTTATGTTGTTTATGTGTTGGAATGTGTGTTTGACCAAGTCAACCATCCTCCTGGTTTGACTTGGCCAAACATCCACACTTAGTGTTTGAAAGATAATGTGTTTCGAAGGATGTCATCGAAGGATGTTATGTATCCTTCGATGACTTCGAAAGATGTCTTTCGATGGATCTTTATGGACCTCGAAGGATATACCATCCTTCGAAGTATGTTTGGATCCTTCGATATTCTTCGATGGTATTTCTGGTCGATAGATGATCTTTCGACCAGAATACCTGATCCTTCGTGCATGGTTGTCTGTTATGGGTATATATATCCCATGAGGGTTTCACTTCAAGCAGAAGTTCTGTGTAAGTGTGTGTAAGTTGTTGAGAGCTTTTGTGTGTGAACCCAAGTCTTGTAAGAGAGCATTTCAGTTTGGTCAAGGTCTGTAACCGTGTCCACTGAAATACAAGAGAAAACTTTGATACTTTGCTTGTCTACTCTTTCTCTTTGTAATCTTTGCTTTCATCTAAACTACGGTTTGCACTCTAGCTTGGATTCCGCACTTGCTAGAGTGTTGAACATAACAAGGAATAGGTTTATCCTCAACCTCCGAGGGACCTACAAGTGGTATCAGAGCCGTTTCTTGTGTATTACCCCAACGATAGGTAACACCTTTCTGTGTCAACATTGTAAGCGGCTGTGCGATCTTTGAAAAGTTTTTAATGAATCGTCTGTAGTACCCTGCCAAACCCAAGAATTGGCGTATTTCCGTTGGTGTACGCGGTGCAGGCCAGTTCCTGATCGAATCTACCTTGGATGGATCAACATGAATCCCATCCCTGTTCACCACATGGCCTAAGAAGTGAACTTCACGAAGCCAGAAGTCGCATTTTGAAAACTTGGCGTACAGTTGTTCCTTTCGAAGAAGATCCAAGATAAGACGTAAGTGCTGCTCGTGTTCCTCCTGACTCTTGGAGTAGATCAGGATGTCGTCGATGAAAACGATGACGAACTTGTCTAGATAGGGTTTGCACACCCTGTTCATAAGATCCATGAAAACTGCAGGCGCGTTCGTCAGCCCGAATGGCATGACTAGAAACTCGTAATGGCCGTAGCGAGTTCTAAATGCTGTCTTAGAGACGTCCTCATCCTGGACTCTCAACTGATGGTAACCGGACCTAAGATCGATCTTGGAGTAGTAACTCGACCCTTGCAACTGGTCGAATAAGTCGTCAATACGTGGAAGAGGGTAGCGGTTCTTCACTGTTACCTTGTTCAATTCACGGTAGTCTATGCACATCCTGAAAGTGCCGTCTTTCTTCTTCACAAATAATACTGGAGCTCCCCAAGGCGAAGAGCTTGGACGAATGAAGCCCTTATCCAAGAGCTCTTGTAATTGCTTAGATAGTTCTTCCAGTTCAGTTGGAGCTAATCGATACGGTGCGCGAGCTATAGGTGCTGCTCCTGGAGCTAGCTCGACTTGAAACTCGACCTGGCGATGAGGCGGTAGACCAGGTAAATCTTCAGGAAACACTTGAGGAAAATCGCGTACAACTGGAATATCCTCTATCCTTTTCTCTTTCGTCGATGCATCAGTAACTAGTGCCAAAATGGCAGTGTGACCTTTTCATAAACATTTCTGAGCCTTGAGAAAGGAGATGATGCCAACCACAGCACCACTCTTGTCGCCTTGAACTTCGAGAGGTTCCTTACCAGAACGAGGGATACAAATGATCTTCTCCTTACATAGGATCTCTGCTTGCTGCTTGGATAACCAATCCATGCCAACGACAATGTCGAAACTACCCAGAACTCTAGGAATGAGGTCGATGGAGAAAGTCTGACCAACGAGGATAAGATTACAACCCTGAACTATGTGTGTGGCCTCTAGAATTTTACCATTAGCTAACTCCACGACATGTTTGGTGTTTAGGGGAGTTGGTGCACGTTTTAACATTTGGCTAACTTTCAATGACACGTAACTTGTATCCGCACCCGAATCAAACAATACAGTAACATAAAAGTCGTCAAGAAGAAACTTACCCATGACTACGTTGGGATCATTTCTCGCTTCTCCCTGCCCCAGCACAAATACACGACCCCTTGCTTCGTTGCCGTTGTTGTTTCCCCCATTGATATTATTACCATTGCCTTGGTTGTTGTTGTTGTTGCGATACTGGTTCTGGTTCAACTGGGGGCAATTACGCTTGAAATGACCTTCAGCCCCACACTGAAAACATCCCCTGTTGCCCCGCTGTTGCTGCTGCTGCGGGTTTTGTGGAGCTGGTGGTGGGAGTTGCTGATTCTGATTTGCAGGTCGCGAACTCCTGCAGTCTTTAGCTTCATGCACTATCTTGAGACATCTTTGACAACGTTCCTTGCGACACCGTCCACTGTGGTGTCTGTTGCACCTATTACATAGTGGGTGAATTCCCCGATATCCACCCTGCCCCTGATTGCCTGAAGAGTGCTGACTGGGACTCTGATAACTGTCAGTCTTTTGCTGCTGAACCTGTGACTGAACTGAAGCTGATCCCTTGCTGGAATCCCCATCCCATTTTCTCTTGTTGTCACTAGGAGTAGCAAAAGTAGTAACAGCAGTAGTGGTAGCACTGATGCATTTTGGCAGCTTGTTCTGTTCCACTGCCTGATCCGTGAGACGATGAGCAAGGCGTTGAATAGCCTGGATATTGTCAAGATTAGCCGATGTCACATGGCTCTGAATTTATGCCGCTAACCCCTTGAGATACAACTCAATGCGCTTGATTGGAGGGTCCACCATAGTTGGACACAGCACGGCCAGCTCGTTTGACCTTTTAGTATAAGCTTCGATTTCTGACCCTGTCATTTTCAAATGGCAAAACTCATCTTCCAGCTTGTGGATGTCTTCTCGTGTGCAGTATTCCCTTTTGATCAGTTCCTTGAAATCATTCCAAGGGGTGGCGTTAGCAGCAGCCAACCCTAGGATCTGTAGTTGCCCGTTCCACCAAGTTAGCGCTATTCCTTCGAGAGTGCCAGTGGCGTACTTCACCCTGCGAGCCTCAGGGCATTCACACATTTCAAATACTGACTCTAGCTTCTCAAACCAATGGAGGAGTCCCACTGCCCCCTCGGTGCCACTGAATGTGCTTGGACGACAGTCCATGAAGTTCTTGAAAGTGCAGACGGGCTGCTGAGCGTGTTGACCTGCTGGTGCAGCTGTAAGTGCCGCAACTACTTGTTCAGCAATGAGAGCCGTCAACTGGGCTTGAGTCATGTAAATGCCTCCAGCCATTGTTCTTGATAGTAAAAGTAGTGTAAGTGAGAATGGTTCGCGAGTAGTGCGATGACAGAAGAGTGTAAGCACATAGGTGTTCTCATGTAATAACGAATAGCAAGTAATGTAATCTGAGCATACCACGAGCAAAGTTCTATGTAATTCTAACATGTAGGCAATAAACATAAACCTTATTACCTAGGATGTTGAGTCTTGCACGTGGAGCGAAGCTTCGTTGTGGATCGTTGAGAGCACTGTTCTGGTTATAGTCTGGTTTTAATAAAAACGTTTTTTTCCCATATTAAAACCAAGTTCTCTATAACCAATGGCTCTGATACCAATCTGTCACACCCCCAAAATCCACACGCGGAGTATCACCGCTTGGGAGCGTGACTGACCAGGATCAAGCCATCAATCATATTGAACATAGTATATAATAATCGAAGTAGTTCGTAAAAACCCAATTCAATACAATTGATGTTCAAACCAAATTGTTTAAGTAGCGGAAGCATAATATGAAAACCCAATGTATGTAATAAGTTCAAGTGTTATAAAGTGTAACAAAACATCCAATCCATGCTCCACAACGACCTGCTCCTCCCTGTGCAAGCTCCATATGTACCTAAGGTCCTGCAAGGCATGCAGCAGAGGGTCAACAACTAGTTGAGCGAGTTCACAGTTTATAGTTCAGTAATTGTAATAGTATAGTAAGCCTTGTGTTCGTTCATTAAGTCATGTATCGTATTAGTTCGTATCGCGGCCCTCTAGGCATGCATGCGAAGATTAGGGAAAGTTTCCAAGTATTCTAGACTAGGTATATTTGTATCGCGGCCACCCGGCATGTGTGCGAAGTTTAGTGTATAGTTCGCAGCCTTCCTAGGCATGTGTGCGAAGATTAGTCATATTATCGCGGCCAACCCTGGCGTGTGTGCGAAGATCAGTTCTATAAGTATCACTAGTCTAGTCGTATCTTATCAATAACCCTTCCTCACCTGAGGACCATATAACTAAGTTCCATAAGCTAGGTAAGTACAAGTAAATAATCCAAACCCATTCCCACCCTGGGAACCCCATGCCTTGGCTGTGTGAACACACCTTGGTTTGCTCGGTATGCTAGGTTATGCGCTCACAAGTAATCAGTCAAGTCCTATTGTGTGCACGTGTAATAAATCAGTTCATGTTCGTAATGATACGCATGTGATCTATGTCACAAAGCGTTTGACAGTTAACATCATGTCTCACATAAGCAGCTAATCACATTCATGCAGCTCAAGCTTTACATTCAAGGCTTTCTCAGTTTGTTTTAACTCAGTTACTCATCAACAGTCTTGGTAAGTTTAACCGTGTTACAACGTTAATCAGAATTAACAGAACTGGTATGCATAGCAGCGTTAACACACGTAATAGAGTTATCACATCAACAGTCTTAACATACTAACAGACAACGAAACTCGAACCATACATGCAACAAAATTCGGACACCCTTGTTATCACAACCAAAGTTCGGACTCTAACACCCTTGAAAAGTCGGACTAGGTCCCCCCTTACAAAACTCGGACAACATTCTCTTTTGACAAGAAAAGTCGGACAAGGCCACCTAGTTTAAAACTCGAACTCATCATTCCCTCTTAAAAGTCGGACCCTTTAATATATCATTCTAAAATTTCGGACATCACTACCATTTAACATCGGACATATATATATCTTAGAAAAAGTCGGACTTGTGCCATATATTATAAAAAAGTCGGACCCTTTAACAACCAAAGGTCGGACCAGGTTTTAATAATGAACTTCGGACCTTTTGATATATTAAAAATTCGGACTTATTATTTCCTTAACAAAACTCGGATAAGATCCATTCACATAAAACTCGGACCTTTTGCTCCCTTAATGAAAGTCGGACAACATTTACAATTCAAAGTCGGACCACATATAAGTTTAAAAGTCGGACTTCATATGTATTAATTAAAACTCGGACCTTGAGCCATATACTAAAAGTTCGGACCATCATTAAGCATACATGAAAGTCTGACTATGTTAAGCATGAAAAAGGTCGGATAAATATTGAAAGGTCGGATCTTATTAATATTTCAAAAGTTCGGACTTTAAGCGTAACATTCATGCGATCATTCATACATCATTGTAACAGTTACGTTGTTTCTACGATCCAGAAAAACCCTAATTTCATACTTACAATGCAGTAATCAAATCAAAATCACACGATTCTAGCATATCATTCATCTAATTGTCAGGCATACGATAACACAACTAATCAACATCATTTCACAGTATCAGGATTCAATCAGTAGCCACAGAACTAGTATGTGAAGAACTAGGGTTTACATGAACCACATAATCATGGATTAATAACAACAAACAATCATTAACAATTACCTTGGATTGATTCTAAATGGATTGAAAGATCAAACTTGATGCAAAAGACTTGTGAAGCCAAGAATGATGAGAAGATGGTTGTAGGGGAGGAGAAGAGAATGTGAAAGTACGTGTGATGATCTTTGTGAATGATTAGGGAGGAGGTTAGGGTTAAGAATGATTAGAATTTCACTAATTACTCTATACATCCCTAAGTATCATATTTTACATAAGTACACCATCTCAAAACAGTTTCACAGTTTCACCACCAAGTTCATACATTTGACAACACTTAACACATAACCATGCACAATCACAATACACTTTATTGTATCAAAACGTATACAATTACAAAGCAACCAATTGTGCAAATAAACAACTAATCAAACAATGAACGTGCAATAAATGTGAAAGTGGAATCTCGGAAACTCGAGTTGTCACAGGAGGCGCCTGACTACGGTAGTGACGGCGAGGCGGAGGAGGCAACCTCGAATAACAACCTTATCAGTAGGACGAGGTCCCTATGGCTTTTGTGAAACAAGATTGACGACACACTTGACCAGACAAGGAAGATGAAGTACTCATCTTAAAGGTGCCCCTCCAACCACTAGGAATTCTCCTTATTCCTATTACGTTTAATCATCGTGCCTATTCGCGCGTAACGATAACGGATGTTAGCGCGTGGACCACCGCAATGGTCCTTTCCATGTCAGAGGTATAAGTACAGTAGTGTCCCCTCTTTGGTTGATCATCTTCTTGGACGAGGGAAGGTTGGGGTGACCGTGCAAGACAATTTATTATTACGGGGGCCCACGTAATAACAACTTGTAGTGCATGGGAATCCTGGTGGACTCTGCGGGACAGGCTAATGATCACCATTCCTCCACAAATAATCTCTAGGTGTTCACGCCTTCATCTAGTAGAACAATAGCTAGACAGTTACCTTAGCACTTTACAAAGTAGGAAACCTGTCTTTACCTACTTCATGTCAGTCACTTCTACCCGGCTACGAGCCGTTTGGTAACCGATATCTAAACAAGTGAAGATGGCTAACACGCGGGAAAGATTCAGTGACGTTACACTCTCTATCACCCCTATATGTACAACCCCCATCTCTTGGGAGTACACCCGTCTTGTGAAAACCAGTGTAGAAGGAAAATAACTACTACTTTCATATTATGAAACTTGTATGACCGAGGTGATGTAACCTCGAGTTCATTTTGTTTTCCCCGTTACAAACAATAAGTCAAGTTGTCAAGCAAATATGAAAGCTCAGTAGTTGTTTCCTTACTTATACATTGTTGATTATATATGCATGTGATATTGGGTGATTACATGTTTGCTTGTGTAATATGTACCTCATAGACAATTATGGAATGTTGTCTAACCTACCCCCTAACTTTTGACAGAAGAAGATGCCGCCCAGATGTGACACGGACATGATTACGCTAACTATGGCCGAATACGATAAGCTCATTTCTCAAGTTATAGCGCAGTATAAATCCCTCCGCTCTGAACGCAACGGTGGCTGTTCCAGAAGTAACTCTCCAACTGGCTGCACCTATAAACAGTTCCTGGACTACAAGCCATTGAATTTTGATGGCACAGGAGGTGCCGTTGCTTTTGTTCATTGGGAAGAAAAGACTGACTCCGTTCTGAGAATGAGTAACTGTTCGCCCGAGCGGAGTGTTACCTTTATTTCAGGGTTGTTTTTGGATGGCGCACTCTCCTAGTGGAACCTTCAGGTTCAGACCCTTGGTGAAGCTACTGCTTATACATTGAGCTGGGACGAGCTCAAGAAATTGATGCGAAAGAAATACTGTTCTAGGGCCGAGATCCAGAGGCTTAAGACCGAGTTCTGGAATTTGAAAATGGACGGGCTGAAGATTTCTGAGTACGTCCAACGCTTTCACGACTTGTCTAGGGTCGTTCCCTACTTAGTCAAGCCGGAATTCAACAGGATTGAGCGATGCATTTGGGGACTTGCACCTCAAATCCTGAGCATGGTTACTGCCTCAAAGCCTCCAACCATCACAGAGGCTATCGATTTGAGTGTTACGCTTACTGAAGAAGCTCTTCATATGGGAAAATTTCTGGAATCTGAGACAAATAAGAAAGAGACTCATGTGGAGTCTTCGGGCAATAAGAAAAGGAAGTCTTCGAACCTAAATATAGGTACCTAAGTCAGTTATGGAAGCTCTAAAGCAAACAAAAGAAAGGAAGTGAACCCGCCTCATGGCAGGAAAGCTTATGGAGCCACTAATAAGGCCGGTGGTAAGGTTTAATTGGGGAATAAGCCGAGATGCGAGGAATGCAATTTTTACCATGAAGGTCGGTGTTTGAGGCGTAAGTGTGGAAGGTGTGGAAAAGAAGGGAACAACAAGGATGCCTGTTGGGCGAAGGATCCAGACGGAAGAGACAATGGTAAAGTTCCAGGTTGCTACAGGTGTGGTGAAGTAAGGCACTTTAGGAAAGATTTCCCTAGGAAGAACCAATCAAGGGAGGGTCTTCACGATCGGAGCTCGTGAAGCACGCCGGGATCCAGATGCGGTTACGGCTACGTTCCCTATTAACCAATTCTATGCATCCATTTCAGATTAATACTGGCACCAACTTTAACCTTGTATCCTTAGAACTTAGAAACTGCTGTTAGGATCAGAGGCCCTCATGATTGTGTTTGTTTGTAATACTTGAACAATGAATGAATGTAAAACAGAGATCTAATGTAGCGGAATTGAAAACAAACTTTGTAAACATAATCAAAGGGAAATAGTTTTCAGTAAACACATGTTTCTCATTAGTCAAAAGATTTACAATACAGAAATGATTACATATATGCTTACATACTAAATCTCCCCCTCAACATGATGCTCACTGGTTGATTGCTCAAGATGAAAGGATTGGAGGAGATAAACTCACTCAGTCAACCAAATGTAATAGTACAGGGTACTGTTCCATTTATAGGCAAAACAAACCACTGAAGCATCTAAGCTGACGTCACCATGAAAGTGACATCTAACAACCTAACAACCTTTAACCACTGTTCTTATACAAACACTGTTAACTTAACCACTGATTCTATACAATACAAGTGACAAACTAAACTACTGCTTTCTCCTTCCATTATTGCATGCCAAGCACTGATGTTTGACTATCAGTGCGTTCCTCAAAGTTGATCAGTCCTTGAGTGGGCAGTTCTTTAATTAACAGCAGTACTTAGATAGCATCAGTAGATTGAACTAGCAATGTTTAATCTTTAACAGTCTTTAGGGCTTCATCAGCAGTTTGAAGGACAGCTGCTGTTGTATATGGATAGTGGATAGCGGACATCAGATATTATAAACACTTTCAAGGGGAAAGCCTGGAGTAAACTACTGCTTATGAAGATTCCACTGTTGTGAACCAGTTTTGGCTTTAATTATCTGTTCCTCTGATAGGGTTCAATCCCAACAATCTCCCCCTGGAACAGATAATGCCAAAACCCTTCATTATTCTGGATCTTTATTATCTCATCAGAAGTTCCCTAACTTTTCCTTTAAATTGTAGTTCAAAATCCATAGAACTTGTATCATCCTCATCCCTACACAGTATAAGCTCAAGGAGATCTTGTAGATCTTCAACACCCAGGCCCAGTGCTTGTTCCCTTGATATGTGCTTTACTTCTCCATTGGATCTGATCAGTGTCAATACATGGGTCTTTTGATCAGACATCCATTTTAGTATTTTTGAACCCAATGGGTTTCTTGGGAGAGGTTTATTTACTGATGAGTTGGGAGATTTTGGCCTTGTGAAAATTTGTTGAGTAGTACCCTGAGCTTTTGCTAGTTCAGTATTTTCAGCAGATATTTGTTTGAAAGCCATTTTTATGATATCATTTGCTGCAACTATATCTTCTACAGTTTTTTTTTCAATCTGCTCTTGTCTCTTCCTTTGATTTAGCTCAATGACTGAGATATCTGCTGATGTGAACAAGGGTTCAGAAGTATTGATCTGTTGTTTTGGCTTTTTGTAGTCAGGCTTCTTTGGGATGTTAGGATCTTTCATCCTTCTTCTCTTTAGCCTTTCATAAGCCTCATCTGTATATTGCTTTGTCCATTTTGATATGGCTTTAGCAGTTCCAACCTTTGCATTCACCAGCTCTTGTTTCTTCTTTTTGTACTCCAAGGTAAGATCATCAATGGCCTTTTTGTATTTGCTCCAATTTGGAGCTGTCTTTTTCTTACCTGGATCATTCTTGATCCTCCTAATTCTGTTTATTTCTTACTTTAGTGCAATGAGTGGCCATTCACTGAATTGTTCTTCTTTAGCTGGATAAAATTTCTCTTTCATGATAAGTGCAAGATAATCCTTTCTCATTTCCTTTTGTAGGACAGCTCCAGGTGGCAGATTTGACATATCTTTGCTTAGGTCTCTTGCATAATCTTCCATTTGTTTGACCTTAGTGAGTAAAAATTCCATTCTTTCAGAAATGGCTTTATCACCTTGATCTTTACGTTTAAGTCTAGCTCTTATATCAGCTTGCCTGGCTTTGAGTTTTAGATACTCATCCGTATTTGCTGGATTCCTAAAAAGCCCATGAGAGAGGGAAATCTTCTTTTTGAAGGAACATCCTCTGTATAGAATTGTCTCATCTCATCCTTTACAGCTTCCAATTCCAGTGGATAACTTGCAGCAATAGATACAACATTAGCAGGGTTTATTGGTTTGACTAGAGTTGGTGGAATGGATTGTTGTGGTTTGATAACATTGTAAGGTGTGGACGATAAAGGAATAGGTGCTGGTATATCATCATTATTCTCCTGAAATTTTCTTTTCCTTGTGTAAATCTTTTTGGGTGAAGGGGGTTTTGGTTGTGATGTGACAATGGGTTGTATGGTAATCGTAGAAATGGTGAGGGCAGTGGTAGATGGCTGGCAAACAGCTGTTGAAATAACTGGTGTTTCAACCTCTGTTGTCATTACAGCTACTGATGTGTCAGTAGATGTCTTCTGCTTTTCAGCAGGTGGTGATTTGATGGGTGGTAATGTAGTTGGAGTGATGGTTTTTGGTGGTGAAGTGATTTTAGGTGGTGGTGGTAGGGCAGTGGTTGTGGTGTGTGTTGAAGTGATGGTTTTAGTTTTAATAGCTGCTGAAACCACTGATGTACCAACAGATGTTGATATAGCAGCTTTATCTTTTTCTAGTTCAATATAAAGACCATCTTCAATTCCCTTTTTCTTCCGCTGCTTGATTTTCTCCCCCTTTTTGGCATTATCTGATTGTAGATTATCAATAAAGAGAACATTGGGAGGAGCAGTGTCAGTTGTGTTAAGCATGTGAGCCTTGATAGCCTTGATGTCAGCTTGAGTATTTTTAAACCTAGCTTCCATCATGTTTCTCAGCTTTTCAACATGTATCTCATGTTGCTGAACTGCCAGTTCTCTTTGTTGGATGAGCATAGGTAGAAACAAGTTCCATAACTCATTTGCAGCAGGTGCAGGTTGTGGGGCAGGTGCTTGAGTTAGAAAAGCAGTGGTTGGTGCAGCAGTGGGTGAGGAATTTTGTGAATTTAACAACTGTTGCAGCATTGTCTTGATGTCTGTAATAGTTGATTCAATTTTGTCTACCCTCTCCGTCAATTCCTGATATTTCAAACCATCACCCAAGTTAATGGGATCATCTGATTTCCCACCTGTAGTGGTTGTATCAATGTTTGACTTAGGGAATGAATTCCAAAAGTCATCCATTGATGCCCCTTGTTCTTGGTACTGGGGTCTTCTTCCTTCAACACTTAATAGCATTTTGATGGTACCAGTGGTCATAACAAACTCACTGGTGGATATTAGAGGTGCTATGGAAGGAATTGCCTTCAAGGGAGTCTGATTAATGAAACAACTGGCCAAATGTAGATCTGTGGATCCAACATTTGTAGTTGCTGCTCCACTTGAACTACTGACTGGAATTTCAGGTAATTCCAGCAGTGTAGCCTCCTCATTTGTTGTTGGTGGGTTAATAGTGATAGAAACACCAGACTCAGTCACTTGTTGTTAGTGCATACATCTGTCGACTTCGTCTTGTATCGAGTCTTAGACTAGATTGGATAGATCAAGGCACGTAGATCGAGAAAACAGAAAGTTTTAGATTGTAAAGTGTTTGATTTCGTTTGGGAAGTTAATTCCGCTTGAAATGACATAGGTCACTTTCAAGCGGAATCACCATCTTACTGATTTCGCTTGAACTGAGACTTGTGTGTTTCGAGCGGAATCAGGCTAGTATATATAGGATAGGAGCGAAATCATTTGTAACAGTTCTTGAATTCCATACCAAAGTGCTGCCGGTGTGAGGTTTGATTGTATTTGCTGTCAGATTAATCAAATCAGTGTTAAAAGTGAAGATTAAGCTGTTTCTACCATTGTTTCTTAGTTTCCGCCTCTGAAACAAAGTAAAACTCCTCTGAACGACTCGTTCGGGTCGATACACGATCCAACAAGTGGTATCAGAGCTCAGGAGGAGGAGTTCTATACGATTCAGCTGGAAAATCTCTGTTTTTCTACTCTTTCTTTCAACATTTCAAGATTTAATGGTTAAAATCTGTTCAAATTTTCACAGACTGTTTAAACTACAAACTAACAAACCCTTGAAAGTTTCATGCTAAAATTCGGACTAAAAATGGGTGAAATTGGCTTTCGAAGTAGTTCCGCTTGAACAGAATATCTTGTGATTCCACTTGAGATTGGAACATATCGCTTGAGTTTTCAAGCGAAATCAAGGATTTCACTTCAAAGTCAGAGATTCCACTTCAAAAGTTCTGTCATCCCGCTCCTAAGGTCCTATTCCGCTTGAAAGCATTTCAAGCGAAATCTGTGATATTACTGGAAACCTGATTCCGCTCGAAGTTTCATTCTTATTCCGCTTGAAATTCAAGAGAAATCTGAGATTTCGCTTGAACTTACTGATTTCGCTTGAAGGTTGTTCTATTTGCAGGTATTCCGCTTGAAAAGAGTAACTTAATATTCCGCTTGAACCTGATTTGGGTTATTTCGCTTTAATTTGATTTTTATCATGGGTGACGATTTTTACAACGCGTTCGCCACATCTTCGGTTACTCCGGCTTCGATTGCTCAAAACATGAATCTGGAAAACGAAACGGGTACTACCCAAAAACCCCCGAAGCTAATGAGCATTGAGGAGTATTACGGATGGAAAGATAGGTTCGAAAACTGGGTTCAGGCAAGCCATCCGAGATCATGGGAATGTATTTTGAAGAGATATGTTCTACCTCGCACCGAATTGTAAACTGAAAAAGAAATCTCAGAGTTTAATGACAAAGAACAAGAAATGTATAAAGCTGTAAAGATGATGATCAGTCTGCTTCAGCAAGCCATCAAAGAAGACATCTTCATACTGCTTCAACATGACAAGACTTCAAAATCGATTTGGGATGCTCTGAGAGTCAAGTTTGAGGGAAGTGAACACATAATTAAAAGCAAGAAGGCACTGCTCAAGAAAGAGTTTGATCTATTCACAAGTTTGCCCGGGGAAGATACCAAGAAGCTTATTGAAAGATATTGTCACTTGGTGCGATCCATGTCAATGCTTAGTATAACAAAAGATCGTGAAGAGTGGGTAGACAAGTTAGCCGATGCTTTACCACAAAAGGAGTGGGGTACATACTTGATGATACTGAAAAACACTGGGGTTTATGATGGGTTGACAATTTCTCAGTTCATCGAGAAAATTGAGGGTTAGGATTTGGAACAGCAAAAGATTGCAAGGATGAATAGTCCAAGTGGTCAACAGGATATGAAAATGTACTACAAAGGCAGTGTTCCAGAAATTGAAAGAAGCCCGAAAATACAAACTGCGTTTAGTGCTGGGGATTCAAC
This sequence comes from Helianthus annuus, assembly GCF_002127325.2. Lineage (NCBI taxonomy): Eukaryota > Viridiplantae > Streptophyta > Magnoliopsida > Asterales > Asteraceae > Helianthus > Helianthus annuus. The sequence goes on along the minus strand of NC_035447.2, from coordinate 78,443,369 downwards.
GAAAAAAGTTGATCAGAGTTCAACCAAAAGCAGTGGTTTTTCTTCATACCCGAGTGTTAATCCAAAAGATACAACATCAAGTTTTCATTCACAAAGCACAAAAACGGGAAATGGTTATGTGATACAATGCAACATTGCATTAAATCTTCCAGATGGACAAAGTTTTTCTAAAGAAACTGCAAAAGATCACATGGCATTGCTTGGTTCTGTATTACTCTCTTATGAAGGTTTAGTTGCCGGAAGGATCGGGAATCCTATGCTTACAAAGGAGGATTACGATCAGATCGATGCTGAAGAGATGGAACTTATGGACATCAAATGGTGTCTAGCTAGTGTACTTAGACGAGCAGAAAAGTTCAAGCTGATTACTGGGAGAAATGACTTTCTTGATGCACATGTTTCTACTTTAGTTTTGATAAATCTAAAGTTACTTGTTTTCGATGCAGGGAGAAAGGTCATTTTAAGAGAGAATGCAAAAACAGGGAAGCTAGTGGAGCTCAGAATCCGTTCAGAAAAGATTACTACTACCGGAAAGCTATCTATCAACAAGTTGGTCAGCAACAACAACAAGAACCACAAGTGGCTCATGGTTGAAAGGTGATCGAGGATTCAAAGAGAGCATGTCTGGGGAATCAAGAAAACTTTAACTGGAATTTTCAGGATGATGAAAAATTGCCTGAAGGTTTTAGTTGGGATATGTTTGTTGATGAAAAAGGAGAATTCAAAGCGTTTATTGTTAAGATTGTAAAAGAACCAGATATGTTTGCCACATGGATGAAATCTATTGGTGAGACTGTGAAGAATGTGGAGGAAGAGTTTGTTGCATCTGATGAAAGCTCACAGAGTGCAGATGAAAGCTCACAAAGTGATGAAACTTCAGAAAAAGAAGTTATTTTTGATCAAACACCATCTGATTCTGGTTCTTTGGATGAGAGTTCTGACAAACCAGTAGAGTTTCATCAGTCACCAACTGATGACAACAGTGATGATGAAGAAGAAAGACATATTAATGTTGCAAAATCTCATCTCTCTCCTGAAAGTTTTCATTTTTATTTTGCAGATCGCTTGGAGAAACTGAAAGAGAGACGAGCTGCAAAAGAACAAAAAGAAATGAAGTCTGAAAGTGATATTGAAAAAGGATGAGATTGTTCGAAATGAAGAAGTTAAAGTTGCTGCTGAGGAGATTGCTGATGGTGAGAAGGTGACTGAAGCAGAAAAGGTGGTTGAAGTGGTAAAAACAGTCGAAGTAGAAAAGATTGTGGAGGTCATTAAGCCATGCTCAAAGTGTCTTGAATCTTGCATAGATTGTGCAGCCAAAGATGAAAAGCTGGCTGAACTAGAGAAGATGAAAGAGCAGTTGTTGTCCAATCTAAACTATGTGAAGGAATCTTATGACGTTTTGAACAGAACAGTAACTGGTCTTCAAAAGACAAATTCTGAACGAGAAGACGCTTTCACCATGATGAACGCAACAATGATGTCGAAGCAAAAAGCAATCAATCATTACATTGAAGAAAATGCTGAACTGAAGCAACAGTTGGAAAAGGAGAAAATTGAAAATGAGAGGATCAGACGTTTATTACAAAGTTATTCTAGTTCTGATTATCTTATTGATCGAATTTATCCGACTGTTGCAGGTTTTGAAGCATTCAAAAACGACAAGCCAAAGAAGAAGGATACTGGTAAGAAACCGACCGTTAGCTATAACAAGTGTCCGCCTCCGATCTGGGAAGGTTATTCTCCTAGAAAACCAAATGAGGAGCAAGTCGAAAAAGCAGTCAATATAAAGTTAAAAACCAACACAACTGATGAATTACCAGAAAATATTGACGTCACTTTCACATCGTCTGACACTGATCATGAGTCTGAGTTAATCAAAAAGGTGGTCGATCAGGTGTTGGATACTGATGAGGAGTCAGAGTCAAAGTCTGAGTCTGGAGGTTCAAGTTCGTCTGTCAACAGTCAAAAGTCGTCGGCTAAACGGGCATATAGTAAAGAGTTTTTGTTATCAAAAGCAAATTTGGATGATGAAACATTTGAAGTAGCATATACTTTGAATGATTCGGACAAATTATATTCAGACAAAGAGTTTCCTATAAGAAGTGTCAAAACGGAAATGATTAACAAGACTTTCAAACTAATAGAAATTAATATTCCTGAGTTGAAAGTTTTGAAAAATCTTGAAAAACCTAAAAAAATACACTTCAAGAGTTCAACAGCGATTAAACAAGAAAAAGGGTTACAATTCTGGTTCTGGTTTTCGAAAGAAACCAAACCATAATGGTAGCTACAAAAAGAATGGTTTAGGTTTTATTCCACCAGAAAATTATAAAAATGAGAAAAATTCTAAAACAAAAACAGAATTTGTTTCAGGTGGAATTGCTGAAGAAGAACAAAAGAAACCATTCTGGAAACAATCAAACCAGGAGTTTCTTGCTGAAAAGAAGAGAAAAGGTACTGGAGTTTTTCATCCAAAAGAGACTCGAACCTGTTTCAAATGCAATGAAGCTGGTCACATTGCATGGAACTATCCAAAAAATGCCAAGACAAAACAGGGAGTTTTTTAAAAAATTGAAAGAAATAGTTGTTGATGTTGAACTACCAACCGAAAAATTTAAAATTTTTGAAAATTCAGCTTATGAGGATGGTGAATGTTCTAAAAAGAATTTTTACAAAAGGCAAGCAAAGAACAACCAAGTGTGGGTTGTTAAGAAGTCTGAAGAGAAAGTCGGCAATGAAACTGATTCCACAAAATCAGTGGAGCCACAGGTTGAGAAAAAGGAAGAAAAATATGTGTATTCAGTGAATGATGATGAATTTCCATCACTGAAGTTTGAACAAGTTAAACAGAAAGTTGGTAAAGTTGAAATCTCAGATCAATTTTACTCCGAGAAGAATGAGTTTGATGTCGAGAAAGTTTTCAATGGGAATGTTAAGAAAATTTTTGGGAAAATGCTTGATGGGAAAGTAAAAGGGGTTAAAGATTTTTACGCAACAAAGAAAGCAACTTTTAACCCGATAGAACAAGAGCTGAAAGAGCTAAAAACACCCAAGGTTGGTCAGACTTGGGTGGAAATTCTTTTCCCTTAAAAACTGACTATGCCGGAGATCCCAAGTTTATATCGTGAAAGTTGTTTAAACTTTTACAGGTTGAAGGACTATGTCGGAGCTTCCAGGTTGGTAAGTGCGAAGCAGGAATCGGCATCTTGATTGGTAAAATGGTTTGTGTAGATGTTTTATTCCTACATGTGGTTATATGTTTTGGATATACTTACAAGTGGTAAGAGATTGGATCTTACAAGTGATTAATCAAGGTCATTAGTTTGAACTTGATGTAATCTTCATATATGTGGTTAAATTGAACAAAATGATGAACCAGTCCCTACAAGTGGTTAAAACAAACTTATTTTCCAGAAAAATCATTTTGATTAAAACAAACTTAAGTGTTTTGAAATCATAATGAGAAAATAGTTTGTTGAAAGGGGGAGTTCTGATTGTTTATGCCGAGTGAATGGCGAATTGAAGCGATTCGATATCAGTTTGTCAAATTTTTATTGTATAGTTTGTTTTTCATATTTTTTAAGTGGGTCAAGAGCTTAGTTTATTTTCAAATTTCTTTTAATGTGTTTGCATTTTAGGGGGAGTAAGAAAATTTCAGAAAATCCAAAAACATTAGAAAATTTGAAAAAGCCAAAAACATGATAAAATCAAAAACGAATTTTGTTGTCAAAAAGAGGAAATGATAGTACATCAGTGGACTGTCACAACATGATAAAGAAATGGAAAGTTAAAATGTGATAAACAATCTCACTGCGGATATGCCAGTAGATTTTTATACATTTAGTAAATTGTGATGAGATATAAACCTAAAATTCAAACTTGCTTATATCATGGGGAACAACTTCTTGGATATATAGGTAACCCCTGAAATCTTGTTTGAAAGGTCCCTCTTTCTGAGATACTAGCTCTTTATACTCAGTGATATCTGGGGTATTATCCCGGGACTTCTGCTGAATGGAAATTCTGACCTAGTCCCCGTATAATACTTTCTGCAAATGCTTTGAAAAAGCGCCGCCCTCAGCAAATTGATGAAACAATAAAATTGATAGTCATTGCTATTGAAACAAAAGATCCTCTAAAGGGGACACACCAAAAGTCGAACCGTCATCTCTCTACTGAACGAAAGTTCTGACCTGAGCTCTCACGGTTTCGCACCTAACCCCTTTACATATATCATCTGTGGTATACTCACCTGTAAGACTGAATATTGGGATCTGGATACGGGAGTATATTCAAGTAGTGGGACACACAGATAAGTTTAAGTCATTAAAACATTAATATCGTATCTCGGATCAGTTGAACTTTGTGTGAAAATTTAAGAGGACTAATATACTGACAATCTAGGTGAATTGTTTAGAACTTAAAATAAAATGAAGCTTAACGGTGTTGGTGATTTGTCTCAAAAACTGATATGATCCTCTTTCACAAACTCACAAAAAATATTGTCTGTAAATATTTCTTTACTGCATTGCTTTATAATCAAAAATCCAAAAAGATTTTTAGTGTGTTTTAGCATAAACTTTTGAAAAATTCAAAAAGATTTTTAACAACTGGTGTTGAAGAGCTGATTTTCAAAGTTTCATGTGCTAAACATGATGACATTTATTTTGAGAGGGAGTCTATGTTTGAAATCAAATGTGTTAATCATTTTTACAAGTGGTTCATCAAGTTTATAGAGTTATTTTTGAGAGGGAGTCTATGTTAGTGCATGACTCTATATTTGAAATGTTTAAATGTGTAAAATTTACTTTGAGGTAGAGGTTATGCAGGTGTATGTTTGAGCCAGGTGACAATCCTGAGCTGAACGTGAGCCAGGTGACGATCTTGGAACAACAATCAAAGCTGAGTGTTAGAAGAGCCTGAGGATTCTTAATTGAAGAATAGAGCTAGGAGATCTTGGGAAGTGAGCCAGACTACGATCCTGAAGTAGATGATGCTGATGAACTTAAGGAATGCCAGCACATTGCAAGGGGGAGTCTATTGATGTTGTTAAAGAGAGTGAAGCCCAGAGACTGATCAAGATTGAAGATGCGAAGACTCGACACGTACGACTCGTCAACATCTGAAGGGGAGTCTGTTAGTGCATACATCTGTCGACTTCGTCTTGTATCGAGTCTTAGATTAGATTGTATATATCAGGGCACGTAGATCGAGAAAACAAAAAGTTTTAGATTGTAAAGTGTTTGATTTTGCTTGGGAAGTTAATTCTGCTTGAAATGACATAGGTCACTTTCAAGCGGAATCACCATCTTACTGATTTCGCTTGAACTGAGACTTGTGTGTTTTGAGCGGAATCAGGCTAGTATATATAGGCTAGGAGCGAAATCATCTGTAACAGTTCTTGAATTCCATACCGAAGTGCTGCCGGTGTGAGGTTTGATTGTATTTGGTGTCAGATTAATCAAATCAGTGTTAAAAGTGAAGATTAAGCTGTTTCTACCTTTGTTTCTTAGTTTCCGCTTCTGAAACAAAGTAAAACTCCTCTGAACGACTCATTCGGGTCGATACACGATCCAACACTTGTTGATGTATATTCTCATTGACAGGTGATTGAGAAGAACTTATTTGTGTCTGGACAATATCAACTGCTTCCAACAAGGGTTTTATTGATGGTGGAATTTGTGAGGTGGGGATAGGTGTAGAAAGCAAATTTGCCCCGGGAAGTGGGCTGTGGATGATAGAATCAAGTGATTCTTGTCACACCCCCAAAATCCACACGCGGAGTACCACCGCTTGGAGGCGTGACTGACCAGGATCAAGCAACCAATCATATTGAACATAACAAGTAATACGTAAAATTCAACCACACAATATGAAAGGTGTTTCAAATCAAAATATAGTTAAGTGTTTAGCGGAAGCATAATTGTAAAACCCAATGTAAGTATTAAGTACGAAATAAAGTAATATTTTTAGCATGGCACACACTGCCATGTCCCACAACGACCGCGCCTCCCTGTGCAAGCTCCATAAGTACCTACGACCTGCAAGGCATGTAACAGAGAGTCAACAACAAAGTTGAGCGAGTTCACAGTTGGTTGTTTAGTTGTAGTATTCGTTTCGTAAATTATATATTCGTTTTGTAAACCATGTATCGTATTAATTCATATCGCGGTCTCCCTGACATGTGTGCGAAGATTAGTGGGGGCTTCCCATGTGTTACTAGACCGTATGTATCGACTTCTACGAAAATGTAAGAGGTGCCCTAAGTCAATGTCTATCAGCATTGACCCTTTGCCTATAGTCCATTAGTACACGCCCGTTTGAACGACACGGTGTGAGGTTTGTTAAATCTAATAGCGCTATTAACTAATGACACGCTCGCCATAGGCCTCGGTGATTAAGTCGATATAATGAGGGACTTCAATGATAGAGGTTTGGTCCAGTGTGAAATCTTGGCATCCTACTCCCAGAGGATGGCTGTAATCACAGTTTAGTTCATTTACCCATTCCCAACCCTTGGGAATCCCATGCCTTGGAAGGAGTGTGAACTCACCTTGGTTTGCTCGGTATGCTAAGGTATGTGCTCACAGTTAATCAATCAAGTCCTAAAGTATGCAAGTGTACATAATCAGTTTATATTCACGAAGTTCACGTATAATTACAATCACAGTGGATATTGAAGCAGTGATCACCAAACAGCACAAAACACGTATTCAAGCTCATACAAGTCATGCTTAACATTTAACGGCAGTTAACTAACTTAGTTAACTCTTAACAGAATCAAATCAAGTTACTGTGCAGTTTACCCTTTCGGCGAAACACCTCTGTTTCGTCGTGAGTCCCCTTCGACGAAACCCCCCTTGTTTCGTCGTATTTACCCTCGGCGAAACACACTTGATTCGCCACGTGTGTTTCATCGTGACTGGTCTCGGCGAAACACCTTTGTTTTGTCGTGACAGCCGTTTCGTCAAAACACCTGTGTTACGTCATTAACAGTTACGCAGAAACCCTAATCATCAATCAACATCATACAACAATCATACAGTAACCATCATCCAATCATCATGAAATCCAATCATCATAACATAAGCATCGCAGTACTTAACGTCTAGCATGAACCCTAGTTTATGTGTACGACAAGTCGATTAACATAATACATCACATCATTGAACCCTATTAGTATGCTATCGCATTCAGATCCAGATCACGTTAACAACATCAAAGGTCAAGCATTCAATCATACAAAACCTGTTTCCGCACAGAGTTAATCCACCTCTTCGTTTTATACACAAACTGATTATTAGAACCTTAAGCCAAATATTAGGTTTCACATAGAGTTATATATCTAACTAAATCATGCATACCGAGATCAAGAACATCATACATATATTCAGAATTGAAATCAACCCAAACATGCAAATTACTAACCGAACTAAGAATGATCAAGTAATAGAGATCCGGGTTCGAAAGAGGAGAGGGTTGCGGTTGCACACAAGGTTAGAGAGAGACTCTAGGGTTTTCTAAAAAGAGGTTTACGTAACCTAAACTCGTTTATATGGAAATTATAACAGGTTGGGCCCTTGCTGGGCTTCGGCGTACATTGGGCCGGCGAAACGCCTGTTTCGTCGGGGTGCTTGTGACGAAACAACATCTGTTTCGTCGCTATGGGTTATGGCGAAACACTTCTGTTTCGTCGGTGTGTTCATGGCGAAACAATCCTGTTTCGTCGGGCCATTCAAAGTTTAACAGTTTAAGTTTTTCAAACAGTATTCATGATATATCACCAAACATATACATGCAATAATCACAATACGTTTTATCATATCACAACGTGTACAGTTACAAAGCAAACAAGTCGTGTAAGTAAACAACTAAACAGTTAACGCGCAATAAGTGCGAAAATGGAATCTTGGAAACTCGAGTTGTCACATTATCCCTAACTTGAAAGAAATTTCGTCTCGAAATTTAGCATGCGGTTACTGAGGAAGCTAGTTAAGTTGTTTAGTTTTCTGGTTTTTCTTGGGGTGTCACATCATCCCCCCGTTGATTTGGAATTTCGTCCCGAAATTCTGTAGTAGCTTCAGCCTCAGTAGTGGTTGCATTGTTCTCGAACAACTGGGGATATTTGAGTTTCATTTGATCTTCTCGTTCCCAGGTGAACTCTGGGCCACGACGGGAGTTCCAACGAACTCGAACAAGAGGTATTCTGGTGTGCTTGAGGACCTTAACATCCCGGTCTGTGATTTCAATAGGTTCCTTGACGAATCGCATCTGCTCGTCGATAGTGAGCTCCTTCAAAGGAACTATGAGGGTCTCATCTGACAGACACATCTTCAGATTTGACAAGTGAAATACGTTGTGAACTTCACCGAGTTCTGCCGGTAGGTTCAGTTTGTAGGCCACCTTGCCTATTTTCTCGATGATTTCAAACGGTCCGACATATCGCAGATTGAGCTTGCCTCGTTTGCCAAAACGAACAACACCTTTCCAGGGTGAAACTTTGAGTAGCACTCGGTCCCCAACCTGGAACTCGAGTGGTTTCCTGCGCTTATCAGCGTAGCTTTTCTGACGGTCACGAGCTGCCGCCATTCGTTGTCGTATCTGAGCAATTCTTTCCGTTGCGTCTACTACAAGTTCTGGACCCGTGATCTGACTATCACCCATATCTGCCCAACAAAGAGGTGATCGGCATTTACGCCCGTACAATGCCTCAAATGGAGCGGCTTGAATGCTGGAGTGGTAACTATTGTTGTACGAGAACTCCACTAACGGGAGATGTTTTTCCCAGCCGTTGTCGAAGTCGATAACACATGCCCGAAGCATGTCTTCTAGAGTCTGGATAGTGCGCTCAGACTGCCCATCCGTCTGAGGGTGATAAGCTGTGCTCATGTCTAATCGAGAGCCAAAAGATTTGTGCATCGCTTGCCACAGTTCTGAAGTAAATCGTGCATCGCAATCGGAAATAATGGAGGTTGGCACCCCGTGACTCGAAACCACTTCTTTCAAGTAAATGTCTGCTAAGGTAGAGAACTTGTCTGTTTCCTTGATAGCCAAGAAGTGTGCAGACTTTGTGAGTCGATTCACGATCACCCAAATAGTATCGTTTCCACGTTGAGATCTAGGCAGGCCAGTAACAAAATCCATGGAAATTTCCTCCCATTGCCATTGTGGTATCTTTGGTTGTTGGAGTAGGCCTGATGGTTTCTGATATTTCGTCTTGACTCTTGCACAAGTCAAACACTTGCTAACGTAAGTTGCTATGTGGGCTTTCATACTAGGCCACCAATACGTAGTTCTGAGATCGTGGTGCATCTTATCTGAACCAGGATGTACTGAGTGGTGAGACTTATGCGCTTCATCCATCACAAGTTCTCGTAAGCTGCCATAGAGTGGGACCCAGATGCGTCCTGTTACGTAGTAAGCGCCGTCTTCCTTTTGCTCTAACCGTTTCCTTGAGCCGCGTAAGGCTTCAGCCCTGACGTTTTCTGGTTTCAATGCTTCTACCTGAGCATCTCGTATCTGTGTAGGAAGACTAGACTGGATGGTAAGTTGTAATGCTCGTACGCGTCTAGGTGCAGTATCTTTTCGACTGAGGGCGTCGGCCACAACATTGGCCTTGCCTGGATGGTACTTAATGGCATATTCGTAATCGTTCAGTAACTCGACCCAGCGTCATTGACGCATGTTCAATTCCTTCTGCTTGAAGATATGCTCGAGACTCCTGTGATCGGTGTAGATGGTGCACTTGGTACCGTACAGGTAATGTCTCCATATCTTAAGCGCGAAAACAACAGCACCCACCTCTAAATCGTGTGTAGTATAATTCCTTTCGTGAATCTTAAGTTGTCGCGAGGCGTACACAATGACCTTATCCCGTTGCATCAATACACAACCAAGACCCTGAATTGATGCGTCGCAATAAACCACAAAGTCGTCTGTGCCCTCTGGCAATGAAAGAATAGGTGCACTGCAAAATTCTATCCTTTAAGTGCTGGAATGCTGACTTCTGTGTATTACCCCATCGATAAGTAATGCCCTTCTGCGTTAATGAGGTGAGAGGTTGCGCGATCTTGGAAAAATCCTTGATAAACCTCCTGTAGTAACCTGCCAGACCCAAGAATTGGCGAATTTCCGTTGGTGTGCGAGGTGCAGGCCAGTTCTTAATCGAGTCTACCTTGGATGGATCAACATGAATCCCATCCTTGTTTACCACGTGGCCTAGAAAGTGGACTTCACGAAGCCAGAAATCGCATTTCGAAAACTTGGCGTATAACTGTTCTATTCGAAGGAGTTTCAAAATGAGTCGTAAATGCTGCTCGTGTTCCTCCTGACTCTTAGAGTAGATCAGGATGTCGTCGATGAATACAATCACAAACTTATCCAAGTAAGGCTTGCACACTCTGTTCATAAGATCCATGAAGACTGCAGGCGCGTTTGTTAACCCGAATGGCATGACCAGAAACTCGTAGTGGCCATAGCGTGTTCTAAATGCTGTTTTGGAGACGTCCTCGTCCCGGACTCTCAGTTAATGGTAGCCTGACCTCAGATCAATCTTTGAATAGTAGCTCGACCCTTGCAGCTGATCGAACAAATCATCGATGCGGGGAAGAGGATATCGGTTCTTCACTGTCACCTTGTTGAGTTCGCGGTAATCTATGCACATACGGAAGGTACCGTCTTTCTTCTTCACAAACAATACTGGAGCTCCCCAAGGCGAAGAGCTAGGACGAATGAAACCCTTATCCAAGAGTTCTTGCCGTTGTTTGGATAGTTCTTCCAGTTCTGATGGTGCTAAGCGATAAGGTGCTCGAGCTATGGGCGCTGCCCCAGGGGCTAGCTCGATTTGCAATTCGACCTGGCGATGAGGCGGTAGCCCAGGTAAATCCTCAGGAAACACTTGAGGAAAGTCGCGTACTACTGGAATATCCTCAATCTTCTTCTCTTTCATTGACGCGTCAGTGACAAGTGCCAAGATAGCGGTGTGGCCCTTTCGCAAACACTTCTGGGCCTTAAGAAAGGAGATGATGCCTACCACAGCACCACTCTTGTCGCCTTGAATTTCGAGAGGTTCTTTACCTGAATGGGGAATACAAACCATCTTCTCTTTGCATAGGATCTCTGCTCGCTGTTGGGACAACCAATCCATCCCAATGACTATGTCAAAACTACCCAAGGCTATAGGAATGAGATCGATAGAGAAAGTCTGACCAGCTAAAACGATGTACAACCCTTGACTATATGTGTGGCCTCTAAACCTTTACCATTAGCTAACTCTACGACATGCTTGGTGTTCAAAAGTGTTGGTGTGCGCTTTAACATTTGACTAACTTTTAGAGACACATAACTGGTATCCGCACCCGAATCAAATAATACAGTAACATAAAAGTCATCGAGAAGGAACTTACCCATCACCACATTAGGATCATTCCTCGCTTCACCCTGCCCCAGCACGAACGCACGACCCCTAGCACCGTTGTCATTATTATTTCCCCCGTTGTTGTTTCCATTGCCCTGATTATTGTTGTTGTTGTTCTGATTTGGATTTAACTGGGGGCAGTCCTGCTTGAAGTGGCCTTCAGCACCACACTGAAAGCATCCCCTGTTGCCTCATTACTGATGCTGCTGCTGGTTCTATGGAGCTGGTGGTTGTTGTTGCTAGTTCTGATTCGCAGGTCGTGAGCTCCTGCAATCTTTAGCTTCATGACCCATCTTGAGACACCTCTGACAACGACCCTTGTTGCACTGACCATTGTGGTGCCTGTTGCATGTATTGCACTTCGGAAAGTTTCCTCGATATCCACCCTGCCTTTGACTACCAGAAGATTGCTGACCAGGACTCTGGTAGTTATCAGTCTTTCATTGCTGTGCCTGGGACTGAACGGTAGTCGAACCCTTGCTGGAATCCCCATCCCATTTTCGCTTGTTGTCACTGGGGGTAGCAGAAGTAGTGGCATTAGTAACACTGATGCGCTTAGGCAGCCTGTTCTGCTCCACTGCCTGATCTGTGAGACGATGAGCCAGACGGGTAACATCCTGAATAGTAGCAAGGTTGGCAGACGTCACATGGCTTTGAATCTCTGGTACTAGGCCTCTGAGGTACAACTCAATGCGTTTGATTGGAGGGTCCACCATAGTTGGACACAAGATGGCCAGCTCGTTGGATCGCTTTGTATATGCTTCTGTCTCTGACCCCGTCATCTTCATATTAAAGAACTCCACTTCTAGCTTGTGGATGTCATCACGACTATAGTATTCTCGCTTAATTAGTTCCTTAAAGTCGTTCCATGGGATGGCATTAGCAGCCGCCAACCCCAGCATCTGAACTTGCGCATTCCACCAAGTCAGCGCAATGCCTTCAAGAGTACCAGTGGCATACTTCACCCTGCAAGCTTCAGGGCATTCACACATCTCAAAGATGGACTCGAGCTTTTCAAACCAATGGAGGAGTCCAACGGCTCCTTCTGTGCCACTGAATGTGCTAGGACGACAGTCCATGAAAGTCTTGAAGGTGCATACAGGTAGCTGAGCGTGTTGACCTGTTGTGTAAGAACAGGACAAGGTTAAACACAAGAGTTGGTTTAGGGGTGTAGGATCTAAAGATCCTAGAGTGAGTTACAACTGCAGGGTATACCTCCTGCTTATGCGGCTGCAAGTGCCGCAGCAACTTGTTCGTTGATCAAAGCCGTCAGCTGGGCTTGAGTCATGTTAACGCGTCCACTCATGATCTTCACAAGTAAGAGAACACAAGTGAGAAGTACGTCATATCAATACGCAAGTGTGGAATGACAAAAGAGTGTGAGCAAACTAGGTTTTCAATTAGTAATTGCAACGTTATCTAAGAATACCATGAGCAACGTAGTATGTATCTATCAAGTAGGTAATGTAAACATGAATAGTATCACCTATAGTTTTGAGTCTAGCACGTGGAGCGAAGCGTCGTTGTGGATCATTGAGCACTGTACAGGTTATAGTCTGGTTTTAAGAAAAACTTTTTCCCCTTATTAAAACCAAGTTCACTATAACCAATGGCTCTGATACCAATCTGTCACACCCCCCAAATCCACACGCGGAGTACTACTGCTTGGAGGCGTGATTGACCAGGATCAAGCCACCAATCATATTGAAGATAACAAGTAATACGAAAAATTCAACCACACAATATGAAAGGTGTTTCAAATCAAAACATAGTTAAGTGTTTAGCGGAAGCATAATTGTAAAACCCAATGTATGTATTAAGTACGAAATAAAGTAATATTTTTTGCATGGCACACACTGCCATGTCCCACAACGACCGCGCCTCCATGAGCAAGCTCCATGAGTACCTAACGACCTGCAAGGCATGTAACAGAGAGTCAACAACAAAGTTGAGCGAGTTCACAGTTGGTTGTTTAGCTGTAGTATTCGTTTCGTAAATCATATATTCGTTTTGTGAACTATGTATCGTATTAATTCGTATCGCGGTCTCCCAGACATGTGTGCGAAGATTAGTGGGGGCTTCCCATGTGTTACTAGACCGTATGTATCGACTGCTATGAAAATGTAAGAGGTGCCCTAAGTCAATGTCTCTCAGCATTGACCCTTTGCCCATAGTCCATTAGTACACGCCCATTCGAACGACACGGTGTGAGGTTTGTTAAACCTAATAGCGCTATTAACTAATGACCCGCTCGCCATAGGCCTCGGCGATTAAGTCGATATAATGAGGGACTTCAATGATAGAGGTTTGGCCCAGTGCGAAATCTTGGCATCCTAGTCCCAGAGGATGGTTGTAATCACCGTTTAGTTCATTTACCCATTCCCAACCCTTGGGAATCCTATGCCATGGAAGGAGTGTGAATTCACCTTTGTTTGCTCGGTATGCTAAGGTATGTGCTCACAGTTAATCAATCAAGTCCTAAAGTATGCACGTGTACATAATCAGTTTATATTCACGAAGTTCATGTATAATTACAATCACAGTGGATATTGAAGCAGTGATCACCAACAGCACAAAACTCGTATTCAAGCTCATACAAGTCATGCTTAACATTTAACGGCAGTTAACTAACTTAGTTAACTCTTAATAGAATCAAATCATGTTACTGTGCAGTTTACCCTTTCGGCGAAGCACCTCTGTTTCGCCGTAAGTCCCCTTCGACGAAACCCCCTTGTTTCGTCGTATTTACCCTCGGCGAAACACACTTGATTCGCCACGTGTGTTTCGTCGTGACTGGTCTCGGCGAAACACCCTTGTTTTGTCGTGACAGTCGTTTCGTCAAAACACCTGTGTTACGTCATTAACAGTTACGCAGAAACCCTAATCATCAATCAACATCATACAACAATCATACAGTAACCATCATCCAATCATCATGAAATCCAATCATCATAACATAGCATCGCAGTACTTAACGTCTAGCATGAACCCTAGTTTATGTGTACCACAAGTCGATTAACATAATACATCAGATCATTGAACCCTATTAGTATGCTATCGCATTCAGATCCAGATCACGTTAACAACATCCAAGGTCAAGCATTCAATCATACAAAACCTATTTCCGCACAGAGTTAATCCACCTCTTCGTTTTATACACAAACTGATTATTAGAACCTTAAGCCAAATATTTGGTTTCACATAGAGTTATATATCTAACTAAATCATGCATACCGAGATCAAGAACATCATACATATATTCAGAATTGAAATCAACCCAAACATGCAAATTACTAACCGAACTAAGAATGATCAAGCAATAGAGATCCGGCTTCGAAAGAGGAGAGGGTTGCCGTTGCACACAAGGTTAGAGAGAGACTCTAGGGTTTTCTAAAAAGAGGGTTACGTAACCTAAACTCGTTTATATGGACATTATAACAGGTTGGGCCCTTGCTGGGCTTCGGCATACATTGGGCCAGCGAAACGCCTGTTTCGTCAGGGTGCTTGTGACGAAACAACATCTGTTTCGTCGCTATGGCTATGGCGAAACACTTCTGTTTCGTCGGTGTGTTCATGGCGAAACAATCCTGTTTCGTCGGGCCATTCAAAGTTTAATAGTTTAAGTTTTTCAAACAGTATTCATGATATATCACCAAACATATACATGCAATAATCACAATACGTTTTATCATATCACAACGTGTACAGTTACATAGCAAACAAGTCGTGTAAGTAAACAACTAAACAATTAACGTGCAATAAGTGCAAAAATAGAATCTTGGAAACTCGAGTTGTCACAATTCTAGAGCATCATAATTTGGTGTCCCTGTGCTTACAACCTGATCTTTTTGTGAAGATGCAGGAGGAGTTTGAGGCAAGGGTGGAGATCTTTCTTCCATCTGCTGTGAGGAAGTAGCAGCAGTGGTTATTGGTGACATTTGTGTTGTCACTGGCAGTGGCTCTGGAATCTCATCTTCCAGAGTTGCCTTTTTAGTGGGTTTGGGGGGCTTTTTGGATGATCTATTTTTAGGCTTTTTGGTAATGGCAGGTGTAGGTTTCATAGCAGTGGGTGTGCTACTATGATCACCTGGAGTAGTGGGCTCTACAACAGATACCTGAGGAGTAATGGTTGCTGCTAAAGTCTGCTCAGGTACCTCTGCTTGTGTTTTTGTAGGTGTTAACATTCTAGTGAATGTTTCAGGTGTTAAACCATTTATTTGAAAAGAAACACCTTGGATGAGCAAATTTCCATTTTCCTTTCCGAATTTTTGTTTAAAATAGTAGCTTAGAAACCTTGGAAAAAGTAAAAATGATTTGCTATCAACATTTTTTACCAAGTCATCAAAGATCTCCTGGGAATTGTTAAAATTTTCATTATGTAAAATAGCAAAACCCAGGTATTGGATCTTTAATGGTATTTCATTAAAAGCAGTTGTTATATTTGAAATACACATCAAAAGGGTATGGAATAAAAACCTAGGTGCAGAAGGGAAGAAGCCTTTTTATAAGGTATCCCTTTTTGTTTGTTCCGCATACCCCCTTTCAAGGAAATCAGTTTTTAACTCGTTTTTGGGAAAATAAGTTTTACCTTGCTGATCATTGAGTTCAAAGACTTCCGAGATGGATAGTGGAGTAATTTGAATCTTTTTACCCTTTATGGAAGAGTTAATGGCTATAACGGTGTCACCTTGAGACTCAAGTGTGGCATTTTTCCAAAACTCTCTCTGGGTTTTCAAGTAAATTGGAGCATCTGCTATTAATAAAGTTTTGTACTTTGATGCAGACATGATGTCGATGATGGAATCGAAGGTGTGGGTGGTGGTGGGTTTTGTGAGTAGACCCAAGTAATTGTGAGGAGATTTGTAAGGAATTTCAATAGGTTCAGTGGCCATTTTAGTAACCGTTTTGGAAGATGATGAAGATTTTGATTTTGATTTTGTCATTCTGACGAAGAAGAATGATGAATGATTTGAGAAAGAAGGATGGAAACTGTTTTGAGAAAGGAATTTCGGAATTCAATTCGACAGTGAATAACCCTGTTTGGGGGTTTTGATCAGGGTTTTATAAGAGAAAAGGTGAATGCTGACGTGGCAGCGGTTACAAAGATTTGACCGCTATGTACTGTCCACGTGCCAACCTTTGATGTGAAGATGAATGATGGAAGACAGTTGTTTTGAAAACCACTGATGAAGCAGATAGCAGTGGTTGCAACGGTCATAATGAGAACAGTGGGTGATTTTAACCATCAGTGGATAGCCTTGTCAGTGGATAAAACACTGATTTTGAACAACAGTGATTACCAAGAAAATGATAGAACAGGGGTTGACTTTCAGCAATGGATAGTTTTTAACAAATAGATGATTGAGTCAAAATAGTGGTTAAGGATTTAGAAAGCAACTTTTGTCAAATACTTTTTGTACATCAGTGGATGAGCTTTTACAGCATGTTTTGTACATCTGCTGCTCTGATGAAGGAAATGATTTTGACTTGTGAAACCACAATATCATCTCAGGCATCTGTAGATAATTATTGTAAGTTACCTGCAGAACCAAATACTTGACAAGCATATTTTAAATGTGAGTTTATCAGAATTTATCATAATAGCAGGATTTACAGGAATTTTTGATGCAGAGAATTCACAGGTTTTTGCTTTCAAGGTTTTATCACACATCTACTAAATGTATTAAACATTCTATAGATTTTGGCAGAGATTGAGTATCCCAGATGATTTAACCATTCTACTTTGACTACATATTTTGTGTTCTAAACTTTTGAGAATTTTTAGAGTAAAACCTATGCAGTCACACATTTGAAACTTGTTAACAATCAACTCTTGTTACTGATTTAGACTTAAGTCTATGAATGAAATGATCTAGATTTTAACACCATCTCCCTTTTGATCCATTTTCAAGGAAAATGTTACCCTAGGTGTGACAACTGTGTTCTCTAAGCACCGTATAATGTAAAACAATGTTAGTTATCAATAAAACAATACGCTTTGGTGTTATTATATGTGTTCTTGTGTTTAATGATTTTACAATTTGATTCGATTTCGACTTCAAACTTTAAATCACCTTCTGGAAGGATATACGCAAACTGGTGCTTAAATGCAATCAGTTTAACGCAACGTACACTCCGGAACCGTGACATAAGCTAAACATACCCTAAATATCCCTTTCATAACTTAGAAATAAGTTTCGAAGGATTCGGTATGGCGAAAACATGTTTATTTAAACTAAAGAACTAATTACGACAAAACTGCGAAGCAAACGTTGGTGACCGCCCGGATAATATTTAAATCCCAAAAATATTATGTTATGACTAAAAATTTATTTTTAATCAGGTCTGTATTGAAAAATAAATTGAAACGCCTAAAAACGTTCTTTTCAAGTTTAAGCGCGTACCGCGTGTTTCTGCGCAACACAGTGCTTATACTGCAAAACGCGGACAACGCAGCCAACTCTCGGCAACTGAAATTTATTTCAGTAATATTTTGGCAAGATTATTTTTATATAAAAATAAAAATAATTTAGAGCGCCATAAATCGGGATTTAAACGCTAGATAAAATACCCGGTATCCAATTAAATACCCGTTTTAGCCTACATATAGCATATTTATATAAAAACTAACACTTGGACCCCCTCCCCCATATAATTTTCGGTTATATATATAAATGGGGCCCACCAAATTTTGCAAGATATGGCAATATCTCCTTTGATCTTTGTATTGCCAAGTGTTAGTGCATACCATGTCCATATCTCTACAAAATCTTCTACATATATCTTCACAATCTAACCAAGATCATTCACACTCAACCCTAACTCTCCCTCTCTCCTCAAATTCGTCCCCCATCTCTCTCTCTCTACCTTCAAATCTTCAAGACTTGTTCTTCATTCAAAGCTTTGAAGGTGATCCATGGAGGTTGCAAGTTGAAGGGCATTCAAAGGAGCTTTGTTCTAGTCTTGTTCATCATCTTTCTCACCATCATCTTCACTAGAATTTCTACCCTAGCCTTGTGCTAGCAGTAAGTCCATTCATACTCTTGTCTCACTTCGATTCTTGTTCGATTGTTGATTTTTTTTTCACACACAAAAACTCAAACAGCTTGCTGAGTTGGATTTCCAGCCAACTTCAACAGGCTGTAACGGGGTCATTTTAAGTCGAAAAACGGAATTTCTAAAGCCTAAAATGAGTTTTTTGGAATAACTAAGCAAATGGCACTGGAATCATAATTTTTCGAGACCGTTTACTATTTTTAAAAGGTTATTTTTGGACAGCAGCTCAAGCTGCATTTTTATTGCAGAAAAAGTATGACATTCTCGGAGTCACAACTTAAAACCTGAATAAAATCAACCCATGAAATTTTTACAGTAGATGGACACTGTTGTCAGGACAACCCTCCAACTGGAATTTCGTCAAACGGACTTACGGTTGATTTTTAGTGAATATTTCCGTAAACTGCGATCAGAATGGTAACAAATCTGATTGCAGTCGAGAAAATGATTTTTTATAAAATATGGGTAACAAATTGGACTTTGATATTTTTACACAATAAATTTTGGAACGTATGCCATATTCTGTAAAAATTTGGAGATTTTTAGAAAAGGTTAACTATTTTATAAAAATCCTCGAAAACAGTCCGGTTTCGAGTTATAAAGCTGAAATGAAGTATGCAACGTTTTGGTTGTCGATATGTCGATTTGGTGATTGAAAATGAACTATTGGTTTTATATAAAAGAAAATGATATGCTATTAAAGCATGGACACCTCTATTTACAGAGGATACCCTACCAAAATTTTCCGAGAATCCGAACACTTAGTAAAATATTAGAGAAAGTAGGTACGAAATAGTTGTCTAACTATTTTTCTAATATCGATAGTTAAGTTAAAATAATTATTATTGTTTTAACAAAATAATACCTAAGTAACGCAAATCAAAACACTAAACTCTAAGCCAAGGCACGACCCGCTCGTCTAATAGACATTAGTACGTTGTAGGTTGTCGTGTAGCGGACAGGGTTTGAGATTCGATTCAAGACGCACTACTGTGAGTACATAGTCCCCTCTTTTACTGTTTTCCAAACATTTTGGGGTGAAACACATGTGCCTACTTGTTACTTTCATACTTTTTCAGGTTTTCGCGTTATATACTTGCCATGTTCATTAGTACATTGTTTTACATGACACTTTCACGCTATGTATGTCCATCATACTTAGTGCATTTATTTTACATGACATTTTCACGCTATGTATGTTCATCATACTTAGTGCATTTACTTTACATGACATTTTCACGCTATGTATGTTCATCATACTTAGTGCATTTACTTTACATGACATTTTCACGCTATGTATGTTCATCATACTTAGTGCATTTGTTTTACATGACATCTTCATGCTATGTATGTTCATCATACTTAGCGCATTTATTTTACATGACATTTTCACGCTATGTATGTTCATCATACTTAGTGCATTTATTTTACATGACATTTTCACGCTATGTATGTTCATCATACTTAGTGCATTTATTTTACATGACATTTTCACGCTATGTATGTTCATCATACTTAGTGCATTTATTTTACATGACATTTTCACGCTATGTATGTTCATCATACTTAGTGCATTGTTTTCACATGCTTACATATTGGGTATGACATTTGGTTTGTTTAAGTGGGACCATATACATTCATTAACTTTGATCACGCCGCTCGTTAGTAGGTAATGGTACCATAGGAATTGACAACTCCCGTTCCTGACATCCTGGGTATGTTTGGATGGAAGGAATGACCGAATTCGATTAAAAACATTTAGACAGATAGACCTTTAATTTGTTTAAAGGTTTATCACCACAGTCGCAAGGCTTGGATGTATGCATTTTCACAATACCGCATAAATGTCTATATTCATTATAGCATGCATTTTCCACAAAACATAACATTGATTTAAACCACGTTTTACTTCAATGCATTGTTTTGTGCATTTTTACCTATGGTGTAGTTGATACATATATCACTTGTCATGCATGACATTTTGTTTACACATTACATGATTGACATTTGACATAAACATTTTGATATTGACATATACATTTCATAAACATTTCGACATAAACATTTTGACATGGTTTTCACAAAGACATTTGGCAAATGGTTTAGACATGGGCAATTTACATTGGTGGTTTGTTTGGGTAAGTGATTTGAGTAACGAGACGTGTGTAATGTGATACAAGCATGGTGGATACGCCGCTGGTACTTCCTATATATAAGTGCTTGTATTATATTACATGTCGTAGCGTTATTTAAATCATTCAATTTGGACCTATACATTTTATACAAATAACAGATTTTCACAAGACAATGTTTTACAAAACAGTTCATTTTATACATCTCATTTTACTTGGTTATCCTTTTAACCATACACTATTCTTTTACTTGTACATATACATATCTATCATCGCTTTTCAAATGATTTATAAAACAAAACATTCTACAAGGATCATGACTGACTTTTGTTAAGCAACTTTTTCTAAACCTATAAGTCATGAATCCTAAATCAATAAAACCTATGTACTCGCCGGCATTTTTATGCTGACGTACCTATTTTCACATGTGTTTCAGGAGATGATGCATAGGATTGATCAAGATACACATAGGCGGACTTGGGCCTTAGTGACAATAAAAGATGCAAGACAAGTTAATTTTGTTATACTTAATTGTT
The DNA here is from genome assembly GCF_002127325.2 of Helianthus annuus. Classification (NCBI taxonomy): domain Eukaryota; kingdom Viridiplantae; phylum Streptophyta; class Magnoliopsida; order Asterales; family Asteraceae; genus Helianthus; species Helianthus annuus. The sequence continues at coordinate 78,422,229 of NC_035447.2, read as the reverse complement.
TGTTAAGACATTGTAACTCTTTTAATCAATAAAACAATATTTCAATTTTCCATGTGTTATGAAACAATGATTCTGTTACAACACTCCCCGACGATTCCGCCACGTTTTATTGTTTTACGTGGTCGGGGTGTGACAGAAAAGTTGGTATCAGAGCTCATGGTTATAGGGAATTAGGTTATTAGTAATGCTTTGACCTAGTCTATAACCTTCCTAGGACCCTAACGCGAGTTTACTTGCGTTTAGTCATAAAACAATACCGTCACTTATCCTTAGGTGACGACCACAACAAGAACATAAATTTGATCCGCTTTGAAAACTAATCATCTGTTCTAGGATGATTGATTACTAGGTTTTGAACCCTTTGTTATAAGGTTTTGAACCCTTCCAGTTTAACTCATATTTGGCTTAGTGCCTTTCGAGTTTTCAAAATCCCGTCAAAGTTTGAGTCTAAATGATGTGAACACGTGCAAACTGGAAGAGTGAATGCCTGTACTCTGAGTTTTCTGTCTAAGGCTAGAGTGTTCGTACAAATCCGCAGTATCGGACCAGTCACTCTTACTTGGGAACTCTTGGGGTGAGTGTTCACTTATGGGCGAGCATGTCTTCAGCGATACATTATTATGACCCGCTTACTTTGATTCTTCACCATCTCATTTGTTTGCCTTAGGTAACAAACAAATGATCGCAATTTCTATGCGTTGTCATTTTGTTTTGATCACCCGATAACCTTTCACTTGTTTCTTCCTATGTCTTTCATTTTCTTCTGGAATGTCTCTTTATCTCCGCAACGTTCAGATGTCCGAGCAAACAACAAGAGTTTGCCCAGCTGCAGCAACACCAAATCAGACTGGCAACAATCCTACACAAGCTCGCTCTTGCTACAACTGTGGCGAGATGGGCCATTTCCGAAGGGATTGCCCGAAGCATGCTAATGCAAATCTGACCCTTGGATGAGCATTTGGCTGAGTAAAAGATGTTGCTGTCTTATGCCTTTGTTTCTTTTGTTTTCTTGTACCGTGAAACAATCTGCCTTGTTCATAAACAAAAGTTGTTATTTGCAATTCTGGTGTACAAATGTAGTTACATGTGTGTATGGAATTTTCCTATGATACCTACATCAAGGAACTATGTTCCCTACAAACTACCCTTGTGATTCTCCCTTTCAAGTGATCGCTCATGATTTCCTAAAAATTTTAAGTACTCGTTTCTTTCTGGGAGGCAAAGTACAAGAAATAAAGCAAAATTATGAGTAATCGTGCTTCTGCACGTTTGTGCCTTTGAATCCTTGGTTAGATAACTAAGGGTATTTTCAAATCTCATACTCGTTACGTACTGATTTTTCAACATGCATAACATAAGTTTTCAAAACAACCTCCATGATTTCAAAAACAATGTCTATCTTTTCAAAAACGACCTTCATGATTTCAAAATATTATTAATACAGTATAATTACTTATATCAAGTGCATGATTTCAAAAGCATCACTCATGTTTTCAAAAACCTTATACATAATTTCAAAATTCATCCCGCATGATTTTTAAACGTTTTTATAAATATACCTACCTAATGCACCTACTTTATGATTTCAAGAGTATTATATATGAGGTTTCAAAAACATTGAACACATTTTTTTAGAACCCCATGCATAGTTTTCAAAAATATTTTCTTCATTCATTGACTTAACCTTCAAATTCTGCTTTATATGTCGCCTTGACATATCCAGCATCTCAACTTCATAAGCATTTTTTTTACTTCATGTTTTGACTTAAAGCACATCCAGTACAAGGTTTCAAAACATATTCAACTTCTAAAATCCATGTGAGATCTTTTTATCTTTACAATTAGATCCTTGCGGTTAATTATCTTTCAAATCAGAGTCCTTAATTGGATTCCTTGTGTACCTTAATTTGAACATTTCGGTTCTTTACAATCGAAATCAAATTTCCTATTTAAGATCTTTCTGTCTTCATAGTTGGATTCTTGATAATGTTTAAAGCACCAATCAAAATCCACTAATTGGATACCTGGTGTGCTTTAAATGCTTATGCTCAGTTAACAGGACAAATTAAATCATGAAAAATTTAAAATCAAGATAAACAATTTTGTGGTTATGTGATTATGTGTTTATGCAATTTATGTTTTCTTTTATGCATTTTTGTGTTTTTGAATACTCTGGATATTCGTTATCCAAATCCTCATAGAACCTTCCATATCTTCATATGAGGGATTCGTAGTAGGATATTCAAAAAGGTACTACCTTAATTCCTTATTGGGCTTCTACGTGATAGTCAAGACCCTTGGATTATATAGTACCATTCCAAGATTCAAAAAGAGACCCTTTGAGTGGTTTAGTCAAAGGTTTGATTCAAGATCTGGTTGAGAATGACATGTGATGATATAAGCTGAAAAGACTTCTTGGCGGTCTGGAGATCATTTATTGACTCAATTAAAAAGGACCCCAGTGTAGTCAAATCACAATCATCCCAGGCTCGTTTATTGTTTTCCTCCCATACACATTCTAAGATGCACTACGTGACTATGCAAGGAATTACGTAATTATGCATGCATACATAATTACGAAGTTCAGTGCACAAGAAACCATGGTAAGACTTACTATGTGTAAGAACCGATAGCGACAACCATAACGAAATGTGAACAATGTAATAGAGGTACGGTGGACGCACCAATAACGCTTTATATACTTGTATATAAGTGACCCTCTCACATTGCAAGCATGATGTTAATAAAAGTTACTAGAACTTCAGGACTCTAACCAGTGATTGTTCGATCTTTTCGACTTCATGTTTCAAGCTTTCACAAGTTTCCTCTAAATAAAATTTCGGGACGAAATTTCCTAAAGTAGGGGAGACTGTGACAACTGTGTTCTGTAAGCACCGTATAATGTAAAACAATGTTAGTTATCAATAACACAATACGCTTTGGTGTTATTATATGTGTTCTTGTGTTTAATGATTTTACAATTTGATTCGATTTCGACTTCAAACTTTAAATCACCTTCTGGAAGGATATACGCAAACTGGTGCTTAAATGCAATCAGTTTAACGCAACGTACACTCCGGAACCGTGACATAAGCTAAACATACCCTAAATATCCCTTTCATAACTTACAAATAAGTTTCGAAGGATTCGGTATGGCGAAAACATGTTTATTTAAACTAAAGAACTAATTACGACAAAACTGCGAAGCGAACGTTGGTGACCGCCCGGATAATATTTAAATCCCAAAAATATTATGTTATGACTAAAAATTTATTTTTAATCAGGTCTGTATTGAAAAATAAATTGAAACGCCTAAAAACGTTTTTTCAAGTTTAAGCGCGTACCGCGTGTTTCTGCGCAACACAGTGCTTATACTGCAAAACGCGGACAACGCAGCCAACTCTCGGCAACTGAAATTTATTTCAGTAATATTTTGGCAAGATTATTTTTATATAAAAATAAAAATAATTTAGAGCGCCATAAATCGGGATTTAAACGCTAGATAAAATACCTGGTATCCAATTAAATACCCGTTTTAGCCTACATATAGCATATTTATATAAAAACTAACACTTGGACCCCCTCCCCCATATAATTTTCGGTTATATATATAAATGGGGACCCACCAAATTTTGCAAGATATGGCAATATCTCCTTTGATCTTTGTATTGCCAAGTGTTAGTGCATGCCATGTCCATATCTCTACAAAATCTTCTACATATATCTTCACAATCTAACCAAGATCATTCACACTCAACCCTAACTCTCCCTCTCTCCTCAAATTCGTCCCCCATCTCTCTCTCTCTACCTTCAAATCTTCAAGACTTGTTCTTCATTCAAAGCTTTGAAGGTGATCCATGGAGGTTGCAAGTTGAAGGGCATTCAAAGGAGCTTTGTTCTAGTCTTGTTCATCATCTTTCTCACCATCATCTTCACTAGAATTTCTACCCTAGCCTTGTGCTAGTAGTAAGTCCATTCATACTCTTGTCTCACTTCGATTTTTGTTCGATTGTTGATTTTTTTTTTCACACACAAAAACTCAAACAGCTTGCTGAGTTGGATTTCCAGCCAACTTCAACAGGCTGTAACGGGGTCATTTTAAGTCGAAAAACGGAATTTCTAAAGCCTAAAATGAGTGTTTTGGAATAACTAAGCAAATGGCACTGGAATCATAATTTTTCGAGACCGTTTACTATTTTTAAAAGGTTATTTTTAGACAGCAGCTCAAGCTGCATTTTTATTGCAGAAAAAGTATGACATTCTCGGAGTAACAACTTAAAACCTGAATAAAATCAACCCATGAAATTTTTACAGTAGATGGACACCATTGTCAGGACGACCCTCCAACTGGAATTTCATCAAACGGACTTACGGTTGATTTCTAGTGAATATTTCGGTAAACTGCGATCAGAATGGTAACAAATCTGATTGCAGTCGAGAAAATGATTTTTTGTAAAATATGGATAACAAATTGGACTTTGATATTTTTGCACAATAAATTTTGGAACATATGTCATATTCTGTAAAAATTTGGAGATTTTTAGAAAAGGTTAACTATTTTATAAAAATCCTCGAAAACAGTCCGGTTTCGAGTTATAAAGCTGAAATGAAGTATGCAACGTTTTGGTTGTCGATATGTCGATTTGGTGATTGAAAATGAACTATTGGTTTTATATAAAAGAAAATGATATGCTATTAAAGCATGGACACCTCTATTTACAGAGGATACCCTACCAAAATTTTCCGAGAATCCGAACACTTAGTAAAATATTAGAGAAAGTAGGTACGAAATAGTTGTCTAACTATTTTTCTAATATCGATAGTTAAGTTAAAATAATTATTATTGTTTTAACAAAATAATACCTAAGTAACGCAAATCAAAACACTAAACTCTAAGCCAAGGCACGACCCGCTCGTCTAATAGACATTAGTACGTTGTAGGTTGTTGTGTAGCGGACAGGGTTTGAGATTCGATTCAAGACGCACTACTGTGAGTACATAGTCCCCTCTTTTACTGTTTTCCAAACATTTTGGGGTGAAACACATGTGCCTACTTGTTACTTTCATACTGTTTCAGGTTTTCGCGTTATATACTTGCCATGTTCATTAGTACATTGTTTTACATGACACTTTCACGCTATGTATGTTCATCATACTTAGTGCATTTATTTTACATGACATTTTCACGCTATGTATGTTCATCATACTTAGTGCATTTACTTTACATGACATTTTCACGCTATGTATGTTCATCATACTTAGTGCATTTACTTTACATGACATTTTCACGCTATGTATGTTCATCATACTTAGTGCATTTGTTTTACATGACATCTTCATGCTATGTATGTTCATCATACTTAGCGCATTTATTTTACATGACATTTTCACGCTATGTATGTTCATCATACTTAGTGCATTTATTTTACATGACATTTTCACGCTATGTATGTTCATCATACTTAGTGCATTTATTTTACATGACATTTTCACGCTATGTATGTTCATCATACTTAGTGCATTTATTTTACATGACATTTTCACGCTATGTATGTTCATCATACTTAGTGCATTGTTTTCACATGCTTACATATTGGGTATGACATTTGGTTTGTTTAAGTGGGACCATATACATTCATTAACTTTGATCACGCCGCTCGTTAGTAGGTAATGGTACCATAGGAATTGACAACTCCCGTTCCTGACATCCTGGGTATGTTTGGGTGGAAGGAATGACCGAATTCGATTAAAAACATTTAGACAGATAGACCTTTAATTTGTTTAAAGGTTTATCACCACAGTCGCAAGGCTTGGATGTATGCATTTTCACAATACCGCATAAATGTCTATATTCATTATAGCATGCATTTTCCGCAAAACATAACATTGATTTAAACCACGTTTTACTTCAATGCATTGTTTTGTGCATTTTTACCTATGGTGTAGTTGATACATATATCACTTGCCATGCATGACATTTTGTTTACACATTACATGATTGACATTTGATATAAACATTTTGATATTGACATATACATTTCATAAACATTTCGACATAAACATTTTGACATGGTTTTCACAAAGACATTTGGCAAATGGTTTAGACATGGGCAATTTACATTGGTGGTTTGTTTGGGTAAGTGATTTGAGTAACGAGACGTGTGTAATGTGATACAAGCATGGTGGATACGCCGCTGGTACTTCCTATATATAAGTGCTTGTATTATATTAAATGTCGTAGCGTTATTTAAATCATTCAATTTGGACCTATACATTTTATACAAATAACAGATTTTCACAAGACAATGTTTTACAAAACAGTTCATTTTATACATCTCATTTTACTTGGTTATCCTTTTAACCATACACTATTCTTTTACTTGTACATATACATATCTATCATCGCTTTTCAAATGATTTATAAAACAAAACATTCTACAAGGATCATGACTGACTTTTGTTAAGCAACTTTTTCTAAACCTATAAGTCATGAATCCTAAATCAATAAAACCTATGTACTCGCCGGCATTTTTATGCTGACGTACCTATTTTCACATGTGTTTCAGGAGATGATGCATAGGATTGATCAAGATACACATAGGCGGACTTGGGCTTTAGTGACAATAAAAGATGCAAGACAAGTTAATTTTGTTATACTTAATTGTTTGTTAAGACATTGTAACTCTTTTAATCAATAAAACAATATTTCAATTTTCCATGTGTTATGAGACAATGATTCTGTTACAACACTCCCCGACGATTCCGCCACGTTTTGTTGTTTTACGTGGTCGGGGTGTGACACTAGGCAAAAATAAAAGGGTTTTACATCTTGCCAGGAACTTTGGATTTTTACCATCTAAAACAAGTAAAAGTACAAAATATATTATTTAAAAAAACATAATATATCCTGTTTTATTTGAATAACTTTACAAGAAAAATAAGTAAAGATTTTCTGAAAATGACATCAATTGGATCTGGTGTATTTCCAAGGTCAATTTCTTCATTTTAAGGAAAATGATCATTGGTTTAAATCAAAGTCTCATAACCACTATTTGATACCATTTCCTTGTCTGATGATGGTAACTGTGAGGTTGCCTGTTCACAAAGGTTTTGAGAGTTCTTTGTGAACCTCATTACCTTGTGAAGAATTTTTGAAACTTTAGCCTAAACCTCTTTATCAGTATATGAATGGAGATACCTTTGTTACCTGAACTTCCCTGATACAGTGATTTTACATGATTGCTTGATGACAAATGTTTGACCAAATATGTAGATCTCCTGTGGACTCTTAAGTGTTTTGAATTTATACTCTTTTCTTTTGAATTCAAAAGTTTTGAGACAAACACATTTAAGAGTTTTTGTAATATTTCTTCTTTCCGATTTTACCCTTCCCATCTGTAAGTACTGATATACTCACTAGGAGGTTTTTATAGAAAGAACACTTAGGTGCTGTTTGTTTTTTCAGATGTAAAATGTCTGTAGTCTGCGAACCACATCTGCAGGCATCTGTAAGAGAAGATGTGGACCAAATGTCTGCAGTCTGCAAGGAGAAGAGGGTTTGTTTTTTTTCCTTCAAAAACAACTTCACACACAACACACACAACAAGTCTGCTCTCTTTCTCTCTACAAACTCTCTCTCTCTCTACAACCACCACCACCACCGCACCACCACCACCTCCGCCACCACCACCGCACTACCTCCGCCATCACACCACCGCCATCACACCACCGCCGTCACACCTCCGCCATCACACCACCGCCATCACAGATCTCTCTCTCTCTACGGTCTCTCTCTCTACGATCTCTCTCTCCCTCTCACAGATCTCTCTCTCTCTCTACGATCTCTCTCTCTCTATGATCTCTCTCTCTCACAGATCTCTCTCTCTCTCAACGGTCCGGTTTTGACGATGGTGGTGGTGGAGGTGGTGGCTGAGAGGTAGGAGGTGGTGGCGGAGATGTGGTGGCAGGTGGAGGTGGTGGTGGCGGAGGTGGTGTCGGCAGGGGAAGTGGAGGTGATGTGGGAGGAGAGGTGGTGGCAGGGGAGAAGAGGAAGAAGATGGTTGTATGAAGATCTTCTTTTTTTTTGAAGCTATTATACATAGCTTTTTTTAGAAGCTATTAAAAGCTATTTTAAGATCTTTTTTTTTAAACAAACAGTCTTCAAGGGCTTATGTCTGCCCGCCCGCAGACATAAGCTCTTTACAGACATTATAAGCAAAAACAAACAGAACCTTAGACCAGATTCATTTTACAGCAATGTTTAGAGAGATTTGGTCATTTTTGCACATGCTTTTGTCAAATCTCACATTACATATCATTTGGACTATTTTGACTCCTGATTTTCTTAATGTATTTTTAACAAAATTGATTTGGTTCCTTTTTGAGGATTCTCAACCTGTTTTTAATACATAAGATCTAATAACTAAACTTTTAATTTCCCTCTTTTTATGTTAACAAAAACACTAATGTTTTTACTAAACATAGATTTGTGTTAACAAGAGGTAAAACACCTTAGCAGTTCATGATGGAAACAACACAAACTTCAAAATAACATTTGAAATCAATTTTGTAAGAGGTATAATCAACCAAAGTCACCAGACGAGTTTTTCAGATCTGAAACTATTGGTGATTTATGCATGAAACCGCTTGTTTTGAGAATTTTGTGTGTCTTATGACATCCTGGTTGTTTTCTAGAGTTTTTGAATAAACAACTTTGAACGTGATTACTCATTACTCTGTTTTTCAACAAATACAATCAACCTTAGCATCACTGAATTTTGAGCTGAACTTTTTATGTCAAATTGATTTTTTGGATCGAATTTGACTGTCCAAGCTCTGATACCAATTGTTAGGATCAGAGGCCCTCATGATTGTGTTTGTTTGTAATACTTGAACAATGAATGAATGTAAAACAGAGATCTAATGCAGCAGAATTGAAAACAAACTTTGTAAACACAATCAAAGGGAAACAGTTTTCAGTAAACACATGTTTCTCATTAATCGAAAGATTTACAATACAGAAATGAATACAGATATGCTTACATACTAAAGCTCCCCCTCAGCATGATGCTCACTGGTTGATTGCTCAAGATGAAAGGATTGGAGGAGATAAACTCACCCAGTCAACCAAATGTAACAGTACAGGGTACTGTTCCATTTATAGGCAAAACAAACCACTGAAGCATCTAAGCTGACGTCGTCATGAAAGTGACATCTAACAACCTAACAACCTTTAACCACTGTTCTTATACAAACACTGTTAACTTAACCACTGATTCTATACAATACAAGTGACAAACTAAACTACTGCTTTCTCCTTCCATTATTGCATGTCAAGCACTGATGTTTGACTATCAGTGCTTTCCTCAAAGTTGATCAGTCCTTGAGTAGGCAGTTCTTAAATCAACAGCAGTACTTAGATAGCATCGGTAGATTGAACCGACAGTGTTTAATCTTTAACAGTCTTTAGGGCTTCATCAGCAGTTTGAAGGACAACAACTGTTGTATACGGACAGTGGATAGAGGACATCAGATGTTATAAACACTTTCAAGGGGAAAGCCTGAAGTAAACTACTGCTTATGAAAAATCCACTGTTGTGAACCAGTTTTGGCTTTAATTATCTGTTCGTCTGATAGGGTTCAATCCCAACAACTGCTTATCCTAATTTCGAGTAGAATAGATGTCTCGTATACGTTAGAATTGGCGGATGGAAGGTTAGTTTAGCGAAAGAGAGGATTAAGGATTGTATTTTGGGAACTTAGAAGGCCGGAACCTTCTATTACCATTGACATGGGAAGTCATGATATGGTAGTCAGCATGGATTGGATATCCAAGTATAGAGCTGAAGTTGTTCGTTATAAGGAAAATCATTCGCATCCCTCTTGCGAATGATGAAACACTTATAGTACACAACCTTCTTGCAATAGGTGCGAGGGCTCTAGGCCCCGTAAGGCGGTGGATTTGCGACACCTCACATTGGCTATAGAGACGCGGAAGTGCCTCCGAATAGACTGCATAGCCTTCCTTACTCATATTGATGATAAGGAGACCAAGGAGCCAAAGCCTGAAGACATCCCCGTGGTGGAGGAATTTCCAGAAGCCTCTCCTGAAGACTTGCCAGGAATACCTCCACAGAAACAAGAGGAGTTTAGGATAACCTAGTACCAAGAGCGGCACCAGTGATAGATGACGCCTTACCAACTAGTTCCATCTGAGATACATGAGCCTCCGATGCAACTGCAAGAGCTGCTAGACAGAGGAAATCTACCAGGCCGAGCTTCTCACCCTAGGAAGCCCCAGTGTTATTCATTAGGAAGTAGGACAATAGTTCTTACACGCGTACATAGCCTAATCCGAGAGGAACTCAGAAGAACTAATGAAGGAAAAAGGTATTATGCATAGGTTACAGGGAGATAGACAACTAACCATTAAGAATCGGTACCCCTTACCGAGAATCGATGACCTGTCGACCAACTGCAAGGTCCCAGCTACTATTCCAAAGTGGACTTAAGGACAAGGTATCATTAATTAAGGCCACGAGAAGAAAGTTGACAGTTTCCATTTTGCATCAACTTCAGAGAATTGGATATCAAGGACCGGTATCCTTTACCAAGGATTGATGACATGATTGAACCAATCGTAAGGTTCTAGTTACTACTCGAAGATCGACTTAGGGTCAGGATGTCCTCAACTGCAAATACACGAAGAAAGTATCCCTAAAAACGACCTTTAGGACTCGCTTGGAGCATTACGAGTTCCTTGTCGTGCCGTTAGGCTTAACACATGCACTGGCAGTATTCGTGGACCTCATGAATCAGGGTGTGTAAGCCATACCTGGATAACATCATGGTTATATTTATTGACTACATTCTTATATGCTCAACGACCAAGGAAGGTCATGAGCAACATCTGCAATTTATCTTGTGACTCTTAGAGAAAGAACAGTTATGTGCTAGGATGTCGAAGTGCGAACTTTGGATTCACGAGGTAAGATCTTTAGGATACATGGTGGATAAGAATGAGATTCATGTCGACCCTCTAATCAAGGACTAAGGAGTCCCAAGACGCTACTAAGAATTTTTGGGGATCGTAGGCTGTATCAAACGACCCCTAGAAAACCTTTCAAGGACTGCTCAACCGCTAACAACCCTAACCTAGTCGATACCTATCTTGTCTTCACCTGACAGTACCAATAGAATTGCGGTTTTTGTGACGCTTCTCGACAAGGTCTCGATTGCGCGTTGATGCAACGAGACCAAGCCATCGCATATGCGTCACGTTGATTAAAGGATCATGAGAAGATACATTGAACTAGGTGCAGTAACTGCGCGTTAAAAATTTTGACGTCATTACTTGTATAGGCAAACGCTGCACGATCTTTACTAATCACATGGGTTTGCAGCACACCGTTGATCAGAAGGACTTAAACATGAGGAAACTAGATAGAATGAGTTACCGAATGATTACGACTGTGAAATTAGGTAACACCTGAACAAGGCAAGCATGGTAGCAGACGCCTTGAGACGCAACGATCGCGTAAAGCCTTTGAGGGCGCGAGCCTTAGAGATGACCATACAGACAAACCCCACTACTCGTATTCGTGAGGCTGAGCATGAGATGCTCAAACCAGAGAACCTTCAAGCTAAAGCGTTACGCAGAATGGAAGTGCAGTATTGCCTAAGGAAGATGGAACCTTATACTTCCTGGAACGACTTTGGGTTCCGTTTCGCAACAATTTACGAGCGCTTATTTTGGGGCAAGGCTCATAGGTCAAGATACTCGATCCATCCTAGGATCCGACAAGATGTACCAAGACTTGAAGGATTAGCATGAGTGGCCCAAGATGGAAGCTGATATAGCTACATATGTGGGTAACTGTCTTACTTGTGCCGAAGTTAAGACAGAATACCAGAAACCATCAGAACTGCTGCAACAGTCTGAGATTCCCATGTGGAAGTAGGAACGAATCTCAATGGATTTCATTACAAAGCTACCAAGAACCCAAAGAGGTCACGATATGTTTTGGGTGATTATTAACCGACACACCAAGACTACACATTTCCTACCAAACAATGAGGAAGACAACGTAAGGGAATTAGCAGAGATTTAGCCCAAAAAGATTGTGGCACGTCATGGAGTGCCTGATTCTATCATGTCCGATCGAGATGGCCGTTTTGTGCCAAAGATATGGCAGACGTTCATAGGCTTTTAGGTCATGATTGGACCTTAGTACTACATTTCACCCTCAGACGGACGGCCAGAGCAAACAAACGATACAGACTGTATGGACATGTTACGTGCTTGTGTGATGAACCTTGATGAAAAGTTGGAATACTCACTTGCCCTTAGTGGAATTTTCCTACAATAACATCTATCGCACCGTCGTTTAGGCCGCCTTGTGTGAAGCTTTAGAGGGAACGTAAGTGTCGATCCCAGTTGTGTTGGACGGAGACCGGAGATAACAATCTAGTGGCCCGAGTTGGTCCAGGATACTACAGACAAGATCGATGGGATACGTAATAGTATCAAGTCAAGCATGTGGTATACAGAAAATCTACGCCGGCAAGTGGCGGAAACCGTTGGAATTTGAGTTTGGAGAGATGACATTTTTGAAAATCTCGCCTTAGGAAGGCGTTGTATGATTTGGAAAGCGTGGGAGGTTGGACCCACGGTATAGTAGACCTTTCGAGATCCTGGAAAGGATCAAGCCCACTGCTCACAAGCTGAAACTCCCAGAAGAACTTAGCAGTGATCACGACACGTTTCACGTGTCTAGCCTTTAGAAGAGCCTGGATCTAGGAACAATCGTTATTCCCGCAAACAAGATTCATGTCAACGACAAACTCCAATTTATTAAGAACCTGTTAAGGTTGCAGACCGGAAGTCCAAAAAACACGGAAAAGTCGTAATTGATTTGTTAGAGTTCGTTGGAATTCATATCATGGCCCAGAGTTTACTTGGGAACATGAAGACCAATTTAGACCTAAGTGACCACATTTGATTCACAACTCCCCTGCGACTGATGGCATTGCTTGAATTTCGGGACAAAATTCCTTTAACGGGGGGAAAATTTGACAACTAGCACTTTTCCATGCATTCCGTACAATAATTAAACAATAATCTGTGCTTTAATGACTGTGCATGATCTAGTTTACAAGACGAATGAATTTATGATTTCTGTTATATACATACAATGGCATTTCATGTTGCAAAACTTTTATCATTGCTACATGCAACACAATATAGTTCTATTAATGCACAGAAAAGAGTTGACACAGTTATTAGACAAACTAGAAGTACTGACGGGAGTTCAGTACTTAGACAGACATGGTGTTAAGACACAAAATAAGCCCCAAGACCAAGTGTTACACTAGTATAGTGTGTAGGAAAGTAGGGATTACAAAACTGCCTTCCTAGTGATGATATAGGTACCGGAAAGTGCCAGAAACACACTAAAACTGCAAGATTCTGTAGAAATAAACAAATTCAGCAAAAATTCAGATTTTAACATCTAAATATAATGCAGAATTATGATATAATGGTCCATAACACTTTCTTAAGTGTCGGAAATCAAAACTGTCTTGAAAGACAACATAAAGCACACTAAACTGCGCAATTTAGCACTTTAACAAACAGTAACGAAACGAACAACAGGACACTACCCGAAACATAAAATTTTCACTAGAAGCATTGTTTTAGTGTTACAAAGCTAGCTATGGTCACCGGACATCATAACACATCTCATAAACACTAAATACATAAAATACCTAACTAGCACCATTACTTTCCAACTAAATCAAGTAACTAACCATTGAAATGTTACACTTTAACCCCCCCCCCCCCCAATTAGTGGACGGTTAGGAAGTGGGCCCCACATATTGATTTTATCTCAATATTTTATAAGATTTGTAGGGTATATTCTTGATATGTTATACCTTATACCTTATTAATGTTGGAAGAATTGCTTAAAAACCACAAGTCCTTCCTTCATGATCATTCTAACACTTTCAACTAGCAGAAACTCTTCTCCTTCTCTCCATAAGCTCATGGCCAAGCACTCCCATGCATCTCTAAATTTTTATAGACCATTTCCAAGTAATCCAAGGTGATTCTAAGGTGTCTCGGGTCTATCTAAGAAGGTTGCAAGCAACGGAATTGGAAGGACCTCTCTCTAGTGCTTTTATCCACCTCATTTCTTCTCCTGATCATCCCTAACCTTGAGCTAGTAGTAAGAACACTAATCCTTTCATTTTACATGTTATTTAAGTGGTTAAAAGAAGACACATGATGTTAGTCTTAAAGAACACTAAGAATCAAGAGAATGGAACATGAACACAAGCTTAAATCTTAAGCAAATCTTGATGTTTAGTGTTGATTATGCTACTTGATGATTGATTGGTTATGTTAATGATGTAGATCATCATATGATCTTACTAGATGATGATTAAAAACATAATCTAGCAAGATGAGAGGATGAAAATGTTAGAGATTAATGGATCATCCTCACAAAAGTCATGAACTTGAAAGAATAAATTGTTTTCTTGTTAAATGATGATTAAAGTAAAAGATGTAAGTCTTGTAGATCTAAGATTTCAAGGATGATTTTTCAAGAAATCGAGTTAAAAATATAAAGTTTACATAATCTTGGTTCCTAAAGAAATCAATCATATTTTTAAAGGATAAACAAGTGTAGAAACACATGTGTAACAAGAAAAATTCAAGAAGAAACATTTTTAGAAAATGTGATCACAAGTTGTAAAGAACCATTTTCTTTAAAAATGATGTTTTTAAAGAAACAACCACACTTTAAAGGGAAACACGACTTACGAAACACACTAGTAAGTTACTACAAATTTTTGTAAATTTTCAAGTTCATGAAGTAGTTGATTATGCTTGATTTTTGGCAAAATTGGTAAGTATAGATTGATTATTGGTTGATTGTGTTGATTTACAAAAGAAAATGATATGCCTTGAAGGCATGGAAACCTCCATTTTTAGGGGAAACTGTGGCAAAATTTTTCTAAAAATTAAACACTTAGAAAAATATTTCTAAACAAATATTTACAAGTATATTTCAAACCATGGATTTTCACATAAAGTTTGTCATAAATTTTGTTACAAAAATTATAAATATTGGAGGTTGGTTTTTATAAATAAAAGTGACTAAATATGTATTTAGGAAATATATATTTAGATGTCACCATGTGTGTGAATATTTGTATATTATGTGTATTAGTTATATGATTTTAGGACTAGAAATAATATAACTCATCAAAATACCAAGAAATTACAATCCAAAATATTACCAAAATTCCAAGAGAATGAATACACAAAATATTGGTGAAACCGAACAAAGGAATATAGCTCACAAAAATATTCCGGAAAACTTATTTCCAAGTATATTTTTGGTAAATAATATTTTGGACACCAAGAGAACAAAAATATGATTTTTACAATTATTACAGTATATATCATATTTTTGACAAAGAGGAAATATATTATTTTTTGGGCAAATAAAAATATATATATTTTTTTGGAATTATTAAAAGATATATTATTTTTGAAAGAAATATATATTTTCTCAAATAAACATGAAATATATTGTTTTTGGAAGAAAAATGGATTTATATATATTCTCTAAGTTAGACTTGGAAATATATTATTTTTGAGACTTATAAATATTTTTTGCCAAGAGAAAAATTATGAATAATTTTTCCAAGTGATATTTCTTAAATATATATTTTGGAAATATATATTGATGTGATTTTTATTAAAAATATTATTCCGGAAAAATTAATACAAAATTAAGTATAAGAATACTTAACAATTACAAGAAAATACGTATTCTCGAACGTATAAATACACTCCGGAATATGACACCAATACATGGCAAAAATATACAAGTATAAGGATACAAATACAAATACACCCATCCTTGGGAAGGAAATACATGTATAAATACTTGAAAGGTATCAAGTTAAATTATATTGTTTTAACAATTATTCCAAGATTTAATAAATATGAATTAAGTTAAGATATTTATTATTTTAACAAATAATTATATAACATGGAATAATATTGAAGACACAAAGAAACGTAACTCAAAGACACTAATTCATACTAAGTCTTGGCACGACCCGCTCGTCTCGTAGTACGTTGTAGGTAGTCGTGCACACTAGTAGCAGCTTGAGTTACGTCGGATTGAAAAACGCAAAACCGTGAGTTCATATCTCCCTTTTTCTCTTAACTGTTTTCAGATTTATAACTCTCGGGGTGGAATACATGTTACATACGTTTAAATTGTATGAATTGGCTATGAAATGAATTGTAGGTCATGTGAGCATAGATTGAAATTGAAATGCCATTAACTCTTAATTAGGGACGAAGGTTAGATCTAACGGGTACGGCCAAACCCCACTCATGGTCCTTATGTGACCACTTGAGTTCTTTGGTGTCCCAGTCGAGGTGAATCGACAACGGTCAAGGGTAAAATTGACATAGTCGAAGGGGAATTCGACAAGTTTGTCAGTATTTATACAAAACGCATGAACCCGCTCAACTTTTATTTATGTTTTCCAAAGTTACATGTATTTCAGGTAACAAGTTGGATCTTGGGCACGGGTGTTGTTTCCTGAAGTAAATTCCAAGTTTAGATGTCATCCACTCTTGTTGATCTGTAACTTAGCTGAAGGTTGTGCTGTTTGAAACTTAAATAAATGGTGTTTATAATACTTTAAACTTAATGGATGGATGAACATATTTTTGATCATATAGTTGTTTATTATGATTGAATGCAATGATATTAAACAAGTCTCACACCATACGCTTTCGCAAAAGTCAGGGTGTGACAAACACCCAGTTTTTTTCAAGTTTGCCATAACAACTCATAAAAGAACAACTAGTACAGTGCCAGGAGACTACAGCCAATCAGTGTGTGCCAGGCCCTGTCATGCAACTCCCGGGATGAACAATTGTGCAGGGGACAAGTGGTACAACTGGACAATGACGCCTAGCCAATCATCATGCGTCATTCACTGCTCCACGATCTCCACTCACAGCTGATGACAGACTCGACAACATGTACACTTGGTAGGCCATGTGGCACCAGTCACCGTGCGCCAACGTCCGTCCATCTCTGCATGCAATATCTGTTGTGTCAGAGGGGACAAAAAGAATATATCCCCTTTTGGCTACATCTGGCCCAAGGCCCATTAGCCTAATTTCTTCTCCACACTCTTCGGCTATAAATACCAACCTTCAATCACATGTTTAAGGGTTCGAGTTCTCTCACACTTAACACACACTTGCTCTATTCTTCTTAAAGCGATATTTATCCTCACACCAGAGGGTGGTTACGAGAAGAGAATCCTAACTTTCCTACTCGTTACGAGCTCACAATGTTATTGTTTGAAGATTATCTCTCAAGACATTCCCAGTTGTTGATCTTGAAGTGATTATGGACTAACCCCTTGTTGAGACTACCTCTTCGATTCTGTCCCTTGCGGATTAGAACCAATGTTTTTTCATTGGCACCGTCCCAATGCTAAAACTCCTTTGATTTTTTTTCACTTCATTTAGATCACATGGCTAATCAAGCCCCACCACTTCCACCTTTCGATTCCATGTCCAAGTCTGCGGCTATAGGGACTATCTCGCACGGTCCCGAAACCCATAACAACGAATATAACAGTGGCACATTCAACCACATTGACAGCAGTACTGCGCAGGCGAACCTAAACTCGTCTATGAATATACAACATGTAGATCTCGCCGCACAGCTCACGCCATTACTACTAGAGGGTGAAACTCCCGCCTCCTAGATCATGAAGCAACAAGCAACGATCACTGCTTTATACACACGGATGTGTGCTTAGACTCCACAACTGTCACACCCCACTACACCCCACCCCACCCCACCTCGAACCCGCGCACCGTCACACGTGTCGGCCGACCATGCGAGTGGGAGTCAGCGAGAACACAGAAGCAGGGATGTTCATCAGAGCGTGGGCACTAAATGCAACACGAATGCAGGGACAACCGTCCACGCACACCTACAACCTCGAACAATCTTAGATGACTGGGATATGCACACATAGGAGATTGACACTACATATTATCCTACATACGATCATGCGTATGAGGAGGCTGACAATAACAACGTCGACACCACAAGAGTGCAAGATAACCATGCTACCTATAAACCACTTGCGCAACCGACGTAAAACCCAAGCGCAGACGAAGATTACACATTAGTTTACAAGCCAGCAACTGCTGTTGAAAACTCCAAGTTTTGTCAAAAGATAGCCTTAGCTCCACTCCACTCAAGAAAGCAAAACTCCCACATAATGGTGGCAAATTTACAGGTATGGCCGACCTAGATGACCACATCCAGGTTTTCAAAAGCGCTGGTATAGAAGGAGGATAGGCCCATCCTAAGTGGTGCCATTTGTTCGTACAGACACTGTCCGGTGCGGCTCGCGCATAGTTTGACAATCTACCTGTTGACAAAATAGAGTCATGGCCAGAATTGTCCGCCAAATTCTTGCAAAATTTTTAGTCAACAACGCCGACATACCAAAGATTCAGCAGATGTCATGGAAAGCTAGCATCGAGACAATGTTGGAGTTGAATACTTCATCACCATATTTGACAAAGAATGCTTGGAAATCGACAACGTCATTTAAGACCTCATGTGCACACACTTTAGGATGGCAGTTCCCTGTGAAGACCTGAATCACACAATCATCGGTAAGGAGGGTATGCCCAAAGATTAGGACAAAATCCTATGAAATGCGAAAGTCTAGGCACAAACCGAAAGGGCTCTCACCGGTGGAAGGGTCCAGCAGTCAGGTAACCAACGCGAACATGGGAGGCGTGGCAAAACGGGAAGAAATTTTGCCTGTAACCGCGTACAAGACACCAGTTATGCGAAAGAGAAACCCAGCACGCCAATCGATGGCCGTCATCTTATCACCCGATCAAGTTACAGGAATACAGTCAAGCTGGAAGACAAGCAAAAGAACTGGACCCCTCTCACTAAAACTCCAATGGAGATTCTCTGTACTGAAAAACCAAACGTTCAAGCCTGCACAAGCTATGCGCAACAAGAGGAGTTAAGACCCAAAGAAATAATACGATTACCACAAAGATAATGACCATACCACAGACAACTTTTACAGTCTTTGGATGGAGATTGAAAAGGCTTTGAAGAACGAGAAGCTCACACACCTACTACAAAATGTTCGAAAAGAGACGCACCTTATTGAACACAGGGATGAAAGCTCAAGTAATAAGAAGATACCCACATGACCCAAGGCAGACCGAGGAAGCCCAGAAATAACAATCAGAAGAACAAAAAGCGATAACACCTGCTGACAAAAGATTGGCACGAGCAACAAGTCACTTTTCCCCGGCAACGGCGCCAAAAACTTGATGTGTTAAAAGTGGTTAAATAAAAAACTACTAAAATTAACCTAATCTAGACACTCTAAGCTTTAAATTTATAAACTTAGACTCGATCTAAAACTAAACCACGCAACCGGCAAGTGTACCGATCAATGCAGTATAGCTACAGTAAGTCTGAGTATCGAACCCACGAGACTCTCTAATTACGCTAATTAGACTCTATATAGAGCTAGACTGACACAGACTCTAACTGTTTAATTGGTTGGGGGGGGTTACGAAAAATCTAGGAAATCTATATTAAACTACTAAATTAAACTAGAATTAAACTAATACGAATTAAGACTGAGGACTTTCCTTATATGAGAACGAGACCACCTAGACAAGAATCCTGGATTGTTTTTAAGAGATTACCGATTAAGTTAAGTGCACGAGTTATGGAACCGGGATCTTAAAGTACTAAACCTATTAAGAACCATCGAGGCCCCTCGACCCTTCTCAAGGAGAAACCTGTGGAGCTACCTAGGCCGTTAATCCTACCGGTTATTAGACGCCTTTCCAGTTGTCTAATTATTGTGTAAGTACCCTAATGTTGACCTATTCTTTTCCAATCCTAGATCTGGGTAGTTTGAAGTAATTAATTTGACTTGATAGACTAATAAGACCGACAGGTAAACCAAGACATGATCTTTTCCAAGGACTATCTAAAGCAATTCGTCGGGTAAGACCTACCAATAGCCCCTCACTTTCCAGGTATTAGGACTAGCAGAACACTAAGACTTAGCAAATTATTACCAATTACTTCTAGGGGTTATTGCGCAATTCTCCCTAAAGAGTGAAGGTTTTCTAACGTGATATAGACACTCACCGAAACCCTAAACCCTAATATGACTCTATGTTGTCATATAGACCGTCACTAAGAATCATATGAAGCAAATAATAACTATAAACCGAATCAAAGCATGCATATACATCAAATCATTAAATCAAACCGCTTACAAAACACAATTAATCCATAACAATTATGCAAATAACATAAATGGTAAAAACTTTAAATTAATCCATTCATCAAGCCTAAGTGGCATAAAAGTTTAGCTAATCAAAGTCATGAACGAAGATAATAAACAAGGTTCAATAACAGAATTCATTGAAGTAAAATAAAGAAACTAAGAAAACAAGAGAATTAAATAGATAAGACCCGTTTAATTCTTGTTCCCTAAGCCTCTTGCTTAAACCTAATAATTCTTGAACTTGATTCTTCGCTGAAAACCTTATCAAAATTTGTCGCTGATCGTCAAAAACCTCCTTCGTGAATTATGTGCGGCTCCCACCTTCCTCGTCTGCCGCCTTATGTTTTATCCTCGAATCCCCTCTAATTCCTTTCTTTTAATCGTAATGGGCTTGGCCCATATTCAGCCGTCCAACACTACTCCCAATTAGAATAATACTATGATTCAATTAGAATTCTCTTTTTCATGCATGAGACCTTCACGTCCAGTCCATGTATTTCCTCCCAATTATATTATATTATAATAGTAATAGTAAATAATAGTAATAGTAATATGACAGCTTCTTTCGTCTAACGGGTATTTTAGCAGCCCAAACTTCATGCAGCAATTTTACTTCGGTCTCTGGCATCTCACTCTGTCCAACTAGCTGGTTATTTCCATATTACTCGTTTTTGCTTCATTTGCACCAGGACCTGGAAAAACACAAAAGAATATAATATAATACTAAAACTAAATAAAAACAAATAAAACTATACAAAAATTATACAATTTACACGGGACAAATATGTGTATTTTACCGCATATCACTCACACACCTACTACAAAATGTTCAAAAAGAGACGCACCTTATTGAACACAAGGATGAAGGCTCAAGTAATAAGAAGATTCATAACTTGGATACCCACATGACCCAAGGCAGACCGAGGAAGCCCAGAAATAACAATCAGAAGAACAAAAAGCGATAACACCTGCTGACAAAAGATTGGCACGAGCAACAAGTCACTTTTCCCATGGTGCACGACGGTCCTAGAAATAGACACCCACTAGTCATCACATGAGTGATAGGTCATTACCGATAAAATTATGTCTTTATGGAAAGCGAAAGCACCACTGGCATTATTTACGAGGAGTGCTTCAACCAATTCGACCAGGAAGACATAGCTAGACTTGATCCCGTCGACATACCATTGACTGGATTCTGCAACGAGACAATACTACCGATTGGCCAGATCTCATTCCTAGTTGGGCTAACTGATGGCAAACGTTCAAGGACTGAAATCATAAACTTCATGGTGTTGCCCGCACACTCTCGTCTTGACATCCTATAAGGAAGAGAGTTCCAGGGAGATTTTAACATGGTGACATTAACCCCACATTCAACAATTGGTTTCCCAACGGAAACATGGGTTACTTTCATCTACGCAAGGAAAGGGTGTCTTGTCAGTGAAGAGGCACACCCAAGAAAGTTCACCAAACCGACACCCATTGACTGAATTGGAGATACGGGTTCTCAACCCCAAATATCCGGGGAAGACAATCACGTTGGGGGCCGCCATGTCGGAAACATACGTTCTCACATGAAGCAACATTTATTCAAGAACAAAAGATATCTTCACATGGATGCAGACCGACATGGTTAGGGCCCCGCGCGACGTCACAGAGCATCATTTAAACACCTTCCCTTCTATCGAGCTGGTTGTACAACGAAATAGAAGCCTTGGTGCGGAGAAGACCCGAGCGATGAATGAACAAGTCCCTGACCTCCTCAAAGCGGGTATTGTAGGACCGGTTTCGACCTGAATGAGTCGTTCGGAAGAGCTCTCGTACGTTTCAGAGGCGGAAACTAAGAAACGCCCTTGAAAACAACAAGAAAATCACTTTAATCCTCTTTTATATTCAATTGACAAAGTTTACAGCGAGAGGAAATACCGGCAGCACTTCGGTATCAACTGACCTGACCGTTACAAATGTTGACAGTTTGAATGGTATTTATACTACCTGACCTATCGTTTGAAACTCTTTCAAACGGTTACAATAACTTTCAAACGAAAAGGCCTCAAACGGCCAAGCTTTCAAACGATTACAAGTTACATTCAAACGGTTTGTCTTCATATGGTGGCCTCTCAAATGTTTAGATCTTCAAACGGAATTTTCACATGATTGGACCATTAAAAGGTGCCTTCTAATTGGACCATCACCATTTTTGTCTTATATGCTTATCTAATGATGATGTCATCATAGTGATGTCATCCTCAAAGATGATGACATAAGCCTTGATCAAATCTGCAACGAACCCGAGACTTGACATAAGACGAAGATGACAGATGAATGCACTAACAGACTCCCCCTCAGATGTTGACGAGTCTTAAGTGTCAAGTCTTCACAATCTTCAGTCTTGATCTTTCTCTGGGCTTCACTCTCAGTCTTTTCTTGCAGGGCTTCAGACTTCCCCTTGCGATATGCTGGCATTTCTTCAGATCATCAGCATCATCAGCATTAGGATCGTTGTCTGTCTTTCCATTTCTCAGCTTTTCATCTTATCCTGCAAAAACTCTACCCCAAAATAAATTTCTCTCACATATATATCTCAAAAATAAACACTCGCACTAATTCAGACTCTCCTTCAAAACAAACACTGATTTTCCAATCTGATGAACCACTTTAGGGTTAGATTATCAAAACATTTAATTCCAAACATACACTCCCCCTCAAATATTGCTCATTATGTTTAGCACTCGGAATTTTGAAAATCTGCTTTTCAATACCAGTTGTCAAAAATCTTTTTGAATTTTTCAAAAGTTTATGCTAAAACACACACAAAATCTTTTTGGATTTTCTGAAAGAAATATGAAATGCAGAGAAGAAATATTTACAAACAATATTTTTGTGAGTTCGTGTAAGAGGATCATATCAGTTTATGAGACAAATCGCCAACACCGTTAAGCTTCATTTCATTTTAAGTTTTAAACAATTTACCTAGATTGTCAGTATACTGGTCCACTTAAATTTCCACACAAAGTTCAACTGATCCGAGATACGATATTAATGTTTTAAGCACTTAAACTTATCCGTGTGCCCCACTACTTGAATATACTCCCGTATCTAGATCCCAATATTCAGTCTTACAGGTGAGTATACCACAGATGATATCTGTAAGGGGTTAGGTGCGAAACCGTGAGAGCTCATGTCAGAACTTCCGTTCAGCAGAGAGATGACGGCTTGACTTTTGGTGGGTCCCCTTTAGAGGATCTTTTTTACAACAGCAATGAATATCAATTTTATTGTTTCATCAATTTGCTGAGGGCGACGCTTTTTCAAGCATTTGCTGAAAGTATTATCCGGGGACTAGGTCAGTACTTCCATACAGCAGAAGTCCCGGGATAATACCCCAGATAACTGAACATAAAGACCTAGTATCTCATAATAAGGGACCTTTCAAACAAGATTTCAGGGGTTACCTATATATCCAAGATGTGTTAACCCACAGAACAAGCAAGTTTGAAATTTAGTTTATATCTCGTCACAATCTACTAAATGTGCAAAAACCTACTGGCACATCCGCAGTAAGATTGTTTATCACTTTTAAACTTTCCAATTCTTTAGCATGTTGTGACAGTCCACTGATGTACTATCATTTCCTCTTTTCACAACAAAACTTATTTTTAATTTTATCATGTTTTTGGCTTTTTCAAATTTTCTAATGTTTTTGGATTTTCTGAAATTTCTACTCCCCCTAAAATGCAAACACATTAAAGAAAATTGAAAACAAACTGTACAGAAATATGACAACCGATATCAAATCGCATCAATTCGCCATTCACTTGGCATAAACAATCAGAACTCCCCCTATCACAAACCATTTTATCATTATGATTTCAAAACACTTAAGTTTGTTTTAATCAAAATGATTTTTCTGGAAAAGGAGTTTGTTTTTACCACTTGTAAGTTTACCACTTGTTTATGTACGGGGATATGGTTCATTATCTTGTCAGTTTTATCAACTGTAGTAAATCAAGTACAACTTAATGTCCTTGATTCACTGTTTGCAATCATGCAACCTGTACCACTTGTAAAAATAACCAAACAATATCACTTGTAGGTATGTTACTTCTACACAAACCATTTTACCAATCAGAATGCCGATTCCTGCTTCGCACTTACCAACCTGGAAGCTCCGGCGTAGTCCTTTAGCCTGTAGATTTTTAACAATTTTAAGAATTTTTCATACAAACTCATAATACATGAATGATGCCGATTCCTGATCCACTATTACAAACTTGGGATCTCCGGCAAGTCAGGTTTTTTCAAATGAAGAAAATGTCCACCCAAGCCTGACCAGCCTTGGGTGATTTCAATTCGGATTTAGTTGGGGTGTAAGTTGCTTTCTTTGTAGCGTAGAAGTCTTTTACCCCTTTCACCTTCCTATCAACCATTTTTCCGAAAATCTTCTTAACTTTCCCGTTAAAAGCTTTCTCAACATCAAATTTATTCTTTCCAGAATAATCCTGATTTGAGATTTCAGTCTTCCCAACTTTTCTTTTAAAATTCTCAGTCCTCAATGGTGGAAAGTTCTCGTCATCCATTGAAGGAACTGAGTTTTCATCACTCTCATCAAACTGTGGCTCCTCTGATTTTGTGGAATCAGATTCATCACCAGATTTTACCTCAGATTTCTTAACAACCCATTTTTGGTTGTCAAGTTTTACACTTCGCCTGTAAAATCTCTTCGAACACTCACCAACTTCAAATGTTGAATTTTTGAAAACTTTAAATTTTTCAGTCGGTGGTTCGGTTTTATCAACAATAACTTCTTTCAATTTTCCAGAAACTCCCTGTTTTGTGTTTGTCGCTTTCGGACAATTCCATGCAATGTGACCGGCTTCATTGCATCGGAAACAGGTTCTGGTTTCTTTCTTCACGTAAGCTCCATTCTTTCTCTTCTCAGCAAGAAATTCTTGATTAGATTGTTTCCAGAATGAGCTTTTTGCTTCCTCTTCCGAGCTTGTACCTGAAACAAATTTTGTATTTGTTTTAGAAAATTTTCCGTTTTTATAATTTTCTGGTGGAGTAAAACCAAGTCCTTTCTTTTTGTAGCTACGATTTTGGTTTGATTTCTTTTGAAAATCCGAACCAGAATTATAACCTTTTTTTCTTTTTTAGTCGTTGTTGAACTCTTGAGGTGTAAAATTTAGGTTTTACAATAAGATTTTCATCTTTTATTTCAGAAATATTAATTTCTGTTAGTTTGAAAACCTTTTTAATCATTTCTGGTTTAACACCTCTTATTGGAAACTCTTTATCAAAATATAATTTGTCAGAACCATTCAAAGTATACACAACTTCAAATGTTTCATCATTCAAATTAGATTTTGATAGCAAAAACTCTTTACTATAAACCCGTTTTCCCGATGATTTAGAACTCTTTTCAGACGAACTCGAACTCCTGACTGACTGACACGAACTTTCGGATTCGGACTTTGACTCTGACTCCTCATCCTTATCCAACACCTGATCGACCACTCATTTTATCAGTTCAGACTCATGATCTGTGTCGGACGCTGTGAACGTGACGTCAATATTGTCCGGTAAAACATCGGTTATCTCGGATTCTAGCTTAATATTGACCGCCTATTTTAGTTCTTCCTCGTTAGGTTTTCTAGGCGAATACTCTTCCCAAATCGGAGGCGGACACTTATTATAACAGACACCCTGTTTCTTACCAGTATCCTTCTTCTTCTTTGATTTTGTTTCTTCATCTTTAAACGCCTCGAAACCTTCAACTGTTGGATAAATTCTGTCGATTATGTAGTCACAACCTTTGTAACTTTGCAGCAATCTTCTGATTCTTTCATTCTCAGATGCTTCACTATCCAACTCTTTCTTCAACTTTGCACATTCTTCTATGTACATGTTGATCTCTTTCTGCTTTGTCATCATTGTTGCATTTAGCATCTTCAAAGCTTTTTCTCTTTCTGAGTTAGTCTTCTCCAGACCATTCACATGCTTATTCAATACATCATATGACTTTTTCAAGTTTTTTTACATCAAACAACAACTGTTCTTTCAACTTTTCTAACTCACTAAACCTTTCGTCTTTCTCTATACATTTTTTACAAGACTCTAAACATGTAAGACAAGGTTTTGTGACTTCAACGATCTTCTCGACTTCAACTCTCTTTTCAACTTCCACAATCTTCTCAATCACTTTGACTTCTTTCATTTCTTTTGCAGCTTTCCTCTATTTCAGTTTCTTCAGTTTTTCTGCAAAATAAAATTCAAAGCTATCAGAAGATAAGTAAGTTTTTCCAATATTAATATGTTCAACTTCTTCATCACTATCACTTGTTTCTGATGAACTGTTTTCAGAAGAAACAGATCCTTCATCTTCACTCTTCTCTTCATCAGATAACACTTCCATCCATTCCTTCAGCATATCTGGCTTTCGAATAATATGTGCAATGAATGCTTTAACATTTGAATCAGCTGGAATAAACTTGTCCCAGCTAAAACCTTCAGCCATTTTCTCATCATCTTGATCAATGGTGCCATAATAAGCTTTCCTGTTTGCATCCTCGATCATTCTTCCATGTGCCGTTTGAGGTTCCTTTTGTTGATGCAGTTGATGAGTGATTTGCTGATAAATGGTTTTCCTGTAATAATCATCTTTCCCAGACGATTCCTTTTCTCCTCTTGGCTGCTGATTCTTGCACTCTCTTTTAAAGTGACCTTTCTCCCTACAACGAAAACAAACAACTTTAGATTTATCAAATCCAAGATTAGAAAGATTTGCATCCAAGAAATCATTTCTCCCAGTAACCAATCTAAACTTTTCTGCTCTCCTCAAAACGCTCGCCAAGGCCCACTTGATGTCCATCAATTCTAGCTCCTCTGCATCGATCTGGTCATAATCTTCTTTTGTCAGCATCGGATTACCAATTCTTCCGGCAATCAACCCTTCATAAGATTCCAATGCAGTGACCAGTAATCCCATATGATGCTTTACAACTTCTTCAGAATAATTTTGACCATTTTGAAGATGTAGAGCTACATTGCACTGAATTGAATGTCCATTTCCAGCAGATGCACTTTGAACACTTGGAGGATTCACCGTTGAGAACCCACTAGTGTTCACTGATCCTTGACTACTTGGTTCAGATTGATTTCCAGCACTAAAAGCAGTTTGTATCTTTGGACTGGCTTCAGCAGTTTGAACATTTCCTTTATAGTACAATTTGATATCTTGCTGATGAGTAGAACTGTTCATTCTGGCAATTTTCTGCTGCTCCAGATCCTGTGCCTCCAACTTCTCTATAAACTGTGCAATCGATAGCCTGCTAAACTGTCCGGAATTCTTCAATATCATCAGATATGTGCCCCATTCCTTTTGCGGTAACGCATCAGCAAGCTTTTCAACCCATTCAGCTGGAGTTTTTGTAATCTTTAACTGCGACATGGTGCGAACAAGATGACAGTATCTTTCAATGAGAGTCTTTGTTGTTTCACCAGGCATGCAAGTAAACAATTCAAACTCTTTCTTCAACAACGCTGCTTTACTCTGTAACATCTCCGTACTTCCCTCAAACTTCTTCTTAAGAGCTTCCCAGATAGAGTACGCATTGTCATCATGTTGAAGCAACACAAATATATCCTTCTTTACTGCTTGCTGTAACAGATTGATCATCATTTTTTCACCTTTATAACTTTCCCTCTCTTGATCAGTGAATTCAGAAATGATTTTATCGACATTCATAGTGCTTTGTGGTCTAACATATTCAGTTTCGATGCTCTCCCAAGCTTTTAGATGATTCGCCTGCACCCAATTCTCGAAACGTTTCTTCCATCCGTGATAATCTTCAATTCCCATCAGTTTCGGAGGTTTTTGCATTGTTCCGGTTTCATTCTCCATTGTCATGTTCTTAGCAATGTCGGTCGGACTAGCAGGAGTTGTAGCAAACGCGTTGTAAAACTCAGAATCCATGCTTCACACTTGTATCAACTGACGATCTCGAATTACCAGATGATCTTGAATTACCTGACGTAACACAAACAAACAAAACACGATCAGTTTAAAAATTATCGATTAACAGAAACGAACTGATACTCAAACCGGTGAATATTCTGTGCGGACCGAATGTTGACAAACTGTACAGACTGAAATTTATGCGATCTGAGATTTAACTTGTCAAAACCCGCGAACTACTGTGACTCGGATTAAACTCAAATGACCAGATTCACTACGAACGAACTGATAGACATTCAAACGAACTTGCCCGACTTCCAACTGATATGACTTGAATTTTATGCCAACTGAGCTACAAATCACAACACAAACTGTTTGATGGGTCGAGATGGGCCGAGAAATTGACGTGGGCTTGACAATAGTACAGCCGACAACTTAGAAAATAGGGCCGAAAAACAAAGGCTTTAAAATGTTAATTTTGGACAATCATATACACACGATACACACGATACACACGATAATATGGAGCAGCTCAAGTCTCTTTTGGAAGAGGCGGACTCGGCTCCGCAGCATAAGCTTCTGTTGAGTATCGCCTACTCGGTTTTATGGGGCTTGTGGAAAGCGAGAAACGAAATTCTTTTTAGGGGGATAAATCGGACAGGGGAAGCCATCATGGATGGAAGAGGTTGTGTCGACTCTTTTCAATTGGATTAAACTTAGGTCCAAGAACCTGGCTGGTGGATGGGAGGAATGGATTTCTAATCCTTTTTCCACTTTATTGTAATGTAATGTAATTTTGCTGCTTGGGTGTTTTTGTTTCTCTTTTTTTTTGTTTTGCTTTTGGCCAGCTTTGGTTTTTCTGTTTTCTATCTCTTTGTTGCCAGCTATCGCTGGTTGTTTTCCCCTTGTTCTTTATGAATGCTGCTGTTCCAAAAAAAAAAAAAAAATCTGACAAAGTAAAAAAAAAAATATGCTCAAATGATTGGACCAAACTATGAATGGGCGGTGCACATGAGCCTACCCAATGAATGCAAACCGTCAAACTGTGATGATTTTCTTATACAAGTTTTATAATTGAGCCGTGATTTTTTATCATGCTGATTGGACCACAACTTTCACTAACTTTTAATCTTTCACCTCACATGCACGGCAGGAACAAGAACTGTCACTTATCAAATACATATCAATCCTATTGGCTCAGTTTTATGTAGTGGGCTGAAGTCTTTTAGTGATTGGGCCGAGCTTTTAAGTGGATTGATAATTTTTATCTATTGTATTAATAAGCCGACATCTTTGATTGTACTGTCTAGTTTTTGTCAACCAAATGCACATGGGCCAATACCTTAAGCTTGAATCACATGCAACTTTTTCAAAACCCAACAACCCCTTTAACACCTATTGAACAGTCTGAATAAATGGGGGTGACACACTGTTCAAAGTTTTTCATATGCAAAATCTAATGAGTTGATACCCTTTTAATTGTTCAACACAAACTAATTGAACCGTCAAATACACTACTTCCAACTCAATGCACTTTCTCAACATATGATACGTGTTTACAAGTGGTTCACATTTTACAAAGTACTTTCAAGCGGACACCTTTTTCAAACGTGATCTCTTTCAAACTCAAACGGACACAATTCAATGTTTCAAACGGTACACTTTTCAAGCGGTCAGGATCAGATTTCAAACGGTGTTTCAAACGGATGTCACATTTTCAAAAGATAGGACACATTTTCAAACGATAAACATGTTTTCAAACGGAAGACATGATTTTCAAACGATAGGAACCAATTTTCATACGATAAGCATCAGTTTTCAAACGGAAAGCTATGCTTCGTTCAAAAGGAAGCCAGATTTCAAGTCATTTATGCCACTTTTAATTCGAATTTTTAGCTGATATTTTCAAGGATTTGTCAAAACACTATTACACACACATTGTGAAAATTATAGCCGATTTTAACCGTGAAAAATATCTATTTTATGAAAGAAGGAGTAGAAAATCAGATTTTCACGCTGAATATGGCAAGAACTCCTCGTCCTGAGCTCTGATACCACTTGTAGGACCGGTTTCGACCTGAATGAGTCGTTCGGAAGAGCTCTCGTATGTTTCAGAGGCGGAAACTAAGAAACGCACTTGAAAACAACAAGAAAATCACTTTAATCCTCTTTTATATTCAATTGACAAAGTTTACAGCGAGAGGAAATACCGGCAGCACTTCGGTATCAACTGACCTGACCGTTACAAATGTTGACAGTTTGAATGGTATTTATACTACCTGACCTATCGTTTGAAACTCTTTCAAACGGTTACAATAACTTTCAAACGAAAAGGCCTCAAACGGCCAAGCTTTCAAACGATTACAAGTTACATTCAAACGGTTTGTCTTCATATGGTGGCCTCTCAAATGTTTAGATCTTCAAACGGAATTTTCACATGATTGGACCATTAAAAGGTGCCTTCTAATTGGACCATCACCATTTTTGTCTTATATGCTTATCTAATGATGATGTCATCATAGTGATGTCATCCTCAAAGATGATGACATAAGCCTTGATCAAATCTGCAACGAACCCGAGACTTGACATAAGACGAAGACGACAGATGAATGCACTAACAGGTATACTTCGTGAGGTAAGGTATCAAACTTGGGACGCCAATATGGTCATGGTTTCCAAAGCAAACGAAAGCTGGCGCATGTGTGTTGATTATAAAGGACCTAAACAAGGCATGCCCCAAAGACTGCTGCTCCCTTCCAGAGATCGACAAGAAGGTATATTATGTCGCACCCTTCGGATGGAAATGTTTCCTCGACTGCTACAAAGGGTATCACCAGGTGCAAATGGCCCTAGAGGATGAAGATAAAACTGCCTACCACACCGAGATGGGTATACTTTGTTACACCAAGATGCCATTCGGCTTGCAGAATGCAGGATGTTCGTCGATCAATTTGCAAACTTGTAGAAATTTACATCAACGATCTTGTCATCATGAGTATGGAAGAAGATCTTATGCTCAAGGATAATGAGAAAACTTTCAAGACCTTTCATAACATCAGCATGAAACTCAACCTAAGCAAGTATTCCTTCGGAATGGAGAAGGTTAAGTTTTTAGGAATTATCAAAGAAATGTAAACCCTAGTGGGACGTCTAACTGTGATAAATAGGTTTCTAGCTAATCATGCTGCTAGGTCATTCTTGTTCATCAGCACTATCTGCAAATTTCCTAAAGAACAACCAATTCGGGTAGACACCAGAGGCGGAGTGTGTATTCAAAGAGATGCGATAATGTTTGATCAAGCTCCCAACCCTTACCGCACCTCATGAAAAAGAGGCATTGACTCTCTACCTATCCGCCTCCAATAGAGCGATAGACGTAGTGCTCCTTGTGGACAGGGAAGGGGTTCAGACGCCAATTTATTACGTCAGCAGAGTACTCACTGATCCTGAAACTCCACTCCATAATGGAAAAGATTGTGTTAGCACTTATTCAAGCATCCATGCATTTGCGCCGATACTTCACGGGCACATTATCAACGTTCTCACATATTACAAGATTGGTCATATCCTAGCTAGACCGAAGATATCGGGCCGCCTAGCCAAATGTGCTATAGAATTGGGGGGACATAACCTAATCTATAAGCCAATGCCCACTATTAAAGGTCAAAAAAATGCAACACAAAGCCTGGCAACACTAGTTGTCAGACTAGATATTGTATCGAAGATCTTTAATGGGCCCGCTCCCACGATGTGTGGATTTCGAGGATGCCAATTACCTCATATGTGAAATTCATGAGGGCATTTGCAGTATTAATGCAGGCCTGCGTATGGTGGTAGCAAAGGTGATGAACACTGGCTATTACTAGATCGGGATGGCAAGTGCGACAATTCTCAGAGATATACGTCAAAAACTATGCACCTAAAGAACAAGTCGGTCCCTGTTACCACAACTTGGCCCTTCCAACAATGGGCCATCGATGTAGTTGGCCCATTCCCAGAAGCCCCCGACATAGTAAAGTTCATCATCGTCATTGTCGACTACGTTACAAAGTAGGTCAAAGCGAAGGCACTTGCATCCACAACAGCTGTTGTAGTCAAGAAGTTCATATTGGAGTACATCATTTGTTGTTTTGACCTCTCGATGTGTATTGTCACGGATAATGGCACCAACTTCACGCACAAAGATTTATAGAAGTAGTTAGACGACGTACACATCGAGCACATATTTACATCTGTGGCCGACCCACAAGGAAATGACTAGGTGGAGCTCGTCAACCGTAGTGTTGTTGATGGAATCAAAGCAAGACTAGGCGCTGGTAAAGAGGGTGGGTCGATGAGTTATCGAGCATCATTTGGGCCCATCGCACCCTACCCAAAACAATTACTAGCGAGGCACCCTTCAGCCTGACTTATGGCTCTGAAGCGGTTATCACACCCAAAATTGGGCTCCCGGCGCCATGCATGCTCACGATCAGTTCCATCAGCAATGAATTCAAACGTTGTCTAAACCTGGACTTATTGGAAGAAAGGCGCAAAAACGAGGCCATAAATGAAGCCACGTATAAGTCCAAGTAAGAAAAATACTACAATGCGCGAGTTCGCATATGTACCTTCAACTCGGGAGATTACGTCTTCTGTGATACTGAAGCATCATATGCAGAGCACCCAGGAAAGCTTGCCCCAAAATGGGAAGGCCCCAATGTCATACATGAGGTCCTGGGAAAAGGCGCATACAAACTGCAAAAGTTAGATGGCACAATCATTCCACGCACATGGAACGCTGCTCAGCTAAGAAAAATGTTACATGTAAGGGAACAATCTATTGTAATCAAGGCATTTTGCCAAATGAATCTTTATTAATACAAAGTGTCCTTTACATTATTTTTCATGCTTACATTCATATAAAATGTGCTACAAATGCGCGCACCACTTCAATTATACGCAAAAAACATATTGGCTAAATTACGACTTCATATTTACACATATGAAATCTTTCAAGGCATGCAACAGTCCCATGCATATAGCTGGATTGTACATTGTACCACATATGAAAATCCTCTTCAGATACAAGTCTTTTACACAGGCTCGGGTATCCACTCTATCGTCCTACCATGAGCTTGACCCAATTCTCATTCACGATGCCTACACAAAGTGGTAATACACACACGGATATTGTAGACAACAATTTACATTCAAAATTAGTATATGCATATGCCTCATAAAGCTAAAAATGCGTACACAGTGCGCCGAATTAGTTTTTAACTTCCGTAACCAACAGAGGTCGCGAAAGCTTAGAAATTGTTCACGCCCATGAGGGCCAAATCCAGGGAATGTAGGCCGGGTCAAAATAACTTGTATAACTCCCGCAAACAACAAAAGATGTGGGAGGATAAAACTAGTCTTTAAATCCTAATAGCCAATTATAAAGGCTGATGACCATACATGGCACACAGGCTGGGTCACCTCAAACTCCTGAGGCACCTTCATCATTTTCAAGATCCCCGCCTTGGTTAGTGGGTGGTTTGAAAATCATTTTCAACCGTTCAACAAAATCTTCATTTTGTAAAGCAGCAATTACAAGGTCCATCATGGAAAGGCTTTTCGGGCAGAGTCCAGCTTTTCTTGCGTATATATGCCATGCATGTCAGAATACTTATCGTCCTATTCAACTTGCAACGCTTCCCTGAAATGAGATACACATTCCTGGTAACCATCCTGATAACCAATGCGGTGGGCGACACCAATTAACGCCACCACAATGTTATCGAGCTTAGTAGAGTTTAGCATTGCATCTGCCACCTACACATGATTAAGAGAGTTTCAACACAAAATAAACTTGAAGCATAAAGACAAAGGAAGGAGTTACTTACATGCGCATTCCCACATCGTGGCATCCACAAGTTATCAATCTTAATCATCTCCAGCTGAGCCCTCGCACCCGTGCGGGCCTTCTTAGCAATATCTAGCGCAGATTCATTAGTGGTTAAGTTCTCTTCAAATGCATCGGCAGAAGCCTTTTGCGCTCCTTCATTGATTTCCAATAGTTACATTTTTATTTACTCTCTATGAACCGCCTCTTCAACTCAGCAATCTCCACATCTTTGGCCATCAAATCTTTGTCTTGCGCAACCAAACGGTTAACAGCTACAACCTCAGTAAGATTAGTTTTCAGCTTCTTAATCTTTGCATCCTTCTTAACCACGAGTGCTTTCCCCTCAACCTCATTGTATTCGGACCATTCACGATGGGATTTCGCTTCATCAAGCAACACCTGCAAATCATCATTCCTTATCTGAACAGTGCTATTCTGCGCTTTCAAGTTGTGTTCTCTTCACGAACCCCAGGCAAAACAAGGTTACCCTTTTTGGAAACCTCTGTCCATTGTTTGCGCACATCAACCAATTCTTCTTCAGCTTTCTTGGCCCTATTAGTGACGCCAGTCTTAGCCCATTCCATGGTTTGTTTCTCTTTTGAGAACTTGTTTTGTGCCTAAGCAAATTGAGGTTGCGCAACAACAATTTTTTGTCTTTCAGCTTGAAGTCGGGACTGCTGCGAAGCAAAGGCATCCCTCTCCATGATCAGGATGTGCCAATGGCGTGATTTTGTTACTTGTTGAAAAGGCATTGGACTTGGCAAACACATGTTGATTATAACTGGTCATGTATGTGTGCCCTTTGATGTCTCACTTTTTTCGGTGGAATAGATCCACGAAAAAACTTGCAACAATTAGAGGCGTTCCCAAAGGTATCACCCTTCTTCAATTGCATTTAGGCTGATGTATTTCCTTGTCCCAACAAGGAGATTATGTGTGATAGTAGTACCCCAAATCGGTCTCATCGGGAAACATGGGGGGGGGGTGTACTCAACTCCTTCATCATCAACATTCACACTACCTTCACCCTCGGTTCCAGAAGCTTCCCAACATGCTCCCTCTGCACGGTGCGCCCAACTAAGGACGTGTTTTCCTCCTCCTCTTCACTTTCTAAGTGGGAATCATGACTAAAAGTGCCCATACTTTTGCCCACATGAGGCCCAGAAGTTTGAAAAATTGGTTCTTCAATAGGCTTCACTGTTTTATCAGAACCATCTTTGTCTGGATCTTCGTTTTCTACTTTTTCGGCGCATCCTTTCCGGGTTCATCAGTCACAATAGTTTTTTCAGGCATATCTTTACTCGTCTCAACATCCTTTAAAGCCTCCATCCCCATAAGATTCGACCCCTGTACCCCTCTCAAAGGGTTTATTTTTTGGTTGGATTGGAGGAGCGGAGGTGTGGGTTGGGGCGGGGGAGGCAAACCACTGACCGAAGTGGATGAGGAAGAAACAATCAACGATGCATCCTTTGAATGAATAAATGTGAACTTCGGCCACGAAGAGGTTGCACTTGTTTACATAATGTAATGATTAACAAGCGTAACTAAAGATATAAAAAGAGAAAAGATGTACAAAGTCAACAAGTGAGCATACTAGACGATATCTTGGACATCACATCTTTCAGGCTACCTTTCTTCAAAATAATCAAAGCCGCTTCAAACGAAACCTCCTTTAGCCACACGATCCGGTTCATCAACACCTTCCGAACGTTTCCTCTTGCTAAGTATCCTCTGTTCTATCTTGTGAATAAGACTCCCCTCGAGATCCACAAATGTAGAAGTGGGGTCGTAATAACATACATGCCCTCAATCGATGCGCTCCCCGCACACGCACCACTCTCGTTTTCCCCCCTTTATCTCCACCTGCATCATCAAGGCCAGCAAGAGTGTTAGAAACGATCACCCAGTCATCCAGAGTAGTTTTCTGGCGTGGGAGTTACCTCATCTACAACCCGCATCAGAAGCAATAGTGGCAATTTCAATGTTCTTTTCCTTTGACCCAAAAGTTGCGCTCATCGATTTTTTGCACGGAGCTTTCTAAGCCTTGCTTGCAGCCTCTAGGCCCACACCAAGCCCACGAAACTCAGCTGAAAATGACACATGATGGGAACGAGTTAGTCCATGAGCAGAAGATACCACTGACTTCACACTGGAAAGAATCATAACTTCCTCCCCAACAAGAGTCACGACCCTACAAGGTCTACAATTGGGAAACTACACACCTGGGCCCTCCGATAAAGCCTCGAACAATGTCTCCTCTTGTGGGAACAAAACGTTTCCCATGATTTAGTCCATCTAAGGCTCCTCGCCTAGCATCAATCCCCTAACACCCATGGTCCTTTGCGCATTGTCATAAAGCACATTATGAATTGGTTTCTCTACGGAAAAGACAAATAAGATAACATAATTTAAACAAAAGAACAAACTAGGAACAACGCATGTCTAACCATCTTATTCCCTAAATACACTAGCACATGCTTGCTCTGTGTCCCGTCGGGCACTAATGGCTACCGCAACCAAAGCTCATTCGCCTAAGGACTTGCAAGGTAAATGTCACACCCCCAAAATCCACCTGCGGAGTATCACCGCTTGGGAGCGTGACTGACCAGGATCAAGCCACCAATCATAACGAACATGTAATTAATATCAAATATAATAAATGTAAACCAATCATTCAATACGATAGGTGTTCAAAACATAATCATAGTTTCAAAGTATAGCGGAAGCATAAGTATGAAAACCCAATGTGTAACATAAGTTCAAATGTTCAAATGTTTTAACATGGCATCCACGATCCATGCTCCACAACGACCTGCTCCTCCCTGTGCAAGCTCCATGTATCTAACGACCTGCAAGGCATGTAACAGAGGATCAACAACTAGTTGAGCGAGTTCACAGAAAGTAAATGCGTAATAGTAAGTTCGTTTGTAACATGTGGCTCTACTGGGCCGATAGTACGTTCTATAGGTGGGGGCTTCCCATGTTGTATAACCACTAGACTACTCGTAACCATATGTGTTCTTCACAATCCGAGAACAGTAGTAAGTATAAGTTCACGTAGGTCTTACGTGAGTATCCTTCACATCCGAGGATAGTAATTAAGTATAAGTATCCTTCACAACCGAGGATAGTAATATGTATAAGTATCCTTCACAACCGAGGATAGTAATATGTATAAGTATCCTTCACAACCGAGGATAGTAATATGTATAAGTATCCTTCACAACCGAGGATAGTAGTAAGTATATGCGTACGTAGATTGCACGTATGTGTCCTGCACAACCGAGGACGATGGTATGGTAGTCTAGTAATAGTGTAAGTACAGTTCTATTCAATCACAATCCTTCAATCCCAATTCCTGTGCCCTGGGAATCCCATGCCTTAGTAAGAGTGTGAACTCACCTTGGTTTGCTCGGTATGTTATGTAATGCACTCACAAGTAATCAGTCAAGTCCTATTGTGTGCACGTGTAATAAATCAGTTCATGTTCGTATTAATACGCAGGTAATCCATATCATAAAGCATTTCACAGTCAACATCATGTATCACATACGATAGAGTTCTTGGTTAATACGAACAGGGTTATTCAGTAACACAATTAACAGGGTCGTCATGTTTAACAAGATCAACATACTTAGCAAAATAACACGTCTTTCTCAGAACTGATACACTTAACCTGGTTAACACTTAACACAGTTAACACATGGAACAGGAATAATAGCTTAACGGTACAAGTTAACTAACAGAGTTAACTAACAATTAGGGTTAACAGCTTAGTAACTTATCAATGGTTTACATGCTCTACTGCCTTACATACTTAACAGGTTTACGAGCAGATCACAGGGTTAACATCATATCATATCAGGACAACACTCAGACAACAAGTATAAGCATGAAAGTTGGACTACATGTATCTTATTAAAATTACGAACCACTTTAATTGAACTAAGGTTCTGATCCCTTTGTGTTATACAAGAAGTCGGACTTAACATTTCTTTAACAAAACTCAGACAAGAGCATGGTTATAAACCTCGGACTTCATTATTCATTAAAACTCGGACTAGGGGCTGCCATGCTAAACTCGGACATGGGAGGGATCCCTTTCACAAAGTCGGACCCAAGGGGGGTGGGGTTCTAAGCTTAAACTCGGACAAGAGGGTGGGGGCTTCACAAGGTCGGACTAAAGGAACAAGGCCATAACTCGGACCTCTTGTGATCATTTCAAACTCGGTCCAAGGACTCTCATATTAAACTCGGACAAGGAGGTTTCCAATCAACAAAGTCGGACCAAGGTTTCCCCCTCTTTAAACTCGGGCAGCCTCTACTTATAAATAAAAGGTCGGACCTACTTCCTATCACAAACTCGGACCACATTAGTTGAATGTAAAACTCGGGCATGTATATGTGAGGAAACTCGGACAAGGAACATCATAATATACTCGGACATGTAACATCATAATAAACTCGGACATGTAACATCACATATTCAAAACTCAGACAAACAAATGTTCATATTCCATTTCGATCGTAGCAGTTACATTCTTGATTTCATACGAACAGAAACCCTAAATTCATCACTTTTGCATAGCAGGAAATCATTTTAACAGTTAACAACTTCATATTACCAAGCATATTTTGCCATCAACAATGATTTTACGACTAACCATTATCATAACACGATAATCAAGATTCAATTCAGCAAATACAGGATCATTATATCAAGAACTAGGGTTTGCAAGAATTACAAGAATCAAGAATAGATGACAAATCAACAATCAATAAACAATGATTAACAATTACCTTGTGTTGATCCTAGAGAAAGAGAGGAATCAAACTTGTGATGTCTTGCCAATGATTGGGTGATGATTTCCAGAGAATTGTGAACTACGTGCTTGGATTTTTGTGTGTGTGTGGTTTAGTGAAGGATTAGGGTTAAGTATAATTAAGTTTTCACTAATTACTCAATACACCCTGAATAATTATCTTTTACACAAGCATACCATCTTACAAGCATTTCACAGTTTGACCACCAAGTTCACATAATTGGCAAGTCTATCACAATTAATCAAACAACCATGCATAATCACACAATACGATTCATTGTATCAAAACGTATAAAGTTCCATAGCAATAAATTGTGTAAATAATTAACTACACAAACAATGAACGTGCAATAAATGCGAAATAGAAATCTTGGAAATTCGAGTTGTCACATTATCCCCAACTTAAAAGAAATTTGGTACGCACTCACTGAGGAAGCTAGGTAAGTTATATCGTTCACTGGTTTTCCTGGG
Source organism: Helianthus annuus (assembly GCF_002127325.2). NCBI lineage: Eukaryota > Viridiplantae > Streptophyta > Magnoliopsida > Asterales > Asteraceae > Helianthus > Helianthus annuus. The sequence goes on along the minus strand of NC_035447.2, from coordinate 78,382,691 downwards.
GTGTCACATCATCCCCCCGTTGATTTGGAATTTCGTCCCGAAATTCAGTAGTAGTAGCTTCAGCCTCAGTAGTGGTTGCATTGGTTTCGAATAACTGGGGGTACTTTTCTTTCATTTGGTCTTCGCGTTCCCAGGTGTACTCTGGGCCACGTCGGGAGTTCCAACGAACTCGAACAAGAGGGATTCTCTTGTGTTTGAGGACCTTAACATCCCGGTCCGTGATTTCAACTGGCTCCTCGACGAACTGCAACCGCTCGTCGATAGTGAGTTCCTTAAAAGGAATTATGAAGATCTCATCTGACAGGCACTCCTTCAGATTCGACACGTGAAATACATTGTGAACTGCATCAAGTTCAGCTGGTAGGTTCAGCCTGTAGGCTACTTGGCCTATTCTTTCAGTGATTTCGAACGGTCCAACATACCGTGGATTGGGTTTGCCTCTTTTACCAAAACTAACCACACCCTTCCAGGGTGAGACTTTAAGTAAAACCCGGTCCCCGACCTGAAATTCCAATGGCTTCCTACGCTTATCTGCGTAGCTTTTCTAGCGATCACGAGCTGCCGCCATGCGTTGTCGTATCTGTGCAATTCGTTCAGTAGCGTCAACTACCATTTCTGGGCCTGTAATCTAACTATCCCCCACCTCTGCCCAACCGAGAGGTGACCGGCATTTACGTCCGTACAATGCCTCGAATGGAGCGGCTTGAATGCTGGTGTGGTAACTGATATTGTACGGAAACTCCACTAAAGGGAGGTGCTTTTTCCCAGCTGCTGCCGAAATCGATAACACACGCCCGAAGCATGTCTTCTAGAGTTTGAATCATGCGCTCAGACTGCCCATCCGTCTGAGGATGATACGCTGTGCTCATGTCTAATCGTGAGCCGAAAGACTTGTGCATCGCTTGCCATAGTTCTGACGTGAATCGTGCATCCCGATCCGAAATGATGGAGGTGGGCACCCCGTGCCTCGAAACAACTTCTTTAAGATAGATGTCTGCGAGAGCGGAGAACTTATCCGTTTCCTTTATAGCTAGGAAGTGTGCAGACTTGGTGAGTCGATCCACGATCACCCATATAGTATCATTCCCAAGCTGGGATCTAGGTAAGCCCGTAACAAAATCCATGGAAATTTCTTCCCATTTCCACTGTGGTATCCTGGGTTGCTGAAGTAGGCCTGCGGGTTTCTGATATTCAACCTTGACTCTTGCACAGGTCAAGCACTTGCCGACGTAAGTAGCGATGTGAGCCTTCATACTAGGCCACCAATATGTAGTTTTGAGATCGTGGTACATTTTATCCGACCCTGTATGTACCGAGTAGCGAGACTTGTGTGCTTCATCCATCACAAGTTCTCGTAAACCGCCGTATAGTGGGACTCAAATACGTCCAGTTTCATAGTAGGCGCCGTCTTCCCTTGTTCTAATCGTTGCCTTGAGCCACGCAAAGCTTCAGCCTTTACGTTTTCTGGTTTCCATGCTTCCACCTGAGCATCTCGTATCTGTGCAGGAAGACTGGACTGAATAGTGAGCTGCAAGGCTCGTACGCGTCTAGGTAGAGTGTCCTTTCGACTGAAAGCGTCAGCCACAACATTGGCTTTTCCTGGATGGTACTTGATGGCGTATTCGTAATCATTAAGTAACTCGACCCATCGTCGTTGACGCATATTCAATTCCTTCTGCTCGAAGATATCCTCGAGACTCCTGTGATCGGTGTAAATGGTGCACTTGGTACCGTACAGGTAGTGTCGCCATATCTTGAGCGCAAAAACAACAGCTCCCAGCTCTAAATCGTGCGTCGTGTAGTTCCGTTCATGAACCTTGAGTTGACGAGAGGCGTAGGCAATAGATTTATCCCGCTGCATCAATACACAACCATGCCCCTGTATTGATGCGTCATAATAAACCACGAAGTCATCCGTGCCCTCGGGCAGTGAGAGGATAGGTGCGTTGCATAGTCTATCCTTCAGGTACTGAAAAGCAGTTTCCTACGTATTACCCCATCTGTAAACGACACCTTTCTGTGTCAGCATAGTAAGCGGCTGCGCGATCTTGGAGAAGTCTTTGATAAATCGCCTGTAGTATCCCGCCAAACCCAAGAATTGGCGTATTTCTGTTGGTGTACGCGGTGCTGGCCAATTCCTGATCGAATCTACCTTGGATGGATCGACATGAATCCCATCCTTGTTCACCACATGGCCTAGAAAGTGGACTTCACGAAGCCAGAAGTCGTATTTTGAAAACTTTGCATACAGTTGCTCCTTTCGAAGAAGTTCCAAGATAAGACGTAAGTGCTGCTCGTGCTCCTCCTGACTTTTGGAGTAGATCAGAATGTCGTCGATGAAGACGATGACGAACTTATCAAGGTAGGGTTTGCACACCCTGTTCATAAGATCCATGAAGACTGCAGGCGCGTTCGTAAGCCCGAATGGCATGACAAGAAACTCGTAGTGACCGTAGCGAGTTCTGAATGCTGTCTTGGAGACGTCCTCATCCCGGACTCTCAGCTGATGGTAACCTGACCTTAGATCAATCTTAGAGTAGTAACTCGACCCTTGCAACTAGTCGAATAAGTCGTCAATGCGTGGAAGAGGGTAACGGTTCTTCACTGTGTCCTTGTTCAGTTCACGGTAATCAAGCTCACATCCTGAAGGTGCCATCCTTCTTTTTCACAGATAAATGGTATCCAAGAGTTCTTGTAGCTCCCCAAGGCGAAGAGATAGGTCGGATAAATCCCTTATCCAAGATTTCTTGTAGCTGAGTCGATAGTTCTTCCGATTCTGGTGGAGCTAAGCGATACGGTGCTGGCGATTCCGATTTGCAGGTAGTGGACTCCTGAATCCTAAGCTTCATAACCCATCTTGAGACACCTCTGGCAACGTCCCTCGTTGCACTAACCACCGTGGTGTCTGTTGCATTAGTTACACGTTGGGTGAATTCCCCGATATCCACCCTGCCCCTGACCACCAGAAGTTGGCTGACTCGGCTCTGGTGATCACTATTCTTGCGCTGTTGCTGTGCTTGAGACTGAACGGTAGCCGAACCCTTGCTGGAATACCCATCCCATTTCCGCTTGTTGTCACTAGGAGTAGCGGGGGTAGCAGAAGTGGTAGCGATAGTAATAGCGCCGATACAACTAGGCAGCCCGTTCTGTTCCACTGCCTGATCCGTGAGGCGATGAGCAAGACGCTGAATGTCTTGGATATTGTCGAGGTTAGCCGATGTATCATGGCTCTGAATCTCTGAGGCTAGACCCTTGAGGTACAATTCGATACGCTTGCTTGGAGGGTCCACCATGGTTGGACACAAGATGGCCAGTTCGTTCGACTGTTTCGTATGAGCTTCAATTTCTGACCCCGTCATTTTCAAATGATAAGGCTCCACTTCCAACTTGTGGATGTCATCACGCGTGCAGTATTCCCTTATAGTACGTTCTTTGAAGTCATTCCAAGGGGTGGCGTTAGCAGCTGCCAGCCCTAATATCTGAACTTACGCGTTCCACCAGGTTAGCGCGATTCCTTCCAACGTAATAGTGGCGTACTTGACCCTGCGAGCCTCAGGGCATTCACACATCTCGAATACCGACTCGAGCTTCCCAAACCAATGGAGTAGTCCCACTGCTCCTTCTGTGCCTCCGAATGTGCTTGGACGACAGTCCATGAAGTTCTTGAATGTGCAGACATGTTGCTGTGCGTTCCGACCCGTTGCACGAGAAAGATAGGTCAAGGTTAAGCGCGAGAGTTGGGTCACGAGAGTAGGATCTAACATCCTAGAATAGGTTTGGAATAGCAGGTTATACCTCCTGCTTGTGCGGCTGCAAGTGCCGCAGCAACTTGTTCGTTAATGAGAGCCGTCAACTGGGCTTGAGTCATGTTAACACGTCCAGACATGATCGAACAGTAAAGGTAGCATAAGTATGAATGGTTCGCGAGTAGTGCGATGACAGAAAAGTGTAGGCACATAGGTGTCCTTAAGCAATAACAAGTAGTGAGCAAAGTAATGTAAGCATACTACGAGCAAAGTTCTATGCAAATTCTAGCATGTAGGCAATAAACATAAACCTTATTACCTAGGATGTTGAGTCTTGCACGTGGAGCGAAGCGTCGTTGTGGATCGTTGAGAGCACTGTTCTGGTTATAGTCTGGTTTTAATAAAAACGTTTTCCCCATATTAAAACCAAGTTCTCTATAACCAATGGCTCTGATACCAATCTGTCACACCCCCAAAATCCACCTGCGGAGTATCACCGCTTGGGAGCGTGACTGACCAGGATCAAGCCACCAATCATAACGAACATGTAATTAATATCAAATATAATAAATGTAAACCAATCATTCAATACGATAGGTGTTCAAAACATAATCATAGTTTCAAAGTATAGCGGAAGCATAAGTATGAAAACCCAATGTGTAACATAAGTTCAAATGTTCAAATGTTTTAACATGGCATCCACGATCCATGCTCCACAACGACCTGCTCCTCCCTGTGCAAGCTCCATGTATCTAACGACCTGCAAGGCATGTAACAGAGGATCAACAACTAGTTGAGCGAGTTCACAGAAGTAAATGCGTAATAGTAAGTTCGTTTGTAACATGTGGCTCTACTGGGCCGATAGTACGTTCTATAGGTGGGGGCTTCCCATGTTGTATAACCACTAGACTACTCGTAACCATATGTGTTCTTCACAATCCGAGAACAGTAGTAAGTATAAGTTCACGTAGGTCTTACGTGAGTATCCTTCACATCCGAGGATAGTAATTAAGTATAAGTATCCTTCACAACCGAGGATAGTAATATGTATAAGTATCCTTCACAACCGAGGATAGTAATATGTATAAGTATCCTTCACAACCGAGGATAGTAATATGTATAAGTATCCTTCACAACCGAGGATAGTAGTAAGTATATGCGTACGTAGATTGCACGTATGTGTCCTGCACAACCGAGGACGATGGTATGGTAGTCTAGAAATAGTGTAAGTACAGTTCTATTCAATCACAATCCTTCAATCCCAATTCCCGTGCCCTGGGAATCCCATGCCTTAGTAAGAGTGTGAACTCACCTTGGTTTGCTCGGTATGTTATGTAATGCACTCACAAGTAATCAGTCAAGTCCTATTGTGTGCACGTGTAATAAATCAGTTCATGTTCGTATTAATACGCAGGTAATCCATATCATAAAGCATTTCACAGTCAACATCATGTATCACATACGATAGAGTTCTTGGTTAATACGAACAGGGTTATTCAGTAACACAATTAACAGGGTCGTCATGTTTAACAAGATCAACATACTTAGCAAAATAACACGTCTTTCTCAGAACTGATACACTTAACCTGGTTAACACTTAACACAGTTAACACATGGAACAGGAATAATAGCTTAACGGTACAAGTTAACTAACAGAGTTAACTAACAATTAGGGTTAACAGCTTAGTAACTTATCAATGGTTTACATGCTCTACTGCCTTACATACTTAACAGGTTTACGAGCAGATCACAGGGTTAACATCATATCATATCAGGACAACACTCAGACAACAAGTATAAGCATGAAAGTTGGACTACATGTATCTTATTAAAATTACGAACCACTTTAATTGAACTAAGGTTCTGATCCCTTTGTGTTATACAAGAAGTCGGACTTAACATTTCTTTAACAAAACTCAGACAAGAGCATGGTTATAAACCTCGGACTTCATTATTCATTAAAACTCGGACCAGGGGCTGCCATGCTAAACTCGGACATGGGAGGGATCCCTTTCACAAAGTCGGACCCAAGGGGGGTGGGGTTCTAAGCTTAAACTCGGACAAGAGGGTGGGGGCTTCACAAGGTCGGACTAAAGGAACAAGGCCATAACTCGGACCTCTTGTGATCATTTCAAACTCGGTCCAAGGACTCTCATATTAAACTCGGACAAGGAGGTTTCCAATCAACAAAGTCGGACCAAGGTTTCCCCCTCTTTAAACTCGGGCAGCCTCTACTTATAAATAAAAGGTCGGACCTACTTCCTATCACAAACTCGGACCACATTAGTTGAACGTAAAACTCGGGCATGTATATGTGAGGAAACTCGGACAAGGAACATCATAATATACTCGGACATGTAACATCATAATAAACTCGGACATGTAACATCACATATTCAAAACTCAGACAAACAAATGTTCATATTCCATTTCGATCGTAGCAGTTACATTCTTGATTTCATACGAACAGAAACCCTAAATTCATCACTTTTGCATAGCAGGAAATCATTTTAACAGTTAACAACTTCATATTACCAAGCATATTTTGCCATCAACAATGATTTTACGACTAACCATTATCATAACACGATAATCAAGATTCAATTCAGCAAATACAGGATCATTATATCAAGAACTAGGGTTTGCAAGAATTACAAGAATCAAGAATAGATGACAAATCAACAATCAATAAACAATGATTAACAATTACCTTGTGTTGATCCTAGAGAAAGAGAGGAATCAAACTTGTGATGTCTTGCCAATGATTGGGTGATGATTTCCAGAGAATTGTGAACTACGTGCTTGGATTTGTGTGTGTGTGTGGTTTAGTGAAGGATTAGGGTTAAGTATAATTAAGTTTTCACTAATTACTCAATACACCCTGAATAATTATCTTTTACACAAGCATACCATCTTACAAGCATTTCACAGTTTGACCACCAAGTTCACGTAATTGGCAAGTCTATCACAATTAATCAAACAACCATGCATAATCACACAATACGATTCATTGTATCAAAACGTATAAAGTTCCATAGCAATAAATTGTGTAAATAATTAACTACACAAACAATGAACGTGCAATAAATGCGAAATAGAAATCTTGGAAATTCGAGTTGTCACAGTAAAGGGCGTCGGTCTTTGTACCACGCTTCATCTTTGGAGATAAGCAATTCTTCTTTAGCTAACTCATCGGTGCCTCCAAAAAATCATGGCCACCGGCATCACAGCTTCTTTAATAAAAAAAAAACTTACTTTTCCACGACTCGCCAAGCCCCCATCCACATCAAATACAGCTTAAATCAACCCTTTTTCGGTACTAATGTTTGGAAAAAGCATGTTTCTTTGTTCCTTTTAAATTTACAGTGTCAAAAGAGCGTAAACGCACAAAAGAAGCAAATTAACAGCAAAAACCAACTTAAATAAAAAGAAGGAGGATTGCCACGACTCGCCAAGCCCCCATCCACATCCAAATCAACAAAATAACAAGATCAGAAGCTCTGGCACAGGGCCATGCTCACCAGGCAGGGCCGTGCTCAGTCAAGATTCTCTCTAGAAGAAAAAGACAACAGCAAAGGACAAACCAGACCACCAACATGGGGTCGTGCTAAGGCAACACGGGGCATGGTCAAGTCTAAGATTTGTAGAATCTGAGAAAGTACAGCAAGTACGAAGCCGTGTTAGTACAAGACTGACACTGCAGTTAATGAGGAAGAGAGAGAAGGACGGCCACGGGGCCATGCTAGCAGCTTAGATTTGGTCTTTGGATATCTTGCAATTAGGGGTCCTTGGTAAACCCCTTATCTCACACTGTTGGTGCATATTCTGTGACAACAGCTTAGATTTGGTCTTTGGATATCTTGTAATTATTTAAACAATAAACGGTTAGCGGGTTTAGCTTTGTATTAGTGAAATAATAGAGTTTGGGCTAAACAAAACCCACATTGGGTTATAGGGGGACGAATTGGGCTTGCCCATGTAGGAATCCCTAGCCCAAGTTGCAAACCTTGTGTTATATAAACAAGGTTATGCTTTAGGGTTGAGGTTAATCAGCAAAAACAGTTTGTGTAAGGAATTTCATGAGAGATACTGGTCTTGGACAAATTGTGTGTTAGGGATCTTGATTGATTGTAATCAGTTTGATAGATAATCAATAAAGATCCGGTTTGAATGTGATTTCTGTTTCTACTCATTCTGTGATATTCTGATCAAGGGGATTCCGCACTCTTGATTGGATTGACATTTCTGTGACGATCCATACGAACAAGGGGACCTACAATTGGTATCAGAGCATTAGGCTCTTGAAGGCTCGGTTCAGAATTGTGCTTGGCAGAATCAGGAAGTTTTTCGAAGATTTTGAAACCTGAAAAATTAGGGTTTTGAAATTTTTTGTTGGTTTGATAAAATTTTAGAAATTGTTGGCTGTTTTTGATCTTCTGGTTTGTTTGATTGCTGTTTTGCAGGATTTCAAGAAAGATTTTGTTGATTCTGGAAAAGTTTTTGGCTGATAGACTTGAATATTCGAAGACTGTTCTTCGTGTTTTTCGATCAGTTCTTCATATTTTTCGAAAATATTGTGCTGATTAGGTTGTTTGATTTTGCAGATTTGTGTTGGAGAAGAGATAGAATCTTCAAAAAGTTCAACAGATTAGGTTTTCGAATTTACTGGTTCAATGAATTTAACAGACCAGCAAATTTGTGACTTGACATCTCGGTGACCAGCGAAATTGTTTGACCCGGCAAACTTAAAATCCAAAGGTGACATTGGTAACCGTATAATTTTCCTCAGCGAAATTATCACGGTGTTCGACGACTTTACTGGTCGTCGTAATTGCAAAATTGACCAGCGAAATTAATTGATCAGCGAACTTGAACTTGACAGCGAAATAGACCAGCAAAATTAACTAACTGACCCAACGAAATTAACAGAGGAATTAAAACCAGCTAAATTGACCTGTTGAGTGAAATTAATAGCATAATTAAAGTGGTGGAATATTTTCTGGCAAGCGTAAGAAAAAATTCACGTTTTTGTAAATAGAAAGTGACCCGTAGCTCGTTTGACAAAACCGTCTACACCGTTAAATTCCTTGCATTTTTAGGACAAAAAAAAAAGAAAAAAATGGAGCATGTCATTAGATTCGTCTTTTCGAGACGATTCTAACGGTGTAATTTGGTAACCACTGTTTTCGGAAATATTTTATATTGTTTTATCAGTCTGCAACGTTTAAAATGTCGAACATGTCTACTTTGAATGAGCTTTTGAAAATGGAGCATAAGGTTGGCACTACCAACAAACCGCCTAAGATGATGAAGGTGGAAAATTATTTGACATGGAAGGATCGTTTTCAATCCTTCGTTGAATATCAGGACACTCACATGTTGATATGTATTGAAGATGGGTACACAAACCCAACACACGACTTTGAAGGTAGACCACGTAGAACAGCTTATGTGAACATGCAAGAGGCTGATAAAAATATGTATGAGGCTGAAAAGAGAGCCTTGGCTGCAATAAAGATGTCGTTACCTGATAGCATCAAGCATACCTTCAAGAAGTACACAAATTCAAAAGATATGTGGGATGCATTAGAAAAGCGATATGCGGGAAATGCAGATGTTAAGAAGAACAAGATTGATCTACTGAAGAAGCAGTTTGCTGTTTTCAAGTACATGAAACATGAGTCACTTCAGGACATCATCACTCGTTACTACCATCTGATGTCAGAAATGGAAAATTATGAGATCGATTGCTATTCTGACATAGAGAAGAATGACAAGCTGCTCGATGCCTTACCTACTAAGTGGGATATCTACACTCTCTTGATCAAGGGAGAAGCAGATTATGAGACAAAGGAGCTGGAAGAAGTAGTTGGCAAGCTGAGAGCTTATGAGCTCAGTATGAAGAAGAAAGACACTGGATATGATCAGGTTCAAGATCCAGCGATTTACAATGGGCTTACATCTTCTTCATCTCACAACGCTTCTAATGACTCTGCTACTGCGTTTCGATCGTGTGAGAATGAGCAGGTCACAGTGAATGAGGATGGTGATGTTTGTTTTGTAGTAGCTTCAGGAGGATCAACAGGAGCCAAGAGAACATCAGCTTCTAAGCAGAGTAGTAGTGCTAAGTCGATGCCTATGAGTGTGAAGTCTGCTGAAGAACATCTAGCTTTACTTGCTTCGTTTATTGCTTCTTATGAAAACTACATTTAGGGAAAGATATCTGATCCTGCTACTTTAGATGAAGACTACTATCAGATTGACCCTGATGATCTTGAAGAGATGGATTTGCAATGGCAAATGGCCATGATTTCTAGACGAGTGAAGAGATTCATAAACAGAACAGGAAGGAAGTTTGTAGGGAGGACTGTTGGTTTCGACAAGACCAAAGTGAGGTGCTTTAACTGTCAAAGTTATGGGCATTTCGCTAGGGAATGTCAAAAACAAAAGCAAGAGACTTCGAGTCAGAGTTCAAACAACAGGAATGCATCAAACAATTCTAGCTTAAAGGCTTTGATCTCTACAGCAAGAGAAGGTTCATTTGATTTGAGTATTCATCTAAAAGATAATGAAAATGCCACTCAGGCATTCATGGCAGAGATAGTGCCAGTTGATGGTGATGAAGCTACTGTGGGAGATGCTGAAGCAAAAGTGGATGTTGAGGCTGAGATTGAGAGTAAAGCTGAAGAAAAGAAGGGTGATCAGACAACAGATGCTGATGAGGAAAAGCAAAAGTCTGACCATGAAAAGGAGGCTGAAGAAAAGGATGCTAACTACAAAAGAATGGAAGCTCAATTTGCAGCTCTAATGGCCAACCTTGACAAACAAACAGGAGAGGTAAAGTCTAATTCTGTGTGTTTAAAATGTCGTGAATTACAGGGTAAGGTTGACAGGTTGTCCACACAAAACCAAAGTTTGGTAAGCGAGATGTCTAACATTAAAGAATCAAACTTTTTTGCTAAAAGAAACGAAACTTCATACTTGAAGAAGATAAAAGGGTATGAAAGTGAAACTGAAGCTTTAACATGCAAAATAAACGAAAAACTTCAAGTCATAGACTTAGCTCATGACATGATGGCTGAGAAACAAAAGAGATTTCTGAAAAATGCAAAGAGTTGTCAGATGCACAACTCAAAATTGTTGAACTTGAAAAGAAATTAGGTCAATTTAGGGACTCTACTTTTGTTATGAAACACATGATGGGTGGGTTAAAGAAGAGTAATGACAAGACTAGTGTGGGATTCAAGGGCTTTAATGAAGTCCCACCTCCTCTTAGCCATGATTATTCATTCCTACCTGATGAAGATGAGCTAACAAATTTTATGTCAACAGCACCAAGTAGATCCACATCAAGTCAAGGTGATGAGTCTGAGGGTGATGATGCTAAGAAGGATAATAACAGCAAACCTGTTTTGAAAAAGAAAACTTCACATCCTAAGAATAAGAATACAACTTTTGTTAAAAAGATTAATTTTGTTCAAGGAAGTGACATGAAAAACGAAACAGCTGTTATTCAAAACGAGTCAAATGTTGAGTTTGCTAAAAACAAAGATAAAGAAAATTCCGAAACTAAGCAAACAGAACCAAATCCTTCTAAGGCATCATCATCAAAACCTGAATCTAGTTCAAAGGCTTCAGATAAGAAGTCTTCGAAAAAGAGATCGTGCTTCAAATGGCACACCAAAGGACATGTAGCTAGCTGCTGTCCTAACAAAAAGAATGAAGCACAAGTTAGTGAGAGGAAGGGAGAGAAGTCACCAGAGAAGAGTGGTGATAAAAAGGAGAAAGAGTCCAACTCTCCAAAGAAATCTGCTCTTAAGCAACCAGAGAATAGTCCAAACACATGCTTATTGGAATCAATATTCAAGATATCAAAATAAAAATTTTCAAAGGTCAAATAGTCCAAACACATATAGGAACTGGATTTAGAAATTATAACAATCAAGCTTCTTGGAATCAATATTCAAGATATCAAAATAAAAATTTTCAAAGGTCAAATAGTCCAAACACATATAGGAACCCTCAGGACCATAGACCTAGTGGAAATACAAATCAAATTCCATCAACAGGTCTGAGATCCAAGACTCCAGTTAGGAGTAATGGATATTGGATGGATGTTCCAGTAGTTGGTGAATTTGGACGACCCAAGACCATTAAGGCTTGGGTCCCCCAATCTAACTAATTTCTTAAGTTGGTGTGTGTAGGAGCTGCTAAGGAGGATTATCAACTTATGGTATGTTGATAGTGGCTGCTCTACGCACATGACGGGGGATGTGACATTTTTGACAGAGTTTGAAAATTATGATGATGGAAATGTGAATATTAATTGATTTATAATGAAGTTCAAAGTGCTGAAAAGAGATAAATTGAACTTCATAGAGTCGACACACAAGATAACCTGGTAGATCTTTATACTAAAGCATTTGACAGGGCTCGCTTTGAACATTTAGTCGAACTCAACGGGATGAGGAATCCTGAATAACTAGTTTTTCATAAGAATTATGTAAATAGTTTACTGCTTTCTTAAAAATCAAAAATACAAAAACATTAAAAAAAAATAAAAAAAAGAAAATTAACAATGAGTTATTACTGTGTGAAAAAGGAGAAATGATAGTACATCAGCAAGTTAGATTATCACACTGAAACTGAATTAAATTGCTTAAGTGTGATAGCAGCTTCATTATACGATGTACCAGTAGGCAAAAAGCAAGAAATAATCAACTTACCAATATGATATAAACCTAAAATAAACTGAATATGAGTGGGGAACACATCAGTGGTGTATGGTTTAATGACCTTAATTCTTGCGTTGATAGATTGCCAAAATCTGAGGTTTTGGGTCTTTATACTGTTATTTCATCTGGGGATATCAGGGTTGTCCTTCTGCTGCATCCAGATACGTGCTGATCTAGGCACAACCTATCACACCCCGACCACGTAAAACGACAAATCGTGGCGGAAACGCCGGGGAGTGTTGTAACAGAATTATTGTTTCAAACCATGGATACGAAGAGTTTCATTTCATTAAATATTAAACATTGTTTTAAAGTTAAACAAGCAAATCAAACATAGACTAATATCATTATTAAATCACTAAGGCCTTGTCCGGTCCTAAGTGAGCATGCTTCCTATTTGCAATCAAGACTAAGCAACTTCACCTGAAACATATGTAAAAACAAAGTCAGCAAAGAAATGCTGGCGAGTACATAGGTTTTGTGAGAGTGTCAGATTCATGGCTCATTTATACGTTGGAATAAATTGTGCAACCTCATTAATTCTCATTAGAAAACCTTGTTTTATAAAATGTTTGTATCGTAAAATGAATAACCAAATTAAAATAGTTTGGCTATAATTTATAAACCTCGAGCCATGAATCTTTACCCAAAAATTTGTTTTTCGCAAACCAAATCGTAAATCATTCTCGTAATAAAACTCGTATAGTTTATATCGTTCCGAAAGTGTGACATCGCTTCCAATTGTTTTTCCCAAATCGTTTAATTCATTAAACATTGCTTTAGTCGTTTAAATCATTCTCGTTTTAGATCGTGAAGCTACTTTTGGTCATCTCGTTAACAACATTCAAACCTTTGTGACTCGTTCATCGTTCCACTTGTTCTCGTATTAACAAACCACCAAAGGGTAAGTTAACAATCATCAGGTTCGGTCGTTACCCACCTAACCCACACATAGCCATGGGTCCGGTCTGATAACGAGATTTGTCGGATCCTATGGTACCATAACCTAATACTGGTCGGTTTGGCCGAAATTAATGAATGTCATTTGTTATTTAATTACAACCAACAAGCTCGTTCACATTATCGAAATCGTTATTAGTTTAACATAAACCATCGTTAAAACATCGAAATCGTTTTGATACATATGAATCACCCCAAAACATTTGAAAACAGTAAAATAGGGGAACTATGTACTCACCTTCGGGTGCGTTTTTAAATGTTAACACAATCCCTCAAATTGTTTATCCGCCCTAGATTAAATAAGAATGATTTTAATAATAAAAAACCCACACTTTGGCATGCAATTACTACTTATGTCACTTCTGTTTTAATATATATGAAACTGGACTGTTTTCGGACATTTAAATAAACTGGTTAACTTATTCCAAAAATGCCCAAATTTTTACAGTACGTCCTACACGAACCAAATATTATTGTGCAAAAATATCGGGGTCTAGTTCATTACCAATATTTTATAAAAATACATTTTCCTGACTGCAATTCAGATTTGATACTTTCTAATCGCAGTCTACGGAATAATTCACTAAAAATTAATCGTAAGTCCGTTTAACGTAATTCTAGTTAGAGGATCACGGCGACAATAGTGACGATCTACAGTATAAGTTTCTTGATCTAATCCTACACAGAATCCAGGTTATGACTGAAAACAGGACGCACATTTTCAGCAGAAAAATTTCAGCTTAAGCTGCTGTTACGAAAAGACACTTTAAAAATAGTAAACGGAGTCCAAAAATTATGATTCCGGTGTCATTAGATCCGTATTTTATAACAAAACATTATAGACTTAAGAAAATCAAGTTTTTGTTAAGTTACGATGCAGTTACAGCCAGTTAAAGGTGGCTGGAAAAGCAGATCAGCATGCTGTTTTCAGTCTTTTATCATCATAAAGTGCGTTCGATTGATTCCGTTAACATGTTTAGCGATCACAACAATACTTACAGCAGATTATTACTTATTTATATCAGATTTATCAAGCAATATCATATTTCATCATCATTTTTAACACTACTTTATCATACTTCATCTTTAGTTAGTTATACTTCAAGACTTGTTTATGTTCATTAGACTTTCTATCTTTTTGATCTTTAAACATCATTAACCACATAAAAATATGAACAAGATGAAGATTTAAGGCACTTACTACTAGCACAAGGCTAGGGGAGTTTCAAAGCGTAAAAGTGGTGGATAAAAGAAGACAAGAGTGGTCCTTCGACTTCCGAACGCACCAAGCTTCGTTGTTGGACTTCTTGCACCTTAGAGTATATGAAAAATGGCTTGAAGGGAATTTGATGGTGGGTGTATGGTGGATGGTTGTGGCTGCCGAAATGAAGAAGAGAGGGAGGGGAGAGAGAGAGAGAGGTGAAGATGGAGTGATGGAATGGTGGTATTATAGACCTTCCATATAGCATATTCCTAGCATATTCCTGGCATATTCCTGGCATATTCCTGGCATATTCCTGGCATATTCCTGGCATATTCCTAGCATATTCCTGGCATATTCCTGGTATATTCCTGGCATATTCCTGGCATATTCCTGGTATATTCCTGGGTTTGCTGCGTTGTCTGCGTTTTGCAGTGTAAGCACTGTGTCGCGTAGGAACACACGGTACGCGCTTAAACTTGAAAAATAACGTTTTTAATCGTTTTAGTTTATTTTTCAACACGAACCTGATTAAAATAAAATTTTGATCATAACAGAATATTTGTGGGTTTAAATATTATCCGGGCGGTCACCAACGTTCGTTTCGCAGTTTTGTCGTAATTAGTTCTTTAGTTCAAATAAACATGTTTTCGCCATACCGAATCCTTCGAAACTTATTTCTAAGTTATGCAAGGGATATTTAGGGTATGTTTGGCTTACGTCACAGTTCCGGAGTGTACGTCGCGTTAAACTGATTGCGTTTAAGCACCAGTTTGCGTATAACCTTCCAGAAAGTGATTTAAAGCTTGAAATCGGTATCGAATCAAATTGTAAAATTAATAAACACAATTGCACATATAGTAACACCAAAATACACATAATAACACCAAAGCATATTGTTTTATTGATAACAGACAGTGTTTTACATAATACGATGATTACAGATCACAGTTGTCACAGTCTCCCCTACTTTAGGAAATTTCGTCCTGAAATTTTACTTAGAGGAATCTTGTGAAAACAAATGCGGATATTTCTCCTTCATCTGGTCCTTATGTTCCCAAGTAAACTCGGGGCCACGTTTGGATTCCCAGCGAACCTTGACCAAATGAATCCGTTTGCCTTTCAACTGTTTGTATGTACGGTCCACTATCTCCACAGGTTTCTCGACAAAGTGCATCGTTTCATCGATTTGAATCTCGTCGAGAGGGACGTGAAGATCAGCATCAGCTAAACACTTTCGCAAATTGGACACGTGAAAAGTCGGATGAACATTTCCATGCTCTGGAGGTAGCTCTAGTCGATAGGCAATCTTTCCAATTCTTTCAACAATCTTAAATGGTCCAACATATCGTGGTGCAAGTTTTCCTTTCTTTCCAAATCTCACCACTCCCTTCCAAGGTGACACCTTGAGTAGGACACGGTCTCCGACTTGAAATTCTACGGGCTTGCATTTCAAATCCGCATAACTCTTTTGACGGCTTCTAGCTGTCACAAGATTATCGCGAATTTTCTTGATTTTGCCTGCTGCTTCCAGAATGATCTCAGGTCCAGTAAGCTGAGCTTCACCGGTCTCATCCCAACAGATAGGTGAACGACATTTTCGACCGTAGAGAGCTTCGAATGGTGCCATCTTAATGCTAGCATGATAACTATTATTGTATGAGAACTCGACCAATGGCAAGTGAGAATCCCAATTACCACCAAAGTCTATCACGCATGCTCTAAGCATATCCTCTAAAGTTTGAATCGTCCTCTCAGATTGACCATCTGTTTGGGGATGATAAGCAGTGCTTAGATTCAGTTGGGTTCCCAAAGCAGATTGCATGGTCTTCCAAAAACGAGATGAGAATCGAGCATCACGATCAGAAATGATATCCAAAGGAACAACATGTCGTGATACAATCTCGTCTACATAGATCTTGGCTAGCTTTTCAGCAGGGAAATCCTCACGGATTGGTAAGAAGTGAGCAGATTTTGTCAAACGATCAACTACGACCCAAATAGCATCGTGACCTTTAGACGTACGCGGTAACTTGGTGATGAAATCCATTGCAATGTTCTCCCATTTCCAAACCGGTATCTCTGGTCGTACAAGCAAACCAGAAGGTCGTTGATGTTCCGCCTTGACTTTGAGACAAGTTAGGCATTTCGATACATACAAGGCAACATCTTTCTTCATACCAGGCCACCAATACTGGGTACGAAGATCCTTGTACATTTTATCAGCACCAGGATGGATAGAATATCGAGACTTGTGAGATTCGTCCATTACTAAGGTGCGAAGATCGTCCTGATTCGGAATCCACAAACGATTCTCAAAATAGAGTAAACCATCGTCTTTCCTTTCGAGTTTAAGCTCAAGTTAGAGTGGTAGCTCATACTTCAATAAGTCTTTGATCACACAAGATCGTTGAGTTTGAAGGACGCGAGATCGAATATCAGATAGGGTTTGAACAGAATGAAGCTTGACTCGTTCCTTTCGACTAAGCGCATCGGCTACGACATTCGCCTTACCAGGGTGGTAGCGGATATCACAATCATAATCGTTTAAGAGTTTAACCCAACGTCGTTGCCTCATGTTCAGTTCCTTCTGATTAAGAATATGCTGGAGACTCCTGTGGTCTGTGAAAACCACACACTTCGTTCCATAGAGGTAGTGTCTCCAGATTTTAAGCGCAAAAACCACAGCTCCTAACTCAAGATCGTGAGTCGTATAGTTCTTCTGGTGAATTTTTAATTGTCTAGACGCATAAGCTATGACTTTACCGCGTTGCATAAGAACGCAACCAAGTCCTAGATTCGACGCGTCACAATAGACAACAAAATCATCATTTCCCTCAGGAAGAGATAAAACAGGAGCATCACAGAGCTTTCGTTTCAGTGTTTGGAACGCTTCTTCTTGCTTAGGTCCCCACTCAAAAGGCTTATTTTTCTGAGTCAAAGCAGTGAGTGGAACCGCGATCTTCGAGAAATTAGAAATGAATCGACAATAATAACCAGCAAGACCAAGAAAAGAACGAACTTCTGTTGGTGTCGTTGGTGTATTCCAATCCTTAATTGCAGCGATCTTGGATGGATCTACATGAATACCCTTCTCATTAATAATATGACCCAAGAACTGAACTTTCTTAAGCCAGAATTCACACTTGGAGAATTTAGCAAAAAGTTGTTCCTTCCTTAGGAGTTCCAATGTCAAACGAAGGTGTCGTTCATGATCGGCTCGAGACTTTGAATAAATGAGAATATTGTCGATGAACACAATGATGAACTTATCTAAATAAGGTTTACAAACCCTATTCATTAAGTCCATGAATATAGCTGGGGCATTCATCAAACCAAAAGGCATGACAGTGAACTCGTAATGCCCATATCTTGTACGGAAAGCAGTTTTGGGAATATCTTCTTCGAAAATACGAAGTTGATGATACCCAGAACGCAAGTCGATCTTGGAAAAGCATGAAGCACCTTGCAGCTGGTCGAAGAGGTCATCAATTCTAGGTAGGTGATATCGATTCTTGATGGTAAGCTTATTAAGCTCACGATAATCGATACACATTCGAAAAGATCCATCTTTCTTTTTGACAAAGAGGACAGGAGCTCCCCAAGGCAAAAAGCTCGGACGGATGAATCCTTTATCAGGCAACTCTTGAAGCTGTTTCGATAACTCTTGCATTTTCGACGGTGCAAGACGATAAGGCGCCTTCGCAACCAGGTTGGCATTGGGTACAAGGTCAATATGAAACTCGACTTGACGAACTGGAGGCAAACCAGGCAGTTCATCAGGAAACACCTCTGGATAATCCCGAACAATCGGAATATCCTGAATACTCTTGCTCTTGCCCTTCTCCTCGTTGGCATGTGCCAGGAAAGCGACATATCCTTTTCGCAAATAACTTTGAGCCTTTGTACATGACATAAGCTTCAATCAACCTGATGGCTTCTCTCCACGAACTTCCAGAACATCACCAGATGGAAGAGGAATACGAACAATCTTATCGAAACAAACCACCTCAGCATGATGTTTGGTTAACCAATCCATCCCCACGATAATATCGAAACTACCAAGTTGCATCGGCGTGAGGTCGATGGGAAAAAGATGGTTATCAAGGTTTAACTGACAATCACGGATAACAGAATTAAGAACAAGAGGTTTACCAGTAGCAACTTCGACAGTTAAGGGTTTCCTTAGTTTAGTTCTAGGTATCGCAAGCAAAGGCTCAAAAGATAATGAAACAAAACTTCTATCGGCACCAGAATCAAAAAGAATGGATGCAGGTCAATTGTTAACAAGAAACGTACTGTAACACCCCCAAAATTCCACCTGCGGAAACCCCGCGAGGCGTGTTACGCATCAGAGTTCGAGCCACCAATCACATTGAACCAATGATAGATATGTAAATAAGTCATGACATTAAATATAAATGTCAACATGTTATCAATTCTCAAAAGTTGTGTAGCGGAAGCATGTATTAATTCATTTGGTAATAGTTTCATGATAACAATCAAAATCAATGTATCGTTTATAAGTCATCCAAGAGTCTCGATCCATGACCACTCCAGCACTCCCAGATCGCAAGTCCATATTCCAAACGTTAATGACCTACAAGCATGTAAACAAGTGTGTCAGACTACGCTGGTGAGTTCAAGGTTTCGTTAACGTGTTGAGTTACCAGATATATGTTAATGCGATTCAATGTTGCATTACAATGATGCTCATGTTAGATACCCTAGGGAGTGTGCCCATGTGTATCCGGGGAGTGGTTACCCCTTGTTTGCTATGTTGCCATCGTTAGATACCCTAGGGAGTGTGCCCATATGTATCCGAGGAGTGTGCCTCTAACAACCATAGCCCTATCCAGATAATTAGTTCACGCCCGTCCTTACGGCCCGGTGTGAGGTTTCCCACCTAATAGCGCTATCAACTAATTACCCCCATTGCCCTCCAGGCAATAACCAAAACCGATTAAGTTGTTTACCCAATGTTTCCCTTCCAAATGTTTACCAGTTGTCCCAAACCACCGGGACGCATGCTTGAGAAAATGCAATGAACTCACCTGGGGTTGCTCGGTATGATACACGAAAAGGTTCAGTTAAGCTACAATGTGATCAACCACGTCCTAGCAGGTTTATCATACAAGTCAGGTTGGGTTCAGGTAAAACACGTATGTTTACATAGAACTAGCAAGTTACGAACACGTAGTATTCATGCCATACGCATAGAGTAATATCAGACGAGTTTATGTAAAAGCCCATTGTGAATAGCCGGCCCAATAAACATATGAAGTCCAAGACTGGTGCGGCCCAACAATTAATCAAACACTTTAACTTATGCAATTCAATTAATCTTGTGCGACAACAACTGTTTGTGCGATTAGGAATGACTTGTGCGATTGGGTTTTAGGTTATACGGCCCAAATATCATAACGGATCAGCAATACATTCTTGGCCCAACAGATAACGTATAAGTGGCATTGTGCGATTCAAAACATCTTGTGCGACTAAAGATATAAGCCCAATGTGTTCGGCCCGAACTCACTAACATGACTTGTGCGATTGACTTTGGGCTTGTGCGTTTAGAGACCCTTGTGCGATCTGGGCCTCTTGTGCGGTTAGTGCATGTGCGATTGGACCTTGTGTGTTCGGTTTGTGCGAGTGGACTTGGGCTGTGCAATAGGCATGTGCGGCCCAAATCATAATACTCGGCCCAGAAGCTTGAGCCTTGTACGACCGAGCTACACTTGTGCGATTGTTTACTAATTCCGGATTATATGCCTTGTTGGGTTACAAGCATTAACAAACTTCCAATTTTCATTCAATCAATTATCAGTTAATCAGTTTCCTTACTTGCACACACTCAATTAACAATTAACAATTTGCATATTATCGATCAAACATGGGATTTCATCACCAATTCTTATGAACCCTAACAACAAGACATGAACACTAAATATTCCTCACTATTTAGTTGGATCAAACCTTACAATACTACAACACATACACGCCGACTACATGCATACCCGATTCCCTAGCACACGATTATCCATCAATATCATAGCCGATTACATTTATCAACATTCTAATCATGATGCCATAATCCAAAACATAGCATGTTAGCCGATTAACATCTAATCGGTTTTAAATTATTTTCATGAAACCTAACCCGCAAGAACATCAACACATAATTCATATTGTTCATCACATCAACAGCCCTAATCATTCTAGTCTAAGCATGAAATCATATAATCGTTTAATAAGGAAAACAACATAAGACACTAACCGTTTGAGAAGAAACGAAATCAAAGAGAGCTTCAAGAGGTGTGGAGGGTCGCCGGCTTCAAGAGATGTGTTAGGGTTTGTGTGTTGTGATATTTTGTAACAAATAAGATGCAATCCCCTCATATGTGTGTTTGTACGTGTAAAAGAAAGAGTAATGGGCCGGCCCTTACTTGGCTGCCCTTGAAGTCCAAATACAAGCAAAACGGCCCAAAGGCTTATGCGAGTGTGAGTGTGAATGTTGTGTGGTTCGGGTTGCCTAGTGTTGTGCGGTTCAATGCATACATACAATCATGCAATACATACACATATGCACATAATAACAAAACATTCATTAAATCATGGTATCACATAGACACGTAACGTTACATCAAAGTAAGTCTAAAGTTCGAGTTGTCACAGTATCCCCAACTAAAAAGAAATTTCGTCCCGAAATTTACTAGTGGTATCAAGAGTTGGTTCAATCCCTTAAACAATTGAGAATATTGAAGTTTTAACATATCCTTCCGTTCCTATGTGAACTTCAATCCACGTGTTGAAGCTTAACAAGCCCTCACGACTGTCATATGACTCATACTAGCGAACCTTGACTTCTTAGTCCATGTCTTCGATAGATTCCCTGATATATACAACTGATCTGATAGCCTCAATTCCGGTAAGGGTATCACCAGGCTTTCATCGGGCAACCACTGCCTTAAACCTAGGGCATACATACCATTACGATAGTTATCCCGTTTCATCAATTAGCCTGAGTTTGTGAGCCAAGTCACCGTTTGTTCCAGTAATCCGAATGTCTCACGCGTCGGAAAGTAAGCTTGCCAAAGAATGGGACCCAAATGCGTCCAGTTACGTAGTAAGCGTCGTCTGCCTTCTGTTCTAATCGCTGTCGTGAGCCACGTATGGCTTCAGCTTTGACATTTTCGGGTTGCAATGCTTCTACCTGAGCATTTCGTATTTGTGCTGGAAGGCTAGGCTGAATCGTAAGCTGTAGCGCTCGCACGCGCCGAGGTAAAGTGTCCTTCCGACTGAGGGCGTCAGCCACAACATTGGCCTTGCCTGGATGGTACTTGATAGCGCATTCGTAATCGTTCAGTAGTTCAACCCATCATCGTTGATGCATGTTCGAATCCTCCTGCTTAAGAATATACTCGAGACTCCTGTGATCGGTGTAAATCGTGCACCTGGTACCGTACAGGTAGTGTCGCCATATCTTAAGCGCGAAAACTGCAGATCTCAGCTCTAAATCGTGCGTCGTGTAGTTCCGTTCATGAATCTCGTAAGCAATGACCTTGTCGCGCTGCATTAACACACATCCAAGACCTTAGATGGATGCGTCACAATATTCTACGAAATCGTCCGTGCCCTCTGGAAATGAGAGAATAGGTGCGCCGTAAAGCCTATCCTTTAGGTGCTGAAAAGCAGTCTCCTGGGGATCTCCCCACGGTAGGTGACACCCTTCGGTGCCAGTAGTGTAAGTGGCTGCGCAATCTTCAAGAAATCCTTGATAAACCATCTGTAGTAACCTGCCAAACCCAGGAATTGGCGTATCCCCGTTGGCGTACGTGGTGCAGGCTTGTTTCTGGTCGAACCTCCCTTGGATGGATCGACATGGACCCCATCCTTGTTCACTACGTGGCCTAAGAAGTGGACTTCACGAAGCCAGAAGTCACATTTCGAAAACTTGGCGTACAGCTGTTCCTTTTGAAGAAGCTCCGAAATAAGGCGTAGATGCTGCTCGTGTTCCTCCTGACTCTTGGAGTAGATCAGAATGTCGTCGATGAAGACAATGAAGAACTTGTCTAGTTAGGGTTTGCACACCCTGTTCATAAGGTCCATAAATACGGCAGGTGCGTTCAATAATATCAAACCATCCATCATATCAAACATAAAGTATAGTAGTTAAAATAATTCATAAAACCCAATACGATTAATGTTCAAACCAAACTTTGTTTGAGTAGCGGAAACATAATAATGAAACTCAAAATAAGTTATAAGTTCAAATATCGTTCATTGCGTCTCCCCGTCCTAACACGAAAGCTCAACCTCTTGCCTCGTTGTCATTGTTGTTGTTGTTTCCAGCATTGTCGTTATTCGGGCGGTTGTTGTCGTTGGCGTTCTGGTTTAACTGAGGGCAATCCCGCTTAAAGTGGCCCTCGTCACCACACTGATAGCACCCCTTCCTAAAACCTTGGTTCTGCTGGGGTGGTTGTCCCTGTTGTCTCTGATTCTGATGGCTTTGTTGCTGCTGGTGTCTGGGCTGTGGGGCCCTACAATCCCTGGCCTCATGGCCCGCCTTACCACACCTGTTACACATCCGACTACACGCCCTGAAATGATGATAGCCGCACTCGTTACATCGTGGCTTCTTCCCTGCATACGAACCCTGGCTGTGGCCAGTTCCCTGGCCTTGATTGACAGAAGACGACTGGCTGATGTTGCGGTTGCTGTTGTCTGGCCTTTTCTGAGTCTGGCCAGCACTGGATGCTTTGTCATGATCACTCCACTTCCGCTTGTTAACATTAGCGGACGCAGTAGCAGTGGGTGTAGCAGCAGTAGCGGCCGAAATACGCGGGGGTAACGATTCGCTTTCTACTTCTTGGTCCACAATCTTATGAGTCAGACGAACGATCTGTGTCAGATCATTGAGATGGGCTGCAGTGACCAAGCTCTTCACACGCGGAGGCAACCCTTTGATGAATAACTCAATCCTCCGAGACATAGGCAGGGACAAGTTCGGGCACATGTCGGCCAGTTCATACGATCGCTTCACATACGCTTCGACTTCAGATCCAACCATCTTCAAGTCGTAGTACTCGTTTTCCAACTTCTGGACTTCATCCCGAGGACAGTACTCCTCCCTGATCAGTTCTTTAAAGTCTTCCCAGGTTGTCGCATTCGCTGCCTCGATGCCCAATAACTGTACCTGGGCGTTCCACCACGTTAGGGCACCATCCGCCAAGGTACCCGCAGCATATTTCACCCTGTCCCCAGCGGGACAGTCACAGATAGCAAACACAGACTCTGCTTTCTCGAACCATCTTAGGAGTCCCACAGCCCCTTCAGTCCCGGTGAAGGTCTGTGGCTTACAGTCCATAAACATTTTGAATGTACACGCATGCTGGTTAGGTTGAGGTTGCGCTTGTTGACCTAAATGACGAAAGGGAACACATTATGGAAGTGAAAAGACGTGTACGCGATATGAGGGTAAGAATACTTGGTACATTCCGTACCAGCTTGATAGGCTGCTAAAGCCTCAGCCACGCGGGTATTGATTAAGTCAGTCAACTCAGCCTGAGTCATGGTGATGTTGCCACGTCCGTGTCCTCGTCCACTCATGTCTCTATAGTTGGGAATAAACCGATTTAGAAATCGAAACGAGATAGGAGTCAAGGATCATACTGATATTTACGTACTACCAAGTTCCACATAGTAAGGCAGAACCCTTCTCACGCTCGATAAGCCTCACTGGGACTTGCATGCACCCCGCGTTATTATTAAGTGTGCACCCATAATAATAAGGCGATTTGCATGTTCATCTCAGAGCCTCTTAGCTTGCGCCCGAAGTTTCCCCCGTTCAAATAACACAACAGATGGTATCACAGGACTATGATTTACATGAGTCGAAGAGTAGTGTCACACTACCGAGTCACTATGGTGTAGATGTTTCAGTTGATATACGTTGTGAGTGTGTGACTGTTAAGCAAGTAATATATAAAGTGAGAGAGACGAACCTTGCAATCTGGAGCTGAGTGTCATGATCGATTTTCGAAGTTGTTCGGTTATAGTCTGGTTTTACAAATCGTTTTAATACCTAGTTCACTATAACCAGTGGCTCTGACACCAACTGTAACACCCCCAAAATTCCACCTGCGGAAACCCCGCGAGGCGTGTTACGCATCAGAGTTCGAGCCACCAATCACATTGAACCAATGATAGATATGTAAATAAGTCATGACATTAAATATAAATGTCAACATGTTATCAATTCTCAAAAGTTGTGTAGCGGAAGCATGTATTAATTCGTTTGGTAATAGTTTCATGATAACAATCAAAATCAATGTATCGTTTATAAGTCATCCAAGAGTCTCCATCCATGACCACTCCAGCACTCCCAGATCGCAAGTCCATATTCCAAATGTTAATGACCTACAAGCATGCAAACAAGTGTGTCAGACTACGCTGGGGAGTTCAAGGTTTCGTTAACGTGTTGAGTTACCAGATATATGTTAATGCGATTCAATGTTGCATTACAATGATGCTCATGTTAGATACCCTAGGGAGTGTGCCCATGTGTATCCGGGGAGTGGTTACCCCTTGTTTGCTATGTTGCCATCGTTAGATACCCTAGGGAGTGTGCCCATATGTATCCGAGGAGTGTGCCTCTAACAACCATAGCCCTATCCAGATAATTAGTTCACGCCCGTCCTTACGGCCCGGTGTGAGGTTTCCCACCTAATAGCGCTATCAACTAATTACCCCCATTGCCCTCCAGGCAATAACCAAAACCGATTAAGTTGTTTACCCAATGTTTCCCTTCCAAATGTTTACCAGTTGTCCCAAACCACCGGGACGCATGCTTGAGAAAATGCAATGAACTCACCTGGGGTTGCTCGATATGATACACGAAAAGGTTCAGTTAAGCTACAATGTGATCAACCACGTCCTAGCAGGTTTATCATACAAGTCAGGTTGGGTTCAGGTAAAACACGTATGTTTACATAGAACTAGCAAGTTACGAACACGTAGTATTCATGCCATACGCATAGAGTAATATCAGACGAGTTTATGTAAAAGCCCATTGTGAATAGCCGGCCCAATAAACATATGCAGTCCAAGACTGGTGCGGCCCAACAATTAATCAAACACTTTAACTTATGCAATTCAATTAATCTTGTGCGACAACAACTGTTTGTGCGATTAGGAATGACTTGTGCGATTGGGTTTTAGGTTATACGGCCCAAATATCATAACGGATCAGCAATACATTCTTGGCCCAAAAGATAACGTATAAGTGGCATTGTGCGATTCAAAACATCTTGTGCGACTAAAGATATAAGCCCAATGTGTTCGGCCCGAACTCACTAACATGACTTGTGCGATTGACTTTGGGCTTGTGCGTTTAGAGACCCTTGTGCGATCTGGGCCTCTTGTGCGGTTAGTGCATGTGCGATTGGACCTTGTGTGCTCGGTTTGTGCGAGTGGACTTGGGCTGTGCAATAGGCATGTGCGGCCCAAATCATAATACTCGGCCCAGAAGCTTGAGCCTTGTACGACCGAGCTACACTTGTGCGATTGTTTACTAATTCCGGATTATATGCCTTGTTGGGTTACAAGCATTAACAAACTTCCAATTTTCATTCAATCAATTATCAGTTAATCAGTTTCCTTACTTGCACACACTCAATTAACAATTAACAATTTGCATATTATCGATCAAACATGGGATTTCATCACCAATTCTTATGAACCCTAACAACAAGACATGAACACTAAATATTCCTCACTATTTAGTTGGATCAAACCTTACAATACTACAACACATACACGCCGACTACATGCATACCCGATTCCCTAGCACACGATTATCCATCAATATCACAGCCGATTACATTTATCAACATTCTAATCATGATGCCATAATCCAAAACATAGCATGTTAGCCGATTAACATCTAATCGGTTTTAAATTATTTTCATGAAACCTAACCCGCAAGAACATCAACACATAATTCATATTGTTCATCACATCAACAGCCCTAATCATTCTAGTCTAAGCATGAAATCATATAATCGTTTAATAAGGAAAACAACATAAGACACTAACCGTTTGAGAAGAAACGAAATCAAAGAGAGCTTCAAGAGGTGTGGAGGGTCGCCGGCTTCAAGAGATGTGTTAGGGTTTGTGTGTTGTGATATTTTGTAACAAATAAGATGCAATCCCCTCATATGTGTGTTTGTACGTGTAAAAGAAAGAGTAATGGGCCGGCCCTTACTTGGCTGCCCTTGAAGTCCAAATACAAGCAAAACGGCCCAAAGGCTTATGCGAGTGTGAGTGTGAATGTTGTGTGGTTCGGGTTGCCTAGTGTTGTGCGGTTCAATGCATACATACAATCATGCAATACATACACATATGCACATAATAACAAAACATTCATTAAATCATGGTCTCACATAGACACGTAACGTTACATCAAAGTAAGTCTAAAGTTCGAGTTGTCACAGTATCCCCAACTAAAAAGAAATTTCGTCCCGAAATTTACTAGTGGTATCAAGAGTTGGTTCAATCCCTTAAACAATTGAGAATATTGAAGTTTTAACATATCCTTCCGTTCCTATGTGAACTTCAATCCACGTGTTGAAGCTTAACAAGCCCTCACGACTGTCATATGACTCATACTAGCGAACCTTGACTTCTTAGTCCATGTCTTCGATAGATTCCCTGATATATACAACTGATCTGATAGCCTCAATTCCGGTAAGGGTATCACCAGGCTTTCATCGGGCAACCACTGCCTTAAACCTAGGGCATACATACCATTACGATAGTTATCCCGTTTCATCAATTAGCCTGAGTTTGTGAGCCAAGTCACCGTTTGTTCCAGTAATCCGAATGTCTCACGCGTCGGAAAGTAAGCTTGCCAAAGAATGGGACCCAAATGCGTCCAGTTACGTAGTAAGCGTCGTCTGCCTTCTGTTCTAATCGCTGTCGTGAGCCACGTATGGCTTCAGCTTTGACATTTTCGGGTTGCAATGCTTCTACCTGAGCATTTCGTATTTGTGCTGGAAGGCTAGGCTGAATCGTAAGCTGTAGCGCTCGCACGCGCCGAGGTAAAGTGTCCTTCCGACTGAGGGCGTCAGCCACAACATTGGCCTTGCCTGAATGGTACTTGATAGCGCATTCGTAATCGTTCAGTAGTTCAACCCATCATCGTTGACGCATGTTCGAATCCTCCTGCTTAAGAATATACTCGAGACTCCTGTGATCGGTGTAAATCGTGCACCTGGTACCGTACAGGTAGTGTCGCCATATCTTAAGCGCGAAAACTGCAGATCTCAGCTCTAAATCGTGCGTCGTGTAGTTCCGTTCATGAATCTCGTAAGCAATGACCTTGTCGCGCTGCATTAACACACATCCAAGACCTTAGATGGATGCGTCACAATATTCTACGAAATCGTCTGTGCCCTCTGGAAATGAGAGAATAGGTGCGCCGCAAAGCCTATGCTTTAGGTGCTGAAAAGCAGTCTCCTGGGGATCTCCCCACGGTAGGTGACACCCTTCGGTGCCAGTAGTGTAAGTGGCTGCGCAATCTTCGAGAAATCCTTGATAAACCGTCTGTAGTAACCTGCCAAACCCAGGAATTGGCGTATCTCCGTTGGCGTACGTGGTGCAGGCTTGTTTCTGGTCGAACCTCCCTTGGATGGATCGACATGGACCCCATCCTTGTTCACTACGTGGCCTAAGAAGTGGACTTCACGAAGCCAGAAGTCACATTTCGAAAACTTGGCGTACAGCTGTTCCTTTTGAAGAAGCTCCGAAATAAGGCGTAGATGCTGCTCGTGTTCCTCCTGACTCTTGGAGTAGATCAGAATGTCGTCGATGAAGACAATGAAGAACTTGTCTAGTTAGGGTTTGCACACCCTGTTCATAAGGTCCATAAATACGGCAGGTGCGTTCAATAATATCAAACCATCAATCATATCAAACATAAAGTATAGTAGTTAAAATAATTCATAAAACCCAATACGATTAATGTTCAAACCAAACTTTGTTTGAGTAGCGGAAACATATTAATGAAACCCAAAATAAGTTATAAGTTCAAATATCGTTCATTGCGTCTCCCCGTCCTAACACGAAAGCTCAACCTCTTGCCTCGTTGTCATTGTTGTTGTTGTTT
Organism: Helianthus annuus; assembly: GCF_002127325.2. Classification (NCBI taxonomy): domain Eukaryota; kingdom Viridiplantae; phylum Streptophyta; class Magnoliopsida; order Asterales; family Asteraceae; genus Helianthus; species Helianthus annuus. Next base: position 78,353,882 of record NC_035447.2, on the reverse strand, counting down.
CCAGCATTGTCGTTATTCGGGCGGTTGTTGTCGTTGGCGTTCTGGTTTAACTGAGGGCAATCCCGCTTAAAGTGACCCTCGTCACCACACTGATAGCACCCCTTCCTGAAACCTTGGTTCTGCTGGGGTGGTTGTCCCTGTTGTCTCTGATTCTGATGGCTTTGTTGCTGCTGGTGTCTGGGCTATGGGGCCCTACAATCCCTGGCCTCATGGCCCGCCTTACCACACCTGTTACACATCCGACTACACGCCCTGAAATGATGATAGCCGCACTCGTTACATCGTGGCTTCTTCCCTGCATACGAACCCTGGCTGTGGCCACTTCCCTGGCCTTGATTGACAGAAGACGACTGGCTGATGTTGCGGTTGCTGTTGTCTGGCCGTTTCTGAGTCTGGCCAGCACTGGATGCTTTGTCATGATCACTCCACTTCCGCTTGTTAACATTAGCGGACGCAGTGGCAGTGGGTGTAGCAGCAGTAGCGGCCGAAATACGCGGGGGTAACGATTCGCTTTCTACTTCTTGGTCCACAATCTTATGAGTCAGACGAACGATCTGTGTCAGATCATTGAGATGGGCTGCAGTGACCAAGCTCTTCACACGCGGAGGCAACCCTTTGATGAATAACTCAATCCTCCGAGACATAGGCCGGGACAAGTTCGGGCACATGTCGGCCAGTTCATACGATCGCTTCACATACGCTTCGACTTCAGATCCAACCATCTTCAAGTCGTAGTACTCGTTTTCCAACTTCTGGACTTCATCCCGAGGACAGTACTCCTCCCTGATCAGTTCTTTAAAGTCTTCCCAGGTTGTCGCATTCGCTGCCGCGATGCCCAATAACTGTACCTGGGCGTTCCACCACGTTAGGGCACCATCCGCCAAGGTACCCGCAGCATATTTCACCCTGTCCCCAGCGGGACAGTCACAGATAGCAAACACAGACTCTGCTTTCTCGAACCATCTTAGGAGTCCCACAGCCCCTTCAGTCCCGGTGAAGGTCTGTGGCTTACAGTCCATAAACATTTTGAATGTACACGCATGCTGGTTAGGTTGAGGTTGTGCTTGTTGACCTAAATGACGAAAGGGAACACATTATGGAAGTGAAAAGACGTGTACGCGATATGAGGGTAAGAATACTTGGTACATTCCGTACCAGCTTGATAGGCTGCTAAAGCCTCAGCCACGCGGGTATTGATTAAGTCAGTCAACTCAGCCTGAGTCATGGTGATGTTGCCACGTCCGTGTCCTCGTCCACTCATGTCTCTATAGTTGGGAATAAACCGATTTAGAAATCGAAACGAGATAGGAGTCAAGGATCATACTGATATTTACGTACTACCAAGTTCACACATAGTTAGGCAGAACCCTTCTCACGCTCGATAAGCCTCACTAGGACTTGCATGCACCCCGTTCAAATAACACAACAGATGGTATCACAGGTCTATGGTTTACATGAGTCGAAGAGTAGTGTCACACTACCGAGTCACTATGGTGTAGATGTTTCAGTTGATATACGTTGTGAGTGTGTGACTGTTAAGCAAGTAATATATAAAGTGAGAGAGACGAACCTTGCAATCTGGAGCTGAGTGTCATGATCGATTTTCGAAGTTGTTCGGTTATAGTCTGGTTTTACAAATCGTTTTAAAACCTAGTTCACTATAACCAGTGGCTCTGATACCAACTGTAACACCCCCAAAATTCCACCTGCGGAAACCCCGCGAGGCGTGTTACGCATCAGAGTTTGAGCCACCAATCACATTGAACCAATGATAGATATGTAAATAAGTCATGACATTAAATATAAATGTCAACATGTTATCAATTCTCAAAAGTTGTGTAGCGGAAGCATGTATTAATTCGTTTGGTAATAGTTTCATGATAACAATCAAAATCAATGTATCGTTTATAAGTCATCCAAGAGTCTCGATCCATGACCACTCCAGCACTCCCAGATCGCAAGTCCATATTCCAAACGTTAATGACCTACAAGCATGCAAACAAGTGTGTCAGACTACGCTGGTGAGTTCAAGGTTTCGTTAACGTGTTGAGTTACCAGATATATGTTAATGCGATTCAATGTTGCATTACAATGATGCTCATGTTAGATACCCTAGGGAGTGTGCCCATGTGTATCCGGGGAGTGGTTATCCCTTGTTTGCTATGTTGCCATCGTTAGATACCCTAGGGAGTGTGCCCATATGTATCCGAGGAGTGTGCCTCTAACAACCATAGCCCTATCCAGATAATTAGTTCACGCCCGTCCTTACGGCCCGGTGTGAGGTTTCCCACCTAATAGCGCTATCAACTAATTACCCCCATTGCCCTCCAGGCAATAACCAAAACCGATTAAGTTGCTTACCCAATGTTTCCCTTCCAAATGTTTACCAGTTGTCCCAAACCACCGGGACGCATGCTTGAGAAAATGCAATGAACTCACCTGGGGTTGCTCGGTATGATACACGAAAAGGTTCAGTTAAGCTACAATGTGATCAACCACGTCCTAGCAGGTTTATCATACAAGTCAGGTTGGGTTCAGGTAAAACACGTATGTTTACATAGAACTAGCAAGTTACGAACACGTAGTATTCATGCCATACGCATAGAGTAATATCAGACGAGTTTATGTAAAAGCCCATTATGAATAGCCGGCCCAATAAACATATGAAGTCCAAGACTGGTGCGGCCCAACAATTAATCAAACACTTTAACTTATGCAATTCAATTAATCTTGTGCGACAACAACTGTTTGTGCGATTAGGAATGACTTGTGCGATTGGGTTTTAGGTTATACGGCCCAAATATCATAACGGATCAGCAATACATTCTTGGCCCAACAGATAACGTATAAGTGGCATTGTGCGATTCAAAACATCTTGTGCGACTAAAGATATAAGCCCAATGTGTTCGGCCCGAACTCACTAACATGACTTGTGCGATTGACTTTGGGCTTGTGCGTTTAGAGACCCTTGTGCGATCTGGGCCTCTTGTGCGGTTAGTGCATGTGCGATTGGACCTTGTGTGTTCGGTTTGTGCGAGTGGACTTGGGCTGTGCAATAGGCATGTGCGGCCCAAATCATAATACCCGGCCCAGAAGCTTGAGCCTTGTACGACCGAGCTACACTTGTGCGATTGTTTACTAATTCCGGATTATATGCCTTGTTGGGTTACAAGCATTAACAAACTTCCAATTTTCATTCAATCAATTATCAGTTAATCAGTTTCCTTACTTGCACACACTCAATTAACAATTAACAATTTGCATATTATCGATCAAACATGGGATTTCATCACCAATTCTTATGAACCCTAACAACAAGACATGAACACTAAATAATTCCTCACTATTTAGTTGGATCAAACCTTACAATACTACAACACATACACGCCGACTACATGCATACCCGATTCCCTAGCACACGATTATCCATCAATATCACAGCCGATTACATTTATCAACGTTCTAATCATGATGCCATAATCCAAAACATAGCATGTTAGCCGATTAACATCTAATCGGTTTTAAATTATTTTCATGAAACCTAACCCGCAAGAACATCAACACATAATTCATATTGTTCATCACATCAACAGCCCTAATCATTCTAGTCTAAGCATGAAATCATATAATCGTTTAATAAGGAAAACAACATAAGACACTAACCGTTTGAGAAGAAACGACATCAAAGAGAGCTTCAAGAGGTGTGGAGGGTCGCCGGCTTCAAGAGATGTGTTAGGGTTTGTGTGTTGTGATATTTTGTAACAAATAAGATGCAATCCCCTCATATGTGTGTTTGTACGTGTAAAAGAAAGAGTAATGGGTCGGCCCTTACTTGGCTGCCCTTGAAGTCCAAATACAAGCAAAACGGCCCAAAGGCTTATGCGAGTGTGAGTGTGAATGTTGTGTGGTTCGGGTTGCCTAGTGTTGTGCGGTTCAATGCATACATACAATCATGCAATACATACACATATGCACATAATAACAAAACATTCATTAAATCATGGTATCACATAGACACGTAACGTTACATCAAAGTAAGTCTAAAGTTCAAGTTGTCACACGTACCATTGACGACGAGGTTGTCGGCTCGCGCCTCGTTTGCATTCAGATTGAATACTCATCCACGAGCGGGATTCGCATTCGCATTGACGTTGACATTCACGTTCGGATTTGCATTCGTATTTGCCAACCTCGGACAGTTGTTGCGGAAATGACCATACCCTCCACAATTGAAGCATGAACCCGGTGGGAATCTAACAGCATTCCCCTGTACTGGAGCTTGATTTTGAACATTCTCATTCTGACTAAAACGACAGACGTTGGCCAAATGCCCAAGCTTACCACACGTTGTGCATTGCCTACAAGCTTGTTGTGCAACGTGATGACCGTTGCAGCGAGCACAATGGGGTGCGGTACCAGCATATGCTTTCTTTGCAGGAGGTTGAGCTGGTGGGTTCTGAGCAGTTTGTGCAGTTACTGCAAAGTTCTGAGCACCCTTTCACTTTCTCGACTTCTTCGAAGACTCACCCTTCTTACCCTTACCCTTTTCCTTGTCTTTAGCAGAATCAGTTGACTTCTTCTTATCACCTTTGCAGGTAAGTTTACGCTTCCTGACTTGCGACTCAGTTAGGGTAGCAGCCAACTCGATCGCTTGGCGAACAGTAGTAGGATTAACACCAGTCACAATGTCTTGTATGGAATCGGGTAACCCATCGATATACCTCTCTATCGCTTTCTCCAACGGGGTAACCATAGTAGGACACAAAAGACTGAGCTCCTCAAATCGATCCGTGTACGCACGGTGTCCTCCCCCATCTTGTTTTAGATCGTCAAACTCTCGTTCCAAAGTTCGAATTCCGTGACGGGGACAAAACTCTCTCATCATGAGAGCTCGAAGCTCTTCCCAGGTTTGTGCCAACGCTACTTCAGCACCCCTATCGCGCATCACTCCGTTCCACCAAGTAAGGGCACGCTTCTCGAACACACTTGATGCAAATTCAACCGTACACCCATTCGGACATTGCACATGTCTGAATGTGTTCTCGATACTTTCGAACCATTGGAGGAGTGCAGTCGCTCCTTGTGTCCCAGAAAACTTTAGCGGCTTAGCAGAGTTGAAACTCTTGAAATTGCATTGTGCATTGTTATTGTTGTTGTACAGCTCGTGGATTTGGGTCACCACGCCTGGAAGCACCGCAGCCATTTGCTGAGTGAGAAGGGCTGCGATTTCTTCAGCAGTAAAAGATTGTGCATCACGTCGAGGAGGCATCGTCTAATAAGAAAATATGATAGACGAGTGAGGTTGACAATTAGGAAAAACAAGAGAGGTTTTGAAAATATCGACGAAATCTAAGGAAGGCGATCATTTGTTCGTTACCTCGAACAAACAAACGACACACAGTGACTAATCAAAGTAATGAATCGAAATAATGTATCGCGAAGACATGCTCGCCTATAAGTGAACACTCACCCCAAGAGTTCCCAGGTAAGAGTGACTGGTCCGATTATGTGGATTTGTACGAACACTCTAGCCTTAGACAGAAAACTCAGGGTACAGGCATTCACTCTTCCAGTTTGCACGTGTTCACATTATTTAGACCCAAACTTTGACGAGATTTTGAAAACTCAGAAGGCACTAAGCCAAAAATGAATCAAAATGGGAGGGTTCAAAACCTAGTAATCAATCATCCTAGAACGGATGATTAATTTTCGAAGCAGATTCGGATTTCGTTTTTAAAATTCTAAACGCAAATCAACTTGCGTTGGGGTCCTAGAAAGTTATAGTCTAGGTCGAAATTTTTACTAATAACCTAATTCTCTATAACCATTGGCTCTGATACCAACTCTTCTGTCACACCCCGACCACGTAAAACGACAAATCGTGACGGAAACGCCGGGGAGTGTTGTAACAGAATTATTGTTTCAAACCATGGATACGAAGAGTTTCATTTCATTAAATATTAAACATTGTTTTAAAGTTAAACAAGCAAATCAAACATAGACTAATATCATTATTAAATCACTAAGGCCTCGTCCGGTCCTAAGTGAGCATGCTTCCTATTTGCAATCAAGACTAAGCAACTTCACCTGAAACATATGTAAAAACAAAGTCAGCAAAGAAATGCTGGCGAGTACATAGGTTTTGTGAGAGTGTCAGATTCATGGCTCGTTTATACGTTGGAATAAATTGTGCAACCTCATTAATTGTCATTAGAAAACCTTGTTTTATAAAATGTTTGTATCGTAAAATGAATAACCAAATTAAAATAGTTTGGCTATAATTTATAAACCTCGAGCCATGAATCTTTACCCAAAAATTTGTTTTTCGCAAACCAAATCGTAAATCATTCTCGTAATAAAACTCGTATTGTTTATATCGTTCCGAAAACCTCGTTTGTGTGACATTGCTTCCAATTGTTTTTCCCAAATCGTTTAATTCGTTAAACATTGCTTTAGTCGTTTAAATCATTCTCGTTTTAGATCGTGAAGCTACTTTTGGTCGTCTCGTTAACAACATTCAAACCTTTGTGACTCGTTCATCGTTCCACTTGTTCTCGTATTAACAAACCACCAAAGGGTAAGTTAACAATCATCTGGTTCGGTCGTTACCCACCTAACCCACACATAGCCATGGGTCCGGTCTGATAACGGGATTTGTCGGATCCTATGGTACCATAACCTAATACTGGTCGGTTTGGCCGAAATTAATGAATGTCATTTGTTATGTAATTACAACCAACAAGCTCGTTCACATTATCGAAATCGTTATTAGTTTAACATAAACCATCGTTAAAACATCGAAATCGTTTTGATACATATGAATCACCCCAAAACATTTGAAAACAGTAAAATAGGGGAACTATGTACTCACCTTCGGGTGCGTTTTTAAATGTTACACAATCCCTCAAATTGTTTATCCGCCCTAGATTAAATAAGAATGATTTTAATAATAAAAAACCCACACTTTGGCATGCAATTACTACTTATGTCACTTCTTTTTTAATATATATGAAACTGGACTGTTTTCGGACATTTAAATAAACTGGTTAAGTTATTCCAAAAATTTCCAAATTTTTACAGAACGTCCTACACGAACCAAATATTATTGTGTAAAAATATCGGGGTCTAGTTCATTACCAATATTTTATAAAAATACATTTTCCTGACTGCAATTCAGATTTGATACTTTCTGATCGCAGTCTACAGAATAATTCACTAAAAATTAATCGTAAGTCCGTTTAACGTAATTCCAGTTGGAGGATCACGGCGACAACAGTGACGATCTACAGTATAAGTTTCTTGATCTAATCCTACACAGAATCCAGGTTATGACTGAAAACAGGACACACATTTTCAGCAGAAAAATTTCAGCTTAAGCTGCTGTTACGAAAAGACACTTTAAAAATAGTAAACGGAGTCCAAAAATTATGATTCCGGTGTCATTAGATCCGTATTTTATAACAAAACATTATAGACTTAAGAAAATCAAGTTTTTGTTAAGTTACGATGCAGTTACAGCCAGTTAAATGTGGCTGGAAAAGCAGATCAGCATGCTGTTTTCAGTCTTTTATCATCATAAAGTGCGTTCGATTGATTCCGTTAACATGTTTAGCGATCACAACAATACTTACAGCAGATTATTACTTATTTATATCAGATTTATCAAGCAATATCATATTTCATCATCATTTTTAACACTACTTTATCATACTTCATCTTTAGTTAGTTATACTTCAAGACTTGTTTATGTTCATTGGACTTTCTATCTTTTTGATCTTTAAACATCATTAACCACATAAAAATATGAACAAGAGGAAGATTTAAGGCACTTACTACTAGCACAAGGCTAGGGGAGTTTCAAAGCGTAAAAGTGGTGGATAAAAGAAGATGAGAGTGGTCCTTCGACTTCCGCACGCACCAAGCTTCGTTGTTGGACTTCTTGCACCTTAGAGTATATGAAAAATGGCTTGAAGGGAATTTGATGGCGGGTGTATGGTGGATGGTTGTGGCTGCCGAAATGAAGAAGAGAGGGAGGGGAGAGAGAGAGGTGAAGATGGAGTGATGGAATGGTGGTATTTATAGACTTTCTATAGCATATTCCTAGATTATTCCTAGCATATTCCTAGCATATTCGTGGCATATTCCTGGCATATTCCTAGCATATTCCTGGCATATTCCTGGTATATTCCTGGTATATTCCTCGCATATTCCTGGCATATTCCTGGTATATTCCTGGGTTTGCTGCGTTGTCTGCGTTTTGCAGTGTAAGCACTGTGTCGCGTAGGAACACACGGTACGCGCTTAAACTTGAAAAATAACGTTTTTAATCGTTTTAGTTTATTTTTCAACACGAACCTGATTAAAATAAAATTTTAATCATAACAGAATATTTGTGGGATTAAATATTATCCGGGCGGTCACCAATGTTCGTTTCGCAGTTTTGTCGTAATTAGTTCTTTAGTTCAAATAAACATGTTTTCGCCATACCGAATCCTTCGAAACTTATTTCTAAGTTATGCAAGGGATATTTAGGGTATGTTTGGCTTACGTCACAGTTCCGGAGTGTACGTCGCGTTAAACTGATTGCGTTTAAGCACCAGTTTGCGTATATAACATTCCAGAAAGTGATTTAAAGCTTGAAATCGGTATCGAATCAAATTGTAAAATTAATAAACACAATTGCACATATAGTAACACCAAAATACACATAATAACACCAAAGCATATTGTTTTATTGATAACGGACAGTGTTTTAAAATATACGATGATTACAGATCACAGTTGTCACACAAACAGGATATCTTAAAAGAGCAAAAAATGCCAAATCCCATAAATGAAGAAGCTCTCCTAGAGAGTCATTCAAAAAGTGCAAAATGCATAAATCGTACCAAAAATGGTAATTGTCTTAGCCCTCGTTAGATATTTTGGTCTCTTTGCTGTACGAAAGTACTGACCTGATCACCAATTATCTAAACGTTGAAAAACAAAACGGTTGAATTCAGTATACTCACCTACTACGATGAATCTTTGTGCATACCTTGATCGCGGGGGTATATCCTGAAGTGGGACACGCTAGTATATCAGTAATTAAAATTACCTTAACGTATCATATGGTAATGGTACTTGAAATGTTCATGCATTTTGTTTAAGTGGACAAACATACTGGTAATCGTCTTGGACTGCTTTTCACGGAAAATTAAATAAAGAATTATCTAATAGTGTGAAAACAGTTTGATGGTGCTGATATGATCTTCTTACTAGTGATTCTCACAAAAATAGAGTGTTTATTGCTTTTGTTATTTACTTGCTTTCAGAAAATGTAAAAATCCAAAAATAGTGTCTTTTTCTGTTAAAAATTCTTAATGTTCGGAGAACTGTTATTCTTGGAGGAATTGTTACTGATAGGGGGAGACGGGGTTAGAAAGTGAGTTCAAAATTTTAAACCATGCAGGTTCTTGTGTGTTGAACAAAAAGTTTTGCGTGTTGGTGATAAGTTGAAAATGCTTAATCTGTGATACAATTTAACTAATCTCTTGAAGAGAATAATTTATTTAACTTTGTTGAAAAATTTTTATGGTTTCTCGAGATGTTTGTTTTATAGTATACAGATTGAAGCATTATGTTGCTGAGAAGTTGTCGTGAAGATGAGAGTTTGATTGGATGCATGGTAGAACCTCCTTTCTACATTGCGGACAAAGTTGAAGAGTTTGAAGATTGCTTTGCAAATGCTAAACTGGAGTTTACTCAAGTGCTAACGTTTTGAAGATTTGGTGATTGGATGCATCAGCTTAGGGGGAGTCTGTTGCTGACAGAAGCTATTGAAGCTGAAGCTATCCAAAGACCAAAGACAATGCAAGATTACATGAAGATTGCAAGAAGACTGAAGACAAAGTTATGTTATGCAACTATTATCAAGGGGGAGTTTGTTGGTGTATATTCTATGAAAACAACTTAGATTTGGTCTTTGGATATCATGTAATTAGTTAAACGATAAACGGTTAGCGGGTTTAGCTTTGTATTAGTGAAATAATAGAGTTTGGGCTTAACAAAACCCACAATGGGTTATAGGGGGACGAATTGGGCTTGCCCATGTAGGAATCCCTAGCCCAAGTTGCAAACCTTGTGTTATATAAACAAGGTTATGCTTTTAGGGTTGAGGTTAATCAGCAAAAACAGTTTGTGTGAGGAATTTCATGAGAGATACTGGTCTTGGACGAAATTGTGTTTTATGGATCTTGATTGATTGTAATCAGTTTGATAGATAATCAATAAAGATCCGGTTTGAAAGTGATTTCTCTTTCTACTCATTCTGTGATATTCTGATCAAGGGGATTCCGCACTCTTGATTGGATTGACAATTCTGTGACGATCCATACGAACAAGGGGACCTACACACACTTGCCACCACTCCACCACCACTACAACACCAACACCCACCACCATCATTCATCTTCCATCATTTAGAGTGTAGTAGTCTCGGGATCCAAGATCGATTGTAAGAGTTCTTGTCAAACAAAGGCCATGCTTGGCTAAACTCTTACATCTTTTGGTGAAGATAAAATCTTTTATGTATTACTTTTTGATTTCCAACCTTTGGCTCTTTTTTTATTTGGGTATGTATTAACGACTTTAATAACTAGTTTTTTTATATTGAAGGCGAATTTATTTAACCATTCTTCATCTGTTGTTGATTCACACATTCGTGTCTTTACGGTCTATATAAAGCACGTTAACTACTTGGAAGGGGGTTAGAAGGGTGGTTGGTTAATTCTATGTCTCGTTTTGTGTATAGATCCTGGGAGTACCTGGTTCAAGCTTAGTAAGACTTCACGAGTGGGTGGTAACATCCACCTCGGGAGAAGTAAGAAACCGCTTGAATCCCTTATCTATAAACTACAATTAAAACTTTAAACTGACCCCGCAGGACTGTATCCCTGCTGACTCAGACCAATGGGTTGAATGTAACGCTACCTAGAAGGGGGCCTACCACTTTTCGCATTAATAACTTACTTGATTATCTTTCAATCATCTGACCTTGTGGGACTGTATCCCTGCTGAATCGTACCAATAGGTTGAGGGTAACGCTGCCTGGAAGGGGGCCTACTACTATAACTTAAAGATAATCTCTTAAAATCCCCAAAGTGTGGAAATCATTAAAGGATGCATAAAAGAGGAGTCGGAACCAAGTGATTCTTTCTTGTCTATTTGTTTTTTCTTCTATTTTATTTTTGCATTTTAGTTTATCTTTTTATAACTTTCAAAACTTTTTCATCAAAATTTATTTAGATTAGACGTTAATGATAAGCATGTATTAAAAGCTCTTGTGTGACTTTAGTATCTTGCCATCACTATACTACGTCCGCGATGGGTGCACTTGCCCTAACGTGTGTGTAGAGTTATAGTATTATATCGTGTTTTATAAATTTAAAACTTGATTAGCGAGTAAAAAGAGCTAAAATATATCTAAAAATTATAACATCACACGCACATGTCAGTATACGACACCCTAGTTGGCCGGAAATTCCAAGCCTGCAACAACTGGCTCAAACTCCAATCCCCTCCACTTCAAAGGAATTAACCTAACGGATTTAAATATATGTTGATAATTTGAGAGAAAACTGGTGTTATGAAACCCAAACTTATCTATTTATACCCACCGCATTTAATGGGATGGGTAACTGTGCAGCCCAATAGGTTCAAAGGCTTAATCAGGGAGCAAGACTTCAGGCGATAAAAAGTGAAACAATGGCCTCACGCGCGCGTGACACACACTCTCCTGACACGAAGACGTAAAGGTAACGCTAAGACATTGGCGTCATGCTCTTATAGTCTCAGTGGTCAAATCAGGCCCTTTTCTCACCAAACCTTATCAACGAAGATTCCTTTTTCAAATTTCAAAACTATCTACACGTGCGCTAAAAGATCATTCACCCTCCAAAGAACCAAGTTATCACGCGTCGTGCGCCAAGAACTAGTAGTCCTAAAACCATTTCCATTGCTCAAGTGTATGATGTATATGCCTCATTGGACCATAACCGCGCACCTTCCAAGTTGGGCCGCGCCAGCTAACATTCCAAAAGAGAGTAACACTCATCTAGTCTAGAGCACCACCTACTTGCCATCCGCGTATGGGAGCATCACTGAACTGGGGAATTTGAAGGGGTATAGTCCCAAACTAACATGCGCTGAATGCGCGTGGTACCATACCCACACTTAGTCACAACAACACTCATTTTTTTCCAAGGTTCCTACGTAGGTACCAACCGCGTACGTGCAACCATGAGAACTCATAAAAGTACAAGCAGTATAAGTGCTAGGAGCCTGCAGCCAATCAGCGTGCGCCAGACTTTGCCCATGCAACTCCCATGATGATCAATCATGCAGGGGACAAGTAGTACAACTAGACAACAATGGTAGCCAATCAACGTGCGCTATTCATTGCTCTATGATCACCCTCACATATGATGATAGATTTGACAACAAGTACACTCGGGAGACCACGTGACACCTACCACCGTGCGCCAACCTCCCTCCACCTTTACAAGCACCATTTGTCATATAAGAGGGGACAAAAATGATATTCCTCTTTGGCGACGTCTAGCCCAAGGCCCATCTGCCTAATTCCTTCTCCTCACTATTCAGCTATAAATACCAACCATTAACCATAGTTTTAAGGGTTCGAATTCTCTCACTCTCACTCTTAACACACACTTTCTTTATTCTTCTTAAGCGGTTCTTATTCTCATGTCGGAGGGTGGTTACGAGAAGAACCCCCCACGTCTCCTTCTTGTAATGAGCTCACTGTGTTATTGTTTTGCAGATTAGCTCTAAAGACATCCCCAATTGTTGATCTAGAAGTGATTAAGGATTAACCCCTTGTCGAGACTCCCTCTTAGGTTCTATCCCCTGCGGATTAGAACCGGTGTTTCTTCACTATGTGAGTTTATTGACCTTGGAATGTAGAGATACCCCTCATGTTGATATTGTTATTCTTAGATCGTTTATCTATTAATATTGTTTATTAGTCTAATTGGTTAGATAGGTGGGCACCCATACATAATTGGTTTGTAAAGTCATTACGTGTGTTAGAAATCACCATTTTTATTGTTTGGTAGACTGTAGATTTGCTAGCGTAGGTACGCTTCCTTACTCGTGATTAGAAGTCTCTGAGTCATAAGTTCATTGGCTTAAGGTTTGCTTCATGATTTGACGGTTATTCGCATTATTTATTGTGTTGACATCCAGATAACTGTGGGATTAGATAACCTTGGATATAAATTTTGTTCGCTCTAGCAGTTCAACATAGGTTATACAATTTAAGTTGTATTTGTCGATTGTCACAGTGTCTTATATGTTTTTGAAGTCCCAGTGTCTTGAGTTACCACATGATTAGATAACCTTAGCAGGAGTCTAGCTGGTTTAGATACCAGCATAATATGTAACTTACATGATTAGATAACCTTAGCAGGAGTCTAGTTGGTTTAAATAGCAGTATAATATGTAAGGTTGGCAAAGAAGTAACTGCATGGTTAGAAAGATTCGATACCTTGGTGATTTCTTTCTCTAACTGACAACATCTCAGTTCTTGTACATCTTAGTTCTTGTGTTGTTTACTTGGTTCTCGATTTTGTGCATTATTCTTAGTTTTCTTAGCTTTATTTTTATCATAACTAGGGGAGGACCCCCTACAAAATTTATATAAAACATAGATAGAAACAAGCATATCTCAGCGATATATGTGGAAGTTGGGGCGGGGGGGGGGGGGGGGGGGGGTTATTGCACGGACCTCCCGGCCACTGGAGTTATCCCACTCCACAAGCTAGTACCGTCCCAATACTGCATGCCGGTGAATACCCTTGGCCCTGAGTTGATTCCGTTTCCTCTGGGAAGAGGTGTGTGGCTTGTGACCATCACTGGAGTCGAACCCGGGTCTCTTGGAAGAGAAAGGGTGGGACTAGCCAAGTGGGCTACCACAGTTGGTTGATATATGTGGAAGTTAAAAAAACATTAAGTGTTTAATAACACAAAAAATTAATAAATAGCAAACTAAATAACAAAACACCCAAAAAAACAAACAAAACAAAAGAAAAAGAAAAGAATCGGGAAACAACTTGGGGGGTGCCACGGGACTCGAACATGATTCTTTTCCCTGAGGGTGGAAGGGTGTGACCACCATGCCATTTCCTGCTTTTGGTTAATCCCTAAAATCAAACTATATACGTGAATAAACAGAAAATGGAGACAACAAAAATAAATTTAAGAAAGGAACTACCACATGGACCACTGAGAGTCAAGAACTGTTCAACCTTCTTTCCTTTAATAGAGGTATATACTAAAAAATTCACTCATTTTAGTCAGTTGGATATCGATAAACATTATTAGTAAATATTGTGTCCATGTATTGATCCCCGATAATTATGATATAATATAGAGTAAAGTGCAAATTGTGCCTCTGTGATATGGTAGCGGTATCAACTTGTGTCCCTAATATGAAAATCTCACTACCAGGGTTCACATTACGCTAATACAATGAGTCCTTCTTAGACAAGCCACTACTAGTATGCAACGAAAGATTATTTTTATGTCCCTTTCACAAGTGTCCTTGTGCTTTATATTTTTTTCATCCCCTCTATCCCTGTGCTTTACATGTTTTCTTTCTCTCCAAGTTCAAATGCATATTATGTTAACCATTGGTATTATGAAAACAAATTATGTAAACAATTAGGATTATTAATGTCCCAGATATTTTACCATCAATTACCAACCACATGATGTGACCAAAGTAAAGCCAACCAAATTAAATCACAAAGAAATTGCTTCAGCATCATTACCCGCATGTTTTAGCATCAAAAACCGGTTTTGCATCACTTACCATCAATTACCTTTGATCTTTTTTTTGAACGGACAAAGAAAAGCTTCATTATATATACATGGACAACCATAAGTGTTGATGCATGGAATGTCTGTTGACTTCGTTTACATCACGTCTTAGGTCAAGATAGGTCAACATAGGGTCTAGAAAGTCAAAATTAGGTTTTATTTTAAGGTTTCGCTTGTATGTACAAGAGGTTCCGCTTATGTGTCAGTTGTTAGTTTCGCTTGGTTGTCATTTAGATAGTTTCGCTTATGTGTCATGCACTATAAGCGAAACCACTTGTACTATATATAGGCAGATGAAGCGAAACTAGATCATTCATGCGTGTATACTGAAGCGGAACCTGATCATTGTATTGGTGCTAAAACTCTGTCAAAACTGATTCAAATTGTAATAAAAGAGAAGGAATTAAAAAGGAAAAGCTGTGTTACTTCGCATATATTGATTCCGCTTTTATACGTGAAGATGAACTATCTCAACTGACTATTCAGGGTCGTAACACGGACCAACAAGTGGTATCAGAGCTCAGGACGAGGAGTTCATACTACTACAACTTGATTCTACCGATTTCTCTGATTTCTACTCTCTTTCTCTCATATTTTTTTTGTTTGAACTGGTTCTTACGGTTGAAATGGCCTGAATTTTGACTATATTGTGTGAAACACAGTAATAACAAACCCTAGAAAGTTTCAAGTTAAAATTTGGACTAAAACATGGTGAAAACTGGTTAGAACTAGGTTCCGCTTATACGGACATCGAAGGTTCTACTTCAAAGACCTAGTTTCGCTTATAGGTTCCGCTTGTAATACATAGTTCCGCTTGAAATAACCAGTTAGTTCCGCTTATTTGGAAGTGTTGCTTGAAGGTTTCGCTTGAAAGAACAAATAGTTCTGCTTTGTTAGACCTTTCGCTCATAGGTTTCGCTTGAACGATCAAGTTTGGTTTCGCTTATAAAGACAACGTGATTGTTTCGCTTATACAGACACTTGTTACTTTTGCTTATACGGTCATTGGGTTCCGCTTATCTGATACTTATCAGCTTCGCTTGTTTGTCATCATTGCTGATAGTTTCACTTATCAGTCATCACTTTCTGAAATTTCGAAAATTTGTCTAAGTGTTTGCTGATTTTGCAGGTACATTCAAAATGGATGATATTTTCTTCGATCCATTCAGCGATATGTACGCATTTGCAGGAAATACCGGAAACGATGATACTTCGTCAAGTAATACAAATGAAAATTCGACGGTTGTGAAGAAAAAGGAAGCTTGGGAATCGGAAAGTGCGTTTGGAACGTTCAACAAAACCCCTAAGCTAATGGCTATCGAAGATTACAGTAGATGGTGGAGAAAGTTTGAAGACTGGTTGATGGCGTTTGCTTTTGCTAGTTGGAAGAGTTTGAAGAACGGCTATGAACATGGAGCTAAATCCGGTGAAATGTTAACTTCGTCTGATGAGATTGATTCATTTGTAGCCGAACAGAAGTGTATAGCGTTGTTATTTCAGTCTGTTCGTGAAGATATAATCTCACTAATAGATTATAAGAATGCAAAAGATCTTTGGAAGAAGTTAGAAAAGAAATGTATAGGTAGTGAAGAAATCAAGAAAAACAAAATGAAACTGCTTAGGAAAGAGTTTGATATGTTTGGGTGTCTAAAGAACGAGTCAGTTTGTAAAATGATAGAAAGGTTTGGTCATCTGAAGCTGGAATTAGCAAGACATGATATCAGATATTCTGATGAAGAACTTGTTGACAAACTGTTCGATTCATTACCAGACGAGTTGGATTGGAGATATTATGCGTTGATGTTGAAGAACACTATTGCTCCTGAAAAGTTGAAACCAGATTTGGTGGTTGAGAGACTTGAAAGTCACGAGTTGGAACTGAAGAAAACGTACAAAGTCAATCACTCATCTTATCAACAGAATTTGGATCTGTACTATCCGAAAAGCATGATGCCAAAAGCAACCTCTCATAAAACTGCGTTTTCTGCTGAAAATGTGTCGACAGCAAGCAAAAAGAGTCAAAGCAGTCAAAGCAGTCTGCAAGTCATTCTGATGCTAAGTTTCAGTGCAACATTGCAATAGATTTGAAGAATGCACAGAATTTTGACGAGGAGTCGGCTAAGCAGCAGATGGTTTTTTTGGCATCGGTGTTGGAATCATACGAAGGGTTAGTAGCTGGGAAGATCGGCAATACAAACCTAACGAAAGAGGACTATGATCAAATAGATCCTGAAGAAATGGAGCTAATCGATATTCGTTGGGCTATGGCTAGTGCTGTTCGTCGTGCTCAGCGTTTCATGGAAATTACCGGCAGAAAAACAATCGGTGGTCCATCTACAAAGTTGGGGTTCGATAAATCGAAGGTGACATGCTTCAAGTGTACGCAGAAGGGTCATTTCAAGCGAGAATGCAGAAACGCTTATGCTGATGAGTCGGAGAATCCTTTCAGAGACGATTACTACAAGAAGGCAATATACCATCAGAATAAATCTGAGCCGCCTAGATTGAAGCAGGCTGAAGATAACAGAGACAAATCTAGAGCTCTTGCGGTGATCTACGATGATGAGGGGTATGATTGGAGCAAAGAAGTTCTACCGGAGGAAGACGCGGTTGGTTATGCGTTTATGGCAAAAAATGAACCTATTCCGTGGAAAGATAATCGTACTGAAGAACAAAAGTATAGATACAGAAAAATGATTGCTGAAAACAAAATCATTAGACTTTCTGGTATCTATTCGGAAGCGAGAAGAGCGAGAAGATGGGATCCGGACAGAGAGTGCTACCTTGATCCGTATGGAAACATTGCGATCGACGACAAAACACTCGATATCGAAGCTATCATCAAGGAGTATAAAGAAGAGGATGAGTATTGGCAAAACAAATGGTAGGGAACTCCAACCGAGAAAATGAAAGAAGAAGAGAAAGAGAAAGAAGAGAAAGAGAAAAAGGAGAAAGAAGAGATTGAGAAAGCAAAGAAGATTGATACTGGCATTATCGATACAACGCAGAAGTTGACTGCAGAGAACCTGGGAAAAATGGCTGACAAAGTGCTGGCTGCTAAAGCACTTGAGGTAGACTCTAACTCCGTGTCTGAGTGAAAAGGCCAGGTCAGTCCAAATTCGTCAACGAATGCGTCAGGTAAAAAGCTTGAAGGAAATGCTGATTGCAAAAATTGCAACAAAG
This sequence comes from Helianthus annuus, assembly GCF_002127325.2. Lineage (NCBI taxonomy): Eukaryota > Viridiplantae > Streptophyta > Magnoliopsida > Asterales > Asteraceae > Helianthus > Helianthus annuus. The sequence continues at coordinate 78,335,819 of NC_035447.2, read as the reverse complement.
ATTGCAAATTTTGTAACACTGTCACGTATCTCAATGATGAGAAAGTTAAAAATCTGACAGCAAAGGTCAGAAACGTTGAGGATCAAATTCTTGGTCGTGACAAAACAGTTAAAGCTTCAACTGGACGGATTAAAGAATTAACTGCTCAAATTGAAACTGATAAAATTGAACATGAAAAAGTTAAACGTGAAAATGAAAAGTTAATTCTTGAAAATCGTCAGATTTCTGAAAAATTTGAAAAAATCAAAAGCACTGTGAAAGATAGTGATGATCGAAATGGTAAAACTTTTAAAGAAAACGAGCATTTAAAAGCAGTGCTGAGAGTAAAAGAAGAATCAATTAACAAACAACTGGATGAAATCGCTAATTTGAAACTTAAAGTTTAAGAGGCTGAAATTGAAAACGAGCGAATCCAGTTGAAGCTTAACAACTATAGCTCCGCAAGCTTTGTTTTGCAACATATTGTTCCAAAACCTATCGACAAACCACGCTGGAGAAGACGTGTATTCTGATGGAACCGAGGTGGGTTTTCACAAAGTTCCACCGCCGATTTTGCATAATTACACGAAAAAGGAATCTGGGTTGGTTGAAATTGAGGAAGAAAGTGAAGTTAAACTTCCGGAGAACATTGATGTCACGTTCACATCTTCCAATGACGATAGTGTCCAAAATGATATTGTAAAAGGTGTTGTTGAAAATGTGCTAAAAACAGATAGTGACACTACTGAGGAAGATGGGTGTTTCTTGGACAAATACATTCCGAAACAAAAGTCCAAGAACAACTTAAGTGATGAATCAAATCTTGTCATGTACAAGATGTTGGGTTCGGATAAGTTGTTTTCGGATTCAAAGTTTCCGATTGAGAATGTAAACATGAACAAATTGACAAATGTTTTCAAACTGGTCGAAGTTGAGTTGTCAGCAGTGAACAATCTGAGTCAAAAGAAAAGTAAAATGAGGTTTGAGAAAGAAAAGGTTTACAACAAGAAATCTGTTAATCCACCACGTGTTTATAATAACAACAGAAACAACTGATCGGGTGGTTATCAGGGGGGTAAATCATATCAGAAAAGAAATGTTCCAAACAAGAGGTTTGTCGAAAAGAAACAGTTTGTGAACAGTTCAAGTTCACTTGCTGATGAAGAAAAAGAAATTTTTTCAAAATCAAACAAAGAGTTCTTTGAGAAAGGAGCTTCTCAGTCTCAGTCTGAAGGAACGAGTCGAGGTGTTGATACTCGAACTTGCTTTAGATGTAATCAAGTTGGTCACATTGCACGAAAGTGTACCAATGTGAAGCCTAAGACTGAAACTGTGAAGACTCAACAGAAGAAAGTTGCGGTGAAGGGTAAAACACCAATCATTGTTGAGAAAAAGATTGTGAAAAATGATCCCGTAAAGAAGTTGGTAACTAAAAACGACAAATTTTACAAAAGGGTTGCATTATCTCAACAAGTTTGGAAGCCAAAAATTGAGAAGAAAATTTCAACTTCTGAGGTGAAAAACGCTGAAGAATCAATTACGATTGATTATGATGCAAATTTTCCACCTCTCAAGGCTGAAAATTTCAAAACTCAAATTGCGAGAGTCAAGGTTACACCTAAGGCTGATGAGGCCTGGGTGGACTCGATGTTTGACTAAACAGTTTGAATTGCCGGAGCTTCCTGGATCGCGAAGCATGAATCGGCATCTTTCTTGAAGTTTTTTAAGTCATAGTTTGTTATCTTCCAAAATTAGTATCCAGATGGATCATGGATAGTGGAGCTTCGAGACATATGACGGGGAAGACTGCGTTACTGTATGATGTGAGAAATATCAATGGTGGTTACGTAGGATTTGCGGGTAATCAAGGAGGAAAGATTATAGGTGAAGGAACGTTATCCAACGGGATCATAACGTTTGAGAGAGTTAACTACATCGCTGAGCTGGAGAACAACCTGCTGAGTATCTCCCAGATCTGTGACAGGATGTATACTACTCATTTCACTGACAAAGAATGTTTGATCTTGAAACCGGGATTTGTGATACCTGAGGAATGGATCATCATGAGGGCACCAAGAGTCAATGATCTGTACGTGTGGGACATGAGCGTAGCGACTACAACCATGGGTCAGGCTCATTGTTTTGTGGTCAAGAGCAACTGAGAAAGAATCAAGATTGTGGCACCGGAAAATGGGGCATATTCACCTAAGGAAGATGAATCACTTGGTGCATAATGATTTGGTGACAGGAGTTCATGTCAAAGGTTTTCATCTGGAAGGGGAGTGCATTAGTTGTGTCAAAGGCAAACAGAAGAAAAAGTCACACCCTACAAAGCAAGTCAATTCAGTTTCGAGACCATTGGAAAGACTTCAAATGGATTTGTTTGGTCCAGTGAACGTTAAGAGTATTACAGGAGATTACTACTGTTTGGTCGTGACTGATGATTATTCCAGATTTTCGTGGGTTTCTTTCTTGAAAACGAAAGACGAAATGTTTGACAGATTGATGGCGTTGTTTAAAAGAATTGAGAATTTGTACCAGAGGCCTATTAGTAGAATTAGAAGTGATAATGGTACTGAATTCAAAAACAGTAAGATGGAAGAATTTTGTGATGAACGAGGTATACTGCATGAGTTTAGTGCTCCATACACTCCGTAGCAGAATGGAGTAGCAGAACGCAAAAACCGGACGCTAATCGAGACGGCTAGAACTATGCTCGCAGATTCAAAGTTACCAATTAATTTTTGGGCTGAAGCTGTTTCTACCGCATGCTATACACTCAACAGGGTTCTTACTGTCAAGAAGTTCAACAAGACATGCTTTGAGCTAATCAATAACCGTAAACCGAACTTGAAGTATCTAGAACCGTTCGGGTCACCATGTACTGTTATAGAGCCTCATGGAAAGTTTGGTCCGAAGAGCATCGAGGGAATATTTGTTGGTTATGCCAATCCAATGCGACGTGTCTTCGTTCCAAGTGAGAAGCGGATTATTGAAGCAACAAATGTTGAATGTCAAGGTTACACTATGCCGCCGCAGAATCCTGGTGATTCATGGAAATATCATTATGATAAACTTTGGGATTCGTTTGACATGAGAGAAGAATCAGAGGATGATGAAGATTTCCTTGATGAGCTGGATATTTTGCGAGAGTATGAGTCGCATCTAAGGTTCCCAGCGGAGTATTCTAGAAGACCTCGGGAAACTTCAAATGATGATGAAGCAGGTCCTAGTCATGCTGGTGAACATGATGATGAAGTTGCTCCTGGAAATCAGTCGGAGGTGAATGATAATCAAGAAGCTGAAAACATGCCAGTTTTTGATCATGGTGATTCAGACTCTGAGGGGGAGCAGATCCAGTTTTCAAGTCAAACAAACCAAGTTAGTGAACAAGATGCAGAACAGAATGTTACTAATCTGGAGGGAAATGTTGATGTTCCAAGCGAAGTGATGCCGCGAACTCTTTCTTATCATCTAGAGGAGTTAATCATAGGAGAACTGCATTCAGGCGTTCGTACAAGACGTCAAATAGACCAGGGCTTAACATGTTTTTATTCTACGGTAGCACCTTTACAAACTGAATTTTCATTAAGTTGCTTTATCTCGCAGGTCGAACCGAGAACTTACAAAGAGGCGCTTACTGAAGACTCTTGGGTCATAGCAATGCAAGAAGAGTTAAGTCAGTTTGAAAAGTTAGGAGGGTGGAAGTTAGTGGATTTACCGGATGGTCAAAGGAAAATTAATACAAAATGGGTATTTAAGTGTAAGAGAGACGACAGAGGAGTTGTTGTAAGGAACAAAGATCGACTCGTTGTTCAGGGCTTTAGTCAACAGGAGGGGATTGATTTTACAGAAGTCTATGCTCCTGTAGCACGACTAGAGGCAATCAGAATTTTCCTAGCATTTGCGTCTTGGAAGAACTTCAAAGTTTATTAGTTGGATGTTAAATCGGCGTTTCTTTATGGGAAGGTCAAAGAGGAGGTTTATGTCGGTCAGCCGTCGGGCTTTACTGACCCAATCCACAAGAACAAAGTTTATCTGCTGGACAAAGCGTTGTATGGTTTACACCAGGCCCCGAGAGCCTGGTACAAGACTTTGTCTCAACATCTACTCGCTAACAGCTTTATCAGAGGGAAAGTGGATGCCACTCTCTTCACTAAAGAGGTCGACGGACATCTTCTGATCGTTCAGATTTATGTAGACGATATAATTTTTGCGTCAACGAATGAGAAATTGTGCAAAGATACAGGTGATGAAGCAAAAATTCGAAATGTCATCAATGGGGGAGATGAAGTTCTTTCTGGGTTTACAAGTTGAACAACTTCCTGAGGGAATTTTTATTCACCAGACGAAGTACGTGCATGATATTCTTGAGAAATTTGGAATGTCAAGTTCTACTCCTGCTGCTACCCCACTTGCGACTAATCATGGGATTCACCCAGATCTCACCGGAGACAGGGCTGATGAAACGTTTTACCGTTCCATGATAGGTTCTTTGATGTATCTAACTGCTTCACGTCCTGATATCATGTACCCAACGTGCCTCGCAGCAAGATATCAATCTAACCCGAGAGCTTCGCACATGATCATTGTCAAGAGGATATTACGTTACTTGAAAGGAACACGCACATTGGGGTTGTGGTATCCTAGAAAAGGCGATTTTACGCTCGAAGGGTATTCCGATTCGGATTTCGGATGCTGCAGGATGCCAGTTCTTTGGACCTATATTGGTTACCTGGCAGTGTAAGAAACAAACGTCTGTGGCGTTATCTACATGTGAAGCGGACTACGTTTCTGCTAGCAGCTGCTGCTCTCAGATCCTGTGGATACAGCAACAGATGCGCAACTACGGTTTGCAGTTTCTTAACACACCTCTGTTTGTTGATAATGAGGCCGCAATAAATGTAACTAAGAATCCAGTACATCACGCTAAAACTAAACATATAGAAATTCGTCATCACTTTATTCGCGATTGCTTCGAGAAAAAGTTGATACGAATTGAGAAAATCCACACTAACGAACAAAAAGCTGATTTGCATACCAAAGCTTTTGATAAAAATCGATTTCAATATTTGTTAAAACTTAATGGTATGAAATTGCTTTCGGTGTCGGATGGAATTGTGAGCGTTGATGAGAGTACTGTTGCGGATGAAGACGAGAAACAATCTACAATGGTTTGTCGATTTTTTACGTGTTTTGGTATTTAGGGGGAGTAGATAGTTTGTAAATAGATATATTTTCAGAAAATACAAAAACAGTAAAAAATGCAAAAATACAAAAACATGATAAAATCTGAAAAAGAGCTTGTGTATATAGGGAAAATAATAGTACATCAGCTAGACAATTACAGTATGCTAAAGAATTGTAAAGACTAAATGAGTTAAACAATCTCACTGATGATGTGTCGATAGGTTTTCGCACATTTAGTAGATTTATTCGGGATATAAACCTAAACTTTCAAACTTGTGAAATTCGTGGGGAACACTACTTGGATATATAGGTAACCCCTGAAATCTCGTTTGAAAGGTCTCGTATTCTGATATACTAGGTTTTTATACTCAATGATGTCGGGGGTATTATTCCAGGACTTCTGCTGAACGGAAGTTCTGACCTAGTCCTTGACTAATACTTTCACCAAATGCTTGAAACATAGCATAAACCCTCAGCATGCAGATGAAACAATAAAATTGATAGCCGCTGCTGTTGTATCGAAAAGATCCTCTAAAGGGGACATACTGAAAAGTCGAAGCTGATATCTCTCTGCGTATACGGAAGTATCGACCTGAGATCCCTCGGCCCTCGCATACCTAATTTATGTACAGATATCATTGTAGTATTATTACCTGTAAGACTGAATATTGGGATTCTGGATACGGGAGTATATTCAAGAAGTGGGACACATGAATTGAGCTTACTGCATAAAACATCTAAATCGTATCCTGAATAGATTGAAATCTATGTGAGAATTTAAGATGGATCAGTATATCGACAATCGAGGTGAATTGTTTAAGTTTGAGCATGTAATTAAGCTTAACGGTACTAGTAATTTGTCTGAAAAGCTGATATGATTCCCTGACACGCTCGCCAAAAATAAGTTTGTATATAGTTCAATTTCTTTATTTTCTACAATTTAAGTTTTCTGTTATTTCATTTCTTAGTTTAGAACACATTAAAAATCCAAAAAGATTTTTCAATTCTGCTTTAGTTTAGACAAACCATAGTGGAAAGTTGATTGTCTGATTCTCGAAATGTTAAAACAAGTTCATTAAGTTGATGCTTGTTACATTGTTTTTAGAAAATGGGAAAATGTTTTTACAAAATCAGTTTGTTTCGTCAAATAATCAACCAAGGTCATTAAATTGAACTTGGTAGATTAATTGAGTAATCAGGGTCATTAATTTAGACCTGAATACCTGAGTGGATTTCTATAAGACTGATTGAATTTGTGTTAATGATTTATTGTTGGAAAGATAGTTTGTAATGTTATTGATTGAGTAACAGGTTTGGACTTCATTATTCCCAATGATAGCTAAATGTCAAAGCTTGAACCAGAAACCTCAGATCCCAGCATACTGAGAAGGGGAGTCTGTGAAAGGGGGAGTCTGGATCAACAGCTAAAGGGAAGTCTGAAGATGGAGTCAGGTTGTGATTCTAAACATGTGAAGAAATTCTTATGATGTGAAGACAGAGAGTTGAAGAAAAGACCAAGACTGAAGACTCGGGAGCTGAAGACTACGTCAACATCCAAGGGGGAGTGTGTTGATGCATGGAATGTCTGTTGACTTCGTTTACATCACGTCTTAGGTCAAGATATGTCAACATAGGGTCTAGAAAGTCAAAATTAGGTTTTATTTTAAGGTTTCGCTTGTATGTACAAGAGGTTCCGCTTGTGTGTCAGTTGTTAGTTTCGCTTGGTTGTCATTTAGATAGTTTCGCTTATGTGTCATGCACTATAAGCGAAACCACTTGGACTATATATAGGCAGATGAAGCGAAACTAGATCATTCATGCGTGTATACTGAAGCGGAACCTGATCATTGTATTGGTGCTAAAACTCTGTCAAAACTGATTCAAATTGCAATAAAAGAGAAGGAATTGAAAAGGAAAAGCTGTGTTACTTCGCATATATTGATTCCGCCTTTATACGTGAAGATGAACTATCTCAACTGACTATTCAGGGTGGGAACACGGTCCAACAATAAGCCATTATTCAACTGTTACATGCACCAAGAAAAGACATACATAACAACCCACCAAAAAAGATACATCAAAACAAACCCAACTATCTCATGTAAAGGAAGGTACTTTCACACGATTTCTAGTCCACAAGAAAGATAAAACTATTACCTCCTTGATCACTCATTCTACCTGCGGCCTCTTGTCGTTAACACACAATCATTTCGACTCCTCTATATACACCCCAATGTTATCTGCATCACCGAGTTGATTACCTCTGATATAACTACCTAACCACATAAAACATAAACCATGATGCAGATTAAGGCAAAAATAAAATGTTATGATTACAGTTACATTTCTAAATATATAGTGAATTGATCAACAAAGTTAATAACTAAAAACTTGTTTGAAGGTATATAACTAATTGATCAACAAGTTTAATCAACGAAAAGTCATGATCAGTAAAAAACCTAGATCATCAAAAATTATGATCAACAAAATACCCCGATCAACTAAGAAACATGATACACAAAAAACATAGTACATCAAAGATACTCGATCATACTTCTTCTCTGCATCCTTAATGAAATAGGAAATTGAAATTCATGTTGTTCTAGAACTTGAAAACCACCATCAACTTTGTCACACCCCGACCCGCAGTAGAATGGTACGGGGCATGATTGATTGCTTAAAGCTTATAACAACTATTTAAAATTTGAAGTATTTAAAGCATCAATATTAAATTGTCACACATAGAATTCAAATATTAATACCAAGTTACAAAATCAATAAATAAAAGCAACATATCATAGTTGGTTTATTACTAAAGTAGTCCTATATGTCTTCAACTAAAAATCCATCCACCCTTGTGTACCTGTATCATGCGTAAAAGAGTATTGGGTCAACAAACATGTTGGTGAATAGATTCGGTTTTTATTTAAAAATGTTTATGTCTTACTATTTTAGAAAAAAAAAAAGAAAACCTTATTTTATAACATGCATTATCAAATGTGAAACTATGTCTTTCAATATAACAAGAATTCAACACATATCTCATAAACAACACAAACATAACAGTATTAGTGACCATAGACACATAGAGATTCAAGCCCCGAAAGGCGAATCTGCGAAACAATGGTGGTGATACCGAGTTCAACCCATAGCCGTGGGGAAACGGTCAGCCAGGTGGATCCACGCGAAACATGTGACACAAAGCGAGTAACACATAGATATACATATTGTGAAACAATGATACATAGCAACATGGAACACGTAGTGACACATCGAATAACATGTTAAAAATAGAAATAAATAATTTAAAGTAAACGCAAAATACACCCTAAAATTTAATGACAAAAATGGGGAAAAAGATTCGAATCTACTCACAAGTTGCGAAACTAAAAAAAGTTCACGCAAGGTCGTTGATTTCTGTTGAGAGAATCCAAAGGAATTATCCTTATTTTAGGAAGCAAAGTGAAACAAAAGTCAAGTCATCCTCAAACAGAACGCGAACCTATTTTTACATTACGAATATTAGTTCAACTATATGATTGCCACATCGATTGTCTGCGGACAAAGACCTTACTATTTCTGAATAATTAGTATTCCCTAAAGCAATTTAGAAGTTACGCATTTGATTAGCATATTGATATAAAAGTAACATATATATCCCATCAACATATTTTAATAGAATATTATATTAGATAGAAGTATGTAGGCATATATCTGTTATTATTGTAACAATATATTTCATCATAGAATATGTTTGGAGTTTAGTACCAAAAAGGAAACAAAAATGTATACAAAGTTTATACCCCGTCATCTTTTTAGTTGGTTACACTTGTCACACCCCAAACAATGGCGGAAACATCGGGGCGCGGCACTAAGCGAAACAGATTGTCTCGGAGAAATCCATAACAACTAGTATTACCAAATATTTTTAAGTTACGTCCCATACCATAACATATTTAGTAAAATAATTATTACAGACAGAGCATCTCAAACACAAATAAAGGTTGTTCCGACAACTCAAAATATAAATTGTTTTTGTTTCTAGACTCTCCTACTTGATTCCACATAGAAAGCATCCTAGCATCTAAAACACCTGTCACATACGTTAAAATAGAGGTCAATACACATAGTGTAAAGGTGAGCATACAAGTTTAATAGTATAGTAGATAGCGAAATCGTTTTACGCATAGCCAGCATGTAACATGTAGCACAGTGAAGCTAGTAGGTTATCGACAATGAAATATGCACATATGTGACTGCGAGTTGAAGAATGCGCAACACATATCACCACTGTGACACATGAAGAAAGCCCTTAACAACCCCTGTCCACGATAGGTGTTGAGTCCAAACTATAGTACTATCGTTGCTAAGGTGTCAGGCAACAATCACTGTGTAAACATAACATACGAGCATTCATCGAGTAACACGTATAACATGCAGAGTCGGTTAGCGTATAAAAGTGGTTGCGTTGTGTGATCGATGTGATTTAGTATATGTAACGTATGTAACACCCAAAAGTGCGTAAAACAAAAAGGGATCGAGTATACTCACAGATAGCGTTTAATTAAATAAACACCGTCTTGGAATGAAGGAAGCGCTGGAAAGTTATCCTAATTACAGAACGATAGCATAAGCGATGAACAGTGCATTAAACGATAACGAGTGTACTGAGTGACGAATGGTCATCCGATCAGATGACAATCCGGACGGATGGTCATCCGGCCGGATGGCCATTCGGTCGGATTGGCATTCGTTTGGGATGGATGTGTTTGTGTATGATGTCTTTGAAGTTTTCGTTGTAGCATTTTAAAAACAGAGAAGTATCTCTACCTTTCAGGTCGTCCGTTCGAATAGCCGTTCGATCGGATGGCGATCCGTCCAGTGAGGCACCTCTCAGAGAACAAGTTCACAGCAGGATGGTCATTCGATCGGATGGTCGTCCGATCGGATGACAATCCGTTAGAAACTAATGATCTTGGAAAAATGTAAAAATATTTAAGTGTTGAGACCACAAGTCATCCGATCGGATTGTCGTTCAATCGGATGGCAATCCGATCGGACGGCAGTCCGTTCAGTGACCTGATTGTTTTAAACTTGAATTATTTTGCTACGTTTGAAAAGTTTGCAGTTTGACCGAGACGGTATGACAACGTGTTAAACAATGGGAACTCCATCATCCTAGAACACCTCAAACCAGTCGATTTCATGGTGAAAAATGAAGATTTATTGGTGAAAAAAGATGAAGGAGTGTGTATAGATGATAGAAGTACAAGATTTGAAGTAGAAAATTACAAGAATCGTGAGAAATCAAGAGAAAATAGGGCTGGAAGTCGAAGGGTCGTACCAGAGCTGCCACATCACTGTACAAGTGATGTGACAAGTGTTATTTATAGATGCCGAAAGAGGAAAGGCGGTGCAGTGTAACGGATCGGAGGGCAGTCCGATCGTATGGTCATCCGATCGGATGGTCATCCGGACGGATGACCATTCGATCGAATGGTCATTCAATCAAAGGGCTTCGGCGAGTTGCATTTCGATGTTTCGTTTCGTGCGTTCAGCGTTGCAATGCGTGGCGAGTAAGCGATGCGATAGGATTAAACAATATTTACACAATAACCTAGCTAACATACAACAACATAAATAAACTTGTGTTCCAGTTCGTGATGAGATTGCGTTGTGATAGTACTGCGATTGCGTCTTCGATTAATCACCACACACATAACATAAACATGCACAAGCAACACACAAATAGCACACACACGTAAAACAATATTCAGAACACATAATTCGAGTTGCGATGCGATTAGCGATAAAGCGACAAATAGATTAGCGATTAATAGGCGATTTATTACAGATACTCCACATAATACCACTAAAGAAACTTAAAATAGAGTATCGATTACATGTCAAAGGGTACAATCAATAATCAAGCAAGGAGTAACAGATCGCAATTAGCAATCTTTTCTTCCTTTGACTTTGACTTGTACTTTGACTTCCAAAACGCGGGTTGTTACAGCCTCCCCTGCTTCAGGGAATTTCGTCCCGAAATTAAGGCGCAGGCATAACAAACAACTGTGGATACTTCACCTTCATGTCACTTTCGAGTTCCCGGGTGAACTCTGCGTCGCGTGTGCCTTCCCAGCGAACCTTCACAGTGGGAATGCATGAGTGCCTGAGTTTCTTGGTTTCTCGGTCTATGATTTCGATAGGCTTTTCCATGAAGTGTAATGTTTCGTCCACTTGTAGATCCTTAAGTGGCACTTCTAAATTCTGCTCGGCCAGGCACTTTCTGAGGTTCGATACATGGAAAGTCGGGTGGACGTTGCTAAGTTCCTCCGGTAGTTCGAGTCTGTAGGCCACCTTGCCAATCCTTTCCAGGATTTTAAAGGGTCCCACTTATTGAGGTGCGAGCTTTCCTTTCTTTCCGAATCTGATCACACCCTTCCAAGGTGATACCTTTAGGAGTACGTGATCGCCAACGTCAAATTCAAGGGGCTTGCGACGTCTATCGGCGTAACTTTTCCGACGACTCTAAGCTTTTTGCAGATTGTCTCGAATTTGGAGGATTTTGTCAGTCGTTTCTTGCAACAGCTCAGGACCGGTAATTTGCGCATCTCCGACCTCGTGTCATATAATAGGCGATCGACATTTTCTTCCGTATAATGCCTCAAATGGTTCCATTTGAATACTAGAATGATAACTGTTATTGTACTAGATTTTGACCAAAGGTAAGTGCGCGTCCCAATTACCACCAAAATCTATGACACACGAGTGAAGCATGTCTTCAAGGGTACGAATCGGTCTTTCAGTCTGACCATCGGTTTGGGGACGGAAAGCGGTACTTAGATTAAGAGTAGTACCGAGAGCAGATTGAAACGTTTTCTAAAGGCGCGAGGTAAACCAACCATCGCGGTCAGAGATGATATCACGAGGCGTCCCGTGTTGACTGATGATTTCGTCGGTGTAGATCCGTGCTAATCGTTCTACCTTGTAGTCTTCTCGTATCCGCAGGAAATGAGCAGATTTGGTCAAACGGTGAACGATAACCCAGATGTTGTCGTGACCTGATGGCGTGCACGGAAGTTTCATTATGAAGTCCATAGCTATACTTTCCCATTTCCACATAGGAATCCCGGGTCGAACGAGTAAGCCAGAGGGTCTTTGCTGTTCGGCCTTCACTTTCGAGTAAGTCAGGCACTTCGAAACATAGATAGCGATATCTTTCTTCATGCCCGGCCACCAGTACTTGTAGCGAAGGTCCTGGTACATCTTATCGGCACCGGGATGAATAGAATATCGAGACTTGAGGGCTTCGTCCAGCAGAATTTGTCGTAAGTTAGTGCCCTTGGGAATCCAAATTCGGTCTAGATAATGGAATATACCATTCGATTTATTCACTAACTGTTCGCCATTATTGATCATCCTTTCCTATTCATCCCGGTGCCGATAAGAGCTTCGAGATTGTGTTGGGCGTGAATATTACGAACGCTATGCAAATAGCTTCGTCTGCTGAGGGCGTCGGCAACGACATTTGCTTTGCCAGGATGATAACGAATCTCACAGTCGTAATCATTAAGAAGTTCAACCCATCGGTGTTGGCGCATATTTAGTTCCTTTTGGTTTAAGATGTGTTGTAGGCTCTTATGGTCTGTGAAGACCGTACACTTGGTATCGTAAAGGTAGTGTCGCCAAATCTTCAACGCAAAAACAACTGCACCAAGCTCGAGATCGTGGGTTGTATAGTTCTTCTCGTGGATCTTGAACTGACGAGACGCGTAGGCGATAACCTTATCCTGTTGCATGAGAACACAACCAAGACCAAGGTTCAAGGCATCACAGTAAACAACGAAGTCAGTGTTTCCGTCGGGTAAAGCGAGCACAGGAGCATTGCAGAGCATATGCTTCAGAGTCTGGAAGGCTTGCTCTTGTCTGGTTCCCCAAACAAAAGGCTTGTCTTTATGCGTCAAGGAAGTAAGAAGAACGGCGATTTTCGAGAAGTCAGCAATGAATCAACGGTAATATCCTGCCAATCTAAGGAACAAACAAACTTCGGATGGTGATTTTGGAGTAATCCAACTCTTAACAGCTTCGATCTTCGCGGGGTCGACGTGTATACCTTGGCTATTGACCATGTGACCGAGGAATTGAACCTCCTCCAGCCAAAATTCACACTTGGAGAACTTGGCATAGAGTCGATTCCCCTGGAGTAGTTCGAGAACCAAACGTAGATGTTGCGCGTGTTCGGTTTTCGTATTCTAATAGATAATGATATCATCAATCAACACGATGACGAAGCGGTCAAGAAATAGTTTACACACGTGATTCAACAAATCCATGAAAACCGTGGGTGCGTTGGTTAAACCAAATGGCATTACGACGAATTCATAATGGTCGTATCGGGTGCGGAAAGCGGTTTTCGGTACATCTTCCTCCTAGATTCGTAATTGGTGATAGCCTGAGCGTAAGTCAATCTTTGAGAAACACGTAGCACCTTGTAATTGATCAAACAAATGATCGATTCGGGGCAGAGGATAGCGATTCTTGATGGTCAACTTATTCAATTCCCTGTAGTCGATGCAGATCCGGAACGACCCGTCCTTCTTTTTGACGAAAAGAACTGGTGCACCCCAAGGAGAGGTGCTAGGGCGAATGAAGCCTTTGTCAAGTAATTCCTGGAGTTGACTCGAGAGTTCGCGCATTTCAGACGGAACGAGGTGATAGGGAGCTTTAGCAACAGGATTTGCTCCAGGAATGAGGTCGATACGAAAGTCGATTTCACGACTCAGAGGTAAACCAGGTAAATCATCAAGAAAGACGTTAGGAAAATCACGGACCACAGGCACCTTGTCTATTGCCTTCTCTTCCTTTTTCTCCGCAACTACGACGTTAGCCAAGAAAGCCTTGTATTCTTTGTGGAGATACTTGCTTGCTTGGATACATGACATGAGCTTGAGACCTTTCGAAGGAGTTTCACCATACACACAAAGTTGATCACCATTAGCGAGCGAGAAACGAATTATTTTATCGAAACAAACGACTTCAGCACGATTTTCATGAAGAAAATCCATGCCTACTATGATATCAAAGCTACCAAGTTGCATCGGGATAAGATCGATAGGGAAGACGTGATTGTTGAGTTCAAGCATACAATCACGTAGAACAGAATTGACAGCGACGGTTCTTCCAGTGGCAACTTCAACACCGAACGTCGTAGGGAGATGGGCGCGTTTACGCTTAAGGAGCTTCTCGAATTCAAACGATACAAAACAGTTATCTGCTCAAGTATTAAACAAACACGAAGCATATATACCATTCACAAGGAACGTACCAATAACCACGTTGTTGTCTGCTTGAGCCTGGCGGGTGTTGATGTTGAAAGCACGTTCGCGGGCTGCTGGCTACTGCTACTGCTGAGGCTGCTGCTGTTGATGTTGTTGCGGCTGCTGTTGTAGCTCTTGCTTCACCACTCTGTTGGGGCACATGTTTGCAAAGTAGTTGGGATCACCACATGCAAAGCAAGCTCTAGCGTGAGCAGCGGTTGCAGGAACTGCTTGTTGGCCCTGAGGAGCAGGAAGGAGAGCTTGTGGTGCAGGAGCTTGACCTTGAGCTGGAGCTTGACGGGGACCAGTATGGCAGTTAGCAGTAAAGTGGTCATACAGATTGCAGTGAACGCAGAATCTGCAAGCAACCCCAGTAGGATGATGATAGGTACAAGTAGGGCAGAGCGGGTGAGGACCAGTATATACACGCTTGGCTGGCGGTGCATTGGTCACCGGGGCCGTTACTTGGCAGTTCTGGGGTTGCGGCTGAGCAGGGATAGCTTGAAATGGAGCAGCAATAACGGCACAATTCTTGCTACTATTGTTGTTGTTCTTTCTCTTGCGGTGGGAGGACTTTGAAGCTTGCAGAGCGGCGGCGGTTTCAGCGGTGGGAGCAGTGGTGACTTGGTGAAGATTCTTTGAGGCTTTATCAAAGTAACCAACCCGAACTCGCTTATCATTAATCTCGGCAGCGAGCAGGAAGGTTTCCTCAATAGTTGTCATCTTCACGGCTTGCACGAAATCAGCCACACAATCCGATAAAGCACGGATGTATTTCTTGATGGTGATCTCGGGAGTAGTAACTTGACTCGGACAAATGATACTCAGCTGCTTGAAGCGGGCAGTTAAACCAGCGTTGTCGCCACCCTCTTGCTTGATGTGCCAGAACTCGTCCTCTAGCTTCTGAAGCTCGTGGGGAAGGCAGAACTCCTTCATCATGATGTCCTTCAACTCATCCCACGTAAGCCCATAGGCTGCATCATTCCCACGCTTGTTTCTTTCGGCAGTCCACCAGTCCAGAGTCCTGGACTGGAAAACGCCGGTGGCGTTAACAGTGCATAGGTTTTCAGGACAGCCGCTTTGGCGCATGGTGACTTCAATAGAATCAAACCATTGAAACATGGCGGTAGGTCCAGATTCTCCGGTGAATTCTTTGGGACCGCAGGCTTTAAACTCCTTGAAGCTAAAAGTACCCTTAGGCGAGTCACTCCTTGATTCCTCTGAGGACTTGCTAGCGTTTTCATTCAGCTCGCTGACTATTTGCGGAATGACCTTAGCCATCTGCTTTGCGACTAGAGCAGTGATACGTTTGTCCTAAGTGTTTCGACGAACGGAGCGAGCAGTGTGAGATCCGAATAAGGACATTGTCTGCAACATACATCGCCACAGGACTCAAACACAATTTCGATTATGTCGAGTATAGTTTACTATCTCTCTGTAAGCTACTTTACATAAACCACAGGGACACACCAATCACTTAGACACGATATCACACAGGCACATAGCACATAGTCCACGTAAGCACAGAAGCACATAAGCACATAGTTCACATAAGCACGTATTTTGCACGTATTCACCTTCCTATATTGCACGTATTCGCCTGCCTATGGTAGACATGTTCTCTTATCATTCAAAGTTGTGATCGAGAGTTACGAGTTCGAATAGCGAGATTGCGAGTAGCATAGAATGCGATTTGTTAACGGTTTGAGATAGATGTGAAGTGCGAGTTGTGTGTGTTAATCAAAGCGAAAAGCGAGAAGCGTATAAAACACCAAAAATCGAAACACATAAACATATAAAACCACA
Organism: Helianthus annuus; assembly: GCF_002127325.2. Taxonomy (NCBI): domain Eukaryota; kingdom Viridiplantae; phylum Streptophyta; class Magnoliopsida; order Asterales; family Asteraceae; genus Helianthus; species Helianthus annuus. The sequence goes on along the minus strand of NC_035447.2, from coordinate 78,319,524 downwards.
TAAAACACATAAAAATCCACATAAAAACGATAAATTACAGAGTCAGCGGTGGCGAAATCCAGAATCGAAACACATAAAATCAGTGATGGGAGTGTCTAGGTGTGAGACGTCGACTATCCAAAGTGATCCGACTATTCACAAGGACCTTAAATACACACTTTGGCCTTCTGGACTGTGCTCTCGCCTCAATATGGGCGAACGGCACGCATCCTTTCAGTTTCAGCGTGACTTCAAGTCGTTGGAGTCCGTCGAGACTTTGGTGAGAGTGTTGTAAAACCATTATAAATAGCGGAATAAGCCATCAGGATTTGGGTTTCACCCCTAACTTAATGACTACATTCCTTTTTTGATGAGATGGAGAGGGAATTCATGTCGAAGTATGGATTTCACTCCTAATTCAATGCAAATTCTCGTGTTTAAATTAAAAATTGTGCGTCGATTGGGTGATTTAGTCGAGAGTTTGCGGTTTTCACACCTAATCTCGACACAGATCTCCCTCTCTTTTTGTTAGAGTTGTGTGTGTTGCCAGCCTTAGGAAAGGCAAAGTGATAGTGTCTAGCGAGTGCAGGCGAGAATAACAAGTAGGCTCGTACAAAACCCCTATTGGGTTCGCACAAGTTGGTCTGTTGGTACATAGACTATAGACTAGTTCGTTTCTAAGACATCGACCCGGACTAGGTCGACTCTTGCCTAATTCCCTATAGTTATGACTTTGATACCAATCTGTCACACCCCAACCGATGGCGGAAACATCGCGGCACGACACTGAGCGAAACAGATTGTCCAGGAGAAATCTATAACAACTAGTATTACCAAATATTTTTAAGTTACGTCCCATACCAAAACATATTTAGTAAAATAATTATTACAGACAGAACATCTCAAAGACAAATAAAGGTTGTTCCGACAACTCAAAATATAAATTGTTTTTGTTTCTAGACTCTCCTACTTGATTCCACATAGCAAGCATCCTAGCATCTCAAACACCTATCACATACGTTGAAATAGAGGTCAATACACATAGTGTAATGGTGAGCATACAAGTTTAATAGTATAGTAGATAGCGAAATCGTTTTACGCATAGCCAGCATGTTACATGTAGCAAAGTGAAGCTAGTAGGTTATCGACAATGAAATATGCACAAACGTGACTGCGAGTTGAAGAATGCGCAACACATATCACCACTGTGACACGTGAAGAAAGCCTTTAACAACCCATGTCCACGACAGGTGCTGAGTCCAAACTATAGAACTATCGTTGCTAAGGTGTCAGGCAACAATCATAGGGTAAACATAACAAATGAGCATTCATCGAGTAACACGTATAACATGCAGAGTCGGTTAGCGTATAAAAGTGGTTGCGTTGAGTGATTGATGTGATTTAGTATATGTAACGTATGTAACACCCAAAAGTGCGTAAAGCAAAAAGGGATCGAGTATACTCACAGATAGCGTTTAATTAAATAAACACCGTCTTGGATTGAAGGGAGCGCTGGAAAGTTAGCCTGATTACAGAACGATAACATAAGCGATGAACAGTGCGTTAAACGATGACGAGTGTACTGAGTGACGAATGGTCATCCAATCGGATGACAATCCGGACGGATGGTCATTCGATCGGATTGGCATTCGTTTGGGATGGATGTGTTTGTGTATGATGGCTTTGAAGTTTTCGTTGTAGCATTTTAAAAACAGAGAAGTATCTTGTCACACCCTGACCGCATTAAAACAACGAAACCGCAGCGGAAACGTCGGGGAGTGGAGCAACAGAATTATTGTTTCACAACCATGGATTCAAAAGTTTCGTTTTATTAAATATTAAACATTAACATTGTCTTTGAAACTAAACAAGCAAGTTAAACATCGTCTATCATTTGTTATTTAGTCACTAGGGCCTCATCCAGTCCTAAGTGAGCATGCATCCTATTTGCTATCAATATCATTCGACACCACCTGAAACACATGTAAAATAAAGTCAGCAAAGAAATGCCGGCGAGCACATAGGTTTTGTGTGAGTATCAGATTCATTGCTCATTTACATGTTAAAATAACTCGTACAACTTCGTTATTTGATAGTAGAAAACCTTGTTTTGTAAAATGTTTGTATTATAAAATAAATAACCAAGTCAAAACAGATTGGTTATTGTTTATAAAACCTCGATGCCATGAATCTTAACTCAAAGCATTTGTTTAAGTAAACTACATCGTAAATCGTTCTCGTAATAAAACTCGTATGGTTTATATCATTTAATAAACATCGTTGAGTGACATCATTTGAAAATCGTTCGTCCAAGTGAACTAAATAACGCCACGGAATATAATATGATAAAAACACTTATATATAAGAAGTACCAGCGGCGTATCTACCATGCTTTTATCACATTACACCCGTCCCGTTATCTAAACACTAACCAAAAACCCATCATTTAAATCGTGTAAATCGTTTAACTCGTTCTCGTTATAGACCATCGTTCATTTGTTTAAATCGTTCCAAATCGTTCAATCGTTCATAATCGTTCAATCGTTCTCGTTTTAATTGTGAAAACTACTTTTGGTCGTCTCATGGAATATATTCAAGCCTTCGTAACTCGTCCATTGCTCAACTCGTATTAACAAACACCATGGGGTAAGTTAATAATTAACAGTTTCAGTCGTTACCCACATAACCATGGGTGTAGTCCGATAACGGGATTTGTCAGATCCTATGGTACCATAACCTAATACTGGTCGGCTTGGCCAAAGCTAATGAATGATATTCGTTATGTAAATACGTCCAACAAGTTCGTTCACGTTATCGAAATCGTTCTTTGTTTAATATAAACCATAGTATTCATTTTTAAAATCGTCGTTAAAAGCATCGAAATCGTTTAACACATATGAATCACCCCAAAATAATTGAAAACAGTAAAATAGGGGGAACTATGTACTCACATCGAAGTGCAAAGTATCCTTGATTAAATGAACTAGCAAAGCTCGAGTAAACCAAGGAATTCAAGTAGCACCTAGTAATCGGATCGCCAGTTTAATAAATCGCCACCTAAATCGGAAGATCGGATAGAACGAGATCTCATAAACCAAATGAGTATTGGGACTCATGTGATGTGGTTTAACAAGCCTACATTCTAAATCGGAACCTATCTTAAGTGCTTTCGACCCGTTACGACCCATTAAGGTAGCTTATGCTACTTTAATGCGTCGTTCGCGCAAAAGCGCATTCGAGACGCCTAACTAATCTTATGACAAGTATTATATGCCTTAACATGTTTAAATATGTTGCATAATCAGTTTAGGTGACAAAATTTAAGTTACATATGCTTGAAATCCAATTATGCATAAAAGGGCATTTTAGTCATTTACCTAAGGCATATAAACTACTTATCATTCAACTAACTAAACTCAGTGACCATAAGGTATAACCTTGGAAGGTTCTTCCCTATACATCTATGGTCACTAACTGTGCTTGGTCGGATCCTAAAGATCGACCAAACGGGTCGGATTCGAAAGTCTAAGCGGTTGTTAAGACCGCTTATCTTACGACCCTATACAAGCGCTAGACTTAAAGTGACGAGTTAAACATGTTAAAACATTTTTAACTAAGTTAGAAAACAGATTTGATATCAAAACAAAGTGTTTTGATACCCAAAAATAGCTTCGATGCAAAATACGTATGAACACGTATTTTGACCGAAACTTTGACTCGTCACTTCGACTAATCGATGTGGTAATCAGAAGGTATAGACACAAGGGACTATAACCATCGTGATTACGCTCACGTTGCAAAGTTCAAACGAACTTTGTGTTGACCAATTCATGATCAAAGCTAAAAGTCAAACACTGTTTGACTTTCATGCTTGAAATACATAAAAAGCATGAAAGAAGCTTACAAAAGGTCCAAGCAATGAAGATTTTGATTCAAATTGCTCAGGTATGAAGTGTAGAACCCCAACTTAGAGCAAGTTTGAAATCAAATGTGAGGAAAAATGGCCAAGAACCCACTTCTATTTATAGGAAGTTAGGATGAATGAGATCGTTACATGTGTTTAGAAGGATCAATCCTAGCTATACATTTGGGGACATGGTTTTTAAATACAATAGAAGTCCAAAACCAGCTCAAGGTATTGAGAATTTTGCATAATTAACCTTGGAAATCAAGCTGGATGCTGAAAATAAGCTGCTGAGTTTTGGTCCCTGTAGCGTGGCATGCCAGGTTACACTGGGCTTGGCGCGTGGCGCGGGGGAGGTCAGTTTAAAGTTTCCCAAATTGGCAGAACAGGTCCATGCATGCTTAAAACTTGATTTTCGGCACGTTTAAGCCCCGTTAACCTCATTTCAAGGCTCTAAAACGAAGTTAAAGTATAAGGAACTTAAAATATGCTTGAAAACATCTCGGATGTCGGTTCGTTTGGTTGTACGGTTGCGTTATTCGGTTAATTACGACGACAACTAGAACAGACGCAAAAACGATCCAAATTACGCGACGAATGGTATTTTTGCATTCCAATCACTAATATAAAACATTTTAATGATTACAAAATTTTGGATGTCCGGATATGTTCAGAACGTAAGATATGCGCGAAAATGTAAACTTATGCACTTTTTGACGCTTTTAGTCCCTATTGATCAAATAAGTTTATTTCCGCATATCGAACCCCTCAAAGCCTATTTCTAAGTTATGTAAATGATATTTAGGGTATGTTTAGTTTATGATCATGTTCCGGAATGTTCGTTATAGTACAAATCGGCATAGTTTCGCAGTTTGACACAAATAGTCCCTGTGATCGAATAAACTTGTTTTCGACATATCAAACCATCCAAAACTTATTTCTAAGTTATGTAAAGGTTATTTAAGGTATGTTAAGCCTATTTCACTATTTCGGAGTACTTGTTGCGTTAAACTGATTACGTTTACGCATCAGTTTGCGTATAACTTTCTAGAAAGCGATTTAAAGCTTGAAATCGAACTCGAATCAAATCGTAAAATCATCAAACACAAACACAAATACGTAGATAATAACACCAAAACACATCGTTTTATTGATAATTGATATTTTTTTACGTCATACATCGTTTACAGAGCACAGTTGTCACAGACTCCCCTACTTTAGGAAATTTCGTCCCGAAATTTTAACTAGAGAAAACTTGTGAAAACAAATGTGGATATTTCGCTTTCATTTGGTCCTCACATTCCCAAGTAAACTCTGGGCCATGTTTGGACTCCCAGCGAACTTTGACCAGTCGTATTCGCTTGTTCTTCAACTGTTTGACTGCCCGGTCCATTATCTCCACATGTTTCTCGACAAAGTGCATCGTTTCATCAACTTGAATTTCGTCGAGTGGAATGTGAAGATCAGTATCGGCTAAACACTTTTGTAGATTGGACATGTGGAATGTTGGGTGAATATTCCCAAGTTCAGGAGGTAGCTCAAGTTGATAGGCAACCTTTCCAATTCTTTCTACAATCTTAAATCGTCCAACATATTGTGGTGCAAGTTTTCCTTTCTTTCCAAATCTCACCACTCCCTTCCAAGGGGATACCTTGAGTAGGACACAGTCTCCGACTTGAAATTCCAAGGGCTTGCGTCGCATATCCGCATAACTCTTTTGATGGCTTCTAGCTGTCAGAAGATTATCGCGAATTTTCTTGATTTTGTCTGTTGTTTCTAGAATGAGTTCAGGTCTAGTAAGCTGAGCTTCACCGATCTCATTCCAACAGACAGGTGAACGACATTTTCGACCGTATAAAGCTTCGAACGGTGCCATATTGATGCTAGCATGATAACTGTTATTGTAAGAGAATTCAATCAACGGCAAGTGAGAATCCCAATTACCACCAAAGTCTATCACGCATGCTCTAAGCATATCCTCCAATGTTTATATCGTTCTCTCAGATTGTCCATCTGTTTGGGGATGATAAGTAGTGCTTAGATTTAGCCGGGTTCCCAAAGCAGATTGCATGGTTTTCCAAAAGTGAGATGAAAATCAAGCATCACGATCAGAACTGATATCCAAAGGAACACCATGACGAGACACAATCTCATCAACATAAATCTTTGCAAGTTTATCAGCAGATAGATCCTCGCGAATCGGTATAAAGTGTGCTGATTTCGTTAATCGATCGATAACAACCCAAATAGCATCATGACATCTAGATGTACGTGGTAATTTAGTGATAAGATCCATTGCAATGTTCTCCAACTTCCATAGTGGTATCTCTGGTTGTACAAGCAAACCAGATGGTCGTTGATGTTCAGCCTTCAGTTTGAGACAAGTTAGGCATTTCGATACATACAAAGCAATATCCTTCTTCATACCAGGTCACCAGTACTGAGTACGAAGATCCTTGTACATTTTGTCAGCACCAGGATGAATCGAAGATCGGGACTTGTGAGATTCGTCCATCACTAAAGTGCGAAGATCCTCTTGTTTCGGAATCCACAAATGATCCTTGAAATAGAATAACCCATCGTCCTTCGTTTCGAGTTTAAGCTCTAGTTGACGTGGTAATTCCTTACCCATCAAGTCTTGTGTAACACAAGTATGTTGAGCTTAAGAGGTGCGAGTTTGAATATCAGATAGAGTTCGAACAGAATTAAGCTTAACTCGTTCCTTTCGGCTTAGCGCATCGGCTACGACATTCGCCTTACCAGGATGGTAGCGAATTTCGCAATCGTAATCGTTTAATAACTCAACCCAGCGTCGTTGTCTCATGTTCAGCTCCTTTTGATTGAGAATGTGTTGGAGACTTTTGTGGTCTGTGAAAACCACACATTTCGTTCCATAAAGATAGTGTCTCCAGATTTTGAGTGCAAAAACTATAGCTCCCAACTCAAGATCATGAGTGGTGTAGTTTTTCTCATGTATTTTCAGCTGTCTTGACGCATATGCAATGACTTTACCTCGTTGCATAAGAACACAACCAAGGCCTAGATTTGACGCGTCACAATAGACAACAAAATCATCGTTTCCATCGGGCAAAGATAACATAAGAGCATCACAGAGTTTTCGTCTCAGCGTTTGGAACGCTTCTTCTTGTTTAGGTCCCCACTCAAAAGGCTTATTCTTCTAAGTCAAAGCAGTGAGAGGAACCGCGATCTTTGAGAAGTTCAAAATGAATCGAGGATAGTAACCAACACGACCAAGAAAAGAACGAACTTTTGTAGGTGTTGTAGGAGTATTCCAATCCTTAATAGCAGCTATTTTGGAAGGATCCACATGAATACCTTGCTCGTTAACTATATGACCCAAAAATTGAACTTCTTTAAGCCAGAATTCATACTTGGAGAATTTGGCAAACAGTTGATCTTTCTTCAGGAGTTCCATTGTCAAACGAAGGTGTTGTTCGTGATCTGCTCGAGACTTCGAATAAATGAGAATGTCGTCAATAAACACAATGATGAACTTGTCTAAATAAGGTTTACAAACCCTATTCATTAAGTCCATAAAAATAGCTGGGGCATTCGTCAAACCAAAAGGCATGACGGTAAACTCGTAGTGTCCATATCTAGTGCGGAATGCAGTTTTGGGAATATCTTCTTCAAGTACACGAAGCTGATGATACCCAGAACACAGATCGATCTTAGAAAAACATGTAGCACCTTGCAGCTGATCAAAGAGATCATCAATTCGTGGTCGGGGATATCGATTCTTGATGGTAAGCTTATTAAGCTCACGATAATTGATACACATTCGAAAAGACCCATCTTTCTTTTTCACAAACAGGAATAAAGCACCCCACGGTGAATAACGCGGTCGGATGAATCCTTTATCAGATAACTCTTGAAGCTGTTTCGATAATTCTTGCATCTCAGATGGTGCAACACGATAAGGTGCTTTCGCAATTGGGTTAGCATTGGGTACAAGATTAATATGAAACTCGACTTGACGAACTGGAGGCAAACCAGGCAGTTCATCAGGAAACACCTCAGGATAATCTCGAACAATCGGAATATCTTGAATACACGTGTTCTTGCCTTTCTCCTCAGTGACATGTGCCAGAAAAGCCACATATCCTTTTCGCAAATAACTTTGGGCTTTAGTACACGACATGAGTTTCAAACCAACTGATGGTTTCTCGCCACGAACTTCTAGAACTTCACCAGACGAAAGAGGAATGTGAACAATCTTATCGAAACAAACAACCTCAGCATGAAACTTAGTTAACCAATCCATCCCTACAATAATGTCGAAACTCCCAAGTTGCATCGGTGTGAGGTCAATAGGAAAAAGATGGTTATCGAGGTTCAATTGACAATCGCGAATAAAAGAATCGAGTATGATCGGTTTACCAGTAGCAACTTTGACAGATAAAGGTTTCCTCAGTTTAGTTCTAGGTATCGCAAGCAAAGGCTCAAAAGATAACGAAACAAAACTTCTATCGGCACTAGAATCGAAAAGAACAGATGCAGGTCGATGGTTAACAAGGAACGTACCATTAACAACCTTGTTGTCAGCCCTCGCCTCGTTTGCATTCAAGTTGTACGCTCGTCCACGAGCGGGATTCACATTTGCGTTCGCATTCACATTCGGATTTGTAAGCCTTGGACAATTGTTGCGGAAATGACCCATTTCACCGCTATTGTAACACGAGCCAGGTGGAAATCTAGCAGCATTCCCTTGAACTGGAGCTTGATTCTGAACAGCTTGATTTTGACCCAAACGACAAATGTTGGCCAAGTGCCCAAGTTTACCACAAGTAGTACACTATTTACAAGCCTGTTGGGTCACATGATGACCATTGCACCTATTGCAGTGAGGTGCGGTACCAGCACATTGTTTCTTCGTAGGAGGTTGTGTTGGTGGGTTCTGAGCATTCTGTGCAGTGACTGCAAAGTTCTGGGAAGCCTTGCGCTTCCTCGACCTCCTAGAAGACTCGCCTTTCTTACCCTTGCCCTTGCCCTTACCCTTGTCTTGAGTTGCATCAGCTGACTGCTTCTTGTCACCGTTGCGGGTCAATTTACCCTTTCTGACTTGAGACTCAGTCAGAGTAGCAGCCAACTCAATCGCTTGACGAACAGTGGTAGGATTACTACCAGTCATAATATCTTGTACAGTATCAGGCAAACCATCGATGTACCTCTCAATCGCTTTCTCCAACGGGGTAACCATAGTAGGACACAACAAACTGAGCTCCTCATAACGATCCGTATACGCACGGTGTTCTCCCCCATCTTGTTTCAAATCGTCAAATTCTCGTTCCAAAGCCCTAATCTCGTGATGGGGACAGAACTCTTTCATCATGAGAGCTCGAAGCTCTTCCCACGTTTGTGCCATCGCCACATCGGCACCCTTACCACGCATCACACAATTCCACCATGTTAGAGCACACTTCTCAAAAACAGTTGACGCAAACTCAACCTTACGCTCATTCAAACATTGCACATGTCTGAAGGTGCTTTCCAAACTTTCAAACCATTGTAGGAGCGCAGTTGCTCCTTGAGACCCAGAAAACTTCAGTGGTTTAGCCAAATTGAAATTCTTGAAACTACACTGAGCATTATTGTTATTGTTGTTCGCTTGATTAATCTGAGTTACTAGGTTCGGAAGCACTGCTGCAATTTGCTGAGCGACAAGGGCTGCGATTGCAGCATCCTGTTCGGGATCACGTCTAGGTGGCATATTCTAAAAAGAACAAGGAAACATGAGAAACGAGTGAGATCGACAATTGGATAAACAAAAGAGGTATTGAAAACATCGACAAAACATAAGGAATGCGATCATTCGTTTGTTACCTCGAACAAACAAACGATACACAGTGACTAATCAAAGTAAATAGATCAACATAATGTATCGCGAAGACATGCTTTAGCCTATAAGTGGAAACTCATCCCAAAAGTTCCCAGGTAAGAGTGACTGGTCCGATTATGAGGATTTGTACGAACACTCTAGCCTTAGACATAAAACTCAGGATACAGGCACCCACCTTTCCAGATTGCACGTGTTCACATTATAAGACCCAAACTTTGACGAGATTTTGAAAATTTAGAGGGTTTAAAACCATATAATAAATCATCCAAGAATAGATGATTGATTTTCAAAACGGATTCATTATTGTGTTCTCGTTGTGGTTATCACCTAAAGATAGGTGACGGTTTTGTTTTAGAATCTAAACACAAATTTCTAGCGTTAGGGTCCTAGAAAAGTTATAGTCTAGGTCAAAACATTACTAATAACTAAATTCCCTATAACCATCGACTCTGATACCAACTCTTCTGTCACACCCCGACCGCGTTAAAACAACGAAACCGCGGCGGAAACGTCGAGGAGTGGAGCATCAAAATTATTGTTTCACAACCATGGATTCAAAAGTTTCGTTTTATTAAATATTAAACATTAACATTGTCTTTGAAACTGAAAAAGCAAGTTAAACATCGTCTATCATTTGTTATTTAGTCACTAAGGCCTCGTCCAGTCCTAAGTTAGCATGCATCCTATTTGCAATCAACGTCATTCGACACCACTTGAAACATATGTAAAATAAAGTCAGCAAAGAAATGTTGGCGAGCACAAAGGTTTTGTGTGAGTATCAAATTCATGTCTCATTTACATGTTAAAATAACTCGTACAACTTTGTTATTTGATAGTAGAAAACCTTCTTTTGTAAAATGTTTGTATTATAAAATAAATAACCGATTCAAAATAGATTGGTTATAGTTTATAAAACCTCAATGGCATGAATCTTAACTCAAAGCATTTGTTTAAGTAAACTACATTGTAAATCATTCTCGTAATAAAACTCGTATAGTTTATATCGTTTAATAAACATCGTTGAGTGACATCGTTTGAAAATCGTTCATCCAAGTAAACTAAATAACGCCACGGAATATAATGTCACACCCCCAAAATCCACCTGCGGAATATCACCGCTTGGGAGCGTGACTGACCAGGATCAAGCCACCAATCATATTGAACATGTAATTAATAAGTAAAAGTAAATGCCATTCAATCACCAATATGAAAGGTGTTCAAAACACAAGTATGATATCATTGTTTAGCGGAAGCGTATAAATAAAAACCCAACATAAATAAGTGTGAAATGTCATAAAATGTTTAATGAAACATTCACAATCCTTGCCCACAACGACCAGCTCCTCCCTGTGCAAGCTCCATGTACCTAACAACCTGCAAGGCATGTAACAGAGGATCAACAACTAGTTGAGCGAGTTCACAGAAAGTAAATGCGTAATAGTAAGTTCGTTTGTAACATGTGGCTCTACTGGGCCGATAGTATGTTCTATTGGTGGGGGCTTCCCATGTTGCATATTCACTAGACTATTCGTAACCATAAGTGTTCTTCACAACCGAGAACAGTAGTACGTACAAGCTTTACGTAGGTTTTACGTAAGTGTCCTTTTGTACCCGAGGACAGTGGTACGCGTGGGGTTTACGTAGGTTTTACGTAAGTATCCTTCCTGACTCCGGAAGACAGTAGCATATTCCTGTTTACGTAGATTTTACGTAAGTGTCCTGCTTAACCCGAGGACCATGGTAGATAGTCTAGTAACCGTGTATGTACGCGTAATTGTTCAATTCCATCATTCAACCCATTCCCTATTCCCCGGGAATCCCATGCCTTAGTAAGAGTGTGAACTCACCTTGGTTTGCTCGGTATACAATTTACTCGTGTTATGTTAGTCAACCACAACCTATTATGGTTACCAATATTAGTTAGGTTTTGTATACAAGTAATTCACGTACTCCTACACGTATCTAACACATTGCATCCATGTTATAATATCATGTACCACATAAATAAATAGTCGGGCCACTTACCGATTTATAATACAAGTCTATTAACCCAACAATAGCTAAGGCAGTCCATCATGTATACAAAACCACGTAAGTGTGTGACCCAAAGAAATACATGGCCCAGTTCTAGTTCTATGTGAGTGTGCGGCCCAAAATAGATGTGTGTGGCCTGATTTTAAGTGCACGGTCCAATAGTGATACATGACTAGCTATGATTGTGCAATCCAAAAATGTAACCGACCCAAAACCACCAAGACTTGTGCGATTTCCATAATAGTGTATGATTAGTCAAATCAAATTTTCCTATCTCTATATGATCACCCCTTTAAAATCTCGGTTCAAACAATTTATACACCCAATCTGATAACACATTCCAATCTCATGGCAACAACCTAAACCTCTAACAGTTGGCAACATATTCCACTATCAAAACAAAGGAATTTATCATACCACATGGGCACTCATCACAAACTAGGCCACTAACTAATGATGGTCCAATAAGCATTTAGAGTTCAATTTACTTGTCAGCCATGAATTCTCAAAACAATTGAGTGGATAATTTGGTCCAATAGTAATTAGCATAGTTGTGAGGTTGTCAGACAATGCTTGTGCATTTGTTTCTAGAATTCTTGATTCATTAAGAGGCAGCAATGAAATTTCATTATCATGCACATTCACAACAACTCAGTCCATGCGTTTATTTGTTTAATGTTGTCGGCCATTACAATAGGCTTTGTACCCTTCATTAAAAATACATCACACATTACGGATGAAAATCATCATATTCAAATCACATAGTTATACATATTCAATCCTCATCATCTTTATCGTCCAAACAGTTATCGGCATAATTTTTCATCGATTGTTTAAAACAAACACAGATATCATCACTTAGGACTATACATCAGAATCATCTTTATTGTTAGCACGGTAACTGGATTCAAACACCAAGCATGTATTTCCAATAATCAAGTGTTCATTCATCATAGATTTATCATCATCTCGGCTTTACTGTTCTATTAACAAACACACACTAATCATTCTAACACACAGTCACTAACACTTAACAATTAGTACAAATATGGGTTTACTAACCAGTAACAAGGTCGAACAAGATGATGTCTCGAGAGAGGGGGGGTCTGTTGCTGAAATCGTGCGATTAGGGGAAGCTTTAGGGTTTGACGATTAGACTTTTTAAGTAAAGATTGGGAATAATATAACTGCTTCACTACTGGGCCTAAAGCCCATTTGATTTTGTCGACCATCCACTTGACAAAAACACTTAGTGATTTCGTAGGGGGGAGTGGGTTTTCGGCTAGGTGATTTCATGTGGGGTCATTTCGGCCAAGGCTCCATTTTATTAATCATACAACACATATATTAATATAAGACATATAACAACATACACACTTACAAGGCACACCATGTATAACATATTAATCACAATACGATTTGACATTATTACAAACGTGTACAGTTGTGAAACAAACAAGTCGTGTAAACAAACAACTCGCACAATTAATGCGAAGATGGAAATCTTGGAAACTCGAGTTGTCACATTATCCCCAACTTGAAAGAAATTTCGTCCCGAAATTTAGCACGTGGTTACTGAGGAAGCTAGGTAAGTTGTATCGTTACTGGTTTTCCTGGGGTGTCACATCATCCCCCCGTTGATTTGGAATTTCGTCCCGAAATTCCGTAGTAGTAGCTTCAGTCTCAGTAGTGGTTTCATTGGTTCCGAATAACTGGGGGTACTTTTCTGTCATCTGATCTTCGCGTTCCCAGGTGTACTCTGGGCCACGTTTGGAGTTCCAACGAACTCGAACAAGAGGGATTCTCTTGTGTTTGAGGACCTTAACATCCCGGTCCGTGATTTCTACAGGTTCCTCGACGAAGTACAACTGCTCGTCGATAGTGAGTTCCTTAAAAGGAATTATGAGGGTCTCATCTGACAGACACTTCTTCAGATTCGACACGTGGAATACGTTGTGAACTGCACCGAGTTCAGCTGGTAGGTTTAGTCTGTAGGCTACCTTGCCTATTCTTTCAGTGATTTCGAATGGTCCAACATACCGTGGATTGAGCTTGCCTCGTTTACCAAATCGAACCACACCCTTCCAGGGTGAAACTTTGAGTAAAACCCGGTCCCCGACCTGAAATTCCAATGGCTTCCTACGCTTATCCGCGTAGCTTTTCTGGCGATCACGAGCTGCCGCCATGCGTTGTCGTATTTGCGCTATTCGTTCAGTAGCATCAACTACCATTTCTGGTCCTGTAATCTGACTATCCCCCACCTCTGCCCAACAGAGAAGTGACCGGCATTTACGCCCGTACAATGCCTCGAATGGAGCGGCTTGTATGCTGGTGTGGTAACTGTTATTGTACGAAAACTCCACTAACGGGAGGTGCTTTTCCCAGCTGTTTCTGAAATCGATAACACATGCCCGAAGCATGTCTTCTAGAGTTTGAATCGTGCGCTCAGACTGCCCATCCGTCTGAGGGTGATAGGCTGTGCTCATGTCTAAACGAGAGCCAAAAGATTTGTGCATCGCTTGCCATAGTTCTGAGGTGAATCGTGCATCCCGATCCGAAATAATGGAGGTGGGCACCCCGTGCCTCAAAACAACTTCTTTAAGATAAACGTCTGCGAGCGTGGAGAACTTATCCGTTTACTTAATAGCCAGGAAGTGTGCAGACTTGGTGAGTCGATCCACGATCACCCATATAGTGTCATTCCCACGCTGAGATCTAGGCAGGCCAGTAACAAAGTCCATGGAAATTTCTTCCCATTTCCACTGTGGTATCCTGGGTTGTTGCAGTAGGCCTGAGGGTTTCTGGTACTCTGTCTTGACTCTCGCACAAGTCAAACATTTGCCGACGTAGGTAGCGATGTGGGCCTTCATGCTAGGCCACCAATATGTAGTTCTGATGTCGTGATACATTTTATCCGAACCTGGATGTACCGAGTAGCGAGACTTATGAGCTTCATCCATCACCAATTCTCGTAAACCGCCGTATAGTGGTACCCAATACGCCCTGTTACATAGTAGGCGCCGTCTTCCTTTTGTTCCAATCGTTGCCTCGAACCACGTAAAGCTTCAGCCTTTACGTTTTCTGGTTTCAATGCTTCCACCTGAGCACCTCGTATCTGTGCAGGAAGATCAGACTGAATAGTGAGCTGTAAGGCTCGTACACGCCTAGGTAAAGTATCTTTTCGACTGAGAGCGTCAGCCACAACATTGGCTTCGCCTGGATGGTACTTGATGGCGCATTCGTAATCATTAAGCAGCTCGACCCATCGTCGTTGACGCATGCTCAATTCCTTCTGCTTGAAGATATGCTCGAGACTCCTGTGATCGGTGTAAATAGTGCACTTGGTGCCGTACAGGTAATGTCGCCATATCTTAAGCGCAAAAACAACAGCTCCCAGCTCTAAATCGTGCGTCGTGTAGTTCCGTTCATGAACTTTGAGTTGACGAGAAGCATAGGCAATAACTTTATCCCGCTGCATCAATACACAACCAAGCCCCGGTATCGTTGCGTCACAATAGACCACAAAATCATCCGTGCCCTCTGGCAATGAGAGAATAGGTGCGCTGCATAGTCTGTCCATCAGGTACTGAAAAGCAGTTTCTTGTGTATTGCCCCAATGATAGGTAACACCTTTCTGTGTCAACATAGTGAGCGGCTGTGCGATCTTGGAGAAGTCTTTAATGAATCGTCTGTATTACCCCGCCAAACCCAAGAATTGGCGTATTTCCGTTGGTGTACGCGGTGCAGGCCAGTTCCTGATCGAATCTACCTTGGATGGATCGACATGAATCCCATCCCTGTTCACCACATGGCCTAAGAAGTGGACTTCACGAAGCCAGAAGTCGCATTTTGAAAACTTGGCGTACAGTTGTTCCTTTCGAAGAAGTTCCAAGATAAGACGTAAGTGCTGCTCGTGTTCCTCCCGACTCTTGGAGTAGATCAGAATGTCGTCGATGAAGACAATGACGAACTTGTCTAGATAGAGTTTGCACACCCTGTTCATAAGATCCATGAAAACTGCAGGCGCGTTCGTAAGCCCGAATGGCATGACTAGAAACTCGTAGTGACCGTAGAGAGTTCTGAATGCGGTTTTGGAGACGTCCTCATCCCGGACTCTCAGCTGATGGTAACCTGACCTCAAGTCTATCTTGGAGTAGTAGCTCGACCCTTGCAACTGGTCGAATAGGTCGTCAATACGTGGAAGAGGATAACGGTTCTTTACTGTGACCTTGTTCAGTTCGCGGTAATCAATGCCCATCCTGAAAGTGCCATCCTTCTTTTTCACGAATAAAACTAGAGCTCCCCAAGGCGAAAAGATAGGTCGGATAAATCCCTTATCCAAGAGTTCTTGTAGCTGCGTCGATAGTTCTTCCAATTCTGGTGGAGCTAAGCGATACGGTGCGTGGGATATAGCTGTTGTCCAAAACTATAGGGATGAGGTCGATAGGGAACGTCTAGCCAGCGAGGATAAGATTACAATCCTGAACTATGAATAGCCACTAGACTTGTACCATAAGCTAACACTACGACAGGTTTGGTGTTCAAGGGAGTTGGTGTACGTTGTAACATTTGACTATCCTTCAGGAACATATAACTGGTATCGACACCCAAATCAAACAAGACAGTAACATAAAAGTCGTCGAGAAGAAACTTACCCATTATTACGTTTGGATCGTTCCTTGCGTCACCCTGACCAATCACATACATGCGGCCCGGCGTCATTGTTTCCATTGCTTCCCCCAACGCTATCCCCATTGTCGTCCCTGTTTCCATGGTCGTGGTTCTGCGTCTGGTCCTGGTTTATATGCGGACAATGTCTCTTGTAGTGATCTTTAGCATCACACTGAAAACATCCTTTAAAACTTTGTTGTTGCTGCTGATTCTGTGAAGGTTGAGGCGGCCGTAGCTGTTCTTGAGTTATAGGACGTGAGCTTCGACAATCCTTAGCTTCATGACCAATCTTGAAACACCTCTGGCAACGACCCTTGTTGCACTGACCGCTGTGGTGTCTATTGCATCTGTTACACTTTGGATGATTTCCTCGATATCCACTCTGCCCACGACTACTAGAAAACTGCTGTCTGGGGCTTTGGTAGTCATCTATCTTTTGTTGCAGCGCCAGAGGCTGGACCAAAATTAATCCCTTGCTCAGGTTTTCATCCCACTTGCGTTTGTTATCACTAGAAGCACATGCAGTATCAGTTTTAACACGTTTCGGTAGTTTGTTTTGTTCTACAGCCTGGTCTGTGAGACGATGAGCAAGTCGAGTGACATGCTGGATAGTGCCAAGGTTAGCTGCAGTCACATGGCTCTGAATTTCGGGCACCAGACCCTTGAGATACAGTTCGATGCGTTTGGTGGGAGAGTCTACCGTAGTGGGACAAAATGTGGCTAATTCATTCGATCTCTTCGTATAAACTTCAATTTCAGACCCCACCATCTGCAGGTTGAGGAACTCTACCTCTAGTTTGTGGATGTCTTCTCGACTACAAAACTCTTCCTTAATTAGATCCTTGAACTCGTTCCAGGGAGTGGCATTAGCAGCTGCCAGTCCTAACATTTGAACCTGAGCTTCCCACCAGGTTAATGCAGCACCTTCGAGTGTTCTAGAAGCAAACTTTACCCTACGAGACTCAGGACAATCACACACCTCAAAGTCAGTTTTGAGCCTTTCGAACCAGTGGAGGAGGCCTTCAACTCCCTCAGTTCCACTGAAGGTACTAGGTTGGCAATCCTTGAGATTTTTGAGGGTGCAAGCAGGTGACTGAGCGTGTTGACCTCCTGCTTGTATGGCTGCAAGTGCCGCAGCAATTCGTTCGTTAATGAGAGCCGTCAACTGGGCTTGTGTCATGTTGATATGTCCGGCCATGATCTTCATAGCAAATGTAACGTAAGTGAGAGAGGTTCGCGAATAGTGCGATGACAGAAGAGTGTAAGCACATAGGTGTTCTCATGCAATAGCAAGTAATGAGCAGTGTAATCTAATCATACTACGAGCAAAGTTCTATATATTTCTAGCAAGCAGGTAATAAACATAAACCTTATTACCTAGTATGTTGAGTCTTGCACGTGGAGTAAAGCGTCGTTGTGGATCGTTGAGAGCACTGTTCTGGTTATAGTCTGGTTTTAATAAAAACGTTTTCCCATATTAAAACCAAGTTCTCTATAACCAATGGCTCTGATACCAATCTGCCACACCCCCAAAATCCACCTACGGAATATCACCGCTTGGGAGCGTGACTGACCAGGATCAAGCCACCAATCATATTGAACATGTAATTAATAAGTAAAAGTAAATGCCATTCAATCACCAATATGAAAGGTGTTCAAAACACAAGTATGATATCACTGTTTAGCGGAAGCGTATAAATAAAAACCCAACATAAATAAGTGTGAAATGTCATAAAATGTTTAATGAAACATTCACGATCCTTGCCCACAACGACCAGCTCCTCCTTGTGCAAGCTCCATGTACCTAACAACCTGCAAGGCATGTAACAGAGGATCAACAACTAGTTGAGCGAGTTCACAGAAAGTAAATGCGTAATAGTAAGTTCGTTTGTAACATGTGGCTCTACTGGGCCGATAGTATGTTCTATTGGTGGGGGCTTCCCATGTTGCATATTCACTAGACTATTCGTAACCATAAGTGTTCTTCACAACCGAGAACAGTAGTACGTACAAGCTTTACGTAGGTTTTACGTAAGTGTCCTTCTGTACCCGAGGACAGTGGTACGCGTGGGGTTTACGTAGGTTTTACGTAAGTGTCCTTCCTGACTCCAGAAGACAGTAGCATGTTATTGTTTACGTAGGTTTTACGTAAGTGTCCTTCCTGACTCCGGAAGACAGTAGCATATTCCTGTTTACGTAGGTTTTACGTAAGTGTCCTGCTTAACCCGAGGACCATGGTAGATAGTCTAGTAACCGTGTATGTACACGTAATTGTTCAATTCCATCATTCAACCCATTCCCTATTCCCCGGGAATCCCATGCCTTAGTAAGAGTGTGAACTCACTTTGGTTTGCTCGGTATACAATTTACTCGTGTTATGTTAGTCAACCACACCCTATTATGGTTACCAATATTAGTTAGGTTTTGTATACAAGTAATTCACGTACTCCTACACGTATCTAACACATTGCATCCATGTTATAATATCATGTACCACATATGTGACACCTGTGTCACCGCGACCATCAAACAAATACCAAGCCGATGAAATATTGTATTTCATACTTGGAATCTTGTACAAATATGTGTATGCTTTGCACATATCAATTATTGTTCAATTTCAAACTCTACATTGCTTTCTAGAGCATTATACGCAAACTGGTGCGTAAACGTACTCAGTTTAATGCGACAAATACTCCAGAACATCAACATATACTCAACATACCTTAAATAACCTTTACATAACTTAGAAATAAGTTTTGAAGGCTTGGGTATAGCAAAAACAAGTTAATTCGCTTACAGGGACTAAACTTGACAAACTGTGAAAGTATGCCAATTTGAACTGTAACGAACATTCCGGAACATGTTCATAAGTTAAACATACCCTAAATATCCTCTACATAGCTTAGAAATAGGCTTTGAGGTGTTTGGTATGCTAAAACAAACTTTTGGATCATTCAGGGACTAAAAGTGTCAAAAAGTGCACAAGTTTGCACTTTCGCGCATAACTTACGTTCTGAATACATCCGGACATCCAAAAATTTATGTAAGCATCCCTATATTATGCCTTAGTGTTGGGCATGAGAAAAATCCATTCGTCGCGTCATTTGGATCGTCTTTCGCGCTTATGCGCATTCCGTCGTAATTAAGCGAACATCGCAATCGTACGGCCAAACGAACCGACATCCGGAATATTTTTGAGCATATTTCAAGTCCCCTACACTTTAACTTCATCTTAGAGCCTTGAAATGAGGTTAACGGGGCTTAAAAGTGCCAAAAATGGGCCAAATTACGTGTTTCTGAAGTGCAGGGACCAAAATTGAAAATTCTGGTCTGGGAACCTTAGGCGGGGCGCGTAAGGATTTACCAAATCCTTACGCGGGGCGCGTGAACATGTCTGACAGAAAGATTTTGCATTTAATGCAAAATCTGGCCTTTCGAACGATCAAAGGGCAATGCCTTTTCACCCAAATGAAGGGCCAAGGGTCAGATTCAGTGTATTTAATTCAGGGACACGTGTACGCACGAGATCAAGGCACGATATTCGATAAAACGATCCTAACGGTTCCACCTTTCCTATAAATACCCCCCCCCCCATTTGAGTTAAAACCCACAAAATCAGACCTAAAGCTCTAAGTTGAAACCATTGTTTCATACCTGAGCTATTTGGTCTTGATTAGCACTCGGGGACCCTCCGTAAGTCTTCTTTCGCTCTTTTATTCGCTTTTCGAGTCCGAAAGTCAACGTTTTGTTGACTTTCTGCATTGACCAGCCTATGGTCGATGCGAAGTTCATGGAACTTCATAACGTGAGCGTGATCACGATGGTTATGGTCCGTAGTAACCATACCTACTGATCACCACGTTATCTAGGCTCAGTGACGAGTCGTAGTTTCGGCCAAAATGTGCATTCTTGCATGTTTTGTAACCAAACTACTCGTGGGCATCAAGGCCGTTTGTTTTGATGTCAAACCTGTTTCTAAACTTAGTTAAGCATGTTCTAACATGCTTAGCTCGTCACTTTTAGTTTAGTACTTATATAGGGTCGTAAGGTAAGCGATCTAAACCATCGCTTATACTTTCGAACCCGACCCATTTGGTCGGTCATTAGGACCTGACCAAACACATTAGGTGACCATAGCTATAACCTTCCGAGGTTATACCTTGTGGTCACGATGTTAGGCGTTCCAGACGCGTTCTACGCGAACGACGCGTAAGGTGGCATAAGCTACCTAAACGGGTCGTAATGGACCGTAAGCACTTAGGTTAAGTTCCATTTTAGTATGTAGGCTTTGTTAAACCATATTACACGAGTCTCGATACTCGTTTGGTTTTCGAACCCGCGTACTGTCCGATCCTTCCGATTTGGTCCGGTATATTAACATAGCTACCTATTAGGTGCCGTTTGATATCCCGTGATCTTTAGCATTATCTGGTTATTATACAAGAACTCCAAAGCAATCTCAGGTGAGTACATTGAACCCCTCTTTTACTGTTTTCCAAACTGTCTTGGGGTGAAACACATGTGCCTACTTGCTACTTTTATGCTTTCCGGTTTTCACATCATATATTGCTATGTTCGATAGTACATATATAGTACATGATTTCATTGCGTTTATGCTATGTACGCCCATTGTGTGCGTACATAGTACATTGCTTTACATCACATCTCATGCTACGTACGCCCATTATGTGCATACGTAGTACATTGTTACACATCGCATTTCTGTTGCATATGCTCATCCAGCATATGAGCACATTACACTACATTTTGAGCCGTTGTACTCTACAATACATTTCATGCTACGTACGCCCATTGTGTGCATACGTAGTACATTGTTTCACATTGCATGTCTGTTGCATATGCTCATCCAGCATATGAACACATTACACTACATTTTGAACCGTTGTAACCATTTGACTATGTGAACCGTCTTACCCCTTTGATTTCATGAACCGTCTGTAACCATTGAACCGTGTAAACCAGTTGTATCCGTTGACATGGATTACATTTGACAATAGACATTTGACTATACATGAACATTTCTACCATTGTTAAACATTTCATCTTGATGGTTTGGTTTGAGTAAGTGATTTAAGTAACGAGGCATGTGTAATATGATACAAGCATGGTGGATACGCCGCTGGTACTTCCTATATATAAGTGTTTGTATGGTATTACATATCGTAGCGTTATTTGAATCATTTCAATTTGAGACATAGAACATTTTATACAAATAACACGCTTTTCACAAGACATTGATTTACAAACAACAAATCTTATACAAACTCTTTTTACATGGTTATTCAGTTAACCAGGCATTGTTCTCTTATTTATACATATCATTTGATCTTACCATTTTTCAAATGATTTACAAGATAAAGCAAAATACGAGGTTCATGACTAAACATTTTCTCAAACTCAAGTCATGAATTCCGTTTTCACAAAACCAATGTATCTCACAGGCATTTTTATGCTGACGTACCTATTTTCACATGTGTTTTCAGGAGATGATGCATAGGACTTATCAAGACATACTTAGGCGGACCTGTGCCTTAGTGACTTAAAACGAGACAAGAACTAGTTAATTCATGTTATATACACTTTGATTCTTGTTCAGACAATGTAAACTTTCATGTTTGATTTATAAAACGAAACTTCATTTGCCATGGATTTGAAACAATTGATTCTGTTACAACACTCCCCGACGTTTCCGCCACGTTTTGTATGTTCTACGTGGTCGGGGTGTGACAGAAAAGATGGTATCAGAGCCAATGGTTATAGGGAATTAGGTTATTAGTAATGCTTTGACCTAGTCTATAACCTTCCTAGGAACCTAACGCGAGTTTACTTGCGTTTAGTCACAAAACAATACCGTCACCTATCCTTAGGCGACGACCACAACGAGAACATAAATTTCAAAACCGCCTTGAAAGCTAATCATCTGTTCTAGGATGATTGATTACTAGGTTTTGAACCCTCTATTGTAAGGTTTTGAACCCTTTGTTATAAGGTTTTGAACCCCTTTGAATTTTCAAAACTCCCGTCAAAGTTTTGGGTCCTAAATAGTGTGAACAACGAGCGTTGGAGAAGGAGTTTGATGATTTGAAACAAGATAGTGGCGAACACAGGGCATATACTGATAGGTTTGAGGAGTTGAGTCTACTTTGCCCGACTATGGTCGCCCCACTCGACAAGGCTATCGAAAGGTACATCGACGGCCTGCCTGACTCGGTACAAGACATTGTCACTGGTAGCAACCCTACCACACTCCGTCAGGCCATTGAGCTATCTGCAACCTTGACTGAATCGCAGATCAGAAAGCATAAACTTTTTCGAAAAGGTGACAAGAAATCAGCCGGGGAATCGAACCCAATCGAGGAATCAAAGACCATGGATGAACGGACTGAATCTCCTAAGAAGTCAAGGAAGCGAAAGGCTTCTCAGAACTTCGCCGTGGTCGCTCACAATGGTCAAGCCGTCCCCAACCAACCAGCTCAACCCCCTGCTAGAAAACCATACAATGGAACTGCACCCTTGTGCAACCAATGTAGCCTCCATCATCACGCCAATGTACAGTGCCGCAAATGCCAAACTTGTGGACTCATAGGCCATACAACAAGAATCTGCCCAGCTGCAGCTGCACCAAACCAAGCTGGCAACAATCCCGCTCAAGGTCGTTTCCTACCAGGTTCTTGTTTCAACTGTGGCGGGATGGGTCATTTCCGAAGAAATTGCCCAAAGCTTGCTAATGCAAATCCAGCACAAGGATGATCACCCGACTGACTAGAAGACAACATCGTTTAGAAATAATCATATGTATTAAGTTTCTTTTGTTGTCAAGATCCAAGGAACAGTTGATATCGTTGTTTATAAATAAATCTTTCATTTACATTGCAATGTATTTCGATGGTTGCATGTATAAACGACATATCCCTTGCAATACCGACAATCAAGGAACCGTATTCCTTGAAGAACAAACTACCCCCAAAATTCTCCCATTCTATAATCGCTTGCATCTTCCACGGAATTCCTAAGTACCCGTTTATTCTAAGGAAACGAAGTACAAGGCGCAGGTTACAACACAAGACGAATACCCAAGGTACCACTATAAATCCTTAATAGGGTACCCAGGAATTTCCCGTAAGTCTTTAATTGTTGTATACCTTCATTCGAATGTGGTGATTCCTTGTAATCAAAAAATCGAATTTTGGGAGATCTTTCTACCTTCTCAGGTAGATACCAGTGAACATTGAGATCCGTCGACAGGTTTCCATATCCGTATTCAATCGATAACAAGTTAATAACAAATTATGATCAAGTTAAACAATTATGTGACTATGTGCTTATGTGTTTCCTTATGTATTGTTGTGTGATCCAAATTATGTTATCCAAATCTTCGTAGAATCTTACATGTCTGTGTACAAGAGATTCATAGTAGGATGCCCAAAGGTATTACTTAAAATCCTCAATGGACTTCTATGTTATAGTTAAGTCCCTCGGATTATAAAGTACTACTTCATAATTAGACCCCTTGAGTGGTCTAGCTAAACAGATTCATCCAAAAATCTGGTTAGGGATATCATGTGATGATATAGCTGGAAGGACTCCTTGGTGGCCTAACCAAGAGGATCCCCTGTCGATCTAATTAAAAGGAACCGATGGAAGCCTAGTCACCCTCGTCACAAGTTTGATATCCTTCCCCAAAACATTACAAAACAAACTGTGCGGACTGTGCAAGGGATTACGTAATTATGGATGCATACATAATTATGGAATTTAGTGCACAGAAATCACAGCAAGTTCTGTCATGTGTCTAGAGTTAACCCTATTCATTTCCAATTCTGATGAAGCATCCGTTGAGGAAAAATGAACTAGCTATTCATTTTTCACTTCTGAAGAATATCCGTTGAGGAAATGAATATCCGTTTATCCTTCATTTCCAAATCTGAAGAATACCCGTCGAGGAAAATGACTCCGTTAGCTCATTTTCGTTTCTGAAGATTTATCCGTTGAGGAAATGAATATCCGTTGTGTAATACTTCATTTCCAACTCTGAGGAAGCAACCGTTGAAGATGACCCCGTTTGTTCATTTTCGTTTCTGAAGATTATCCGTTGAGGAAATGAATATCCGTTGTGTAATCCTTCATTTCCAACTCTGAGGAAGCAACCGTTGAAGATGACTCCGTTAGTTCATTTTCGTTTCTGAAGATTATCCGTTGAGGAAATGAATATCCGTTGTGTAATCCTTCATTTCCAAATCTGAAGAATACCCGTCGAGGAAAATGACTCCGTTAGCTCATTTTCGTTTCTGAAGATTTATCCGTTGAGGAAATGAATATCCGTTGTGTAATACTTCATTTCCAACTCTGAGGAAGCAACCGTTGAAGATGACCCCGTTTGTTCATTTTCGTTTCTGAAGATTATCTGTTGAGGAAATGAATATCCGTTGTGTAATCCTTCATTTCCAACTCTGAGGAAGCAACCGTTGAAGATGACTCCGTTAGTTCATTTTCGTTTCTGAAGATTATCCGTTGAGGAAATGAATATCCGTTGTGTAATACTTCATTTCCCACTCTGAGGAAGCAACCGTTGAAGATGACCCCGTTTGTTCATTTTCGTTTCTGAAGATTATCCGTTGAGGAAATGAATATCCGTTGTGTAATCCTTCATTTCCAATTCTGATGAAGCAACCATTGAAAATGACCCGTCTGTTCATTTTCGTTTCGGAAGAATGACCGTTAAGGAAATGACAAGATTTTGCCTTACATATCATTGGTGGTTATTTGGCAAATTCACAAATAGACTCCTACAAATAAATTTCGGGACGAAATTTCCTAAAGTAGGGGAGACTGTGACACCTGTGTCACCGCGACCATCAAACAAATACCAAGCCGATGAAATATTGTATTTCATACTTGGAATCTTGTACAAATATGTGTATGCTTTGCACATATCAATTATTGTTCAATTTCAAACTCTACATTGCTTTCTAGAGCATTATACGCAAACTGGTGCGTAAACGTACTCAGTTTAATGCGACAAATACTCCGGAACATCAACATATACTCAACATACCTTAAATAACCTTTACATAACTTAGAAATAAGTTTTGAAGGCTTGGGTATAGCAAAAACAAGTTAATTCGCTTACAGGGACTAAACTTGACAAACTGTGAAAGTATGCCAATTTGAACTGTAACGAACATTCCGGAACATGTTCATAAGTTAAACATACCCTAAATATCCTCTACATAGCTTAGAAATAGGCTTTGAGGTGTTTGGTATGCTAAAACAAACTTTTGGATCATTCAGGGACTAAAAGTGTCAAAAAGTGCACAAGTTTGCACTTTCGCGCATAACTTACGTTCTGAATACATCCGGACATCCAAAAATTTATGTAAGCATCCCTATATTATGCCTTAGTGTTGGGCATGAGAAAAATCCATTCGTCGCGTCATTTGGATCGTCTTTCGCGCTTATGCGCATTCCGTCGTAATTAAGCGAACATCGCAATCGTACGGCCAAACGAACCGACATCCGGAATATTTTTGAGCATATTTCAAGTCCCCTACACTTTAACTTCATCTTAGAGCCTTGAAATGAGGTTAACGGGGCTTAAAAGTGCCAAAAATGGGCCAAATTACGTGTTTCTGAAGTGCAGGGACCAAAATTGAAAATTCTGGTCTGGGAACCTTAGGCGGGGCGCGTAAGGATTTACCAAATCCTTACGCGGGGCGCGTGAACATGTCTGACAGAAAGATTTTGCATTTAATGCAAAATCTGGCCTTTCGAACGATCAAAGGGCAATGCCTTTTCACCCAAATGAAGGGCCAAGGGTCAGATTCAGTGTATTTAATTCAGGGACACGTGTACGCACGAGATCAAGGCACGATATTCGATAAAACGATCCTAACGGTTCCACCTTTCCTATAAATACCCCCCCCATTTGAGTTAAAACCCACAAAATCAGACCTAAAGCTCTAAGTTGAAACCATTGTTTCATACCTGAGCTATTTGGTCTTGATTAGCACTCGGGGACCCTCCGTAAGTCTTCTTTCGCTCTTTTATTCGCTTTTCGAGTCCGAAAGTCAACGTTTTGTTGACTTTCTGCATTGACCAGCCTATGGTCGATGCGAAGTTCATGGAACTTCATAACGTGAGCGTGATCACGATGGTTATGGTCCGTAGTAACCATACCTACTGATCACCACGTTATCTAGGCTCAGTGACGAGTCGTAGTTTCGGCCAAAATGTGCATTCTTGCATGTTTTGTAACCAAACTACTCGTGGGCATCAAGGCCGTTTGTTTTGATGTCAAACCTGTTTCTAAACTTAGTTAAGCATGTTCTAACATGCTTAGCTCGTCACTTTTAGTTTAGTACTTATATAGGGTCGTAAGGTAAGCGATCTAAACCATCGCTTATACTTTCGAACCCGACCCATTTGGTCGGTCATTAGGACCTGACCAAACACATTAGGTGACCATAGCTATAACCTTCCGAGGTTATACCTTGTGGTCACGATGTTAGGCGTTCCAGACGCGTTCTACGCGAACGACGCGTAAGGTGGCATAAGCTACCTAAACGGGTCGTAATGGACCGTAAGCACTTAGGTTAAGTTCCATTTTAGTATGTAGGCTTTGTTAAACCATATTACACGAGTCTCGATACTCGTTTGGTTTTCGAACCCGCGTACTGTCCGATCCTTCCGATTTGGTCCGGTATATTAACATAGCTACCTATTAGGTGCCGTTTGATATCCCGTGATCTTTAGCATTATCTGGTTATTATACAAGAACTCCAAAGCAATCTCAGGTGAGTACATTGAACCCCTCTTTTACTGTTTTCCAAACTGTCTTGGGGTGAAACACATGTGCCTACTTGCTACTTTTATGCTTTCCGGTTTTCACATCATATATTGCTATGTTCGATAGTACATATATAGTACATGATTTCATTGCGTTTATGCTATGTACGCCCATTGTGTGCGTACATAGTACATTGCTTTACATCACATCTCATGCTACGTACGCCCATTATGTGCATACGTAGTACATTGTTACACATCGCATTTCTGTTGCATATGCTCATCCAGCATATGAGCACATTACACTACATTTTGAGCCGTTGTACTCTACAATACATTTCATGCTACGTACGCCCATTGTGTGCATACGTAGTACATTGTTTCACATTGCATGTCTGTTGCATATGCTCATCCAGCATATGAACACATTACACTACATTTTGAACCGTTGTAACCATTTGACTATGTGAACCGTCTTACCCCTTTGATTTCATGAACCGTCTGTAACCATTGAACCGTGTAAACCAGTTGTATCCGTTGACATGGATTACATTTGACAATAGACATTTGACTATACATGAACATTTCTACCATTGTTAAACATTTCATCTTGATGGTTTGGTTTGAGTAAGTGATTTAAGTAACGAGGCATGTGTAATATGATACAAGCATGGTGGATACGCCGCTGGTACTTCCTATATATAAGTGTTTGTATGGTATTACATATCGTAGCGTTATTTGAATCATTTCAATTTGAGACATAGAACATTTTATACAAATAACACGCTTTTCACAAGACATTGATTTACAAACAACAAATCTTATACAAACTCTTTTTACATGGTTATTCAGTTAACCAGGCATTGTTCTCTTATTTATACATATCATTTGATCTTACCATTTTTCAAATGATTTACAAGATAAAGCAAAATACGAGGTTCATGACTAAACATTTTCTCAAACTCAAGTCATGAATTCCGTTTTCACAAAACCAATGTATCTCAC
The DNA here is from genome assembly GCF_002127325.2 of Helianthus annuus. Lineage (NCBI taxonomy): Eukaryota > Viridiplantae > Streptophyta > Magnoliopsida > Asterales > Asteraceae > Helianthus > Helianthus annuus. The sequence continues at coordinate 78,291,262 of NC_035447.2, read as the reverse complement.
AGGCATTTTTATGCTGACGTACCTATTTTCACATGTGTTTTCAGGAGATGATGCATAGGACTTATCAAGACATACTTAGGCGGACCTGTGCCTTAGTGACTTAAAACGAGACAAGAACTAGTTAATTCATGTTATATACACTTTGATTCTTGTTCAGACAATGTAAACTTTCATGTTTGATTTATAAAACGAAACTTCATTTGCCATGGATTTGAAACAATTGATTCTGTTACAACACTCCCCGACGTTTCCGCCACGTTTTGTATGTTCTACGTGGTCGGGGTGTGACAACATAAATAAATAGTCGGGCCACTTACCGATTTATAATACAAGCCTATTAACCCAACAATAGCTAAGGCAGTCCATCATGTATACAAAACCACGTAAGTGTGTGACCCAAAGAAATACATGGCCCAGTTCTAGTTCTATGTGAGTGTGCGGCCCAAAATAGATGTGTGTGGCCTGATTTTAAGTGCATGGTCCAATAGTGATACATGACTAGCTATGATTGTGCAATCCAAAAATGTAACCGGCCCAAAACCACCAAGACTTGTGCGATTTCCATAATAGTGTATGATTAGTCAAATCAAATTTTCATCGATAGTTTAAAACAAACACAGATATCATCACTTAGTACTATACATCAGAATCATCTTTATTGTTAGCACGGTAACTGGATTCAAACACCAAGCATGTATTTCCAATAATCAAGTGTTCATTCATCATAGATTTATCATCATCTCGGCTTTACTGTTCTATTAACAAACACACACTAATCATTCTAACACACAGTCACTAACACTTAACAATTAGTACAAGTATGGGTTTACTAACCAGTAACAAGGTCGAACAAGATGATGTCTCGAGGTGGGGGGGGGTCTGTTGCTGAAATCGTGCGATTAAGGGAAGCTTTAGGGTTTGACGATTAGACTTTTTAAGTAAAGATTGGGAATAATATAACTGCTTCACTACTGGGCCTAAAGCCCATTTGATTTTGTCGACCATCCACTTGACGAAAACACTTAGTGATTTCGTAGGGGGGAGTGGGTTTTCGGCTAGGTGATTTCATGTGGGGTCATTTCGGCCAAGGCTCCATTTTATTAATCATACAACACATATATTAATATAAGACATATAACAACATACACACTTACAAGGCACACCATGTATAACATATTAATCACAATACGATTTGACATTATTACAAACGTGTACAGTTGTGAAACAAACAAGTCGTGTAAACAAACAACTCGCACAATTAATGCGAAGATGGAAATCTTGGAAACTCGAGTTGTCACATATAATATGATAAAAACACTTATATATAAGAAGTACCAGCGGCGTATCTACCATGCTTTTATCACATTACACCCGTCTCGTTATCTAAACACTAACCAAAAACCCATCATTTAAATCGTGTAAATCGTTTAACTCATTCTCGTTATAGACCATCGTTCATTTGTTTAAATCGTTCAAATCGTTCAATCGTTCATAATCGTTCAATCGTTCTCGTTTTAATTGTGAAAACTACTTTTGGTCGTCTCGTGGAATACATTCAAACCTTCGTAACTCGTCCATCGTTCAACTCGTATTAACAAACCACCAAACGGTAAGTTAATAATTAACAGTTGCAGTCGTTACCCACATAACCCCCATACATAACCATGGGTGCAGTCCGATAACGGGATTTGTCAGATCCTATGGTACCATAACCTAATACTGGTAGGCTTGGCCAAAGCTAATGAATGATATTCGTTATGTAAATACTCCAACAAGTTCGTTCACATTATCGAAATTGTTCTTTGTTTACTATAAACCATAGTATTCGTTTTTGAAATCGTCGTTAAAAGCATCGAAATCGTTTAACACATATTAATCACCCCAAAACAATTTAAAACAGTAAAATAGGGGAACTATGTACTCACATCGAAGTGCAAAGTATCCTTGATTAAATGAACTAGCAAAGCTCGAGTAAACCAAGGAATTCAAGTTGCACCTAGTAATCGGAAGTTTAATAAATCGCCACCTAAATCGGAAGATCGGGTAGAAAGAGGTCTCATAAACCAAATGAGTATTGGGACTCATGTGATATGGTTTAACAAGACTACATTCTAAATCGGAACCTATCATAAGTACTTTCGACCCTTATGACCCATTAAGGTATATTATGCTACGTTAATGCGTCGTTCGCGCAAAAGCACATTCGAGACGCCTAACTAGTCCTATGACAAGTATTATATGCCTTAACATGTTTAAATATGTTGCATAATCAGTTTAGGTGACCAAAGTTAAGTTACATATGCTTAAAATCCAATTATGCATAAAAAGGGCATTTTGGTCATTACCTAAGGCATATAAACTACTTATCATACAACTAATTAAACTAAGTGACCATAAGGTATAACCTCGGAAGCTTATTCCCTATACAACTATGGTCACTAAATGTGCTTGGTCGGATCCTAACGATCGACCAAAGGGGTGGGGTTCGAAAGTCTAAGCGGTTGTTAAGACCGCTTATCTTACGACCCTATACAAGCACTAGACTAAAAGTGACGAGTTAAACATGTTAAAACATGTTTAACTAAATTAGAAAACAGGTTTGATATCAAAACAAAGTGTTTTGATACCCGAAAATAGCTTCGATGCAAAATACGCATAAACACGTATTTTGAACGAAACTTTGACTCGTGACTTCGACTAATCGACGTGGTAATCAGTAGGTACAGTCACAAGGGACTATAACCATCGTGATTACGCTCACGTTGCAAAGTTCAAACGAACTTTGTGTTGACCAATTCATGGTCAAAGCAGAAAGTCAAACACTGTTTGACTTTCATGCTTACATAAAAAGCATGAAAGAAGCTTACAAAAGGTCCAAGCAATGAAGATTTTGATTCAAATTGCTCAGGTATGAAGTGTAGAACCCCAACTTAGAGCAAGTTTGAAATCAAATGTGAGGAAAAATGGCCAAGAACCCGCTTCTATTTATAGGAAGTTAGGATGAATGAGATCATTACATGTGTTTAGAAGGATCAATCCTAGCCATACATTTCGGGACATGGTTTTTAAATACAATGGAAGTCCAAAACCAGCTCAAGTTATTGAGAATTTTGCATAATTAACCCTGGAAATCAAGCTGGATGCTGAAAATAAGCTGCTGAGTTTTGGTCCCTGTAGCGTGGCATGCCAGGTTACACTGGGCTTGGCGCGTGGCACGGGGGAGGTCAGTTTAAAGTTTCCCAAATTGGCAGAACAGGTCCATGCATGCTTAAAACTTGATTTTTGGCAGGTTTACGCCCCGTTAACCTCATTTCAAGGCTCTAAAATGAAGTTAAAGTATAGGAAATTAAAATACGCTTGAAAACATCTCGGATGTCGGTTCGTTTGGTCGTACGGTTGCGTTATTCGGTTAATTACAACGACAACTCGAACGGACGAAAAAACGATCCAAATTACGCGATAAATGGTATTTTTGCATTCCAATCACTAAAATAAAATATTTTAATGACTACAAAAATTTTGGATGTCCGGATATGTTAATAACGTAAAATATGCGCGAAAATGCAAACTTATGCACTTTTTGATGCTTTTAGTCCCTGTTGATCAAATAAGTTTATTTTCGCATACCGAACCCATCAAAGCCTATTTCTAAGCTATGTAAAGAATATTTAGGGTATGTTTAGCTTATGATCAAGTTCCGGAATGTTCGTTACAGTACAAATAGGCATAGTTTTTCGCAGTTCGACATAAATAGTCCCTGCGATCGAATAAACTTGTTTTCGACACACCAAACCATCCAAAACTTATTTCTAAGTTTTGTAAAGGTTATTTAAGGTATGTTAAGCCTATTTCACTATTCTGGTGTGCTTGTTGCGTTAAACTAATTACGTTTATGCATCAGTTTGCGTATAACTTTCAAGAAAGCGATTTAAAGATGGAAATCGAACTCGAATCAAATCGTAAAATCATCAAACACAAATACTCATATAATAACACCAAAACACATCGTTTTATTGATAATTTATATTGTTTTACATCGTACATCGTTTACATAGCACAGTTGTCACATATCTCTACCTTTCAGGTCGTCCGGTCGAACGGTCGTTCGATCGGATGGCGATCCGTCCAGTGAGGCACCTCTCAGAGAACAAGTTCACAGCAGGATGGTCATTCGATCAGATAGTTGTCCGATCGGATGGCAATCCGTTGAAACTAATGATCTTGGAAAATTGTAAAAATGTTTAAGTGTTGAGAACATAAGTCATCCGATCGGACGGCAGTCCGTTCAGTGACCTGATCGTTTGAAACTTGAATTATTTTGCTAAGTTTGAAAAGTTTGCGGATTGACCGAGACGGTATGACAACGTTTAAACAATGGGAACTCCATCATGTCCGAGTCGTCCAATCGAGGTGGGAATCACCCTGATCCGATCAGTTAACTGTTCTTGACGGTTGTTCATGTTCAACCCACTGAGTCGGTTATCTTGTCAATAGGAATCGGATCTCTAACCGACACATCACTAGATAAGAAGTGGAAGGCCTGAACGAGCTCCGATTATATCGGTTTTGAGTGCAAGAGTGTAAAAGAATGAGAAAAGTTATGAAAACATCTTTCAACTCTTTTAATCCTTCAAAAATGTTTAGTTTTATGCGAAATCAGTGTGAATAACGTTTAAACACTGTAGAAATCTGTTAGATCCGAGTTATTCTTGGTGGAATGAGGTCAAATCTTGAAGTTCATAAGAACCCCATGATGACATCATCCTAGAACACCTCAAACCAGTCGATTTCTTGGTGAAAAATGAAGATTTGATGGTGAAAAAGATGAAAGAGTGTGTATAGATGATAGAAGTACAAGATTTGAGGTAGAAACTTACAAGAATCACGAGAAATCGAGAGAAAATAGGGCTGGAAGTCGAAGGGTCGCACCAGAGCTGTCACATCACTGTGCAAGTGATGTGACAGGTGCTATGTATAGATGCCGAAAGAGGAAAGGCGGCGGAGTGTAACGGATCGGAGGGCAGTCCGATCGGATGGCCATCCGATCAGATGGTCATCCGGACGGATCATTCAATCGAATGGTCATTCGATCGAAGGGCTCCGGCGAGTTGCGTTTCGATGTTTCGTTTCGTGCGTTGAGCGTTGCGATGCGTGGCGAGTAAGCGATGTGATAGGATTAAACACTATTTACACAATAACCTAACTAACATACAACAACATAAATAAACTTGCATTTCCAGTTCGCGATGAGATTGCGTTGTGATAGTGTTGCGATTACGTCTTCGATTAATCACCACACACATAACATAAACATGCACAAGTAACACATAAATAGCACACACACGTAAAACAATATTCAGAACACATAATTCGAGTTGCGATGCGATTAGCGATAAATCGACAAATAGATTAGCGATTAACAGGCGATTTATTATAGATACTCCACATAATACAACTAAAGAAACATAAAATAGAGTATCGATTACAGGTCAAAGGGTACAATCAATAATCAAGCAAGGAGTGACAGATCGCAATTAGCAATCTTTTCTTCCTTTGACTTTGACTTTGACTTCCAAAACGCGAGTTGTTACACTCAACCCCTTTAAAGACTAATGGCTGGCCACATATGTACATTGCTATGTTGACGGTCTGTTATGGTTTGGAACAGACGAATAGATTGGCTTGAAAACTCAAACGGAGATGATCGATTGTTTCCATACTGTTAAGCTGAGTCGGAAAGGAATGCCAATCATGATGCAAGATCGTCGGGTTTGTTTAGGATGGTGGGTCGGTGATAACGTGGAAACGGGTGTTGATTTTGCGCTTTTGAATGATCGTGAGCTTCCACCATTGGCGAAGCATAGTGGGGGTTGGAAGGGGCGGCTGACCCCCAGAACTTTTCGCTCATTAGTGCAGAGTATGTAGTTTTTGTATAGAAATTTTTAGGTATATACGTTTTCAACCCCACGTTTTATAGAAATTTTTGAGTATATATGTTTTCGACCCCGCAGTCGGAAATCTCAAGCTTCACCACTGGCTTCCACTAATTATTGCCTTAGTTAATAGCAATTATAGAAATTGATTCATTTCATTAATCTTCTTCTGGTGTGTACCTCATTCTCAAGAAAAGATGAAAGGAATGAGGTTTTTTTTTTTTTTTTTAATTCTAGTTTACAAGTTTATTCCCTTAAATTTTAAGACGTTTGGAAATTTGATAAATCTTTAACAACTCTATAAAGCTAGGGGAGGCAATCTTGACCTAAAGCCTTCCAAGTGGGTTAGTTTGGGTTGCTTTTAAAATTATATGGGTTGGTTTGGGTAAGATATTTTAACTAAATGGGTCATAATGGGTCACTTGAAATTCCACCTTGTTATTTTCGGGTCAAAGCGGGTCGACAACATTAAATAAATGGGTCGATGTGGGTTAGTGTCTTAAAGAAACAGGGAAGGTTTCGGGTCGGAATAGGTTTCGAGCCGGCACAAGTATTTGCACGAGACGGGTTACGGCACGAAACGGGTTTTAGATCGGAACGGGTTCAGTTCCAATTGAGTTTCGGGCCGAGACGGGTTTCGGCACGACGCAGGTTTTGGATCGGAACGGGGTCGGTTCGGTCGGGTTTCGGGCCGACACGGGTTTCTGCACAGGACGGGTTTCGGATCGCAACGGGTTTTGTGCCGACACGAGTTTCCGCACGAGACGAGTTTCGGGTCCGGACGAGTTTCGTACTGTTTCGAATCGAACCGTTTCGACGCGAACCGTTTCGACCCGTACCGTTTCGACCAGTACCGTTTCGAATCGAACCGTTTCGACCCGCACCGTTTCGAATTGACCCGTACCGTTTCGACTAGTATCGTTTCGAATCGAACCGTTTCGACCCGTACCGTTTCGAATCAAACCGTTTCGACGCGTACCGTACGTAATACGTATGCGTATAATACGGTTCCAATTCGCGAATTCGCTCCATCAATTCAGCGCATCATACTATTCAATTCTGCGAATTTCCTGCATCAATTCATTGAATTTCCTTTTTCAATTCACTGAATTTCGTTCGCCATAATAGCGAATTTTTAGGGTCAATACGTACATGGGTATTGGTAAGAAATTCTTGTTGACGTTCTCTTCTTTCATAATCATTAGTTCATTTAGTTAAAATATAAAACAGAAACAGTTGATAGTTTTGTTATTGATCATAAACTTCATTACTACATATGCTGTTAGTTCTTATTATAAAGCTGCTGATCGTGAACTTCATTACTACGCTGCTAGTTGTTGTTAATAGCAAAAATTAAAAAACTGAAACAGTCTATATGCTGATAAAAAACAGATCTTTTGACTTCTTATTATGAAGTTGTTAATCATGAATTACTTCATCTTTGTTATACAGTCAGTCTATGTATCATCCCTATGTATTATGAAAATGTACAACCGTATAACAATTGTACAATCTCTCTTTTTTTTTTTTTAAAGAAAGTGATTTTTAACCAACCCGACACGACACGACCCGAAACCCGTTCTGACCGGACAAAATTGCCCCTGATGTACAACCTCCCTCTTTTTATAAAGAAAGCAATTTTTAACTGACCCGACCCGACCCAAAACCCGTTCCGACCCGCACCTGTTTCGACCCGGACCCGTTCCAACTCGAACCCGTTCCAACCCGAACCCGTTTCGACCCGAACCAAAACAACCCTTTTTGTAATTGACCCGTTTTGACCCGAACCCGTTTTGACCCATGACCCGACCCGACCCGAACCGACCCGTTTGCCAGGTCTACATAAAGCTAACTCTGTAATTCTAATTTACAAGTTTAGCCCCGTTTATATATTTAACGATTATAACAGAGATTTATATTTATAATTAACATTTATATACATAACTAATATTTTTAATACGTGCTTAATTAAATTAATACGTGACAATGTAATATTAAAAATAATAGAATGTGTTAAAAATTCTTATTTTTATTAAATTGAAATGGGTCCGGTTTTCCAAATCCGGGTTGGATTTTGAAGATCTGATTTTGACGGATGTTACAAAGTTCAGTCGGAGGTGGCTCATGGTATCATTGACCCTAATTCTGGCTACAAATGTTCAACTTGTATCAAGTTCAATTTTCAAGATAACTACACTAATAAAAAAGTAGTAATCAAGAACACGTCATTACCTGCCATGCATTGTGTATCCATGGCTGCCTGGTGTTACAAAGCCATCGGAGGTTCATTTAGATGTCGGAGGAGCGGGTTTGATTAGGCATCGGTAAATGTCGATCGTTGGTTCGGTGGGTGTCAATAATTGCTGGTGTTGAAGGAACAAGGTTGATTGTTGGTTCGGTGAGTGTCCATCACTAGAGTTCGGTGGGATGTCGATCATTGTAAAAGGGGGGGGGGGCGGGGGGGGGGGGTGGTAAGGTGGGGGTGCAAATGGAAGGGGGGTGAAACGGTGGGGTATGATAAATGAGGTATATAGGGTTTGTGTTTATGTGTTAATTGACCGAAATACCCCCATTCCGTTAAATAATTAACACCGTTGCCAAAAAAATACTCATAGTGATAGTGCATCGAAATGCAAACCATCGGGACTCAAGTAGCGAGATTTTCAAATTAGGGACACAAGTTGATCCCGCCATCATACCACAGGTACGAAAATTGCAGTGTACTCTTTACTATATTACATTTTGATAGATACACTTGCCTGTCTTGTTTGTTTTAGTACATCGGTGAATACCCTTTTCTAAACCTAATTGTGTAACCATTTCAATTCGTATTAAAAATCATATAACTATTACATCAAAAGAACATATGGTTGATGCTACGGTTGAGGTGGGCGTCAACCAAACAAGAGATCAATATTCAAATTTTACGGGATCAGCAACAAAAAACAAGATCACACGAATATGTTTAATATCACGAAGCATTGGGTTGCCGTTACCGATACTGAACATGACGAAAATGAACAATACTTGAGTCACATTCGTGTAGGTATTGGATTTTTGTTAGTTAATTACTAACGAAGAGAACTACATGATGCTAGGAGTGTGAAAAGTTTATCCATGACTACAAGTCACGGATGGATATGTAGTAACGGGTATACATACGATACGCACGCAAAAGCCAATATGCAATAACACTTTTATAAAGCTATTGATCTATTATCAGAAAAAATCCTTGAGACTCTTGGTCCATTAACCTTTTCTTCATATATTTCTTATATACATATTGATTCTAATGCATAAATATTAATAGATTATCATCATCATCGCCTTTTCAAAAAAGGTGTTGGCCATATCTTTTCTTCTTGTTCAAGCATCGGCAGGTTAGCTTGCAATTTCTATAAATAGATACTCTCATTTCTTCAACATTCCCTCCCCTTCTTCCTTATAACTTCTTTGAAGACTTACGCGAAAAATTCCACTTATATTAAACCCTATCTGCTTCATAGTTGATAGTTCTTAGTTTTTCATCGATTTGTGTTGAACAAATTTTGTTTTTGTGACACAATCCGATCTCTCATCTCGTGATCTTACATATGTGTAGCTCCAGCCTACTCATGCAGATTTTGGTAGCAACATTTCTTGTTTTCATTCTCAAAGGTAAACTTGTCCAAATTTTATATATTGGACTCAGGTTTTACTATTATTAATGTTATTGTTAAAACTGTTATTTTCATTATCATTATTGTTACGGTTACTATTATCGTTATTATTACTATTGTTGTTGATTAATTTTGAAAGAAATTCTAATTATTTTGGTCGGTGTGATCATTTGTAGGCGTTTCAGGGGCTACTTTTACATTCGTGAACAAGTGTAGTTACACAGTGTGGCCAGGAATCCTCGGGCAGCCCGTTCTTGACACCACGGGATTTGAGCTTATAAAAGGGAACTCACGTTCCCTACAAGCTCCGGCCGGCTGGTCAGGCCGGTTCTGGGGCAGAACGGGCTGCAATTTTGATGGATCCGGCCACGGGTCATGTGGAACCGCTGATTGCGGTTCCGGAGAAATAGAGTGCAAGGGTGCTGGAGCAACTCCTCCAGCCACCCTAGCGGAATTCACCCTCGGCTCAGGTCCGTCCGCACAGGATTTCTACGACGTCAGCCTCGTCGACGGCTATAATATACAAATGATAGTGGAGGTTAACGGTGGGTCGGGTGGTTGTGGGACGACTGGGTGTGTCAATGACTTGAACCGACGGTGTCCAAACGAGTTGAAAGTGGCCAGCGGCGGCGCATGTAGAAGTGCATGTGAGGCGTTTGGGACTCCAGAGTATTGTTGTAAGGGAGCGTTTGGTTCACCAGAATCGTGTAGGCCTACGGCCTACTCGCAGGTTTTTAAGATGGCGTGTCCGAGGTCGTACAGCTACGCGTACGATGATGCGACAAGTACGTTCACATGTACAGCTGCTGATTATATAATAACCTTTTGTCCCTCACTTCCAAGGTAACTTTTCACTCTCAAAATTGACTTTTTTAACAACCTTAATTTTTTTTAATATAATTGTAATTTTAATTTCTAACACAATTTTTAATTTGTATATTTTTCATTCTATCCAGCTTTTTCAAAAGGATTTGATTCCATATGAGACTTTAAATGTTTATTTAACATCATATTATTTTTTCGAATAAATTACTTTTTGAGTTTATGTGTTTTAGTGATTTTAATCACTTGAGTACAAAATTAAAATATTTAACGTTCTAAATCCTTAACCACTCATTTTTTTTAATACAGTGGGAAATCTGGAAAGGATTTGACGAAACCTACAAACGGTAGCAAATCCGGTCCATTGGAGGGGTTCTTATCGAATAGTTCATTGTATGCGGATCTTGCTACATCTGACTCATCTGCGATCATCAGTCCATCTTCAACACTTATATTTTTTATATCCGTTAACTTTTTTATGTTAGTTTTTTTTACTTTTGTAAGTTGATGTATACTTGATGTATATTTAGGATTTGGACAAACTTTGACATACATAGAAATATTAAAGATTCTATTCCATTTAAGATAGAACCGTCGGACTTTGTATGGGTATATATTTTTAGTAGACTTAAGAAATATGAAAGTTTTAATGATTTTAAAAGAATGCATGAACATATCCCCTGTAAAAGTTGTAAAGTTTAATATTCCTTTATAATTAATTAATGATTAATGATTGTGATTGATAATATTAAATTATCACATAAGTTTCAACTATAACTGTACATACTTAAATATTTTAACTTGTAAATTAAAACTCAACAAAAAGCTCTTCGATTTTTTTAACAAATATACGTTTTCTCCATGATAAAGTTCTTTAACTTATAAAATATCAACATATATGTCGTTATTTCTTAAATATTTAAACATCCAAACTATAGCTTTGTTGAATATTTTTCTAAGTTTATGAAATATTGGACTTAGTTATCTATGTAATTAAAGAAAATCCAATGTCATTTGATCAATTTCTTGCCATTAGTCAAAAGGATGTTTGTTAAGGATAAGATCAAAACAAATCATGGCATTTGATTAGTTGCTTTAGATTAATTTTTATGCTATTTTTATTTTGACATGTACTTTTTTACTTTTTTTTTGTTTTCATTCTATCTTGTTTGATGATAAAGATCTATAACCTTAAGTACTCATATTTTATACAATAGAAACAAAGGAGTTAACCAAAAAAAAAAACTCATCATCATATAATAAATGCAAATAGTTATGTGTTTAAAATTTCCAAATGCATATCAACAAATTTTCTCTATATATTTTCTAGATAATAAATGTAATAAACAAGTTTTTGAACAATATCATGAAACTAAGGATTTAATTTAAAAAAAACAATTTTAAGTGAATAATTATTTTAATACAATATCATTATTATTATTATTATTATTATTATTATTATTATTATTATTATTATTATTATTAGTATTATTATTATTATTATTACTACTATTACTATTGTTATTACTACATTATTATTATTATTATTATTATTATTATTATTATTATTATTATTATTATTATTATTATTATTATTATTATTATTATTATTATTATTATTATTATTATTATTATTATTATTATTATTATTATTATTATTATTATTATTATTATTATTATTATTATTATTATTATTATTATTATTATTATTATTATTATTATTATTATTATTATTATTATTATTATTATTATTATTATTATTATTATTATTATTATTATTATTATTATTATTATTATTATTATTATTATTATTATTATTATTATTATTATTATTATTATTATTATTATTATTATTATTATTATTATTATTATTATTATTATTATTATTATTATTATTATTATTATTATTATTATTATTATTATTATTATTATTATTATTATTATTATTATTATTATTATTATTATTATACAGTAGTAGAGATGCTAAAGGCTTTCGGTGAGATGTATTGGGATAGAGAGTGGATACCAATTTCGAGTTATCTTCCTATCCCTTATCTTATTATATTGGTTTTCAAAAATGATTAATATATTCATACTTTTATTTTGGTTAAAGTTATTTAATATTGATAAAATAATAAAGACTAAGATAACTTGTTACGTCATCAAGTATGCTTTCGTGTGTTACGTTATTTAGTGTATAGTCTATATGTATTAATTATGTAATGATGTACAAAGTAGCTTTGATGATATACCAAACAAATCTCTTTTCAAAGTAACAAAATAACTATCAAATATATATTTTCCAAAGGTTAAACAACTATTAAAGTTATATAAAGTGTTTACCTTTAAGCCCTTTCATTTTAGTTTTCTAACATCTTTTAACAATCGGTCACACCCCATCAAAATGGAAACATGAGGGTGCAACTAAAAAGGTTTTCGAAGCATATGACTAAGCAAACACTTCATCACATTGATACCAAAGGTTTTACAAATCGTTTCAATCACTAAGACTCAGATACAAGCCTACATACAAGCCTACACTGATAGGTAAATATGAAACTCGTCTAAAAGCTCGGTATGCATGCAAACTCAGAATGTAGTTTCTCCATCTTGAATTAAACACCTGAAAACATGTTTAAAATGTCACCATAATGTTGGTGAGTTCACATGTTTTGTGTCATCGTAAACCATTTTCTCAAAATATAATTTGAAAGTCTAGCAAATCGTTTAAGAAAGCTTGTAAACCGTTACTCGAACATCATTTAATCGTTCCCTTGAAATCTTCACTAGGTATCGCTTGGTATATTTGTGAAACTCATTCCCTTAAAATCCCCGTAGGGTATTCCTTGAAATATTCATGAAAACCATTCCTTTGGAATCCCTATAGGGTATTCGTGGTAATATTTGTGAAAACCTTTCCATTGGAACCCCCGTAGGATATTCCTTGGAATATTTTGTGAGATGTGAGTCATTCCCTTTGAATACTTAAATACACAAGACATTCCTGTGGGATACCCGTGAAAACTCGTTACCCATCCCCTCTTGAATATTTGAACAAACATTGTACTTGATTACGAAAATGTACTGGTAGCCAATGAAAATCATAATGATCAAATCAATGCCTAACTTGGACACTAACGTATGTGCCTACATGACCCTATAATCAAACCATGACAATGATATTTGCATCGCACATCGTACATGCAAACGATTTTGGATACATCGAACTCTTTTGTCTTTATCGGGTTCAAGCAACTAACCAAGAGCGAGGGGGTGTCAATCCCTATAGTATTATTCGACTCTTCCATAGTCTCATAGTGACTAGTGGCTATAGTTAAAACAACACGAAGACTTCCTGAGCTCAACGATATATGAAACAACTCATACGCACATAAATGATACAAGAGATTTCATTCTCATGCTACTGTAGAACATAAATGAAAACATGCTTTATGTAAACTTTGAATGTTTTTGTAAACCTTGTATGCATTTCATAAACTCGTATGTTTTAGCATAAAACTAGTATGTTTTTCTCTCAAAGCATGAAAACAATAAGATGGGTCGTGAAACTCATCTTGAATTCCGTGCAAGTGTTAACAATAAAACATCCTAGAAAATGAAAACCTGACATATACATCTCCTAAAACATATAAGACACTAAAGGTTCATCGATGTGTCCACACGGCAAGTTGTTCACCCAACTCGCTAGACTGATCAAATTAGATGTTTACTCGTATGAAAACGTTTAACTTAACCACCCTTTGATGGTTGGTATCCATTTTACCATTACATACATTCTCACATAACATATATTAACATATAGATTCCATCAACGTCGGGATCGCATCCCGAAACCAGGTTTGAAAATTTGTGCCGCAACACACATTCCAATCATTTAATAAATATATTTTCTGAGTAATATATTTATTATTTGGAAAACTATTCCATATCCATTGAAACTCATACTCGACCAAGTATTTATATATATTTTCAAAATAAATATACACTTATTGAAACTCTAAAAATAGTATGGAAAATTAATACTATCTTTTATATTATTAAACTATTAGTTAAACCGTTTGTTGAAAAATCACCATATATGCGAAATTAGGGCAATAAGAATAAAATCATTGAAGATTGTGGCATAATTAGGGAGAATTTGAAGAACAAACGTCCAATGAACTCGCTTGTTGTCAGAATATCCAGCGTCATTACACCATTCTGTGAATTTGTAAGTTTATACACTATGTTTTGCACGTTTATATGTTAAAATGACGCTTAATGGTCGATTCAGATCTTTTATATGTGAATATGAGGCTTAAATTTTAGTTTCATATATGCATTAGTGAAAATGGTGTGATGTATATAATTTTTGAGGGATTAGGGGCGATTGTTGTGATAGCACGATCTGGATAATAGAAGCTTTATGTGTGTTTGGAATTGGTCGAGAAGCCCAAACTCGGCTGAAGAATTACTGGAATGGGCACGAGTTGATCGAGCTCCTCGATAATGTCACTTTGTCCAATGGCAAAGATGGTTGGGAATGGTTGGGAGGTAATGACTCTGATTTTTCGGTCAAGACTGTCAAAAACTTCCTGTATAGCGGCTCTGATTTCAGCAGCAGGCACGTTGTGAAATGGTCGAAATAGGTCCCCAAAAATGCAATATTTTTGTTTGGAAGGCGGTTTTAGATCGTATTCCCACGCTGACTGCACTTCGGGATCGGAACTGTTGGGGCGGATACGTGAAATGTTGTCTGTGTGAAGATGGCGATGAAACAGCAGAACACATTCTTTGTTCGTGCAGGGTAGCGTCGACTGTCTGGTATCACATTAGTCAGTGGTGCAAGGTGAGTCCTTTTATTCTGTTTTTGGCTAAAGATATCGTAATTGCCTCTGAGTTTTGCAATCTGGATAGAGAAGTGAAAGAAGCTTTACATGGCATTATGTTCGTGAGAAGTTGGTGTATATGGTTAGCCAAGAACAATAAAAGGTTCTTGGAAACTCAAGTTAAAGCTGGAGAGATTATCCGTAATATTAAGCCCATCGGTTTTTTTATGGTATACGAATCGGTCCAAAAATAGGTCCGTAAGTTGGGAAAAATGGTGTAGTTTCGATATAAGGTAGCTGCTAGTTTCCGGTCTTTAGGTTCTTGTGTTGAGTTTTTTTTTTTTCGTTTTGATGTAGTGGTTTGTTCGGCCGCCTCTGTTTTGGAGGTTGGCTTCTGTGAATAACATTTACATTTAAAAAAAACTTATGCACATGTGCATAGTTTGTCATAATGGTTTTGTTGCTAATTAATGTTAAATATGATTGGTGGTATTATGAAATTTGATTGGTAAGGGTTAAGTTTTGTTATTGAAATAAACCTGTTGATAAGGTCAGTCATGTTAATGCACATGTGCATAGTTATGCACATATGCATTTTTGTCAAATTAAGTTAATATGAATGTATTACGGCATATGCACACATGCACTATTACCTCAAAACATAAACATTGTACATATTGTATGTAATATGTTTATTTCACATGTGCATACATGAAATAATTGATGTAATATATGTAATGTATGCAGGAAAAAATTATTCGAAACTGCTCATGGATTGACAACAAAGACGTATTTGATTAATAGGTTAACGGATGAAAAATACCAGGGAAAATGATGGATGAAGAGGCGCTGAAACAGGAGGAGTGTTGGAAGATAGTTATGAAATGGAAAGAAGATCGGAAGGTGTGAGGTTGTGAACTAATGCGAATGTTGTGTAGGTAGTTTGTGGATATGCAATTTGTAAAGACGTTTTTTTTGTTTTCTTGATGTCTTTTGATTGTAATATGTGGGTAGTTTTTTACGATAACGGTTGATATAAGAAGTTTGACGTATACGATGTCTTATATGGTGGTTGATGGGTTAAAACTCTATTTGGTTGTTCAGGTATATTGGAGGTATATTGGTATGTTTGTTAATATTCGATGTATTATGTTGTTTGGTATAGAAAATGTTGGTATTGCACATGTGCAAAGTTTGATATAGCATATCATATTACGTATGTGGTACCCTATTACGTATGGGGTACCACATTGCATATGATGATGTATATGTAAAGGAAAACGGATTACATGTAGTTAAGATATTCATGTATGCACATGTGCATTGGTCGAAACAATAACAATATGTAGTGAAACATTAAACATATATGCACATGTGCATTGTTTGAAACAATTACCATGTGGGGAGAAACAGTAAACATGTATGCACATGTGCATTTTTCAAAACAGTAACCATGTTGGTAATATTTGTTAGGTGGTCAATAATGAAATTACATACACTTATGTATAATAAGTAATTGATATCAAAGTATCATGATCACAATCATAACCTATGAATACGTATACAGACAGTGCAAAATGATTGTAAACAAAAAGAATAATGCTTAGAAACTATTTCTCATTATATATAGGATAATCAAGAATCGTTGAATGTTTTATGACGCCTAGATAAATGTCTACGAGGTTACTCAGGTTCATATATATATGCAGGGTCTTTAGCATCATCATCAACATCTTCATCAGTATCATTGGAATCAACGTACTCCCAACTGTTAAACGTACTATTTATAATAGGGATGTATTCAGCATCAACATCGGGTATCAAATATGGTGTGCCATTAGGTGTAGAAGTCGTAATTGTTCCTGTATAAAGAAAAAAGCATATAAGATTGTGATTAATATGGTATATGGTAGATGGTGTGTATACGCACGATGTATAAATGTTTAACATTTTTTTGGTGATGAGTATGGGGTGTTGGTAATGTGATGCACATGTGCATAATTATGTACTGATGGTTAACAGTTTATATGTGATGATTATGGATTGTTGGCACATGTGCATGTTCATGTTAATGATGGTTAACAGTTTACGGAATACAAGTATGGGTGTTATCAACATAATACCTTTAGTCACAAATCGAATGAATTGCAACTCTTGATGTTCTGTATTTGTAGGTGTATTGTGACTGTCAAATGTATTATCAGTAGATGGACCAACCACCACCGTAACCACCATCGTCCCCAAGCCCGATAATGGCGGTATTCAGCTCTCCTCTAACATGATCAGGAACTGCCACAGTAGCTCTGCGCACTAAGAGTGAATTTGGTGATGCTGACATGACATTTGTAGAACGGTTAAATCCCACGGGTTGGTTTCCTGGGCGAGACATTACTGTAGGGCCCGCTCGGGTGCCATTTGTGGCTGAGAGTTGCGGGCCATGAGACGCAGCCGAATTATTGGAATTAGTTGGTCCGGCTGATGGTTGACCACCAGCAAAATTCGGGTCTAAACCGTTCAACTCCTGAGCAACATGTTCCATGATGAAGGGCCGAAACTGTGGACAGGGTAACGAACCTCCAACTGTAGGACCGCCTTTCGGTGGTGTTGCAGGTTGCAACCAAACTTGATCACCCGCAAAGCACCTCATGTTAACCGCAAAATATTTCCGGTATATTATCCGAATCCAATACGGGCCACGAAGAACAAACAACACATCAATCGCTAACAGAGAACAAGGAACGATTCCCAGGCCACCTCGGCTAGCCACAGTAGCAGCAGTTAACATGGCAGATGCACTAGGGTTTCCACCAGGACCCGTATCGGGACCAGAGACATGACCAACTTTTGGGTTTGCACCATTTGGCATCTGCCCATTAACATTTTCTCTTGATAGTGTCGGGACAGATGAAGCCGCACCAGAAACTATAGAAATCAGATCAGCCCATGCAGGACGTGTTGCAGCAGCAAGAGCATGCAAAGGTCCTACTGTCAGACGAATGCAGTCCAAAAGAGAGGAAACTTCCATCCCGTTGATAAAATCCTCGAGAAACTGAAAAAAAAAACAGAACTTTAATCAATCAATCAATCACAGTTTAATACCTGATAAAGGGATAAACCCATCTGAGTTTTCGCAGATTAGTACCGAAACATTCTTTTGGATGATTAGAGGCTTACACTTATTAAAATTTACCAAAAAGTAGACTTTTAATCTAATTTGCAACATAATGCACATGTGCATATGATTTAATACAATATCATTTACAATCAACATAATGCACATGTGCATATAATTTAATACAACATCATTACAGTAAGTATAATGCACATGTGCATATCATTTAATACAATATCATTTACAAAGTATATACATCAGTCAACATAATACCTTTAGTCACAAATTGAATGAATTGCAACTCTTGATGTTCTGTATTTGTAGGTGTATTATGACTGTCAACTGTATTCTCAGCAGATGGACCAATAATGTCACCAACAATGTCCGCATCAGATGTTTGAGGAGGATTATCAGAGAATGTATGAGGAGGAACATCAGATGTAAATGGTGATGTAGAGGATGCCGTAAACAGAGGATTATCAGAGAATGTATGAGAAGGAACATCAGATGTAAATGGTGATGTAGAGGATGCCGTAAACACCGTTTCCGGCTGCCGCCGCCGTGAAATCTGGTGAGTTACGTGATCGCCGTCGGCCGCCATCATAAGCACCGTGCCAACTGTAACCACCGTGAAATACGTGAACACCGGCTATCCATATGCGGTGAAAACCACCGTGCACGACTCTCCGCCACCGTGAAATCGCCGTGAATGCCTCTTAGCCGAGTGTGGAGACCATAAATTGGTGAACTACTGAAACCCTAAAAATGGAGACAACAGGAACGCTGGAAAAAGAGGAACGCTGGGAAAAAAAAGGAACGCGTGTTTTTTTTGTATAAACATAACATAATTACAAAAATGCCATGTGTTCACACTGGTTCTCGCGGTTCTCGCAATAAAGGGTGGTTCCTAACGGATCCTTATCGTATATATATATATATATATATATATATATATATATATATATATATATATGGGTGGGGTTCTAGAGTGAACACTAGTGTATTTGCGAACAGAGTGAACAAATCCTGGCCATTGATCTATACACGTGTATGGCCAGGATCTCATCATCAAATCGTAAAATACACTAGTGTATTTCAACATCAAATCATGGCCTCTGATCTACACACGTGTATGGCCAGGATTAGTTCACTCAGTTCGCAAGCTACACTAGTGTTCACTCTTGAACCTAACCCCTATATTATATATATATATATATATATATATATATATATATATATGTATGTATGTGTATCATCGTTTAGAAACTTACCGAACATCTAAATCATGCATACGGCATGTTAACAACGAAAACTGTCCAATTAATATATTTCACCAAGTTAAGCATTTAGATATATATATATATATATATATATATATATATATATTTGTCTATTGATTCACCATTTTCACATAAATTTATCGAATAATCGTTTATTCATTTTAGAAACTTACCGAACATCTAAATCACGCATACGACATGTTAACAACGAAAACCGTCCAATTAATATAACTCACCAAGTTAAGCATTCAAATATATTTATTTATATATTCGTCTATTAATTCACCATTTCCACATAAATTTATCAAATTATCGTTTATTCGTTTTTTCCAGGAAATGATATCAAATAATTGATATTCTAGGGCTTTCAAAACATATCTATATTTTCAACAAAATATATCCGAAACTTGGGATTTGATATATAAATACCATTTCTCACATAAAATCATAGATTTTCTAGAAATTATTCATATACATTTAGGAGCTATAGTTCATGAAAATGATGTTTTTAAATCATCAATCACCAAGTCTTGTATTTACCCTTTAAAACAACCATCTAAACCATAATAATCATCATCCAATAACAATCTAGTAATAAACATCACCACACATAGTAATTTCCATGCAAATTACACATTTTTAACATATGAAATTTGCCATTTTCAACATGTTTATATATTCATCATCCTAAATCATCATAATACCCAAAACTAAGTGTGTTCATGCTATTTCATGTCACATGCGTCATCAAAAAGATCCATCATGCCTCATAGTTCATACCATATTAGCTTTTTAACATATTTTCAAGTACATTCAACAATTTCCCCGTCAAACACATACATATTCACAGATTCGTATACATACACACACATACATTTCTAAGTGAAAATAACTATAGAAACAACATCCCAACAAGTATCATGATCAACATCATCCAACACATAAACATATCTCGTGTTTTACCACACTTTAAGCTTACAACATCAACACACATATGATCAACATCCCAACAAGTATCATGATCCATCATCCAACACATAAACACATCTAGTGTTTTACCACACTTTGAGCTTACAACATCAATACATACATGATCAACATCCCAAAAAGTATCATGATCACCATCATCCAACACACAAACCACACTTTGAGCTTTCAACATCAAGACATACACCCCACAACTTACATATACACAAACATCCATTTTGTTTCCATTTTAGAACTTGTTTTGCAACAACACAAGAAAACACCTCACTTGGTGATAAATCTTGCACAAATAAGACACATGTACAAGAATCAACAAGAGGAGGTATTAGAGATTACCACTGAACTAGCTAGGGAAAATACACAAGTGGTATGGGTGGGGTCTTTCCTTGGACTTTGAGGTGTAGCTCCAAGTTATGCTCCAAGATTCCAAATAACACTTCAAAATAGGACTATTCAAGCTTGTTTTAATGTGTTTATGAGTTTGAAATGGTGGGAAGGGATGGCGATGGTCGAGCCATGAAGTGGTAAGGGAGGGAAGAAAAGATTTCTTGCAATGTGTTGGTAGAATGAAAGACAAATTAGCTCCAAATCCCTTTAAACTTAACACAATCAGCAAAATCCATCTAATCCTTAAAAACATTGAGAAGCATGGGTCTTGGATGGTTAAACACGCAACAAGAAGCATGGGTGCTTTGGGGGAGGGGGAAATTCTAGGCCGTAAAAGGGGTAGGCATGAATGGTATATTTTAAGCTTTTTGAATCATTATCTCTCCTGAAGACTAGTCTAGTGGTTTGGTTTTTCTCAAATGGATAATTTAATCTTGTTAACTACCAATTAGCGTTTTAAGATTACTAGACATTGTTAATTAGACAACTAGACATAGTTTGGTGAAAATTGATATTTAGTGATGTTAATCTATGACAAAATTAACAATAACACATGAAAACCAGAAAATACGACATCAAATCATCTATATAAGGCTTTTATTTAATTTTCTCATCAAATCACATAATAATGTCATCTAAATAATGTTCCAGGTATTGGAACAATTCCAGTTGTTAAAAATTTACCGGGTGATTACCAATGTGCGTTTCATATATGTTTTTATCATTACATGATATGATAATATCTAACGATTACCAAATGCAAACCTATGCATTTAAAAGGGCTTTGCTGGTTGTTTGGCAACTTCTGAATGATTAAGTGCTGAACCAGTAAGAGGTCTAGTAAGAGGTCTGAACCATTAAGTGTTAAACCAGTAAGAGGTCTGAATCATTAAGAGCCAGTATAATGCTTAACTGTTCAGAGACAAATGTATAACTAATTCATATTAGAGGTCTTAACCATTCAGACTCAGTATAATGCTTAACCATTCAGAGGCAAATGTCTGAACCATTCAGGCATCTACTCGCGAAATAAACAGTCTGAACCATTAAGTGTTGAACGAGTAAGAGTTCCGAACCATTAAGAGTCTCATTAAGAGCTAAACAAACAACCCCTAAGTCTAAATGCACACAGTTAATGTAAACTTGTATGATTAAGATGTACGGATTAATCTGAATATTTGTAGGGTGTCACATTTAACACCTAACTTTTCACTTGTAACTTAGAAGGATTTAAAGTCATACTATTTTTTCGTATGTGTGTGTTTGTGGTGTGTGTGTGTGGGAGGGGGGGGGGAGGGACACAATGCCACTATATCACTAGGTCATTGGTGTTTTCTAACATTATTATTATATTATTGTTATTATATTTTTTACTATATCACTATATCATTATGTCATTGTTGTTTTCTAACATTATTACTATGTTAATGTTATTCACTTAATGATAGTGTTATCTGAGAATTCTAATAAAATTGTTATTTAATACAGTTAAACCTTAGGTTTATCATTTGGGTTCACGAAAATACTACAAATTGGCAAACGAATTACGTACTCAAATAAAAATTTGGTATCTACATAACCTAGAGTATCCAAATTTTATTACCTTAATTTTATACGACTAATAAGATTCTTGAGTTGTTTCAGCTTATACATACTTACGTCTACAAAAGAAATAAAGCAATAAGTTCATAAGATTCATTCATTTTTTTCTGAATAATAAAATTAAAGAAATGAAATCCAACCAAATTGTGAATTTCATTCTGTTTTTTATATCCTCATTTCCCCATAATGTGTTTAAAATTATGTTCTAATAAATTAGCTTCTAGATCTACACGTAGCGGTATAAACTAGCCGATTCATTCGTGAACTACTTGAAGTCAGCTAGCTAAAACTAAAATCAAGTCTAATCTAAAGAAGCTCGATGTCCATACTTCATATATAGAGCTTGGCATGCCTCATCTATCTATTATACTAAATGAATTCTCTTAGGCCACAAGGGCTATTCTTAGCCAATCATTTTGATGATGTGGACATGCTCTAAAGGCTGATAATTCACTATGGGCGGCAATCTCTTTTCCTCTATACTCCATCAATCCTTCTCACGTACGTTTCTTCAAACCGCCATCTCTCTCTCTTCTTTTTCCATTTTTATTTGATCTTCCATACACGCACATTATTCACATTCATCTTCCACCGCTTTCTCTCTCATCTTGATTTTCAGAAAATACTGATTCCAATTTTAGGGTTCTTCCATTCCAGTATTGTTGATTGCATCTATGGCGATTTTTCAAATCCTAGGTTTTTTATCTAAGTCTAATTGATGACAGGGATGTTCGTGTTCAACTACAGACCATCAATTCAAAAACCCTAATCATCGGTCACCTGGTTGATTCCGAAGGTTAGTAATTTCTATCTGTAGATGCATTTTTTATTATATTTCTGCTATGATTCGTGTTGTCTGTTTTTGTGGTTATAGTGTGTATGATGTATATGGGTATGTGATCTATAAATTTCTCTATTTCCAGTGGGTTTTTTTTCATTTGTTCATTTTTTCCATCGTTTAGGGTTTATAAACAATATTTTTGTTTCGGATTTATTCATTGTTTAGGGTTTTAGAAACTTGATTTGTGTTTCACATTTGAATAATTCGCCGGTTCGATTTGTTCATCGTTTAGGCTGAGTGATGGAGCTGGTAACAAATCAGACTTTCAATTATCGTTATTTAGTGGGTTGCAGCTGCGATGGGGTCGATTTAAAGGTGGCACGGTGGTAGATTTGAGGCAAATCTAGGTCACGACAGAAATTGAGAGCACTGATCAACAGAGAAGCCATGCCCGTACAGGTTTTTCCTACTCATTCTCCTTATTTATTAATAAATTTAAACATAAATATCATATCAGCAATTATTTTCAGTGGGAAAAGTTTGTCCAATTGTGGAAATTGAAGCTAGAGACCATATCTGGTGTGCTAAATACCTCCTTGAGGTGAACCATCTAAATTTTCATAGTTCTTAACTATGAAGTATTCAGACATTTTATTTCAATCATAATATACAAGATTCTTGGACACCTTGCTGAGTCTTTGCGTTACAAGCTTTTTCTCCCAACCAATAAAATGCTAATCCATCATGATCTAAGTTGTCATTAACGGTTTATGAGTTTAATAGGTCTAATAAAGCACGTAAAGCTTGATAAGAATCTATCAGTTGATGCTATGTTGACCTGTTTTCGCCAGCTTGCTATGGTTTTCTGAGGTTTGTTATGGACAATGGAGCTAAAGGGTTCGAGGTTTGTAAATATATGGTTATTTTTTATTTTCTGTGTTGTTTTTATGGCAAACTATTACATGTGTTAACACTATTTGTTCACTACTCTCAGGTGATTGTTAGAAGAAAGCTTAGGGCCTGGCGTGCACTATGATGATTGATGGTCTAAGAAATAGTTTAACTCATGCATGGTAAAATTATAGGGGGGTTATTTCGGTTTTATTGGGTTATCATGAGCCCGACTTATGGTGTTAAAAATGTCCGTTCGAATATTAATATTTGGGGCCACCTTTGCGTTTACATCTGCCTTCTTAAAAATGATATCGCGGTCTACAGGTCATTTCTATTCTCATCTTTGTATTAGCAGTTTATCAAACCTAGAGGAATTAGGTAACAGTTGATTGGGATATTAATCATACGCCTGTTCTTTTCGTTAAGAACTCTAAATGCAAAAGTTGAGTCTTGAAATTTTACCTCATTGACCTGGTAAAACTTTTTATTTTGTTATTTGTACTGCCATTTACTTTGTTATTTGTACTGCCATTTACTTTGTTATTTGATCGATTATGCACTTCTTTATCTCAAATCAATACCGATTAAAGTTTGCATTCGCCTGCAAAATTGGTGAAGCTGAGATAATTCTGTGTAAACTGGGAAATTGAAATTTTGGTCTCCACAGATAGTGTAAAACAGTATTTAAACTATCTGAATAGGCCTATGTCTCATCCTATGATGTACACACTTGAACTCTGGTTGTTTTTAAAAATAACACATAATATAAAGTATTAGTTTATTATGGATAAGGCATGGTTTAATGTTGTTTCTAATTTGTTTTTTTTCCCTTGCAGTAGTACTTATGGAAGCATACCTTCCCTATTGGGACATAGGTGTGTAGTACAATCATCTATACCTTATATTAAAACAAAACATCTTTGGGCACTTGGCATTCACTTATACTACTCATTGCCTGTAATCAAGGTCAGTTTATCTGCTATTCTTATTTTATTTTTTCCCTCTATTTCATAGTTTAATTGTTGAACACGTGAAAACTAATGGTAAGTCGGACTTAAGACCCTCCAATTGTGTGCTAGGTTCTGATAACTTTAAATAATCAATTATAAATACCACCCTGATGTTAATGCTTATGTTTGTTTAAATCTTATGATCCTGAAGATATGATTATGTTTTTTTCTATGTGGAAGCATGTTCTAGAGTAAATTAGGGTTCATAGTTAATATATTATAGTTGGGCGCTTTCAGTTTCATATATTTAGCCATACACAAGCGTACATATCGAGTTGATTGATGGAATTATTGGAAAACTAATACTTTAGTGATTTAGCTTCTTCATGTGCTTATGTTTATCTGCAGTTCTAGGGGGTTGCAAGATAATAAACAAAGGTTTATTTGATACAACTAAGCTGTTTATATGCCTCTGTTTTAATTTATTTACAATTGAACCTTTTCTTAATTTAAAAGATGTTTGCGATCCCTTACGGTTAATTAGTCAATTGTCACTTAATGCTCTTTTGATCTTTATATGTATTGAACACAAGTTTTTTGCATAGGGTTGTCTTTGGCTATATCTGTGGTTTGATGATAGCAACTTGGTGCAATTCGTTAGAAATATATTTGTTGTGGGTTCAAAAATATAAAACCTTTTCGTTTTTATAACGTTAAGTTTCATTCAGATGTTCATTTAAACCTCTAGGGATCAAGTATTTACAAAACATTACTTCAAATATCATGATTACATGAAAGTTAGTAATTTTTTTCACTAAAATGCTCAATTATTTGCACAATTCTCTGGTAATTGAACATGTCGATGATTATGTGGCAGTTCCTGCAGCAGGTGCACTTGGTATGGGTGACCAATGATCTGCTCAAATTCCAAATGCTTAGTGGGCTGGTGACATGGCACCACCGTTGCTCAAGGTGCAAGTGGTTGAAGGTTAGACTCAACGATATGAGAAGACATAGATGTGGCAGAATATAGGTTGGTCTTTGTGTTGTCCATGATCCTTATATTTGAAGTTAGTTGATTATTAATATATATCGTTCTTAGTTTGGCCATACTTAAAAAAAATCACCAGACTTGAAGCTTGAAAGAAAAATCAAAATTCGAAACTGGTTTGGCTCTACGCGGATGTTGTAGTTTCAAGTGTAAGTTCGATGTCTATGGATTACTGAATTCGATTGATTCTGATTAGTTTAGCCTAAATTATATATTAACTTCTTCTAAATAAAATGATTTAAGATAAGATAAGCATTTACATGAACATAGGCGACTTTGACCCAATGAAACCTGCTCGGCCCGTTTGAATCATTTATCTTTGACTACGTTAAAACATTGACCATTTTATTAATTTCTTCTATGTTAACGGAGGATGTCACGTTTACACATTCTTTAAACCGATATCTCAAAATTTATATAAAAATTTGCAGATGAGGAACGGTTTTGGGAATCGGTGTGGAGGGCATATTTATGATGGCTATGAGTACGCGATGACGCCACTCAATGACCCAAGTATGTATGATGCAGCTTATAGAGCTTATCCAATGTATGTCATTCATCAACAAGTCAACTAAATGAGATGTATGCATGCCCTTAAAAATTGTTTAATCGCCAAGTATTAGCTGGATAGAATTAACTTTAAAGCTACATCATTTACCAGCATGGCCAAGCAGAGGATTCTCTTCAGGCTTCAGTACCAGCCTTCTTAATACCTCACCACCTAATTGACTCGGTTCAAGGGAGATGGTAAGTTATTGAGGACGTGTATGTGATATATAACTTCTTAAAACTCTTTAAATTATCTCACAAATTTAACTACGCTACAGGGCATGAAAATTACCAGTAGTTAGTGGGTTGAGCTGGAAAACGAGTGCCGATGGAAATGGGTATTTTGGTACGGCTAACAACCGGCCGGGTTGGGTTAGCTCACTAACCTTTTTTCTATTTTTTTTTATATAAATAACTAATGCATTATTATGATTACTAAAACAATACTATTACTATTACAATTATAATTACAATCTAACTCTTTTAATAAAAAGATTAAGGCGTGTGTGTCCACTGAATATAGAGTTTGAGCAATCTTCAACCCATTTAAGTGGTAGCTTTTAGTCGAAAAAACATGCAGTTTTGGGCAGTTTTTAGTCGAAAGCAGAAAAAACGTGCTGGGCAGTTTTGTCGAAAAAAACTGGTTTGCAGAAATAAACATGCAGAAAAAAACCGGTCTGCAGAATTTATTTAAAACGTTGCATATTTCGTCGAAAAAAACTACATTTTGTTGGGCATTTTTCAAGCAAAAAAACAATCAGTTTTGTGGTGTTTTTAGTCGCAAAAATATGCAGAGTTTTGGGCAGCTTTTACACGAAAAATTGCAGAGTTTTGGGCCGTTTTTAGTCGAAAAGATATGCAGTTTTTGGGGGTTTTTAGTTGTAAAAATCTGCAGATTTTTTGGTAGTTTTTACACGAAAAAACATGCAGAGTTTTGGGCATTTTTAGTTGAAAAGCTGCAGTATTTTGGGCAGTTTTTTTCCGGCAAAAACGGCATTTTTTTGTCGAAAAAAGCAGCCGTTTTGGTTTTTTTTGTTGAAAAAATTGCATAATTTTTAAAACAAGAACAATAAACATAAACTTTGATTCATTTATAAAACGCTAATATATGATGCTCGTGTCTTTTTAAATAGATAACTCAATCATGAGTCATAGGGTTAGTTTGATGGAACTTTAATATTTAACATGCAAACTTCATCATGTCATTTCAATGTATTACCTGATTTAATTGTCTTCTTGCCTTTAGTAGTTTTTTATGGTTTTACTTCGATATGCCCTAATTTCATCCCTAGGGTTCTTAATTCATAGGTTATACTGTTATTTTCCTCGTAATTTGTTCACATTACGTAATATATTTAGTCAGGCATTTGATTTTAATGGTCACTACTAATTTCCATGTCAAACTTTGTATGAGATTTTGATAATAAGAAGTTAAAAATTGTGGGTAATAAGTATGAGATTCTGGTAAAAAAAGTGTAGGGAAATTGATTGATCATGAAATTCCTTAATATGGATCTTCATCTATTTTATTTTCAATCTGTGTTTAGTTAAATGATTGTGGGCAAATTGAGCTTTAACGAGACGATTTTATTGTTTTAACATGTTCGTCTATATCTCCTTTCTATATAGAAGGGTATTAATTCATTTGAAAAACAAATAGACAGAAGTCGGTGTATGTTAATATTCTGTATTCAGACTAACTGATTAATTTGGTTAACCGAATCTGATTTTAGGTTTGGAGTTGAGCAAGAGTACACTTTGCTTCAACCAGATGTGAAGTGGCCTTTGGGATGGCCTGTTGGAGGCTACCCTGGTCCACAGGTACTATTCATCATTTTTTAATCAAATTTGACACACCACTTATACATATAAAGTTTAAAATATTTTGGACAAGAAGCTTCGGTTTTGATCCGAACCCATTTTGACATGCCCATTTTGCCACATATAGAAACAACAGTTGTTATTTTAATCAACTTATATATATATATATTAAAACTACAGGGTCTATACTACTGTGGTGCTGGAGCGGATAAGTCATTTGGAAGAGACATATTAGATGCACATTACAAGGCTTGCTTATATGCCGGAATTAACATCAGTGGAACCAACGAAGAAGTTATGCCTGGACAGGTTTTTTCCTACTAATTCTCTATATTTATTAACTAATTATTATGATATCATATACAGATATATCATATCAGCAATAATTATTTACATTGGGAATTTCAAGTTGGTCCAAGTGTGGGAATTGAAGCTCGAGACCATATCTGGTGTGCTAGATATAGGTTTTTTAGATCTAGGTTATTAAGAGGTTGATTTTAAAGATTTGCTTGATTTTGTTGAGTGTGATAGTTTGATGGGTTTTTTTTTATTTATAATGTGTAGGTAGAGGTGCACAAAATAACCGCTTAGGTGGTGTGTAGGTAGCAAGATAGGTGGTTTGGGTAATGGTTCAAAATTGGTTCAGGTTGAAAGGGGTCGTCTTTTATTACAGGATTGAAATGTTTATTTTGTTTTCATTGTTAAATTATAAATATGATGAATGCGTTAGTTATGATTAAAATCTAAACCTTGAGTTGAAAAATTTTGGATGCTATATCGTATGAAGTATCACATAATCACCCTTTATGTACATTATGCTAGAGTTTTGAACTATCGATTTTTACTCCACAGCATCACAAGAAGCTAAAAGTTCTGGACTTGGGAGACTTATTATTGGATGGTGGTGAAGAGAGTGTAGATGGAGATCCAAACATGTCAATGAACTTGCTTTATGTTGTTGGCACGGTCAATGTTGCGTATCTTGATGAACTTCGGAAGGCGAGGCTTAATCTCGACATTAGTGACTCAAAAGGAATAACCCCTTTTGTAATCTAATTATCTATTTATACTATCATCTTTCTAATAGCGATCTATTGGGATGGAGGAAACGTCTGCCACATCTCACCCTTCCCAGCCCTACTTTATGAGTAAGACATACTGAGAATGTTGTTTGTTTTTATTTTGCTATCTGATCGCATTATGCTGTTTTTTTGAAGGCAACTAAAACTGAAAAGCTCAATAGGACAGTTGATCTCATGCCTGGGTGGTTGAGCATGAAGAATCCAATAAAATGAACGCCAGAAACATAAGCATGGTTATCGCCCAACATGACTCAGGTAAATCTTTTTAAATATTCATATTAATGTCCACAATCCTTATCACATACTAAAACCAAGGTAAGATTTTCGTGGAGTTGATGCAGAGAGACAAATGTTAATAAGTCAACTCCCTATAATTCTTCAGGTAGAAAGAAGACTGGGTAGCCAACCAACCTAAAAATATAAAATTGAACAACAAATCGGTATCAGGATCTGCCTTCAGGTGACCTTTAATTTGATTTTAATTTCTCTAATCGTTTTTTCTTGATTTGATTCCATTTAGTAATTGAAAATCAGTGATTCGTTTGAAAAAAAAAGATTTTAGGTTAAATTTACATGTAATATATTTTAGTCTGTTATACATGAGGTTTTGCTTTGTGTGTGAAAGGCACAAAGCCATTGCCATGGTTGTGGCCTATGTCATTAAAGCGGTTTATGAGGATCAAATCTTTTTTGTAGAATATGAATCATCAGTTTATGGTGGGTTAATGTTTAAATGATCTTAACCTGCTCTTGATATTAGCTTATCGAGTCAAATTTTTTAGTATGAATTTGTACTTTTCTTCTAGCACATTGTAGCTTGCACTTGGCCTCATCATTAACTCACACACTGTTGTGTTGAACCCATTAGTACATTTATCAGATTGGATCTTGCTTCAGCAAACACGTTTTTGATCCCCAAGGTTATGACATGGGCACATGGCTGACTATTATGATGATACAAGTAACGCATTGTAAATGTTGTTGACCCCACCCCTACCTATGTGTTCTACGCATCATTGTTTATTTATTTTTAATAGAGGCTGATCTCAAGAGGGAGTCAGAGAGAAAAAAAGAGCAAAAGAAAAAGAAAAACTAGAAAACCGAGTTTCTGTCTGGTGGAACACAGGCTGCAGTAGCTATTCCGACATCAAAAGTCCTTCCAATTCAAGGTAAGCGCACACCAAAGAATGATTTGTCCACTTGGGAACGAATTCTTAATTATTGATGTTTGGTGTTATTTCTGCAGTTGTTGTTGGGTTAATGTTGATGTTTCAGGTCGTTTCGGGTCGAGTACGGGACAAGTCGGTCATGGATCAGGAGATTAGCGGGACACGTATGATGGGCCAACATGTACGGGCCTGGTTATGGAGCCAAATAGCTTGAGGTTTTGCTTTACATAATATATTTTAGTCTGTTATACATGAGGTTTTGCTTTGTGTGTGAAAGGCACAAAGCCATTGCAATGGTTGTGGCCTATGTCATTAAAGCGGTTTATGAGGATCAAATCTTTTTAGTAGAATATGAATCATCAGTTTATGATGGGTTAATGTTTAAATGATCTTAAGCTGCTCTTGATATTAGCTTATCGAGTCAATTTTTTTAGTATGAATTTGTACTTTTCTTCTAGCACATTGTAGCTTGCACTTGGCCTCATCATTAACTCACACACTGTTGTGTTGAACCCATTAGTACATTTGTCAGATTGGATCTTGCTTCAGCAAACACGTTTTTGATCCCCAAGGTTATGAAATGGGCACATGGCTGACTATTATGATGATATAAGTAACGCACTGTAAATTTTGTTGACCCCACCCCTACCTATGTGTTCTACGCATCATTGTTTATTTATTTTTAATAGAGGATGATCTCAAGAGGGAGTCAGAGAGAAAAAAAGAGCAAAAGAAAAAGAAAAACTAGAAAACCGAGTTTCTGTCTGGTGGACCACAGGCTGCAGTAGCTATTCCGACATTAAAAGTCCTTCCAATTCAAGGTAAGCGCACACCTGTCCACTTGGGAACGAATTCTTAATTATTGATGTTTGGTGCTATTTCTGCAGTTGTTGTTGGGTTAATCTTGATGTTTCAGGTCGTTTCGGGTCGAATACGGGACAAGTCGGTCATGGATCAGGATATTAGCGGTACACGTATGATGGGTCGACATGTACGGGCCTTGTTATGGAGCCAAATAGCTTGAATGGGTCGGATAAGTGTTAAGTTATAACAGATCAGGAGTATCATGGTTGCCTTCTATTTTGAGTATCATTATGCCTAATCTTAAAAAATGTTTTGGAGTAAATTAAACCGATGGTCAATGGAATGGTCAAAGTTCATAGATGGTCAAGTGGAAAAGTCATATCATTTCTTTGTTTATTCATCATTGACTGTTTAATCATATCTTATTTTTAACTAATTTAATCATATCTTATGTTTAATTATGATATGGGTACCAATGATACTGGACAAGCCATACCATCAGATACCGGTAAATGGTAATATTACTATACTATTGTTTTGTTTATGCATATGTAATTGGTGGCTGACTCGGTTTATGCCATGCAGGCTGACACGGTTATTGGTAATATTATGTTTGTGTTGCAAAAAAAAAAAAAAAAAAAAAAAAAAAAAAAACACTCTTAACTTTGAGCGAAAGGCTAATGAAATATATGTTAAGCACACATTGAGCCTAACAGAAGCAAAGCACTCAGTGTGTTCCAGTTTATCTTAACCCATTTGGAAAACATATATGTTCTCATCAAGTCTCAACGTAGAGAAGGTAACTTCTTATGTAAACTTATGAATTATTTTTCAAAAAAATTATTATAAAAATTGGTGATTTGATTTATATTTCATAAATTTGTCCTTCAATTTAAGGCAATACATGATTAAGGAATGCCAATGTACTATATATATGTGTGTGTACTGGTCATATGACCCAGTATGGGTCAGATCAGCAGCTCTTGGGATTTCGGGCACTTGATTTCAGTTTAAAAACTTTAAAATGATGTACTAACTTGCCAATTTATTAATCTTCATTTAAGGTTTGTTTAGATTTTAAATAGCACGTCATTAAAATTAAATTCATTGTGGTTTTTATATCCCCATTAGTTGATAACTCTAAAATCTTATTCTAAATGCCATTATTACATGATGTAAATGTAAACAAAAGTACTTTATTTGCAGTGTTTGATCATGATCCATATAATATTCTTATATAGATTTTGTTTTTTGTTTAGAAGGTTGTTGAAGTAACTTCAACAGAATGTAACTTACAGGTTAGGTATTTTAATAAATACTTTATAGTGGCGTAGTTTACAATTTGATTAATATTCTTCTGTTTGATTGATTATATGCGATTCGACTGACGTATTATATTAGTTTTGTAGAATTAGGGCTCAATTTGTAAGTTAGAGTTATTTTACTGCAAAATCAATAATAGCTAGGTTTTTTGCAATGGTATTTAATTTTGTAGCCTTATGGGTTTGATGAAAAATTGCAATCTTCATTTGTTTATTCTGATGATATGATAAAAAAAATATACGTTTAGGAGTGTTTGAGTATCATGAATGATTAATGACTCTTTGTTATTGCATTCTTGCTTTTTTAATATATGTTTTTGAACTCTTTTCATTGAATTTACGGTTCAAATGGGTTCTTACTTGAAAGTTGTCTGAAGTCTATTTTTAAAGCATATAATCTTCTAAATCGGTTTTATTTATAGATTTATATGGTTAGTGTAATAACATTGTTTTGAGTTTGGTTAAAAAATTATATCGGGCCATTTCAACTTAACCCATTTTGGCCCATACTAAATGATGGTCAATTTCAACATGGTCTAACTTTGACCCGTTACCGGCCGCACACATCTTGCCCCGCATTAAAGTTTAGTTTCCTTGGTTTCTGAACATGGTTTAAAAAACCCAACAAAGACACCTTGCAAAGAAAAGATATTATCGTCTCTTTAGAAATGAGGAAAAGATTCTTAAGCCATGTATGCTTAATATCATTTCTTTAAAAGACAATTGATACACTTTGTAGTTTTCAGAATTATCATTTTTTGCCCATTTTTTTAGCTCGAGCTTGAGTAGTCAAACTAACTGGGCGCTACACTGTAAAGCTTTACTAAAACTAATATGCAAGTGAATTGTATTGGTTTTGACCTGACCCGTTTCAACATGTAGAATTTTAAAAGGTTGGTTCTAAATAAGTGTATAAAGAAGTCTTTTAACGACTTGTGGTGTATATAGCAGTATTTAACGTAGGACGTTAACACTACATATAAAACAACCAATGTGTTTTCAAGGAGATTTTCAACGAATTGTGATCGTCGCATATTCATGTATTTCAATTTGTCGTGGTAATCTTAGAAATTCGTTTGTGTTTTAACGTGTATTCAATTATAACATTTATGTAAACGATGATGATGATAAGATATTATCTTTAATCAACCCGTGTAACACACGGGGTCTTAAGCTAGTGTATGTATATATAAACGAAAACAAACCTAATATTTATGTAAATATGCATTACTTTTTTTAGTATAATAAATATAGATTGATTCAATGGAAAGTAACTAAAAATAAAAGAATTCTTTATTTCATCAATCCTTTTTGACTTATGCCTTTTATGGCTCTTTATAAGATGCAAACACTATAAACAACCAAAAAGTCCATTTCTATTTAGGTTATTGACAACCATGATTATCTATCAATATCAAGAATTCGTTTGTGCCAACAAATCAGTTTAGACCTTTTTAATCGAAATACATATTTTAAAAACAGGATATAAGTAAAATGACTCTAAGAAACGACTTAAATTCATTAATAAAAAGTTAAATGACTTAAATTCAAACATTATAATATATAAAGAAATGAATGAAGTTAACTAAGTTATCCGTAGAATTACATATCTATCTATCTATACTTTTTATAAAAGGAGAAATCCAAGTGACATAAGAAAAGTTGATGTGTCAGCGTGAGAGCATGTCCAACAAGGCTTTTCTTATCTCATTATTACATCATAAAGCCTAATATATAAATCACTTTAAAATACATTTAATGTTCTATCGAACCACTGCTTGTGTATTCAAGTGTTAAAGGTCTGGCCCACATTACAAAGGGTAAACCACTGCCCATCTATAAGAAAGTAGCAGATAGTTCCTTTGGTAAACGTATACCTAGCAGCAGATGTTTTGAAATTGCGGGTAATTTGAATTTTAAAATGCATGGGGATATGTAATTTTCAATTAATGCATGTCACTTGCCAATAAACATCTGTTGAGATTCAAAATTCTGGCTCCACATTCAAAATTCAAAATTCAAACCATATATTCTAACCCTATAAATAAGGATTAATAATCTGGCTCCACATTCAAAGCTCTCCCACTCACATCTATGAGCGTGTCTCTCCCTCTCAAATGCATCTTTCTCGTGATTCAACCGCTAATTTCCGATTACACTTCTTTGTTCGAATGTTTCGTGATTATGTTTACATGTTATCGTTCTAGTATCATTGTTCCAACATCGTCCTTTCAATGAAGCTTCCCATCACACATCAACCTTTCAGTATCGACGTTACAGTATCATTGTTGCAACATCGTGATTAGTTGTATGTGATATCTTATTCGATGGGAGACTTCCATGGTTTTATAGAAAGTCAGATGTAGTACAACAGTTCTGTTTCGCCCTTTGCATGTTAGGTTTGTTACTTATTTTGACTAACTGTTGATGATCTGAAAATCATATTTTAGCTACAAAAATATTGATTTGCTCTTTCTCCAAACAACTAATTTATAGCTTACATAAGTTATCCCCATTCATGTTTTAGCTACAAAAATATTGATTTGCTCTTTCCCATATTTTTTAGCTTGAGGAAGAGTGGGTTATTACTGAAACTGAAAATGAAATTCCGACACTGAAGTTTTAGAATATTTTAAGATTCATGTTTATATTATTAAAATGAGCTATTACATAGAAAACTACAAATTTAAAGAAATATTTATAAAGGATTACACGCTAGAGTTAACTGTTAGGATCGGAGGCTGTCATGATTGTGCTTGTTTGTATAGATTTGACAAAACAATGAATATAAAATACGATTAAGTGCAGCGGAAATAAAAACAAACTTTGTGAACACAATCAAAAGAGAAAATAGTCTGGTAAACAAATGCTTCTCATTAAGTTGAATGATTGAAATACAAAGCAAATGATTACAAGCATGCTTACAAAACTAAGCTCCCCCTCAGCCTGATACCCCAAGGTTGGTTGCACAAGATGAAAGGATTGGACTGGAGAAGAAGAATCCACTCAGTCAATCGGATGTAACAGTACAGGGTACTGCTCCATTTATAGGCAAACCAAACCACTGAGGCATCTCAGCTGACGTCATCATGATAGTGACATCGAACGACCTAACAACCTACAAACACTGTTCTATACAAACTACTGATGTTTAACAACTGATTATAAGTACAATACAAAACAAGAGATAACTACTGCTTCACGTTCCGCTGTTGTAGCCTGAGCACTGATGTTGAGCATCAGTGCTTTCTTCAAAGGTGATCAGTCCTTGAATGGGCAGTGCTTGTGTCTTCAGCAGTACTTAGGAAACAACATTAGATAGAGCAACAGTGTTTGTCTTCAGCAATCTTTAGAGTTTCATCAGTGTTTGGTTCATCAGTTGTTATAGTGAGCAGTACTTAAGATCCATCAGCTATTAGATTACCACTGTCAAGGGGAAAGCAAAGTGTAAACAGCTGCTTATTCTGAATCCACTGTTGTGATCCGGTTTTTGGCTTTCATTATCTGTTCCTCTGGTAGGGTTCAATCCCAACAATCTCCCCCTGGAATAGATAATGCCAAAACCCTTCATTATTCTGGACCTTTATTCCTCATCAAAAGTTCCTTAGCTTGCCTTTTAAATTCTTCTTCAAATTCCTTGGAACTTAGGTCATCTTCATCCCTACACAATGTAAGTTCAAGGAGATCCCGCAAATCTTCAACACTAAGGCCTAGTGCTTCTTTCCTTGATATATTCTTCATTTCGCCATTGGATCTGACCAAGGTCAATACGTGGGTCTTTTGATCAGACATCCACATTAGTACTTTTAATCCTAATGGGTTTCTTGGGAGAGATTTATTTTTCGATGAGTTTGGAGATGTTGGCCTTGAGAACACTTGCAGACTTTCAGACATTCTTTTGAAGGCCATTTCAATGACATTGTTTGCTGCAGCTATGTCTTCTGCAGTATCTCTTTCAATTAGCTCTTGCCTCTCAATGTTTGTCATGCCTCTTGAAGTGTTTGGTGATGCAGGTTTGGTTAATACCTCTTTAAAAAGGTTTTGAAGTTTTACTGACGTATCTTCTTTTAGACCCATTTTCATGATGGTATCCTTGAAGTACTTAGCTTCCTTTTCTTTTACCTCTTCACTAGACAACTGTTTTCCTTCTTCTTGGTTTGACACAAGAATAGGATTATCTGCTGATTTGAATAGTTTTTGGAGGTTTTCAATCTGTTGTTCAAGCTTCATCATTTGTTCATGCTTCTTTGAAGTGCCTGAAACAGTTATCTTCCTTTTCTTCAGCCTTTCATAGGCTTCATCAGTCTGCTGCTTTGACCATTTTGATATGGCTTCAGAAGTATCCATTTTTGCATCCACCAGCTCCTTTTTCTTTCTTTTGTACTCAGCAGTTAGGTCAGCAATGAGCTTTTTGTATTTGCTCCAATTTGGAGCATTCTTCTTCTTTTTAGGATCATTCTTGATTCTATCAATCCTATCAGCCTCATGCTTTAAAGCCACTATTGGCCATTCTTCAAATTGGTTTTCTTCAGCAGGATAAAAATTTTCTTGCATAATGTATGCAAGAAGTTTTCTTCTCATCTCTTTTCGTTGATCTGCCTTTTCTTTGCTCAGCTCTTGAGCAAAATCTTTTATCTGTTTGACTTTTGTGAGCAGAAAATCCTATCTTTCAGCAATGGCTTCAGCACTTTGACCTTCACATTCAACCTTGGCTCTTATCTTAGCCTGTCTTGCTTTGAGCTCAAGGTATTCATCCATGTCTTCTGGGACTATGAAGCCAATGAGTGAAGGAAATCTTCTGTTTGAAGGATCATCATCAGTGTAGAATTGCCTCATCTCATTTTTGATAGCTTCTAGTTCCAGTGGATATTTTGCAGCAATGGGATCATATTTGTCCTCATTTTCCTGAGTAAGTTTTCTTTTTCTGGTATAGAGCTTTGCTGGTTGTGATGTGGGAATGGTGAGAGCAGTGGTGGATGGTTGATTAACAGTGGTTGAAACAACTGGTGTTTCAACTGCTGTTGTCATTACAACTACTGATATGTCAACAGATGTCTTCTGCTTTTGAGCAGGGGTTGTGATGGCAGTGGTTTGAGTGGTGATGAGTGACTGACTAACAGTAGTTGGAACAACTGGTGTTTCAACCACTATTTTCATTACAGCAGATGTTGTAACATCTGCTGTCTTCTGCTTTTTGGCAGGAGGTGATGATGGGGTGGCTGTTTTTGATGGCGAAGTTGTTGTTGGTGATGATGGTGGAGCAGTGGTTATGGTGGTGTGTGGTGATGTGGTGTGTATTGATACAATAGCTTTGGTTTGGCTATTTTCTAGCTCAATAAAGATGCCATCATCAATTCCTTTCTTTTTCCACTTGATCTTCTCCCCCTTTTTGGCATTATCTGGGAAGGGTTCATTCATGAAGAGGACAGTGGGAGGAACTTTTCCGGAAGCACTTTGTATATGAGCCTTGATAGCTTTAATATCTGCCTGAGTATCTTTAAATCTTGACTCCACCATGTTTGTCAGCTTTTGTACATGCATAGCATGCTGCTGATCAGCCATCTGCTTTTGTCTTCCCAGCGTGGTTGGAACATGTTCCATAACTCATTTGCAGCAGGTGCCTGTTGTGCAGGTGCTTGAGCTGGAGCAGCAGTGGATTGGGCTTTCTGAGCTTTTAACAGCTGCTGCACCATATCCTTTATTTCAGCAACTGCGGTTTCCAGGGTTTCAACCCTGCCCATCAATTCCTGATATTTGAATCATCACCCGAATTAACAGGATCATCTGAATCCCCACCAGTAGTGGTTGTACCAATGTGTGACTTAGGAACAGAGTCCCAAAAGTCATTCATTGATGCCCCTTGTTCTTGGTACTGGGGACTTCTTTCTTCAACACTAGATAACCTTTTAAGGGTACCAGAGGGCACTACATACTCACTGGTGGTTATCATAGGTGTTATTGTAGAAATTGCCTTCAAGGGAGTCTTATTAATGAAACAACTCGCCAAATGCAGATCTGTTGATCCAACATTTGTAGTTGCTGCTCCGCTTGAACTACTGACAGGAATTACTTGTAACTCCTGCAGTGTAACCTCCTCAGTTGTTGCTGGGATAGCAGAGATGTCAGCATCAGACCCAGTCACCTATGGGAGTATACTCTCAGTGATAGGTGATTGAGAGGAACTGGTTTGTGTCTGTGTAACATCAACTGCATGCAACAAAGGTATAATGGATGGCGGGAATGTGGGGGTGATGGTAAAGGAGTTGAAAGAGACATGTCCTTGGGATCAGTACTGTGGAAGATGGATCCGAGTGGGTCCAGAGCTTCATATTGTGGGGTCCCTGTACTTACAACCTGATCCTTTTGAGAGGATGCAGGAGGAGTTTGAGGCAAGGGTTAAGATCTTTCTTCCATCTGCTGTAAGGAAGTAGCAGCAGTGGTTATTGGTGACTTTTGTGCTGTCACCGGCATTTGCTCTGGGATCTCATCTTCCAGAGGTGCCTTTGTTTTGGGTTTGGGGGGCTTTCTGGATGTTTTCTTTTTGGTCTTTTTGGTGGTGGCAGGTGTGGGTTTCAAAACAGTGGGTGTGTTGCTTTGATCACCTGGAGTAGTGGGCTCAGCAGCCGATACCTGAGGAGCAGTTTCATCTGCTAAATTGTGCTCAGGCACCTCTGCTTTTGTTTTTATAGGTGCCAACATTCTAGAGAATGTTTCAGGTGTTAAACAGTTTATTTTAAAATGAACACCTTGTTTGGGCAATTTTGCATCTTCTTTTACAAATTTTTGTTCGAAATAATAGCTTAAAAACCTTGGGAAGAGCAGAAATGCTTTGCTATCAACATTCTTTACTAAATCATCAAAAATCTCCTGGGAATAATTAAAATTTTCATTATTTAAAATTGGATATCCCATGCATTGAATTTTTGATGGTATTTCATTAAAAGAAGTTGTTTTATTAGAAACACACATCAATAGAGTGTGAAATAAAAACCTTGGTGCAGAAGGGAAGAAACCTTTTTGTAAGGTATCCCTTTTTGGTTGCTCTGCATAACCCCTATTCATGAAATCCTTTTTCAACTCAGTTTTCGAAAAAGAGGTTTTACCTTCCAGATCATTGAGTTTTGAAGACTTCAGAAATAGATTGTGGAGAGATTTGAATCTTTTTACCCTGTATCGAGGAGTTGATGGCTGTGACAGTTTCTCCTTGTTTTTCAAGGGTGGCATTGTTCCAGAACTCTCTCTGGGTTTGTAAATAAATGGGAGGTCTGCTGTTAACAAAGTTTTATACTTTGATGCAGATAAGGTGTCAATGATGGAGTCGAAGGTGTTGTAGGTTGTGGGTTTTGTGAGTATACCCAAATAGTTGTGAGGAGATTTGTAACGAATTTATGTGGTTTCAGCGGCCATTTGAGTGGCGTCAGTGGGAGCGGAGGAAGAAGATGGTTTTGATTTTGATTTCGACTTTGATTTCGTCATTTTTGATGAAGAAGATCGAAAAATGTTTTTGGAGTTATGAGAGGGAAACTGCTTTGTGAAGAGAATGTTTGGAATTCAATTCGACAGTGAAACCCTATTTGGGGTTTTGATCAGGGAAAAAGGAAATACTAACGTGGCAGCGGTTATAATGATCTGACGGCTAAAAACTGACCACGTGCCAACCCCTGACGGAAGAGTAAATAATGGAGGACAGTTGTTTTTGGTGGCCACTGATGAAACAAGCATCAGTGGTTACAACGGTAATAAATGAAGCAGTGGGTGATTTTCACCATCAGTTGATGCTTTTACTACATCAGTGGATACAACACTGATTTTGAACATCAGTGCTTATCAGAAGAAAATGAGAACAGGGGTTGACTTTCAGCAGTGGACAGACTTTAGAGAGCAGATGTTGAGGTACGACAGCAGTTAAGGGAAAACAGTGGTTGATTAACTTAACAACTGTTAATGCAGCAGTGATTGAACTTTTGACAGTTAATTTGAGCATCTGCTTGTTCAGATGTGGAGATTTTGTCTTGTGTTAACACAATATCATGTCCAACATATGTTATTCTGCAGAAATGCTATACTCAACAATTTACATTTTGGATGTAAATTATCAAGATTAATTTGTCAGCAGTTTTTCTAGGAAATTATGTTCAAGGTTTACCTACTCTTCATTATTCCAGACAGTGGTTCAGCATCCCAGATGATGAAGACTTCTTTACTAATGCCACTCATTAGAACATGAGTATCTTAGTAGTTTAAGAATCTATTTGCAATCAATTTTTGACTTGTGAACAAACTTGATTTTGAAATGACCTTGACATATGTACCAGTTCCTTTTTTGATCAGTTTAAGGAAAAGTAATTTCACACAAATATCTGGTTTTATTTGAGAGAAACACCTTAAAGAAAAAAAAATCAATGGATATTTTGAAGGATGAACATCAAGGGAAACTGACATCTTTTCAAATAAGTTCACAATCTTATCATCTTCAAGTTTTATGACCATTGTTTGGGATCATTTTCTTATCAATTGATTGCAAAATCCTCTTCAAAGTTCAATCACTAGAATACTAATTTTACCTGAACTTTCCTGAATGAATGAATGCACACAGTTGCATGATGACCATTGTTTTCCCAACTTTGTACTCTTAAGTGTTTTAGATTTATACTCTTTTCTTTTGATTTCAAAAGATTTGAGATAAACACACTTTTGAGTTTTTGTAATTTTTCTTCTTCCCTTTTTACCCTTCCCATTCATAAGTACAGAAAATACTTACTGGGAGGTTTTCAATGAAAAAAATACTTAATCCAGAATCATTTTCGGCAATGTTTTGAGAGATCTGGCCGCATGTGAACATGTTTTATTACCAAATCTCACATTACTTATGATTTGGGTTATTTTTGACCCCTGACTTTCTTAATGTGTTTTAACATAGTTGATTTAGTCCTTTTGAGGATTCTGTTTCTCAATCTGCCTTTTAACACATAAGATCTCATGACTAAAGTTTTTTTTTCCTCTTTCTAAGTTAGCAAAACACTAATGTTTACATGAACATAGGTTTTGTTAATCTGAGGTTCATACTTTAGCATAAAACATGATAAAATCATCATAAATTCCATAACAACAGTTGAAATCAATTTTGAATGAAGATAGTTATACATAGTTGCCAGACCTGTTGTCAGATCTGAAAACTATGAGTGATTTGAGCATGAAAACACTTGTTATTTGAAATTTGTGAATCTTATGACATCTTGGTTGTTTTACAGAGTATCAGATTCATCATTTTGAACATGATTTCTCGTTGCTCTGTTTTTCAACTAAATACAATCAACCTTAGTATCAATGAATTTTGAGCTGAACTGTTATGTCAAATTAATTGTTAG
This sequence comes from Helianthus annuus, assembly GCF_002127325.2. Lineage (NCBI taxonomy): Eukaryota > Viridiplantae > Streptophyta > Magnoliopsida > Asterales > Asteraceae > Helianthus > Helianthus annuus. The sequence goes on along the minus strand of NC_035447.2, from coordinate 78,248,860 downwards.
ATCGAATTTGACTGTCCAGGCTCTAATACCAATTGTTAGGATCGAAGGCTGTCATGATTGTGCTTGTTTGTATAGATTTGACAAAACAATGAATATAAATACGATTAAGTGCAGCGGAAAATAAAAACAAACTTTGTGAACACAATCAAAAGAGAAAATAGTCTGGTAAACAAATGCTTCTCATTAAGTTGAATGATTGAAATACAAAGCAAATGATTACAAGCATGCTTACAAAACTAAGCTCCCCCTCAGCCTGATACCCCAAGGTTGGTTGCACAAGATGAAAGGATTGGACTGGAGAAGAAGAATCCACTCAGTCAATCGAATGTAACAGTACAAGGTACTGCTCCATTTATAGGCAAACCAAACCACTGAGGCATCTCAGCTGACGTCACCATGATAGTGACATCTAACAACCTAACAACCTACAAACACTGTTCTATATAAACTACTGATGTTTAACAACTGATTATAAGTACAATACAAAACAAGAGATAACTACTGCTTCACGTTCCGCTGTTGTAGCCTGAGCACTGATGTTGAGCATCAGTGCTTTCTTCAAAGGTGATCAGTCCTTGAATGGGCAGTGCTTGTGTCTTCAGCAGTACTTAGGAAACAACAGTAGATAGAGCAACAGTGTTTGTCTTCAGCAGTCTTTAGAGTTTCATCAGTGTTTGGTTCATCCGTTGTTATAGTGAGCAGTACTTAAGATCCATAGCTGTTAGATTACCACTGTCAAGGGGAAAGCAAAGTGTAAACAGCTGCTTATTCTGAATCCACTGTTGTGATCCGGTTTTTGGCTTTCATTATCTGTTCCTCTGGTAGGGTTCAATCCCAACATTAACACTTGCTAGGATTTCATAGACTTTGGCCTTTCTCCATGTGATTTCATGTTCTCTTTTGATTTTCAGGTCAGTTAGCATGTTGCAGATTTTCTGATCCTGTTTTAGAAGTTGTGTCAGAAACTCCTCGGCATTCTTCTGGAACTCTGATAGAGGAGAGTGGAGAACTTCATCGAGCAATGTTATGCTATTCCAGGTTTTGTTGTAATTAGTATCATTTATTATGTCGACTTTCCTGTTTAGTTCTTCGTCTGTTCTTTGTTCTTTGAGTGACCACATGGAGAAGTGTGTTTTAACATTGCTGGTGTCTGACCAGTGGTAAAAGCTGAAGTTTGCCATGTAGATTTTTTGTTGGTTTCTGATTTGGAACAATTTTTGACAGAAAGTGATTTGTAGGACAATTTGTTGATGTTTTGAATCAAAAGTAATCATCGGTCTTTTATAGAGTTTAAAAACGCGTCTACATGGTAAATCAAGAGGTTAATTGTAATTGTGATAATCTGATTTAGTTCTTTGAACTTCGAAATTTTGTCCCTTGGGTTTCTTGGTATTTAATTTTACAGTTTTCCCATAAAGTTGGGGTTTGGAAAGGTGTTTGCATTAAAAGATTGTTGTTATAAAATATACATTAATTAATATGTTTATAATAAATGTACACGTTTTCATAATACCAAATTTCAGTATATAAACTCATATCCTACGAAGATATCATAATTTCAGGAAAGTCGAGTAATATAGTTTATTCAAATGGCATCATTTACAAATGCAAAATCAGATGATTTTAAGCAGCGTTTTGTCAGGCAACTCGAGGAACAGGTGTATGAAGATAGGGCTACTCTTCAAGAGTTGAAGAGATGTTTTGATGGATTGCAAGTTGGCCTGTTCACTAGAGAGCAACTTTCAAGAGATCTTATGCGGATGCCTTCAACCTCTGTTCGTGAGCTTTGTGTTGTTAGTAATATAGAGTGTGGTGATAGAGACGTCGAGTTCATGGCGATGTTGAAGGACATACATCGAGAGGTTCGGCAATCGATGGAGTTGAAGCTAAAGTTTCTTAATTCTTGTTGTTATTGTTAGATTTGAGAACTAATGTTGTTCAGTATTTAATGTTATAATTATTATTATTGGAGTTTTAGTTTTAATGTTATGAATAAATGAATAAATTTTAGATTATGTTCATGTTGAATTGTGTTTGAACATGTTGTGTTTTGTTTTTAGTTATTTAGTTTTTGAGTAAGATTTAGATTATGTTCATGTTGGATTGTGTTTGAACATCTGTTTGGTAAGTCAACAGAGGTTTAATAATATGAAGGGTTGGTTTGATGGTGAACAGATGATAAAAAGATAAAACAGATGTTTAGAATTTGATCAGAAATAGCAGTTTTTGAAGAATTTGTGCTCCTACAAATTACAGAGAGTCAATACTTCTGTCACACCCCAACCGATGGCGGAATCATCGGGGCGCGGCACTGAGCGAAACAGATTGTCCAGAAGTTTCCACAACAACTATTATTACAAATTCAGTTAAATGATACGTCCCATACCGTATCCCAAATAAATAAACAAGTTATCATAGAAAGCAACTAAGCAAATAAATTCCGTTCCGACAACTCAGTTTCAATTATTGTTACAGACAATTACTTGCATGGATTATGGTGGTAATCATGTATTGCGAACCGTCCCGGACGGTCAACCCGCAGTCGTTGGTATCGATGGTCCCATGTCGATAATTAACATGCATCGTTTTCCTCTGTGTACGTGCCTAGTTATGCGTAAACTATTCGAACTCTATATGCTATTATCAAACTTGTGTGCTCACCTTTACATTTTATGTATTGACTTTATTTTAACGTATGTGACATGTGCTTAAGTTGCTAGGATGCTTAGGCGCATGGTGATGAAATCGAGGCTAGGGAGTCTAGATATAATAAACAATTGTCTGTAACAATAATTGAATCTGAGTTGTCGGAACGGAATTTATTTGCCTAGTTGCTTTCTATGATAACTTGTTTATTTATTTGGGATACGGTATGGGACGTATCATTTAACTGAATTTGTAATAATAGTTGTTGTGGAAACTTCTGGACAATCTGTTTCGCTCAGTGTCGCGCCCCGATGATTCTGCCATCGGTTGGGGTGTGACAGATTGGTATCAGAGCCATAACTATAGGGAATTAGGCAGACACGACCTAGTCCAGGTCGCTGTCTTAGAGACCTAGACTATAGTTAGGAACCATCAGACCCAGTTTATGTGCCGTATTCTGCAATTCTTCACTATCACAGCACTCAAATTTTCAACTAAAGTCAGGCGATTCAATCAGGAATAGGTGTGAAAACCGCAAACTCCCAACTAAATTTCCTGACTTATGGGGATTTTACTCCTTCATCTCGACATTTTGCCAATAAACGAGGAGAATTATACCAAAACAGGTGTGAAACCCCCATTTTGATGAAAATTCTCCTCGATTTTAGCTAAAACAAGGAAGAGATTGCTAAGCCAAGGGGTGAAACCCTAACCTTGGCAGTTTGTTCTGGACTTTATTCCTCTCACCAAGACCTCGACGGACTCCAACGACCTGAACTCACGAGTATGACCTAGGAAGCGCGTGTGGAATGCCCAAGAATCGAGGCAGAAACACAACCACTAGAGTCGAAAGTGATGACAAGTCTACTGTGAATAGTCAAGTTGTCTTGGGCAGTCGACGTCTAATAGCCGCAGACAATCTATCTCTCGATTTTATGTGTTTCGATCCTGATTACCGCAACCGCGTACCCTCATGACTCGTTGATTTTGTGTGTTTATGTGTGCTTTCCCTGTTTTTGTGTTTCTATTTTGGGATATTATTCGATTTTGCTATCATTTCAATCGACACACACGACTCGTACCATTATTCTATCCCCATTTGATCTCCAGTTATCGCAAATCTAGACTATATTACGATATGATGTGCTATACAACTAAGTAGGACGAATACGATACTATTCGATATGTTATACGAACGACACGCGAGCTTTGAAGGATAGGTTTCTGTGATTAAATGGTTACGTGCTTTCGTGGTTATGTGACTCTGTGCTTATGTGCTTCTGTGCTTACGTGCATCTGAGGTTTTGTGCATATGTGTTTACGTGATATGTGTTTCGACGTGATTCTAAGCTTTAGTTAATAGTAGACGTGTGAGGTGAGATTCGATTCTGTTGTGTTGAGTCTCGTGACGATGTCTGATGCAGACCATGTCGTCATCCGGACAACGAACCCCACTTACCCGCCAGGAAAAGAGGGACAGACGTCTCGCTGCTATCATCTCCAAGCAAGTGGCGAAGACCGTGAGTGAGGTGTATGAAAATGCCAGCAAAACGTCGAAAGAATCCCGAGCTGAAAACCCTAAGGATTCAAGAAAGGCTACTTTCAGCTTCAAGCAGTTCAAGGCATGCGGACCAAAAGAGTTCACTGGCGCAGATGGTCCAACAGCCATGTTTCACTGGTTTGACTCAGTCGAAGTCACTCTGCGCCAGAGCGGATGTCCTAAACATCTCCGCACTCTCAATGCTACAGGCGTCTTCCAGCCCCGTGCTCTAGACTGGTGGCCAGCCGAACGAAACAAGCGCGGAAATGATGCAGCTTACGAGCTAACATGGGAGGAGTTGAAGGCAATTATGACCGACGAATTCTGCCCTCCTCATGAACGCCAAAAGCTGGAGGACGAATTCTGGGGAATCAAGCAGAAGGATGGAGACAACACTGCTCTCACTGCTCGCTTCAAGCAGCTTAGCATCATCTGTCCTGATCAAGTCAAGACCTCATATCAAGCCATCAAGAAGTACATTCGAGCTCTGCCCGACTGTGTAGCCGACTTTGTTCACGCCGCCAAGCCAGCAATGATCGAAGAAACCTACCTGCTAGCCGCTGAGATTAATGACAAGCGGGTAAAGTCTGGCTTCTAGGATAAGCAAACCAAGTCTCTGCACCAAGCCACTACAGCACCCACCGACTCATCTTCTCAATCCTCCAAGTCTTCGAGAAGGAAGAAGAAGAACAACAACAGCTCCAGCAACAAGAGCTATGCTGCCGCGACAAACGCCACTCCTCTACAAGCTGTACCAGCTCAATAGCAGCAGCACCCTCGCTCAGCCCCAGTGATCAATGCACCGCCAGCAAAGCGTGCATACACAGGCCCTCACCCACTCTGCCCGACATGTTCGTATCATCATCCAGTGGGTCTAGCTTGTCGTTTTTGCGTTCACTGCAACCTTTACGGTCATTTCACTGCGAACTGTCGCTATGGTCCTCGACAAGCCCCAGTTCAAGCCACTGTCAACCAGGCTCTACTCCCTGCCCCTCAAGGTCAACAAGCAGCTCAAGCACCAGCAGCCAATGCTCGAGTCTGCTTTACATGTGGTGACCCTAACCACTTTGCAAACAGGTGCCCGAATAGGGTGGTTAAGCAAGAGCCCCAGCAGCAACAGCAACAACAGCAGCCTCAGCAACAGCAGCAAGCAGCCCATGCCCGAACCTTCAACATCAATGCCCGCCAGGCTCAGGCGGATAACAACGTGGTTAATGGTACGTTCCTTGTGAATGGTATTTATGCATCATGTTTGTTTGATACTGGAGCCGATAACTGCTTTGTGTCGTTTGAATTCGAGAAGCTCCTTAGTCATAAGCGCTCTTATCTATCCTCGTCATTCGAAGTCAAAGTCTCTACGGGAAGAACTATTGCCGTAAGTTCAGTACTCCGTGATTGTACTCTCGAACTCAACAATTACATCTTCCCAATCGACCTTATTCCGATGCAACTCGGAAGCTTTGACGTCATAATAGGCATGGACTTTCTTCGCGGAAACCACGCCGAAGTTGTATGCTTCGAGAAGTTGATTCGATTCTCACTCGCGAATGGTGATTATTTATGTGTGTACGGTGAAACAGCGTCGAAGGGTCTCAAGCTTATGTCGTGTATTCAAGCCAGCAAGTATCTCCGCAAGGAATACCGAGCTTTCTTGGCCAACATCGTAGTAGCAGAGAAGGGAAAGAAAAAGAAAATTGAAGTTAAAGATGTTCCAGTGGTTCGTGAATTTCCTCAGGTGTTCCCTGACGATCTTCCCAGATTACCACCAAGTCGTGATATCGACTTCTGCATCGACCTCATTCCTGGAGCTAATCCCGTTGCCAAAGCCCCTTATCGACTCGCTCCATCCGAAATGCGGGAACTCTCGAACTAACTCCAGGAATTACTCGAAAAAGGCTTTATTCGCCCAAGCACCTCTCCTTGGGGCGCGCCAGTCCTTTTCGTCAAAAAGAAGGATGGATCGTTCCGGATGTGCATCGATTACCGGGAATTGAATAAGCTAACCATCAAGAACCGATACCCCTTACCCCGAATTGACGATTTGTTTGATCAGCTACAAGGTGCAGCATGCTTCTCTAAGATCGATCTACGCTCAGGATATCATCAGCTACGGATTCAGGAGGAATACATACCTAAAACCGCTTACCGAACCCGTTGTGGCCATTACGAATTTGTAGTTATGCCCATTGGTCTAACCAATGCACCCGCGGTTTTTTTGGACCTGATGAATCGTGTGTGTAAGCCTTATCTTGACCGTTTCGTCATTGTGTTCATCGACGATGTCTTGATTTATTCCAAATCGAAAGCCGAACACGCGCAACATCTACGTTTGGTTCTCGAGTTACTCCAGGGGAACCAACTCTATGCCAAGTTCTCCAAGTGCGAATTCTGGTTGGAGGAGGTTCAATTTCTGGGTCACATAGTGAATAGTCGGGGTATCCATGTCGATCCTGCGAAGATTGAAGCTGTCAAAAGCTGGATTACACCTAAGAACCCGTCAGAAGTTCGTTCTTTTCTCGGACTAGCGGGCTATTATGGACGATTCATTGAGGGATTCTCCAAGATCGCTGTGCCACTTACTGCTCTTACGCATAAAGACGAGCCTTTTGTGTGGGGAAACACACAAGAGACTGCCTTTCAAACCCTCAAGCATATGCTGTGCAACGCACCGATTCTTACGCTGCCCGACGGAAGCGACAACTTCATTGTCTACTGTGATGCTTCTAACCTTGGTCTCGGCTGTGTTCTCATGCAGCGAGACAAGGTTATAGCCTACGCATCTCGTCAGCTCAAGATCCACGAGAAGAACTATACAACCCATGACCTCGAGCTAGGCGCGATTGTCTTTGTATTGAAGATTTGGCGACACTACCCGTATGGCACTAAGTGTACGATCTACACTGATCACAGGAGTTTACAACACATCTTTAATCAGAGAGAGCTTAATATGCGTCAACGCCGATGGGTAGAACTTCTCAACGATTACGACTGTGAGATTCGTTATCACCCAGGCAAGGCGAATGTGGTTGTTGACGCGCTCAGCAGAAAGAGTTACGTGCTCAGTACCCGAAACATCCAAGCCCAGCACAACCTCGAAACCCTTATTCGCGAAGCTCAACATGCTTGCTTTAACGGGCGTACATTGAAGAAAGAGAGGATATATCACGATGGAGCTCAGTTAGTAAGCAAATCAGATGGGATATTCTATTATCTAGACCGAATTTGGATCCCTAAGCGGACCGACTTGCGAAAGATTATTATGAATGAAGCCCACAAGTCCCGATATTCTATTCATCCCGGTGCAGACAAGATGTACCGGGATCTTCGTTATAAGTACTGGTGGCCGGGTATGAAAAGGGATATCGCTCTGTACGTTGGAAGCTGTTTAACTTGTGCAAGAGTCAAGGCTGAACATCAAAGACCTTCTGGCTTACTCGAACAACCGCCGATACCTATATGGAAGTAGGAGAGTATAGCTATGGATTTCATAACGAAACTCCCACCCACGCCATCAGGTCACGACAGTATTTGGGTTATAGTTGATCGTCTAACGAAATCAGCTCACTTCTTGCCGATACGAGAAGACTACAAGGTGGAACGACTAGCCCAAATCTACACCGGCGAGATCATTCGTAATCATGGTACGCCTCGTGACATCATTTCAGATCGTGACGCTCGGTTCACTTCGCGATTGTGGGAAACCTTTCAAGCGGCCCTTGATACGTCGCTTAATCTGAGTACTGCATTCTATCCTCAAACCGACGGACAAACTGAAAGAACGATCCGTACTCTTGAAGACATGCTCCGAGCGTGTGTTATAGATTTTGGTGGTAGTTGGAACAAACACCTGCCATTGGTGGAATTCTCGTACAATAATAGCTATCATGCCAGCATTCAAATGGCACCTTTCGAGGCTTTGTATGGTAGAAGATGTCGATCGCCTATTGTGTGGCACGAGATCGGTCACTCGCAACTAACCGGTCCCGAGATTCTACAAGAAACGACTAACAAAATCCACCAGATTAGAGACAACTTGGTAAAAGCTCTGTACAGACAGAAAAGTTACGCCGATAAAAGACGCAAGCCCCTTGAATTTGAAGTTGGTGACTACGTACTCCTAAAGGTATCCCCTTGGAAGGGTGTGGTCAGATTCGGCAAGAAAGGGAAACTAGCGCCTCGATACGTTGGACCTTTCAGGATTCTGGACAGGATTGGAAAAGTCGCCTACAGACTCGAACTACCGGAGGAACTCAGTAAGTCCACCCGACTTTCCACGTCTCTAACCCCCGAAAATGCCTTGCTGATCATGATCTAATTGTACCGCTCGACGATCTTCAGGTCAATGAAACATTACACTTCGTGGAAAAGCTTGTCGAAATCATGGATCGCCAAACCAAGCAACTCAGGCGTTCTCGCATCCCGATCGTGAAGGTCCGATGGGAAGGCAAACGAGGTGCGGATTTCACTTGGGAACTCGAAAGCGACATGAAGGCCAAGTACCCGCAGTTGTTTAAATAAATAGATCTGAAGCATCAAATTGGTAAATCACTGCGTTGTGTAGCCTTCGAGCCTAATTTCGGGACGAAATTCCCTAAACAAGGGGAGGCTGTAACACCCCGTGTTTTCGAATGTCAAAGTCAAAGTCAAAGTCCAAGTCAACTTTGACTTTTCTTGACTGTAGTTAGTCTATTTTTATGTTTTAGTTGTATTATGTGGGGTAAGTGTTGTAATCAGCAAGAATCGAGGTAATCGAATGTGTTTTAAGGCGAACCGATCTACGACTGTGAATGATAGGAAGTAACAATGCGATAAAGTTGACTGATCAGAAATCAAACCGATCTAACAATCAATCGAACTCGAGACTCGAATTATGCGAATTCTGATATTGTTATACATGTGTGTGTGCCTTATGTGTTACTTGTGCATGTTTACTTTATGTTTGGTGTGGTATTCAAGCAAATCAATCGAAAATCGAATCAAAACTCGAAAAGCAATCGAACTCAATCGAAACCGACATCGAAACATGACTTATAGAAGATTGTATGTTAGATATAGTCCCAACTACTGAAAGTAATTTGACTAGGAACTCTATCGTATTCGTAGCATCATCCACCGAAATCGAAGCGTCGAAAATCGTCGCGAAATACTCGAAGTGGGTCGCGGATCGAACAGGAAGCACCCTGATCGAACAGGCCAGCCGATCGGCTAGCATCTTGCCAGCCGATCGAGCAGCCCACTCGATCGGAGCTCCTGGCCGATCGGCTGCCACTTTCCTCTTTTGGAAGCCTATAAATAGGGTTGGCCTTGTCTTCATTTCCACTTTTGGAAAGTTCTGATCGGCCAGCTCCTATTCTTCATCTTTTCTCAGATTTCTCTCAATCCCGGTAAGTTTTCACTCCAACTCTTGTACGTTTTTGATCATTACTTGATTCTACACCTTTCTATCTTTCAAAACTTGGATTCTAACCGTGAAATCACCAAGATCTATGTGTTCTTGGGTGATGTCATCATAGTGTTCTTGAAGAACATCAAACTTTGGCCTCATCCAACCATGAATAGCTTAGATCTAACCGATTTCCACATAAACAAGTTAAGATCTATCAAAGATCTAAACATCCACAAGTTGTGAAGGATTGGAAGAAGGAATCCCAACTTTCTTTCAACTCTTTTACACTCAATGCCTTTAAACTGCTAGAAACGGAGCTTGAACCGGCTAACTAATCATTCTAACAAGTTAAAAGGTTCAAGATTCGGATTCTATATACAAGGTTCACCGATTTTGGGTTAGACTCTAAACCAACGTTCCGAACCGTTCACCGGCCGGACTTGGGTGATTCCTGTCTGAGCCGGAGAGACGAGTAAGAACGAAAGTATCATAGTTCAACTCGTTATCAAACTACATCGATATAATGACAAGTAACCAGACGACCAAGTGTTAGACGAAAGGCCGACCAGGTCAGACTTGCTGGTCGAACGGCTAGGCTGATCGAACAGCCCAGCCGATCGGACACACCAGCCGATCGACCGGGCCAGCCGATCGGCTAGCACATGGCATCTCACTTTTCCAAACTTTTGAGGTATAGTATTGATGAAGTAGTGTTCGATCGAATATGGCACTCGATTGGTGAACATTACTATTCGGATCATGAGATACTATGCTTCAACACTTAATCGTTTTCACAACTCGTTCGTAGTAGGGGATGCTAGCCGATTGAACAGACTGTTTGATCGAGTGACATTCAGTTGAGGACTAATTCTTAAGTTCCAAGCCGATCGAGTGAGCTAGCCGATCGAGCGAACCGCTCGATTGATCGACTTGAAAGGTAGGAACACTTCAGTGTTCTCAAATGCTGCAACGAAAACTTCAAAAGTTCAAATCCTCAAACACAAACACACCAGAGGAAGAAACAATCCACTCGAATGGCCCAGTCGATCGAGCCTACCGGCCGATCGAACAGGACTGTCCAACCGGACATACCAGCAGACCGAACAGCCCGTTCGTTCGAACCTGCCGTTCGATCGACCAACCCATTCGATCCATTCACACTTGTTTACTTTTCCGCGTTACTTATCGTTATGCTATCGAACTATTCAGGCTAATCTTACCCTCAGCGCTCCCTTCAATCCACAATCAATCACTGTGAGTATACTCGATCCCTTTTTGCTTTCAGCACTTTTGGGTGTTACATACGTTACCTATCAAATCACAATCAAACACAAACTATTTGAACGCTAACCGATTGCATGTGCTATTTAACTAAATGATTGTTGTTTATTATGTTTACACGTGGAGTGCTATCTACCTACCTTAGCAACATTGTACTATAGTTTTGACTCAGCACCCGTTTACACGGGGGTTGTTAAGGACAATTACTTGCATGGATTACGGTGGTAATCATGTATTGCGAACCGTCCCGGACGGTCAACCCGCAGTCGTTGGTATCGATGGTCCCATGTCGATAATTAACATGCATCGTTTTCCTCTGTGTACGTGCCTGGTTATGCGTAAACTATTCGAACTCTATATGCTATTATCAAACTTGTGTGCTCACCTTTACATTTTATGTATTGACTTTATTTTAACGTATGTGACAGGTGCTTAAGTTGCTAGGATGCTTAGGCGCATGGTGATGAAATCGAGGCTAGGGAGTCTAGAAATAATAAACAATTGTCTGTAACAATAATTGAATCTGAGTTGTCGGAACGGAATTTATTTGCCTAGTTGCTTTCTATAATAACTTGTTTATTTATTTGGGATACGGTATGGGACGTATCATTTAACTAAATTTGTAATAATAGTTGTTGTGGAAACTTCTGGACAATCTGTTTCGCTCAGTGTCGCGCCCCGATGATTCCGCCATCGGTTGGGGTGTGACAGATTGGTATCAGAGCCATAACTATAGGGAATTAGGCAGACACGACCTAGTCCGGGTCGCTGTCTTAGAGACCTAGACTATAGTTAGGAACCATCAGACCCAGTTTATGTGCCGTATTCTGCAATTCTTCACTATCACAGCACTCAAATTTTCAACTAAAGTCAGGCGATTCAGTCAGGAATAGGTGTGAAAACCGCAAACTCCCGACTAAATTTCCTGACTTATGGGGATTTTACTCCTTCATCTCGACATTTTGCCAACAAACGAGGAGAATTATACCAAAACAGGTGTGAAACCCCCATTTTGATGAAAATTCTCCTCGATTTTAGCTAAAACAAGGAAGAGATTGCTAAGCCAAGGGGTGAAACCCTAACCTTGGCAGTTTGTTCTGGACTTTATTCCTCTCACCAAGACCTCGACGGGGTGTGACAACTTCGAGTTGTAAAAGGTCTGTTGTAGTTAAAGTTTGGCAAAAGAGAACATTTGCTGATGATGCAAAAAATGTGTATTCTAACGACTGTTGATACTAACTGTGGTTGGGCTAGTGATGAATAAGTATTATTATATAACGTCTGTTGTAGGTATTATTATATAATTTTGTTTATCAATAACAGTTTTTGGGAAAATTTACGGTATATTTTGGTGTTATAAAATTCGTGTTGTAGCTAAAGTCTGACAAAAGAGAACATCTGCTGATGAATAAATGTTTGAAGATGCAAAGGTCTGCTATGGGTCAACAGATGTTAACGAACAACAGATGATATTCAATCTGAAAATGCTTAACAGAGGATTTGATACTAACAGTGGTTGGGCAAAAGAGAACATTTGTTGATGATGAAAAAACTGTGTATTCTAACGACTGTTGATACTAACAGTGGTTGGGCTAATGATGAATAAGTATTATTATATAACGTCTGCTGTAAGTATTATTATATAATTTTGTTTATCAATAACAGCTTTTGGGAAGAATTTACGGTATATTTTGGTGTTATAAAATTTGTGTTGTAGCTAAAGTCTGACAAAAGAGAACATCTGCTGATAAATAAATGTTTGAAGTTGCAAACTTCTGCTATGGGTCAACAGACGTTAACGAACAACAGATGATATTCAATCTGAAAATGCTTAACAGAGGATTTGATACTAACAGTGGTTGGGCTAATGATGAATAAGTATTATTATATAAAGTCTGCTATAAGTATTATTATATAATTTTTTATCAACAACAATTTTTTGGAAGGATTTACCGTATATAATAATGCTATAAAAGGTGTGTTGTAGCTAAAGTCTGACAAAAGAGAGCATCTGCTGATAAATAAATGTCTGAAGATGCAAAGGTCTGCTATGGGTCAACAGTGGTTAGGCTAATGATGAATAAGTATTATTATATAAGTCTGCTATAAGTATTATTATATAATTTTTTTATCAACAACAATTTTTTGGAAGGATTTACTGTATATTTTTGTGTTATAAAAGGTGTGTTGTAGCTAAAGACTGACAAAAGAGAGCATCTGCTGATGAATAAATGTCTTAAGATGCAAATGTCTGCTATGGGTCAACAGTGGTTGGTCTAATGATGAATAAGTATTATTATATAACGTCTGCTATAACTATTATCATATAATTTTTTTATCAACAAACCACAGGGACGAAAATTGAAGTTTACTCTAATTTTTTTTATCAACAACAATTTTTTGGATGGATTTACTATATATTTTTGTGTTATACAAGGTGTGTTGTAGCTAAAGTCTGACAAAAGAGAGCATGTGCTGATGAATAAATGTCTTAAGATGCAAAGGTTTGGTATGGGTCAATAGATGTTAACGAACAACAAATGATATTCAATCTTAAAAATGCTTAACAGAGGATTTGATGCTAACAATGGTTGGGCTAATAACAGATGTTAGAATTACGACTGTTGAGTTACACCGATTGAAAAAAAACTATTTTTGAAACTTCTGCTTGCCTAAAAATACATCCACTGTTAAAGGTTATCGTCTGTTGTCATAATTTCTGTTTATTTTAGTGATTGTTGATTTACTAAACTGCTGACTATCATCCATTATGACAACAGAGGTTCTGACTTGGGCAGATGTTAGCTAAAAATAAAACAACTACTGAAAGTTATCATCTATTCTCATAACTTCTGTTTATCTAACGACTGTTTGACTCACACTGTTCCCAACGACCAACAGAGGTTTCCAAACAACTGTCATCGGTTGTCGCAAGAGAGCTTCTCACGTGGACAGATCTTAGCCATCAAATATTTGTAATTACTGCCACGTCAGCATTCACTTCTTCTCTCTATATAAAAGTTGTTTCATCCCTAAATCGAGGTTCTACCACTGTAGTCTCAAATTCAAAATTCTCATAAACAGTTTCCAACATATTAAAAACCCTCCAATTTAAATCCTGTTTCCTTCCCAAATCACCTTCTTTTCCGATCATGTCTCTGAACATCAAAAACCCTCATAACTACCTCCCCATCTTTGAGAAAACTAGCAAAAATACCAGCTATCACTCAATAATTGACCTTTTAATGTCATCGAAATACAAATCAATTCTTACTGCTGATGCTCCGATTCATAAAGAAACACTCTTACAGTTTTGGTTTAATGCTGAAATAGAGGCTGAAGATAATAATCCAGTTGCCATCACATCTACGGTCAGGGAAAGTGTGGTACGAATATCTCCCTTTACAATTTCCACTACATTTGAATTGGACGACTTGGCAGGTAAGAACAAGTTTAAAAAATTTGAATTTCATACAGAGTTCATTGAAAAAGGGTATGATGCACAATTAAAGGAAATTACTATCTACAAATGAAACTTCCCTCCGCCAATGAAATTTTTGTTTCATACTCTTTTAATTTGTCTCTCAGCCAAGACCACCGCATTTAATGAGATACCTTTGAACATTCAGTATTTGGGTTATGCTATTTTAACAAAATCTAATTACAATTTATCAAAGCACTATTTTCTGATTTGTTGAATAATGTGAAAATTGTGAAAAAAAATGAAAAAAGGTGTTCGTAGTAATGCTTTTTTGTTGTATCCAAGACTTCTAAAAATTCTACCTACGAAAACAAGTGTCACAAACAGATTTTGAACAAGGTGTAGCTTTTCAAATAAATAGTCTTACAAGTATAACTTTTACGAAACTTATGGATAAAGAGTCAAAAGTTTCAACAACTGAAACAAAGGGAAATGAGCCTCTTTTCGATGCATCTGCATCAGTTGCTCAAACTTCTGTTGTTGAGCGAACTGCTCATGTTGATCATGATACCACAACCGGTATTGTGAAACACACACCAGGAAAACGCAAAAAGAAAGCTGTCACATCCAAAAAGTCCATCAAAACTAAACAAAATAAAAAGGTTCCTCTAGAAGAAGAGATCCCAGAGGTTAACGCAGTGACAACACAAATGTCACTTGAAACCACTGCTGCTACTTCTTCACAGTTATTGGAAAGATCTCAACCCATCCAAACTCCTCATGTATCGTCACAAAAGGATCATGTTGTAAGTACAGGGACACCACAACATGAAGTAGAGCTTTCATATGAAAGTATGTTTAAAAGTCCCTCTCCCAGGGCAATCACTCTTCCCTCGGCTCAAGTTCCATTAACAATATTACCTCTGTTAGAAGCAATTGAATTTCAGAAAGAAAACAGTTCCTCTAATGCACACATTACTGATAGAAGATCGCAACAAATGACTACGTCTGAACCAATTAAATCTTCTATTCTACAAACAGTTGAGGAGGTTATCTCCGTTGAGTATTACGAAACTCTTGGTGGTAGTTTAAGTGGAGCAGCAACTACAACTGTTGAACCTATTGGTGATCAGTTGGACAGTGGTTACATCATTAAGACTCCTTTGAAGGCAACTACTGATGAGGTTACAACTGTAATCTCTACTTCACTGGGAAGTCACCAGAAAGAAGAAAAAGGCGCATCTGTTTCTGATGATATAGAGACTTCTCCTATTATCAAAATAAAAACAATCACTGCAGGTGGCAATTCAGATGATCCTATTAAAGTAGGTGATGAATTTACTTATAAGGATTTGACGGTTAGAGTGTCTAACATTGAAACAAATGTTGCTGAAATGAAAGAATTGATTAAGCAGATGATAGAGCTTTTTAAAAGTCAACCTAGCAGACAGGAAATTGCCAATGAGCTTTGGAATTCTATGCAACCCATCTTTCAAGTTTAGAGGAATTTGGCTGAAAGTAACCGCAATTTCAGTTTGGAATTTATTAGAAATTTGGTTGATGCCAGGTATAAAGACACACAAGCAGACATTATGAACATTAAGGAACATCTGTTGGAACTTACTGGTTCCACTTCTACATCAATCTTTGAGAAAGATGATGATGATGATGATAATGATGCCAAAAAGTGGGAGAAAGATTCATTGAGAAAGTTGCCAACAGATTCAAAAGCTAAGCCTACTGAAATTGTATTGCCTGCTCAACCTAAATCCCAACCTTCTCCAAAAAAACCACTACAAAAGAAGGAGAAAATACCTTCAACACCATCATCACCCATTTTGTCAATAGATGTTGGGAACACAAAAGTATCAGCAGATGTTTACCAAATAGCTGCTAAGACAGCAGTTGTTTCAGCAGAAGTTTCTCAAACATCTGCCATGATCATTTTTACTACACCAACCACAATCCAAGCACCTCCAACGTCACAAAGATTTCCCATACATTCATCTTCACTACCAAAACATTCTCCTTCACCAGAAATCATCTCCACACTTAAGAGAAAAACTCATATCGATAGAATCACAAAAATGAACAATGATCCTCTGGTAAAGCCAACTCAATCTAATTGGAAGAAAGTCAAAACAGTGGATTCAGATGAGGTATTGAAGTTTAAAAGAATGAGAGCAGAGCTTGTAGCTGCTGATTATGGTCCAGTTAGATCCGTTGCCAGATGGTCTAAACTGAAAATTGTTGAGACCTACAAAAAGCTGGAAGAAGATAGAGCTGAACATTCAAATGTTCTTCAAAAGTCAGTCTATCCTACAACTGTTGCTCTGTCTCCAAAAATCGGTACTCCAAAAAACCTTCTCTCATCATCTGATTTGTCTGAATAAATTTTAAATTTAGTTAGTAGACCACAATCACCAAACTCATCTTCAATAATTCTTTGCCCAAGAAAATCAACTGATCCAAAAATATTAAAGTGGAAGTCATGTTCAAAAACCCAAGTATTGACTTTGATCAGATCAGATGGTAGTGTTGAAGAGATTAAAATGGATAGTGCATATAATCTGAATGCACACGATCTCCAAAATTTGTTGGACCTTCAACTTGAGAGGGATGATGAAGAAGACATGTTCTCCCTGGACTTTGAACTACAATTCAAAGGACAAATTAGGGAGATGTTGATGAGAAATAAAAATCAGTAATAAAAAAAAGGTTTTCATATCATCTGTTGTATAAGGAGATTGTTGAATCAGCATCTGTTACATTGTTTGCAGTAGTATATTTAACCAGATCACAACATGTAACGAAGGACATCTTGCTGCGTAACAAATTCTTGAATGAGGTTTGATGTGTGTTGTTTAGGCAGGTGATCGTATGTTCTTAGTTAATGTTTGTTAAAGTTAAGTTGTATTTGAATTTTATTAAGTTTGTTAAACATCTTTCATATGTACTCTCTTTTTTGAATAAGAGAATTGAAATAATGATATGTAACTGATGAATTTTATTAAGTTTGTTAGACATCCTTTAGACATCTTTTATTAAGTTTGTTAAATATCTTTTATATTTACTTATAGTTGCCTTTTAGCTATAATAGATAACACGTTTTGCTACAATATCTATACACATATCTATATGTTTTGTCAATATGTGTTATGCATGGTTTTCTAAGAAACGACCCGTGTTTGCACACGGGTCTTACCGCTAGTACTTTCTATAAAAGGAGAAATCCAAGTGACATAAGAAAAGCTGATGTGTCAGCTTGAGAAGGTGTCCAACAAGGCTTTTCTTATCTCATTATTACATCATAAAGCCTAATATATAAATCACTTTAATTTGATTTCAGACCACTGTCTTGTGTATTCAAATGGTCTGGCCCACATTCCAAATTTATACCGAGCAGCAACTGTTTTGAAAGTAGCAGATGCTTCCTTCGGTAAATGTATACCGAGCAGCAGCTGTTTTGAAAGTAGCAGATGCTTCCTTTGGTGAATGTATACCGAGCAGCAGCTGTTTTGAAAAATGCGGGTAATTTGAAATTCAAAATGCATGGGGATATGTAATTTTCAATTATTACATGTCACTCACTCACTTCTGTCAATTATCTTCTTATATAAACGTCTTCTCTACTTTTGTATTTTCAAACCACATTTCTAATGTATCTCTCCCTCAAACCCCTTCTTCTCAATAATCGGCATTTGTTCATAAAGGATAACAGAAAACTGAAGCACTCTCCGTCCCACTTTCAGAAAAAATTTTAGGGATATGTGGTTTTCCTTAATCATGGTAATGTGATATATCTGATTAGGTTTGTTTTCTTTTTGATTTTTACTAAAGTTTTGTTATCTGAGTTATGACTAAATGTTGATTGTGAATGATCTGCTGCAGTTAATGATGATGATGATTGTTCTACAGTTGTTTCCAGTGTCATTGTTTCAACATCGTGTAAAGTATGTGTTTTTTGCTACTCCAGTTATAAAATTTTGAAATCTTAATTTTCAAGTGATATACTCTAATTTTCGGTTTATATTTCATTCTAATCCCAGTTGTTTGAAATTCATATAATCTGCTGCGGGTTATTATAAGTTTGTATTAAAAGAAGCATAAAGTTAAGTTAAACACAAAGAAAGATTATTAATAATGTTCATTTAAATGATGATTATGTATATGATTTTGGGCAGATGATGATGATGTAGAACCCCTAGTAGTTCCTACTAAACGCAAGAAAGGATCTGCTAGTGCTGTAAGATAACATTTTGTCTTTCTAGATTGATGGTCTTTCCTGCAGATGATGATGACGATGATTGTTCTACAGTTGTTTGTAGTGTCATTGTTTAAACTTCGTGTAAAGTATGTGTTTTTTGCTACTCCAGTTTTAAAATTTTTAATTCTTAATTTTCAAGTGATATACTCTAATTCTCGATTATGTATATGATTTTGGGTAGGTGATGATGATGTAGAACCCGCAGTAGTTCCTACTAAACGCAAGAAAGGATCTGCTATTGCTGCATCTTGATCTGTTAACAGAGAGATCAGGTGACAAGAAACCTGATGTTGATGAATTGAGTACTTTCGTGGAGTATATGGCGATTGTCAAAGATATACATTGATGGAATTTAAAGCCAAAAGCACTAAATTTGTAGCTTAAAGCACTAAAGTTTCATGTTAGGTTCGTAAATTTCTTGGTGGTGTTAGATTTTAAAGTTTGGTTGTAATTTTAAGCTGAATTAGTATTATTATCTAATTTTTATTATCATCTGATTATTGCAGATTGGTACTCTTGATGTATAAGTGAAATTGTTTCTAATTTTAATTAGATTAGGTGTTGATATTGTATCAATATATGTTACTGTATAGAGAACATCTGCTCTAAATCATCAACTGCTGATCTAATGGCTGTTTGATTTGCTACTGTTGTCAATTTCTATCATCTGTTGTTGCCAACATCTGATTAACTTGCTACTGTTGGAAACAGAAGAGGCTTAAACAGATGTTCCGAATATCTTTGTATTCCAATTGAATAGATTTTTTATCTGAGTTATGACTAAATGATGATTGCTGATGTATCAATTTTTATGCTTCTTAGATTTTTTATCTGAGTTAAAATACATTTAATTTCAAACTACTGCTCTATATTTAAATGTCAAAGGTCTGGCCCACATTAAATAGTGTAAACTACTGCCCATAGCTAAGAAATTATAACTTAGCAGATGTTTCCTTTGGTAAACATATACCATAGCAGTGGTTTTGAAATTGCCGGTAATTTCAAATTCAAAATGCCTCGGGATATGTACTTTGCAATTAATGCACGTCACTCAATCACTTCTTTCTTATGTTAAAGGCATCTTATAGGTAAATGAATAGGTTATTTTTAATTATAATAATGTGTTTAATTTTATATTTTTCCCATGTAAATGCATTAAAAGCCTAACGATTGTCGCATCATATTCTTTAGTCATAACCGCCTTCATTGGGTATATAAAATACATTGGGTAGTGGTTTTGATCATTACCGTTTTCATCCATCTACTCAATCATCTTCAAAAGTTTGTGGACGAGATTTTCACAAGGCTCTCTTCAGAATGGAAAAAAAATGGGTTTCAAGTGATTGTTGACGAGATTTTCACAAGGCTATCTGCAGAAGATATTGGCCGTTTCAAATGTCTTTCAAATAATTTTTATAGGGAATTATCAAGTCATGCATTTCAGATGATGCATGCTCTCCGAAGAGGAGATTCAGTGCAAAAGAAACTACTATCCTTTAAAGACACGTCAATTGTCATTGACGACGTAGTTGCTGGTACTTTGGATGTTGTTAGAAGCAAAACTTTAAGTTTTCTTAACAATGTCCACCCTAGGAACTTACGTATTCTATCGTCTTTTAATGGTTTGTTGTTAGTTTGCAATCAAGACAGTGGCTGTCAGTTGATTCTTTGGAATCCAACTACCAGGCGCTATAAGGTTTTATGTGATGACTACTTCAATTACAATCATCATCGAAACTCTGATACTGGTGGAATTTATTTTGATCAGTTCAATGATCTGAAAGTGCTGAACATCAGATGTTACCGTAATGTAACTGCTGCTCGTGTTTACTCACGACGTCATGAGTCATGGAGAACAATAAATTTCGGTAGCGTAAACAATTAGGGTTCAAGTGGTTATTCATGGTCTACAGGAGTGTATGCTGATAAAACCATATATTTTATGGTTTTAAATTATTGGTATCCACTAGGTGAGAGAAACATCGTTGCTTTTGATGTTCTAAGTGAGACTTTCAGAATGCTTCATTTTCCCGAGAGTATTGTAGTCAATCCTTGCCAAGGGCATTTTTTGACCATCGCAAAGAGGTTGCATATGATTGTTATTGGAAAGACTGCTGAGCTAACTGCTCATTTGCTCGGATATGAAGAAGAAGGTTGGATGAAGGTGTTTGTTTTCAATAATCCTCGTGTAGTTGATTATGTAGATAGGCGCCGAAGGACTAATATAATTAAAGACAACAAATGGCTGATAACAAGCATATGGGGCGATATGATTGAAGTTGAACTCAGCAACGAACTTCTGAAATACCTCCAACATGTTGACAACTTCAATGGTCCGAAAGGAGCTTTACTTGTCGAGACTACTATTTCACCAATTGATTAGGAATTAGGATCCTGTATTTTAGTGAATGCTATTTGCTGTTTTGACAATTGTATTTTATATATAATTAGTTATGTTAAAATTATTAATCAAAGCTCTGTTATTTGCTGCGTTAAAATTTTATTGAATGAATATTGATGTTTGAGAGTGTAAAAGCTTGTAATATTGGCAAAGGTCTGTTTAAATGATCAAAGCTCTTTTATTGCGAACAGATGTTTTAAAATAAAATAGTGATTGATACATCTGTTGACTTGGCTCAACAGATGGATGAACTTTGCATGATGTTTGACAGTTGTAGTTTTTATATAATTAGTTCTGTTAAAATTATTAACCATGTTTGTTATTTAAATTAAGTAAAAAATATTTAGGTTTGAGAGTGTAAAAGCTTGTAATATTGGCAAAGGTATGTTTAAATGATCAAAGCTCTGTTATTGGGAACAGATGTTTGAAAATAATATAGTGGTTGATACATCTGTTTGAGTTTGGTCAACAGATGTATGAAAACAGATGTTTGTACCTACTGTTGAGAAAACTGTGATTGAAACCGCTGTTTTGTTAAAATGGTGGTTTAAAACCATTGTTGAGAAAACAGATGTTGAAACCGGTGGTTTAAAACCGCTGTTTTGTTGGGAAACCAGATGTTGAAACCGGTGTTTGGTTAAAATGGTGGTTTAAAAGCAGTGTTGGGTTAAAATAGTGTTTTGTGGAGGTTGAAGGGGATTGAAATGCCCGATGGGTTAAAATATTGTTTATTGGGAGAAGGAACATGCTTGAACCGTTGTTTATAAAATGACTGTTGTTAAAGGTCAGTGTTTTAATTCACTGATAGTCTGTCCACTGATAGTTATAGTCGGTTACTGTTTTCATTTTCAGCACTGTAAACTACTGATATTGATTCATCAGTGGTTTCTTAACAACTGTCATCCATTATTCATCAGAGGTTCTCACGTGGACAGTACTTAGCCGTCAGATCTTTTGTATCCGCTACCACGTCAGCATTCAGTTTTTCCACCTATAAAACCCTGATCAAAACCCCAAACAGGGTTTTGACTGTGGAGTCGATTTCAAAATTCCTTTAGAAAGCAGTTTTCATCAAATTCTCTCAAATCACTCATCTTCTTCCTTCGTTCTTAACTACCTTTGATTTATCATGGATCTGCCATTCAAAATCCGTCATAACTACGTGAGTACACTTGTAAAAACAAGAAAAAAAATACAGGTTTTCATTCCGTGATTGATGTACTTTCATCTTCAAAGTATAAAATTTTGTTGACTTGCAATGAAACCATTTACGTGGATACCCAACGAGAGTTCTGGAAAAATGCAAAGCTTGAAACTAAGGACAAAAAGACCTTAACTATTACTTCATCAATAAGGGGAATTCCAGTGGTCATCACACCTCAAACCATTTTAGAGGTTTTTGAAATCAATGATCTTACAGGTAAAAGCTCTTTCCCAAAAACAGAGTACCAAACTGATTTCTCTGAGAGAGGGTATGAAGAAGAAATGAAAAAGGATACTTTAGAAAAGGACAGTTTTCCTCCTGCTCCGAGGTTTTTATTCCATACCCTCCTGATGTGTGTGTCAAATAAAGCAACAGCTTTTAATGAAATAACATTGAAAATTCAATACCTGGGCTATGCTATCATAGCTGAACAAAATTTTAACTACTCTCAGGAAATTTTCAATTATATGGTTAAGAATGTTAATAAAAAATCATTTTTATTTTTTCCAAGGTTTTTAAGTTTTTATCTTCAAAAGAAATTTTCAAAGGATAATGCACATGTGCTTATCCAAGGAAATCCTATTCAAATAAACAATCTAACTTCTGAAACATTCACAAGGCTGTCAAAATCTTTAAAAACCTAAACAGAGGTACCTAAGTAGAATTTAGCAGTAACAACTGCTCCTCAGGCCCTTATTGTTGAGCCCACTACTCTTGGTGATCACAGAAGCACAACCACATCTGTGAAACCCACACAAAAAATCACCAAAAAGACCAAAAAGAAAACTATCCAAAAGCCCTCCAAATCCACCAAAAAGGTGACTCTGGAAGACGAGATCCCAGAGGTAACACCTGTGATAACACAAAAGTCACCTGAAACCACTGCTGCTACTTCCTCACAGCAGATGGAAGAAAGATCTCAACCTGAGCCTAGAACTCCTCTTGCATCCTCTCAAAAGGATCAGGTTGTATCAACAGGGACACCACAATCAATGATACCTCTATTGGATGAACTTGATATAGCTCAGATAAAAATCGGTTCTTCTCAATCACCTGTCAATGAGAATATACCACAATAAGTGACTGAGTCTGGTGTCTCTATCTCTGTTAACCCACCAACAGTTGAGAAACCTACACTCCAGGAATTACAAGTTATTCCTGTCAGCAGTTCAAGTGGAGCAGCTACTACTGTTGTTGAACCCATTGGTTTACACCTGGACAGTAGTTTTATTAGTGAGATTCCCTTGAAGGCAATTTCTTCTTTGGGAACCATAGTGTCCACCGGTGTGTTTCCATTATACGCTGGTTACCTTAAAATGGTAAGCTCTGCTGAAGAAAGAAGTCCACAGTACCGAGAACAAGGGGCATCAGTGGATGATTTTTGGGAAACTTTTCCTAAGTCAACCAGTGATACAACCACCACTGGTGGGAAATCAGATGATCCCATTAACTTGGGTGATGGTTTAAAGTACAAAGAATTGATGGAGAGGGTTGATAAACTTTACACATCTGTTGGAGAAATCAAAACTATGCTGCAACAGTTGTTACAAGCTCAAAAGGCTACACCCACTGCTGCACCATCCGCAACATCTGATCCATCTGCTGCTGAGCTATGGCATCTGTTTCAACCTCTGTTTCATAAACAAAGACAATATGCAGATCAACAGCATGAAGTTCAATTTCAAATGGTCAGAAATGTCATGGAAGCTAGGTACAAAGATACTCAAGCAAATATCAAAGCCATTAAAGCTCATCTGCTTCAAACTACTGGCACTGCTCCTCCTTCAATCATCCTTGTTGAAAATCCTGATGATGTCAAAAAGTGGGAGAAAACTAAAGGGAAGAAGGGAAAAGAAGATGGTTTATACATGCCACCAGATCTAATGTCCAAACTTGTGGTAGAAATCCCAAGACCAGATGGTTCCAAAAAGTTTGATGAGACTCAAAATGCATTTGCTGCATTAAAGGCAAACATGAAAGGATCTAAAAGGTTTGAGGAGGAGAAGAAAGTTTTGATGGAAAAAGAAGAGCATGGTACTTCTAAACCTAAAAGAAGACAGCCTACCAGAAAAGTAAGTCAACGCAAAACCACACCTTCCAAAACCACCAAACAAACTCCTCAAATTCGCAAAAGTTCCTGTCATCAAACCTCCAAACCAACGGATGTTAAAACTCATGTTGTATCAACAGTTGTTGGTACTTCAGTTGTTTCAACAGATGTTATCTCAACAACTGCCATCACTACTACATCAACCCACAGTCAATCCACTGTTATACCAAAAACAATATCACCATCACAAAATCCAGCTGCCAAAAAGCATAAAACAACAATTGACACATCAACTGTTGTAGTGACCACAATGGTTGGAAAACCAGTTGTTTCAACAGGTGTTAATCAGATACCAACTACTTCAATCTCTGCCACTGAACTCATAAATGTACCACCAACTTCTCCAAAGCACAAAAGGAGAAAGATAACAAACAATGTAGTGGAAGATGACACTTCCCAACTCTAATATCTACACAACCACTGTCCCTTGTCACCATTCGAAACCCTGTTCCATTATCTTCAGTTCAACTCTTCAATCAAAACACTGCCATTGACCCTGCAGGAGTACAATATCCTCTAGATCTTCCAGCAGTCAGGGAGGAAATCAAAAAGTTGGAAGAGTTAAGGAGAGAGATCCGACTGCTCCTAAAAAGCCTGATTATCCGGAAGCAGTGGTTCCAGTCAAACAACAAAAATTGCCAATCAGGAGACCCACTGCTCCACACGCTAGCATCCTTTATCAAAGAAGTAAAGAAAAGCATATGGATGAATTAACAAAAGAAGACAAGGCCCAAGAAGATTACATCATCAAAATGGTTTTTCAGACATTTACGGAAGAAAAACAAGACTCAGCAGAATCTAAACTTTAAGTTTTTATACTCTAAACTTTAAGTATTTACTGACTGACTTATTTATTTATTTTATTTATAAGTCTATGTAAATATATCTATAATCATCGTTTATATTTGTTATGCATGGTTTTTCTAAGAAACCACTCGTGTTTGCACAATCTAAACTTTAAGTTTGTCAGACATCTTTTATTAAGTTTGTTAAAATCTTTTATATTTACTTATTATATAGTTGTCTTTTAGCTATAATAAATAACACGTTTTGGTAAAATATCTATACACATATCTATATGTTCTGTCAATATGTGTTATGCATGGTTTTCTAAGAAACGACCCGTTTTTGCAAAAAGAAACCATTTTGGGGACACTTGTCATCATATTAGGCCATGTCTTATGGATAATTACTATTTTAATTTAATTTCTTCTAATTAATTATAGATAATCCTCATACTAAATATTAGCTAGTTTAATTATTACTTTTATATTTATCTATTTACTTCAACTTCAAACTTAGTTATCTAATTTGATATTAGAGTAAATTACGATTTGGCCCCTATGGTTATATCACTTTTATCCTTTTAGACCAAAAAGAAATTTTTTAACATCTGAGCACTCAACGTCTTTTTTTTCTAACCCTTTTGAACCCCCAATGTTTTTTTTAACCCTTTTGGCCCCCAAAAGTAAATGGATGAGGTTAGTGTTAGGGGCCAAAAGGGTTAGAAAAAAAGACGTTGGGGGCTCAGATGTTAAAAGATTCATTTTTTTGGCTAAAAGGGTAAAAGTGATATAACCACAGGTGCCAAAATTGTAATTTACTTTTGATATTAACTATATATTTGAACGTTTTGTTTAGTTTGGTATCAAATATATTTTACGAAACTTAAAATAAAATTAACTAATATTATTTATCATTTCTACATTTACAAGTTTTAATACACATGGTTTTTAAAGATATAACTCTTTTTTAGATTTATTCAACACGTGTAATATATGGAGTTTTAAGGATGTATTTTTTTATTATTTGATACATTTATTCAACCCGTTTATAGACGAGTTTTTTTAAAGATACGACGTTTTTAGTATTTAGTATACAAAATTACATTTATTTAATTTGTGTAATACACATGATTTTCAAAGATATAACTTTTTTATTATTTGATATATAAAATTAAATTTATTTAACCCGTACAATATAAATGGTTCATAAAGACGGGGGCGAAGGATAAGAAGGGCGGGGAGGGGCGCCCGCCCCCCGAATTTTTCGCTGAGTAGTGTTATATATGTAGTTTTCATATAGAAATTTGTGGGTATATACGTTTTTGCCCCCCGGTTCTATATAAATTTTTGGGTATATACGTTTTCGCCCCCCCCCCCCCGGCCAAAAATTTCAAGCTTCGCCACTGCATAAAGATATAACTTTTTATTATTTAATATATAAAATTACATTTATTCAACCCGTGTAATATACGGGGTTCTAACCTAGTATACTAAATACTAAAGATAAAAGCTTGTGGTAAAAGCACCTTGTGAATTTGGCCTTTCAACTTTTTGTTTCATCTGTGTAGTCCATCATTTGTTGTTTACATTTAAACCCTAGATGTTTGATGGGTTTGTCACATATGGTTCCTCCGTCCTTTAACCTAAACTTCTTTGCTTTGAGTGTGAGACCCACTTTCATTTTTTACTATACATGTTTGTTTTGGTTTGCTAAGTTTTAAAAATTACATATACACCCTCTCAGCTTTGTTCATTTGGCTTCCATGTAATGTTGTATATTATGCAATGGTATGTTGTATCTTTGTCTTATACAAGTTAATGTTGGGCTTTTGCCATATTTTGTTGGGTTTTAAACCCCATTATCCTAGCATTCATGCTTTCTCTTTATGGGTTGTTGTTGGACCGTTCCGGTGACTTTAAACATCAGTAGAAGTAGTTCATCTCAATTTACAGAGGCGGAATCAAAGTAAACCAAGTCAAAAACAGCTTATTCCTTTCAATTCTTCTTTCTATTACTGATTGTGAGCTTTTACAATGATTTTGACTAAAATCCGACAGCACCTTCGCTCACACACACAAACATTCGTTACTGTCCGTTTGAAATGAACTACTATTTATAGACCCATGACCCTTCCGTTTGAATGGCACACACATGTTCAAACGGTCATGCTTCAAACGACCGGACATGCTTCAAATGGTCAGCATGTTTCAAACGGCCAGGCGACTTCAAACGTCCAGGACCATTTCAAACCTAAACAACCCTAATTTAATCATGTTTGAGCACTTGATTAACCTATCTAGACACAAGACTTAATAAGACGTAGTCAGCAGACACTTAATGCACCAACAGACTCCCCCTTGGATGTTGACGTAGTCTTCAGCTCCTGAGTCTTTAGTCTTGGTCTCTTTACAACTTTGTCTCCTCATTGTAACAACTCAATCTTCACAGGTTCAAAATCTTTTCCGAGCTCCATCTTCAGTCTTCCCTTTGGATGTTGATCCATACCCCTCCTTTCACAGACTCCCCCTCTCAGTATGCTGGAATCTGAGGTCTTGTTCTGGTTCAAGCTTTGACAATTAGCTTCCGTGTGAATGAGGAAGTCCAAAACCTGTTACTCAACACATAACATTACACTTCTATCTTTTCAACAATAAACCACAAACACAATCAGCTTTAGAAATCCACTCAAGTATTCAGATTCAAGTTAATGACCCTGATACTTGATTAATCTACCAAGTTCAACTTAATGACCCTGGTTGATCTTTTGACGAATCAAACTGATTTAGTAAAATCATTTTCAACTTTTTCTAGAAATAACAAGTATCAAGTTAATGAACTTGTTTGAGACTCAGAAAACAAACAAACTTCCAACAATATAAGCTCTCCTTATTCTTCAGCTCAGAATCTCCTACATCTGCTTCATCTTTCTAGAATCCGACAATCAACTTCCCACTCTGGTTTGTCTAAAATAAAGCAGAAATAAAATCTTTTTGGATTTTAATGTGTTCTAAACTAAGAAATGAAATAACAGAAAACTTAAACTACAAAAGTAAAATATTTACAAACTTATTTTTGGTTGAGCGTGTCAGGGAATCATATCAGCTTTTCAGACAAATTACTAGTACCGTTAAGCTGCATTACATACTCAGACTTAAACAATTCACCCCGATTGTCGATATACTGATCCATCTTAAATTCTCACACAAACTTCAATCTATTCAGGATACAGTTTACGTGTCTTAAGAAATTAGTTCAATTCATGTGTCCCACCTCTTGAATATACTCCTGTATCCAGAATCCCAGATATTCAGTCTTACAGGTGAGTATACCATATATGATATCTATAAGGGGTTAGGTGCGAAACCGTGAGAGCTCAGGTCAGAACTTCCGTTCAGCAGAGAGATGACGGCTCGACTTTTGGTGTGTCCCCTTTAGAGGATCTTTTAATTACAACAGCAGCGACTATCAATTTTATTGTTTCATCAGCTTGCTGAGGGGGATTCTATGTTTCAAGCATTTTGCAGAAAGTATTATTCGGGGACTAGATCAGTACTTCCATACAGCAGAAGTCCCGGAATAATACCCCAGATATCACTGAGTATAAAGACCTAGTATCTCAGAATATGGGTCCTTTCAAACGAGATTTCAGGGGTTACCTATATATCCAAGCAGTGTTCCCCACGAATTTCACAAGTTTGAAATTTTAGGTTTATATCCTGAATAAATTTACTAAATGTACAAAAACCTATCGACACATCGTTAGTGAGACTGTTTAACTCATTTTGTCTTTCCAAATCTTTAGCATACTGTAATTGTCTAGCTGATGTACTATCATTTTCCCTATATACACAAGCTCTTTTTCAGATTTTATCATGTTTTTGTATTTTTCATTTTTTACTGTTTTTGTATTTTCTGAAAATATATCTATATACAACTATCTATCTCCCCCTAAATACCAAAACACGTAAAAAAGCAACAAACCATTGCAGATTGTTTCTCGTCTTCATCCGCCACAGTACTCTCATCAACGCTCACAACCCCATCCGACACTGAAAGCAATTTCATACCATTAAGTTTTAACAAATATTGAAACCGATTTTTATCAAAAGCTTTGGTATGCAAATCAGCTTTTTGTTCGTCAGTGTGGATTTTCTCAATTCATATCAACTTTTTCTCGAAACAATCATGAATAAAGTGATGACGAATTTCTATATGTTTAGTTTTAGCGTGATGTACTGGATTTTTAATGATATGAATTGCGGCCTCATTATCAACAAACAGAGGTGTGTTAAGAAACTGCAAACCGTAGTCGCGCATCTGTTGCTGTATCCACAGGATCTGAGAGCAGCAACTGCTAGCAGAAACATACTCCACTTCACATGTAGATAGCGCCACAGATGTTTGTTTCTTACACTGCCAGGTAACCAATCTAGGACCAAAGAACTGGCATCCTGCAGTTGTTGATTTCGCGTTGACTTTGCAGCATCCGAAATCCGAATCGGAATACCCTTCGAGCGTAAAATCGCCTTTCCTATGACACCATAACCTCAATGACGGGGTACCTTTCAGGTAACGTGATATCCTCTTGACAATAATCATGTGCGATGCTCTCGGGTTAGACTGAAATCTTGCTGCGAGGCACGTTGGGTACATAATATCAGGACGTGAAGCAGTCAGATACATCAAAGAACCTATCATGGAACGGTAAAACGTTTCATCAGCCCTGTCTCCGGTGAGATCTGGGTGAATTCCATGATTAGTCGCAAGTGGGGTAGCAGCTGGAGTAGAACTTGACATTCCAAATTTCTCTAGAATATCATGCACGTACTTCGTTTGATGAATGAAAATTCCTCAGGTAGTTGTTCAACTTGTAAACCCAGAAAGAATTTCATCTCCCCCATTGATGACATTTCGAATTTCTGCTTCATCACCTGTTCGAAATCTTTACACAATTTCTCATTCGTTGACCCAAAAATTATATCGTCCACATAAATTTGTACTATCAGAAGATGACCATCAACGACTTTAGTGAAGAGAATGGCATCCACTTTTCCACGTATAAACTGGTTAACGAGTAGGTGTTGAGACAAAGTCTCGTACCAGGCTCTCGGCGCTTGATGTAGACCATACAATGCTTTGTCCAGCAGATAAACTTTGTTTTTGTGGATTGGGTCAGTGAAGCCCGGCGGCTGACCAACATAAACCTCCTCTTTGACCTTCCCATAAAGAAACGCTGACTTCACATCCAACTGATATACTTTGAAATTCTTCCAAGACGCAAATGCTAGGAAAATTCTAATAGCCTCTAGTCGTGCGACAGGAGCATAGACTTCTGTAAAATCAATCCCCTCCTGTTGACTAAAGCCCTGAACAACGAGTCGAGCTTTGTTCCTTACAACCACTCCTCTGTCGTCCCTCTTACACTTGAAAACCCATTTTGTATTGATTTTCCTTTGACCCTCCGGCAAATCCACTAACTTCCACACTCCCAACTTTTCAAATTGACTTAACTCTTCTTGCATCGCTATGACCCAAGAGTCTTCAGTAAGCGCCTCTTTGTAAGTTCTCGGTTCGACCTGTGAGATAAAACAACTTAATGAAAATTCAGTTTGTAAAGATGCTACTGTAGAATAAAAACATATTAAGCCCTGGTCAATTTGACGTCTCGTGCGAACACCCATTTGCAATTCTCCTATGATCAACTCCTCTGGATGATAAGACAGAGTTCGCGGCATCACTTCGCTTGGAACATCTACATTTCCCTCCAGATTAGTAACATTTTGATCTGCATCTTGTTCACCAACTTGGTTTGTTTGACTTGATAACTGGATCTGCTCCCCCCCAAGATCGGAATCACCATGATCAAATACTGGCATGTTATCAGCTTCTTGATCACCATTCACCTCCGACTGATTACCAGGAGCAACTTCATCATCATATTCACCAGCATTACTAGGACCTGCTTCATCGTCATTTGAAGTTTCCCGAGGTCTTCTAGAATACTCCGCTGGGAACCTGAGCTGCGACTCATACTCTCGCAAAATATCCAGCTCATCAAAGAAATCTTCTTCTTCCTCTTATTCTTCTCTCATGTCAAACGAATCCCAAAGTTTGTCATAATGATATCGCCATGAATCACCAGGATTCTGTGGCGGCATAGTGTAATCTTGACATTCAACATTCGCAGCTTCAATAATCCGCTTTTCACTTGGAACGAAGACACGCCGTGTAGGACTTGAATAACCAACAAAGATACCCTCAATGCTCTTCGGACCAAACTTTCCATTAGGCTCTATCACCGTACAGGGTGACCCAAACGGTTCTAGATACTTCAAATTCGGCTTGCGGTAATTGATTAGCTCAAAACACGTCTTGTTGAACTTCTTCACAGTAAGAACTCTGTTGAGAGTATAGCATGCAGCAGAAACAGCTTCAGCCCAGAAATTAATTGGTAACTTAGAGTCTGCAAGCATCGTTCTGGCTGTCTCAATTAGCGTCCGGTTTTTGCGTTCTACAACTCCATTCTGCTGTGGAGTGTACGGAGCACTAAACTCATGCAGTATACCTCGTTCGTCACAAAATTCTTCCATCTTACTGTTTTTGAACTCAGTACCATTATCACTGCGAATTCTACAGATTGGCCTCTGGTACAGATTCTCAATTCTTTTAAACAACGCCATCAAGCTGTCAAACGTTTCGTCTTTTGATTTCAAGAATGAAACCCACGAAAATCGGGAATAATCATCAGTCACGACCAAACAGTAGTAATCTCCTGTTAGACTCTTGACATTCACTGGACCGAACAAATCCATGTGAAGTCTTTCTAAAGGTCTTGAAACTGAATTGACTTGCTTTGTAGGGTGTGACTTTTTCTTCTGTTTGCCTTTGACACAACTTATGCACTCCCCTTCCAGATGAAAACCTTTGACATGCACTCCTGTGACCAAATCGTTATGCATCAAGTGATTCATTTTCCTTAAGTGAATATGCCCCATCTTTCGGTACCATAACCTTGATTCTTTCTCCGTTGCTCTGGACACAAAACAATGAGCCTGACCCGTGGTTGTAGTAGCGACGCTCATGTCCAACACGTACAGATCATTGACTCTTGGTGCCCTCATGATGATCCACTCTTCAGGTATCACAAATCCCGGTTTCAAGATCAAACATTCTTTGTCGGTGAAATGAGTAGTATACATCCTGTCACAGATCTGGGAGATACTCAGCAGGTTGTTCTCCAGTTTAGCGATGTAGTTAACTCTCTCAAACGTTACGATGTCGTTCGATAACGTTCCTTCACCTATGATCTTTCCTCCTTGATTACCCGCAAAACCCACGTAACCACCGTTAATGTCTCTCACATCATACAGTAATGTAGTCTTCCCTGTCATATGTCTCGATGCTCCACTATCCATTATCCACCTGGACACAAGATTTAGAAGATCCTTCACATAACAAATCATCATTTAAACAACTTCAAGAAAGATGCCGATTCGGCTTCGCAATCCAGGAAGCTCCGGCAATTCAAACTGTTTAATCAAACATGGTGTCCACCCAGGCTTCATCAACCTTAGGTGTAACCTTGACTCTCGCAATTTGAATTTTGAAATTTTCAGCCTTGAGAGGTGGAAAATTTGCATCATAATCAACCGTAATTGATTCTTCAGCCTTTTTCACCTCAGAAGTTGAAACTTTCTTCTCAACTTTTGATCCAATTTTAGGTTTCCACGGCTGTTGAGTTACTGCAACCCTTTTGTAAAATTTACCATTTTGAGCTACCAACTTCTTTACGGGTTCATTTTTCACTTTGATGTTATCAATTTTAACATTCTTTTTCTCAACAACCTTCTTCTCAACAAACATCTGTGTTTTACCCTTCACATCATCCTTCTTCTGTTGAACTTTCACAGCTTCAGTCTTAGGCTTCACATAAGTACACTTTCGTGCAATGTGACCAACCTTATCACATCTAAAACAAGTACGAGTTTCAGCTACCCGACTCGTGCCTTCAGACTGAGCCTGTGAAGCTCTCTTCTCAAAAAATTCTTTGTTTGTTTTTGAAAAAATTTCTTTTTCTTCATCAGCAAGTGAACTTGAACTGTTCACAAACTTTTTCTTTTCGACACACCTCTTGTTTGGAACATTATTTTTCTGATACGGTTTACCCCCCTGATAACCACCCGACCAGTTGTTTCTGTTGTTATTGTAAAAACGCGGTGGATTAACAGATTTCTTGTTATAAACCCTATCTTTTTTTCGACTCAAATTATTCACTGCTGACAACTCGACTTCAACCAGTTTGAAAACATTTGTCAATTTGTTCAAGTTTACATTCTCTATCGGAAACTCTGAATCCGAAAACAACTTATCCGAACCCATCATCTTGTACATGACAAGGTTTGATTCTTCATCTAAGTTGTTCTTGGACTTTTGTTTCGGAATGTATTTATCCAAGAAACACCCATCCTCCTCTGAAGTGTCACAATCCGGTTTAAGCACTTTGTCTACCACACTTTTCACCACATCATTTTGGACACCCTCGTCATTGGAAGACGTGAACGTGACATCAATGTTCTCAGGAAGTTTAACATCACTTTCTTCCTCAATTTCCACCAAACTAGACTGCTTTTTCATGTAGTTGTCTAAAATTGGCGGTGGAACTTTGTGAAACCCTACACCCGTTCCATCAAAAAACACATCCTCGCCAGCTTTGTTTTTCCCTATAGGTTTGGGAACAATATGCTGCAAAACAAAGCTTGCTGAGCTATAGCTGTTTAACTTCAACTGAATTCTTTCATTTTCAATTTCAGCTTCTTGAACTTTAAGTTTCAGCTTAGCAATTTCATCCAGTTGGTTGTTAATTGATTCTTCTTTTATTCTCACCACAGCTCTCAGATGTTCATTTTCTTTAAACGTTTTGCCATTTCTATCATCACTATCTTTCACAATGGTTTTAAGTTTTTCAAACTTTTCTGAAATCTGACGGTTTTCAAAAATTAACTTTTCATTTTCACATTTTATTTTCTCACGTTCAGTTTTATCATGTTCAATTTGAGCCGTTAATTCTTTAATTCGTTCAGTTGAAGCTTTTACAGTTTTGTCACGACCGAGAATCTGATCCTCAACACTTTTAACTTTCGTTGTCAAATTCTTGATTTTCTCATTGTTAAGATACGTGACAGTGCTACAAAAATTGCATTGTTTGGTGCAATTTTTGCAGTCAGTATTTCCATCAATCTTGTTACCTGACACATTTGTTGACACACTTTGACTGACCAGCCCCTTTGCACTCAAAAATTGCTTTCGCAGCCAGCACCTTGTCAGCCATCTTTCCCAGGTTCTCTGCCGTCAACTCCTGCGTAGTATCAATCAAGCCAGTATCAATCTGCTTTGCTTTCTCAAACTCTTCTTTTTCTTTCATCTCTTTCTTCTCTTTCTCCTTTCTCTCTTTCTCTTTCTCTTCTTCAATCATCTTCTCAGTTGGCGTTCCCCACCACTTGTGCTGCCAGTATTCATCTTCTTCTTTGTACTCCTTGATGATGGCTTCGATATCTAGCGTTTTGTCATCAATCGCGATGTTGCCATACTTATCAAGGTAGCACTCTCTATCTGGATCCCATCTATTTGCTCTTTTTGCCTCCAGAAATATACCAGAAAGTCTGATAATCTTGTTTTCAGCAATCATCTTCTGGTATTTATACTTCTGATCCTCTGTTCGGTTATATTTCCACGGAATGGGTTCATCGTTACTAGCCATGAATGCGTAACCCACCGCATCTTCTTCCGGTAGAACTTCCTTACTCCAATCATACCCCTCATCATCATAAATCACAGCTAGAGCCCTTGATTTGTCTCTGTTATCTTCAGACTGCTTCAATCTAGGCAGCTCGGATTTATTCTGATGGTAGATTGCCTTTTTGTAGTAATCGTCTCTAAACGGATTCTCTGACTCATTAGCGTATGCGTTTCTACATTCACGCTTGAAGTGACCCTTCTGCTTACACTTAAAGCACATCACCTTGGATTTGTCGAACCCCAATTTTGTAGACGGACCACCGATCGTCTTTCTCCCGGTAATTTCCATGAAACGCTGAGCACGTCGAACAACACTTGCCATCGCCCAACGAATGTCGATAAGCTCCATTTCTTCAGGGTCTATCTGATCGTAATCTTCTTTCGTCAGATTTGTGCTCCCGATCTTACCAGCCACCAACCCTTCATAAGACTCTAGCACAGATGCGAAAAAGACCATCTGTTGCTTAGCCGACTCTTCATCAAAATTATGTGCGTTCTTCAGATCTATCGCGATGTTACAAGAAAACTTCGCATCAGAACGTTTTTCAGAAGACGAAGATCCACCGTGATAACCACTGTGGCTTCCACTGCTTGGACTGTTTTGACTTTCTTTGCTTGCTGGAGCAACATTCTCAGCAGAAAATGCAGTTTTTGGAGAAGTAACTTTCGGCATCAAGCTTTTCGGATAGTACAGATCCAGGTTTTGCTGATAAGATGAATTATTGACTTTATATGTTTTCTTCAGTTCTAACTCATGACTTTCAAGTCTTTCAATCAACACATCTGGAGTTAGTTTTTCCGGAGCAATCGTGTTCTTCAACATTAGTGCATAGTATCTCCAATCCATTTCATCCGGTAATGAATCGAACAATTTGTCAACTAGTTCTTCATCAGAAAACTTGATTTCATGTCTTGCTAACTCTAGTTTCAGATGACCGAACCTCTCTATCATTTTACACACCGATTCATTCTTTAGACATCCAAAAAGATCAAATTCTTTTCTAATAAGCTTTCGTTTGTTCTTTACAATCTCTTTGCTTCCAAGACACTTCTTTTCGAGTTTCTCCCACAAATCTTTAGCATTGGAGTAATCTATCAGCGAAATGATATCTTCCCGCACCGACTGAAACAATAATGCCACACACTTTTGCTCGGCCACAAAACTATCAATCTCATCAACCGATCTCAATGCTTCACCATTCTTCTTTCCCTCGGCATAACCATTCTTCATACTCTTCCAGCTGGGAAAAGCGAATGCCATCAACCAATCTTCGAACTTTGTTGCCCACCTGCTGTAATCTTCTATAGCCATCAGCTTAGGAGGTTTGTTAAATGTTCCAAATGCGCTTTCGGACTCCCAAGCTTCCTTCTTTCTTTCTTTCTTTCGGTGGACTCTTGTTTGTATTGCTTGTCGATGTATCATCGTTTTCGGTACTCCCTGTGAAAGCATACATGTCGCTGAAGGGATTCATGAAAATATCATCCATTTTGATTGTACCTGAAAAATTAGACAATACTTAGAAAAATTTTGGTTTTGAAAAATATCAGATTCAAACGGAACCTGTTCAAACGGAATGGTTCAAACGATGTGGTTTCAAACGAACTGGTTACTTTCAAACAGAATGGACTGTTCCGTTTGAAATAACAATAGTTTCAAACGGAAGATATTCAAATAGTATAGTTTCAAACGAAAGCTTTTCAAACGACCACTTTCAAACGGTCTTCATTTTCAAACGATTGTTCAAACTATCAGTTTGTTTTCAAACGATATGATCAGTTTCAAACGATACGTTCAAACGGCCTGTGCCTTTTCAAACAGATGACGTCATTTATCTCGAACAGTTTCAAACGGACATGATGATTTCAATTAGTTTTAGGTCGAATTTTAGTTCCAAATTGTCAAGGATTAGTTAATAGTGAATTTCGTTTGATATGTGAACGTTTCAAGCCATTTTAACCGTGACAACTAATTCAAATCAGAAAAGAAAGGTAGAAGTAAGATAATCCGGCGATTTCAAGCTGAATTTGGTATGAACTCCTCGTCCTGAGCTCTGATACCACTTGTTGGACCGTTCCGGTGACTTTAAACGTCAGTAGAAGTAGTTCATCTCAGTTTACAGAGGCGGAATCAAAGTAAACCATGTCAAAAACAGCTTATTCCTTTCAATTCTTCTTTCTATTACTGATTGTGAGCTTTTACAATGATTTTGACTGAAATCCGACAGAAGCTTCGCTCACACACACAAACATTCGTTACTGTCCGTTTGAAATGAACTACTATTTATAGACCCATGACCCTTCCGTTTGAATGGCACACACATGTTCAAACGGTCATGCTTCAAACGACCGGACATGCTTCAAACGGTCAGCATGTTTCAAACGGCCAGGCGACTTCAAACGGCCAGGACCATTTCAAACCTAAACAACCCTAATTTAATCATGTTTGAGCACTTGATTAACCTATCTAGACACAAGACTTAATAAGACGTAGTCAGCAGACACTTAATGCACCAACAGTTGTATTCTTTCCATGCAATTGTTATTCCAGTTAAAGGTAAGACATGTGAAGGGGTACGGTCCTAGATCTCGCACCAACATGGCCACGAGTGACCATTACCCTTACCAAAAACCCCCACCGGCAAGAACTTATCTGTGTCCATGCGGGCACACGCGAACATAGCGGTCGAATCTAATCTGTCAAGTGATAAGAAGACTTACCTTGTGTATGAAAATGGGTGTGCACATAGCGATGCGGCCTGGCACCGCATCCTATGAACATTTTCGTCACGACAAGGGATCTAGGCAACAGCATCAGTCACCACGAGTGGAAATGCGGCCTAGCAACGCATCCCACAGTCATGGCCAGAGTGAGAATGCGGAAACAACAGCAGTTACCGCAAACAGTGATGCGGCGCGGCACCGCATCCTACCCACGAGGCAAGTGGGACTGACACCAAGTGCAAGTGGCACCAATGACAGTCGACTGTCAGCCACACGTAAGCAACAGACTGACACCGCAATAGGACGTGGCTTCACCTCCACAACCGACAAGCCTGACACACCTGCATAAGGGCGGCGCGTTGTTAGTCTAGCCACTCAATTACCCTCCTTCACTCCTCGGCTATAAATACCCATCCCAAACCAGGTTTGAGGTATCTCTTCTCAACTCTCTCACTACTACTACTATCGCACACTTTGCTTCACAAGCAAATTACTGATTCTCATGCAAGAGAGTGGTAACAAGGAGCACCCCCCACCCCATCCTCCTTGTTACGAGTCAGGTTTGTTTTCCTTGTGCAGGAGATAGACCAGCGGACGATCCAGCCACCGATCCTCGGAAAGATGGGATTAACCCTACTTGACGAGACCAGTGAGTTAACCTCCCTTAATTCACCACTGTTTCATCAACATGTTTAATATTTGTCTTTCGAACCGTTAAAGCCTAAATATTTTACTTCTTTTGATTTCGTTTCTAATTTAGTTGTATTCGTAGGCCACATTGTCTCCAGCAAAGCAATCGCATATGCCGGAACTTGATTTGGTCATGCTTTTTTAGGTTGTTAATATATCGATGAAGATGACACTACTCTCATCCAAGATGTTTATGTTTCATGCGTTGATCTGTTTGCATGCATTCGAACTTCATGCTTTGGATTTACCTCATGTATGTGATTTTTATCCTTTGGATTTATACATAACAATTCATCCTTTAGATTTATACATAACAAGAGGGCGGTGATGTTTTCGATAGAATGATTTGCGATTGAACTTTGATTTTTTTGATGTTTCTGTAGGTTTTTAAGATGTTGGTTAAGATGAAAGATCCCTAAAACCGGGCACCCTACAGTTGGGTCACTTCACAACATACTGTTTAAAAATAAGTATTTTCTGAAAACACGCAGCAGAATTTAAAACAGTATATGATTATTTTACAAAATCAAAAATATTATTTAAATCCAAAGAAATAAATGGCTTCAACCACAACACAAGTAACTACATCCGCTAACCAAGAGCTTCTACAGCCAATAACCATCTACCTGCAAACAATTAAACATACATGCAAAAGTCAGCTATACTAAGTGAGTTCTAACAATTAACTTTAAGCAACAAAGTTGATAACAAAACACTATTTTTAACTCTACAACTCTATCTTATAAGCATCCCAAAATCATATTTGAACACGTCATAACCCAACCAAAAGCATAGACTCGAAATTTGTCCCCCAACTTGACCCATAACTTTGACTGACTTGTCACCCAAACCCTCCCATCACTATGACTCTATAACCTCTTACACATGACCCACTCTTTCCCCCATAACTCAATGTTGTTACACACAACTAGTTCATTTATACTCGTTACTCTATTATACAAGGCACACACTTTTGATACTTGATACATGTTGGCTCCACTTTGTAATTAGGGCCCTATTGGTGAGTTTAGCCAATTAGGGACCTAAGGCCTTAGGCTAATCCTATAAATAGGAGTTTGAAAGTTATTTCAAGGGTTGGTTTTTCTAAGGGTTCTAAAGAGAGAGTCCTAGAGAGAGAAAAACCATACAAAGTGTATATTTTAGGTTTAAAGGTAATCCAAACGACTGAAAGTATTTCAGGTCTTGTTTCATCTTTACGGTTTTCTGTTTCCTCATTTTGTGTCCCTTGATAGTTGTTTGAGTGATTTCCGCTCACTTGATCATCTAAGATTCGTTATCTCATGTTAGATCCGTGATTCAGGGGATTACATGTGTTATCAGAGCCTTGTCTCGTTTAGAAGTGATTTTGGGTTAGATTAATTCATGGGAAATTTTTTGGTATCTTCTTGGTATTTTCGGGTATTTGATTAAACACATTGGTTCTTGATGTTTTGGACTGATTTCAGTGATTTTCGAGTGTTTTTACACTCTTTGATCGGATCAGATTGAGTATGCGTAGTTACTACTTATTTTCTATGAGCATTTTTTGCCAGCTCCGTGGTATTTTGTTCGATTATCGAGTTTTTTGAAGCTTTGTGTCACACCCCAACCGATGGCGGAATCATCGGGGCATGGCACTGAGCGAAACAGATTGTCCAGAAATTTCCATAACATTTATCATTACTATTCAACTTAAACAATACGTCCCATACCGTATCTCAAACAGTAAAATAAATTATTACAGACAAAAACCAGGCAAATATTCTGTTCCGACAACTCAGATTTAAATAAACAGCAATTATTTATCTGCTTCTAGAGACCCTTAATTTGACCACTACAGACAACTATTTGTTGGGCTCTAGAGCTTTATTCTAGCCTTGCTTTCCTAGCAGATAAGCATCTTAAACACCTGTCACATACGTTAAAATAAAGTCAATACATAAAATATAAAGGTGAGCATACAAGTTTGATAATAGCATAATAGAGTTCGAAATAGTTTACGCATAACCAGCACGTGCATAGAGGAAAACGAAGCATGTTAATTATCGAAATGGATCTATCGATACCAATGACTGCGGGTTGACTGCCCGAGGCAGTTCGAAATACATGATTACCACCGTAATCCATGCAAGTAATTGTCCTTAACAACCCCCGTGTGAACGGGTGCTGAGTCCGAACTATAGTACTATCGTCGTTAAGGCAGGTAGACAACATTCCACGTGTATACATAACAACAAGCATTCATTTAGTCACGTAATACATGCGGTAACGGTTAGCGTTTAAAATGTTGTGTAGTGTGTTCGATGTGATTTCGTATAAGTAACGTATGTAACACCAAAAGTGCTGAAAGCAAAAAGGGATCGAGTATACTCACAGCGGTTGATGGATTAAAGGGAGCGCTTGAGAGTAGGGTTAGCCTGAATAGTTCGATAGCACAACGATAAGCAACGCGTAAAACGGAAAACAAGTGTTGTAGGGTCGGACAGCTGGTCGATCGGACGGTAGTCCGATCGGACGACTGACCGTTCGGTTGACAGTCCGTTCGGACAGTTGTCCGGTCGGTCGGTAGGCCGATCGGATGGTTGTTCGAGTGGAATGTTTCTTCCTTTGAGAAGGATGTGTTTGTGTATGATGGCTTCACTTTTGAAGTTTTCGTTGTAGCATTTGAAAACATCGAAGTATCTTTACCCTTCAGGTCGGTCGATCGGACGGTCGTTCGATCGGCCGGCAACCCGATCGGTTAGGTACTTTTAGCAAGATGAGTTCTCAGCAGGGTGTCACCTTATCGAACGGCTGTTCGATCGGGTGGCACTCCTAGTGCATTGAACATGTTGAAAATCGACTAAGGGTTGAAGTATAGTATCTCAGGATCCGAAGAGTAATCCAATCGGGCGGTAGTCCGATCGAACAGCTGTTCGTTCAATACTAGTCTTCAAAATAAATTGATTAAGTGTGGGACCATTTGTTAGCCGATCGGCTGGCTGTCCGATCGGCTGGCTGTCCGTTCGGACAGCAGTCCGATCGGTCAGCATCCTGACCTGATCAGCCTGTTCGTCTAACACTTGGTTGTTCTGATTGTTTGTCATTATATCGAGGTGTTTTGACAACGAGTCAAACCATAGAACCCTCGTTCTTACTTGTTTCTCCTGTTCGGACAGGAATCACCCAAATCCGGCCGGTGAACTTTTCGGAACGGAGTTTAACGTTTAACCCGAAATCGGTGAACCTCGTGAATAGAATCCGGATCTCGAGTCATGCAACCACCGGAATGATTATCAAGTCGGCACAAGCTCCGTTTCTATCGGTTTTGAAGGCATTGAGTGTAAAAGAGTTGAAAGAAATTGGAAAACCATCTTTTAATCCTTTTCACCGTGTAAATGTTTAGATCTATAACAGATCTTTGTTTGTATCTGTAGAAATCGGCTAGATCCAAGTTATTCTTGGTGGATTGAGGGCAAAACATGAAGTTCTTCAAGAACCCATGATGACATCATCCTAGAATACTTGAATCTTGATGATTTCACGGTTAAAAGTTAAGATTTGAAAGATAGAAAGGGGTAGGAGTGCGTGTAGATCAAGAAAGTATAAGATTTAGGATGAAATCTTACCGAAATCGGGAGAAATCTGAGAAAAGGAGGGGAGCACGAGCTGGTCGGACAGAGGTTTCCAAATGTAGAAAGTTTGACAATGACAGAGGTATTTATAGGATGCCAAAAGAGGTAAAGGCTGGCCAATCGGTCGATCAGCACGATCGGACAGCCTGTCCGATCGGACAGCAGTTCGATCGGACAGCAGTCCGATCGCCTGGCTGTTCGATCGGCTGGTAGCCTGATCGATCAGTTGCCTGATTCGGGTGTTTGGGTGCGACGATATTTGATATTTCGATCTCGATTGCGATTGATGAGAATACGATAGAGTTTCCTATTCAAATTACTTTTAATCCCAACTACTATATCAACATATAAGCATCTATATCTCGCACTGTCTCTTCTCCACCAATTATCATAATTCGATTTCGATTGAGTTCGATTGGGTTTCGATTTCGATTCAAGTTTCGATTGATTACCACACAAAACATAAAGTAAACATGCACAACTAACACATAAGGTACATACACACGTATAATAACAACCAAAATTCGCGTAATTCGAGTTTCGAGTTTGATGATGATTAGATTAGTTCGATTACTGATTAATTGACTTTATTGCATTGTTACTTCCTACTATTCATAGTTGTAAAGCGATTCGCATCGAGAAATATACTTCGATTACTTTGACTGTAATTAATTACTCCACATAATACAACTAACGTAAACATAAGATAGACTAACTACCGTCAAAGAAGTCAAACAGGGATTGAGCAAGGAGAGACAGATTGCAATTAGCGATCTTTTCTTCCTTTGATTTCAATCTTGACTTTGACTTTGACTTTGACTTTCGGAAACACGGGGTGTTACAGCCTCCCCTTGTTTAGGGAATTTCGTCCTGAAATTAGGCCGAAGCTGTAACAAACAACACCGTGAATCACTTTTAAGAACTTTCTCTCTCTAGGCTTTCACTTAAACAACTGTGGGTACTTTGCCTTCATGTCGCTTTCGAGTTCCCAAGTGAACTCTGCCCCTCGTTTGCCTTCCCATCAGACCTTCACAATAGGAATGCGCGAGCGTCTGAGTTGCTTGGTTTGGCGGTCCATGATTTCAACAGGCTTTTCCACGAAGTGCAGCGTTTCGTTTATTTGAAGGTCATCGAGAGGTACAATTAAATCATGCTCAGCCAGGCATTTTCGGAGGTTTGACACGTGGAAAGTCGGGTGGACATTACTAAGTTCCTCCGGTAGTTCGAGTCTATAGGCGACTTTTCCGATCCTTTCCAGAATCTTAAAAGGTCCAACATATCGAGGCGCTAGTTTCCCTTTCTTGCCGAATCTGACCACACCCTTCCAAGGTGATACCTTTAGGAGTACGTAGTCGCCAATGTCAAATTCAAGGGGCTTGCGTCTTCTATCGGCGTAACTTTTCTGTCTACTTCGAGCTTTCAACAAGTTGTCTCGAATTTGGAGGACTTTGTCTGTCGTTTCTTGTAGTAACTCGGGACCGGTTAATTGTGAGTGACCAATCTCGTGCCACACAATAGGCGATCGAAATCTTCTTCCATATAGAGCCTCGAATGGTGCCATCTGGATGCTGGTATGATAACTGTTATTGTACGAGAATTCGACTAGCGGCAGGTATTTATTCCAACTACCACCGAAGTCTATGACACAGGCACGGAGCATGTCTTCAAGAGTACGGATCGTTCTTTCAGTCTGTCCATCGGTTTGAGGATGGAATGCAGTACTTAAGTTATGAAACGTTTCCCACAATCGCAACGTAAACCGGGCATCACGGTCAGAGATGATGTCACGAGGCATACCACGATTACGAATGATCTCGTCGGTGTATATTCGGGCTAATCGTTCTACCTTGTAGTCTTCCCGTATTGGCAAAAAGTGGGCTGATTTGGTTAAACGATCAACAACAACCCAAATGCTGTCGTGACCTGATGACGTGGGCGGAAGCTTTGTTATGAAGTCCATAGCTATACTCTCCCATTTCCATATAGGGATTAGCAGTTGTTTGAGTAAGCCAGAGGGTCTTTGATGTTCAGTCTTGACTCTTGCACAAGTCAGGCATCTTCCGACATAGAGAGCGATATCCCTTTTTATGCCCGGCCACCAGTACTTGTAGCGAAGATCCTGGTACATTTTATCGGCACCGGGATGAATAGAATACCGGGATTTGTGGGCTTCATCCATCAAAATCTTTCGCAATTCAGTCCGCTTAGGGATCCAAATTCGGTCCAGAAAATAGAAGATCCCATTCGATTTGCTGACAAGCTGAGCTCCATCGTCATAGATTCTCTCCTTCTTCAAGGTGCGTTCA
Organism: Helianthus annuus; assembly: GCF_002127325.2. NCBI lineage: Eukaryota > Viridiplantae > Streptophyta > Magnoliopsida > Asterales > Asteraceae > Helianthus > Helianthus annuus. The sequence continues at coordinate 78,204,692 of NC_035447.2, read as the reverse complement.
TTGAAACAAGCATGTTGGGCTTCGCGGATGAGGGTTTAGAGATCGCGTTGGGCTTGGGTATTACGAATGCTGAGCAAATAACTTCGTCCGCTGAGCGCGTCGGCAACAACTTTAGCTTTACCTGGGTGATAACGAATCTCACAGTCGTAATCGTTAAGAAGTTCTACCCATCGGCGTTGACGCATATTAAGTTCTTTCTGATCAAAGATATGTTGCAGGCTCCTATGATCGGTGAAGATCGTACACTTGGTACCATATAGGCAGTGACGCCAAATCTTTAACGCAAAAACAACCGTGCTTAGCTCGAGATCATGGGTTGTATAGTTCTTCTCGTGGATTTTCAGTTTTCGAGAAGCGTAAGCTATAACCTTGTCTCGTTGCATGAGAACACAACCGAGACCAAGGTTGGAAGCATCACAGTAGACAATGAAGTCGTTGTTTCCGTCAGGCAATGTTAGAATAGGAGCATTGCAAAGCTTATGCTTGAGGGTTTGGAAAGCAGACTCTTGTTCAGTTCCCCAAACAAAAGACCTGTCTTTATGCGTAAGAGCGGTAAGCGGCACAGCGATCTTGGAGAATCCTTCGATAAATCGTCGATAATAGCCCGCTAATCCGAGAAAAGAACGGACTTCAGATGGGTTCTTAGGCGTAATCCAACTCTTAATTGCTTCAATCTTCGCGGGATCGACATGAATACCTTGACTATTAACAAGGTGACCTAAAACTGAACCTCCTCCAGCCAGAATTCACACTTGGAGAACTTGGCATATAGTTGATTCCCTTGGAGTAACTTGAGTACCAAACGTAGATGCTGTGTGTGTTCGGCCTTCGACTTGGAATAGATCAAGACATCGTCGATGAACACGATGATGAAACGGTCAAGATATGGCTTACACACGCGATTCATCAGGTCCATGAAAACCGCGGGTGCGTTGGTTAAACCAAAAGGCATAACAACGAAATCATAGTGGCCGTAGCGAGTGCGAAAAGCGGTTTTAGGTATATCCTCTTCTTGAATGCGTAGCTGGTGATAGCCTGAACGGAGATCGATCTTCGAGAAATACGTAGCACCTTGCAGTTGATTAAACAAATCGTCGATGCGAGGTAGGGGATAACGGTTCTTGATGGTTAACTTATTCAGCTCCCGATAATCGATGCACATCCTAAACGACTCATCCTTCTTTTTAACGAAGAGGACTGGCGCGCCCCAAGGAGAGGTGCTCGGGCGAATAAAGCCTTTTTCAAGTAATTCTTGGAGTTGGTTCGAGAGTTCACGCATTTCGGACGGCGCGAGTCGGTAAGGGGCTTTGGCAACAGGGTTGGCTCTAGGAATGAGGTCGACGTGGAAGTCGATATCACGACTTGGCGGGAGTCCAGGAAGATCATTAGGGAACACCTGAGGAAATTCACGGACCACGGGAACGTCTTTAACTTCAGTCTTCCTTTTCTTTTCCTTCTCCGCTACTACAATGTTGGCCAAGAAAGCTCTGTATTCTTTGCGGAGATACTTGCTAGCTTGGACACACGACATGAGCTTGAGACCTTTCGAAGTAGTTTCGCCGTACACACATAATAAATCACCATTCACGAGCGAGAATCGAATCATCTTGTCGAATCATACAACTTCAGCATGGTTCTCACGAAGAAAGTCCATGCCTACTATGACGTCAAAACTTCCGAGTTGCATCGGAATAAGGTCGATTGGGAAGATGTGATTGTTGAGCTCAAGGGTACAATCACGAAGAACAGAATTAACGGCGACAGTTCTTCCAGTAGCGACTTCAACTTTGAATGACGAGGGCAGATTAGAGCGCTTACGACTAAGGAGCTTCTCGAATTCAAACGACACAAAGCAGTTATCGGCTCCAGTATCAAACAAACACGATGCATAAATACCATTCACAAGGAACGTACCATTAACCACGTTGTTGTCAGCCTGGGCTTGACGAGCATTGATGTTGAAAGTTCTGGCGTGTGCTGCTTGTTGCTGCTGCTATAGCTGTTGTTGCTGCTGCTGGGGCTCTTGCTTCACAACCCTGTTCGGGCACATGTTTGCAAAATGGTTGGGATCACCACATGCAAAGCAGACTCGAGCATTGATTACGGGTGTTGAGCCGCGTGTTGGCCTTGTGGGGCTGGGAGTAGAGCTTGATGAGCGGTGGCAGGAGCTGCGGTGTTCCGGGGACCATAGCGACAGTTGGCAGTGAAATGACCGTACAAATAGCAATGAGCACAGAAATGACAGGCAAGACCCACCGGATGATGATATGAGCATGTCGGGCAGAGTGGGTGGGGACCTGTGTATGCACGCTTTGCTGGCGGCGCTTGAGTAACCGGTGCTGGTCAATGGTGAGACTGCTGCTGAGCCAGTACGGCTTGCAGAGGAGCAGCGGTGGTAGTGACAGCACAGTTCTTGTTGCTGGAGCTACTGTTGTTGTGCTTCTTCTGGCGGCGTGATGACTTGGACAGTTGAGCAGTAGCAGTGTCGGTGGTTGGTGCAGTGGTAGCTTGATGCAGAGACTTGGAGGGCTTATCCCATAAACCAGCTTTTACTCGCTTGTCGTTGATCTCGGCGGCAAGCAAGTAAGTCTCTTCAATTGACGAGGTCTTCGCGGCTTGAACAAAGTCGGCAACACAGTCGGGTAGAGCTCGAGTGTACTTCTTGATTGCTATCTCTGGCGTCTTGACTTGGTCGGGACAGATAATGCTGAGCTGCTTAAAGCGAGCAGTCAGGGCAGCGTTGTCTCCATCCTTCTGCTTAATGTTCCAAAACTCGTCCTCCAGCTTTTGGCGTTCATGGGGAGGGCAGAATTCATCCATCATAATGGCTTTCAGCTCTTCCCAGGTCAGCTCATAAGCTGCATCATTCCCGCGTTTGTTTCGTTCGGCCATCCACTAGTCTAGAGCTCGAGACTGGAAGACACCGGTTGCGTTTAGGGTACAGAGATTTTCTGGACAGCCGCTTTGGCGCAGAGTGACTTCGACGGAATCAAACCATTGAAACATAGCTATTGGGCCATCTTCTCCGGTGAATTCCTTTGGTCCGCATGCCTTGAACTGTTTGAAGCTGAAAACAGTCTTGGCAGCATCTTTGGGAGCTTCAGTTCTCGACTCCTCAGATGATTTGCTGACGTTCTCATACACTTCGCTCACAGCCTTTGCTACTTGCTTGGCGATGATAGCAGCAAGACGTTTGTCTCTCTTTTCTTGGCGAGTAAGTGGGGTTCGGTGTCCAGATGACGACATTGTCTGCAACAGATATCGTCGTACGTCTCAGACACATCAAAATCGAATCTCACCTCACACGTCTACTACTTACTAGAGCTTAGGAACACGTTGAAGCACGTATCACATAACACATAGGCACATAACCACAGATTCACGTAGTCACAGAAGCAAATAAGCACATAGGCACGTAGAGCACAGAGACACATACGCATTCAATCACAGAGGCAGTCAGAATACAGAAACCTATCATTTAAAACTCGCGAGTCGATTGCATATAATATATCGAATAGTATAGTAAAGCGTACAGCATAATGTCGTTCAGATTGTAGCGACCTGTTAGCGTGGTAGGATAGAAGAGCAACGTGGGTTGTGTGTGTCGATCGAAGTGGTGCAAAAATCAAATAAGTCTCAAAATTTCAAACACATAAACAGTTAAATACATGTAAACACATAAAATCAACAAGTCATCAGAGTCAGCAGTTGCGGGCTCAGAATCGAAACATATAAAATCGAGAAATAGATTGTCTACGGCTATTAGACATTGACTACCCAAAGAGATTCGACTGTTCTCAAGGATGCAATGACAAGTCCTTGTTGTCCTAATAGACCGGTGAATGGCACTCGTCCTTTCGGTCGTTTAAGCACTCAAGTCCTTGGAATCCATCAAAACTTTGGTGAGAGTTTTGTGAAGCAAAATTGGGCGGAATAGATCGTCAAGGTTTGGGTTTCACCCCTGGCTTGACAACTTTCCCTTGATTTTAGTAAAATAGAGGAGATTATTCATCAAAATATGGATTTCACTCCTGATTTGGTATAATTCTCCCGTTGAACAAGCGTTCGTTATTGAAAATAATGAAGAAATCATTGATAAGTTGATAAAACAGCAATGATCAAGCAATTTAGTCGAGAGTTTGCGGTTTTCACACCTAATCTCAGCTAAATCGCTTTCTCATTATTGAAAATTCGAGTGCGGTGTAGTGTAGTGCAAGCGAGAATAACGAGGTATAGCATGTATGCTCGGTCTGTTGGTTCCTAACTATAGTCTAGGTCTCTAAGACATCGACCCGGACTAGGTCGAGTCTTGCCTAATTCCCTATAGTTATGGCTCTGATACCAATCTGTCACACCCCAACCGATGGCGGAATCATCGGGGCATGGCACTGAGCGAAACAGATTGTCCAGAAATTTCCATAACATTTATCATTACTATTCAATTTAAACAATACGTCCCATACCGTATCTCAAACAGTAAAATAAATTATTACAGACAAAAACCTGGCAAATATTCTGTTCCGACAACTCAGATTTAAATAAACAGCAATTATTTATCTGCTTCTAGAGACCCTTAATTTGACCACTACAGACAACTATTTGTTGGGCTCTAGAGCTTTATTCTAGCCTCGCTTTCCTAGCAGATAAGCATCTTAAACACCTGTCACATACGTTAAAATAAAGTCAATACATAAAATGTAAAGGTGAGCATACAAGTTTGATAATAGCATAAAAGAGTTCGAAATAGTTTACGCATAACCAGCACGTACACAGAGGAAAATGAAGCATGTTAATTATCGACATGGATCTATTGATACCAATGACTGCGGGTTGATTGCCCGAGGCAGTTCGCAATACGTGACTACCACCGTAATCCATGCAAGTAGTTGTCCTTAACAACCCCCGTGTGAACGGGTGCTGAGTCCAAACTATAGTACTATCGTCGTTAAGGCAGGTAGACAGCATTCCACATGTAAACATAACAACAAGCATTCATTTAGTCACGTAATACATGCGGTAACGGTTAGCGTTTAAAATGTTGTGTCGTGTGTTCGATGTGATTTCGTATAAGTAACATATGTAACACCTAAAAGTGTTGAAAGTAAAAAGGGATCGAGTATACTCACAGCGGTTGATGGATTGAAGGGAGCGCTTGACAGTAGGGTTAGCCTGAATAGTTCGATAGCATAACGATAAGCAACGCGTAAAACGGAAAACAAGTGTTGGAGGGTCGGACAGCTGGTCGATCGGACGGTAGTTCGATCGGACGGCTGACCGTTCGGTTGACAGTTCGTTCGGACAGTTGTCCAGTCGGTCGGTAGGCCGATCGGATGGCTGTTCGAGTGGAATGTTTCTTCCTTTGAGAAGGATGTGTTTGTGTATGATGGCTTGACTTTTGAAGTTTTCATTGTAGCATTCGAAAACATCGAAGTATCTTTACCCTTCAGGTCGGTCGATCGGACGGTCGTTCGATCGGCCGGCAACCCGATCGGTTAGGTACTTTTAGCAAGATGAGTTCTTAGCAGGGTGTCACCTGATCGGACGGCTGTTCGATCGGGTGGCACTCCTAGTGCATTGAACATGTTGAAAATCGACTAAGGGTTGAAGTATAGTATCTCATGATCCGAAGTGTAATCCGATCGGACGGTAGTCCCATCGAACAGCTGTTCGTTCAATACTAGTCTTCAAAATAAATTGATTAAGTGTGGGACCATGTGTTAGCCGATCGGTTGGCTGTCCGATCGGCTGGCTGTCCGTTCGGACAGCAGTCCGATCGGTCAGCATCCTGACCTGATCCGCCTATTCGTCTAACACTTGGTTGTTCTGATTGTTTGTCATTATATCGAGGTGTTTTGACAACGAGTCGAACCATAGAACCCTCGTTCTTACTTGTTTCTCCTGTTCGGACAGGAATCACCCAAATCCGGCTGGTGAACTGTTCAGAACGGAGTTTAACGTTTAACCCGAAATCGGTGAACCTCGTGAATAGAATCCAGATCTTGAGTCATGCAACCACCGGAATGATTAGCAAGTCGGCACAAGCTCCGTTTCTATCGGTTTTGAATGCATTGAGTGTAAAAGAATTTAAGGAAAGTTAGAAAACCATCTTTTAATCCTTTTCACCGTGTAAATGTTTAGATCTATAACAGATCTTTGTTTGTTTCTGTGGAAATCGGCTATATCCAAATTATTCTTGGTGGATTGAGGACAAAACATGAAGTTCTTCAAGAACCCATGATGACATCATCCTAGAATACTTGAATCTTGATGATTTCACGGTTAAAAGTTAAGATTTGAAAGATAGAAAGGTGTAGGAGTGCGTGTAGATCAAGAAAGTACAAGATTTAGGACGAAATCTTACCGGAATCGGGAGAAATCTGAGAAAAAAAGGGGAGCACGAGCTGGTCGGACAGAGGTTTCCAAAAGCGAAAGTTTGACAATGACAGGGGTATTTATAGGATGCCAAAAGAGGTAAAGGCTGGCCGATCGGTCGGTCAGCACGATCAGACAGCCTGTCTGATCGGACAGCAGTCCGATTGGCTGGCTGTTCGATCGGCTGGTAGCCTGATCGATCAGTTGCCTGATTTGGGTGTTTGGGTGCGATGATTTTTGATATTTTGATCTCGATTGTGATTGATGAGAATACGATAGAGTTTCCTATTCAAATTACTTTTAATCCCAACTACTATATCAACATACAAGCATCTATATCTCGCACAGTCTCTTCTCCACCAATTATCATAATTCGATTGGGTTTCGATTTCGATTCGAGTTTCGATTGATTACCACACATAACATAAAGTAAACATGCACAAGTAACACATAAGGTACACACACACGTATAATAACAACCAAAATTCGTGTAATTCGAGTTTCGAGTTCGATGATGATTAGATTAGTTCGATTACTGATTAATTGACTTTATCGCATTGTTACTTCCTATTATTCACAGTCGTAAAGCGATTCGCATCGAGAAATATACTTTGATTGTAATTAATTACTCCACATAATACAACTAACGTAAACATAAAATAGACTAACTACCGTCAAAGAAGTCAAACAGGGATTGAGCAAGGAGAGACAGATCGCATTTAGCGATCTTTTCTTCCTTTGATTTCAATCTTGACTTTGACTTTGACTTTCGAAAACACGGGGTGTTACACTTTGGGTTGAAGATAGATGATGGAATGCTAAAGAACAGTAGTTTCGGCTTTTATGAGGTAGTTTCGACAACACCGTTATAACGCAAGTATAATTTCGGTATTGTACCTTTTGAAGAAACTTACTTAAAATGTGTTGTTCTACTGAAACTTGACTTTTTACTTAGCTTTCTTTCCGGTGTCATTGTTTTACTGAAACCTATCTCGCCAGTTTAAATTTTGTTTTGTATTCATTGTTTTACCGAAATTATCTTTCTGTCATTCTTGTTTTACAGAAACTTTTTGGTTTACCGAAACAAATTTTAGATCTCACTATTTTACCGAAACTCTTAGGGGCTGTTTGGCAATTTCTGAATGGTTAAGTGCTGAACGAGTAAGAGGTCTGAACCATTAAGTGCTGAACCGGTAAGAGGTCTAAATTATTAAGAGCCAGTATAATGCTTAACCGTTTTTAGGCAAATGTCTGACCAATTCAGATTAGAGGTGTTAACCATTCAGACTCAGTAAAATGCTTAACCATTCAGAGGCAAATGTCTGAACCATTCAGACATTTGCTTGCGAAACAAACAGTCTGAACCATTAAGTGCTGAACCAGTAAGAGGTCTGAACCATTAAAACCCTCATTAAAAGGTAAACAAACAGCCCCTAAGTTTTAATCTTTCGGTACTTTTCCAAAAAGCCTTTTCAGTCAACATTTTTAAGCAATTGGACCGTGCTATTAGCGAAACAAAGAAAAACCAAAATATTAGGACCAAGACTAGAGGTGCACTAAACGGTTTTTTTCCTATCAGGTTCGGTTAACTAGACAACCGGTTTTTTTCTTATTTTTGTTTTAGCCGGTTTTTACTTTAATCGTTTTTTACTTTAACCTTTTTTTTCTCAGTTCTTTCTGTTATTCACTTTAACCGGTTTTCCCGGTCAATAAACCGGGTTTTTCATTCTTTTTCTTTTTTTTTTAATTTATCTTTTTGCTTTAACCGTTAAATCGGTTAAAAACGATTAAAAAACTGGTTCCTTCTTAAGAATCTCTAGCCGACTACGAACCTACAGTTAAAAAAAACACTAATCAATTACTCCTCAATCGGTTACTATTTATTTAACCGGTTATTTTGTGCACCTTTAACCAAGACTTTGTGACGAATCTCTAGTATAGGGGCGTATGATACATTAAGTTGGGCTAATAAGTGAATGGCTTAGCTAGTAGTCAATAATTAGTTAAACACGTACGCATAATACTTTCTTGCCAAACCAAGTTTTACCATTGCCATAAAAAATTAAAAATAAAGTAAACAAGGCAGCCAAGCTCAAACTGAAATCAACTTAAAAAAACTTTCTTGCCAAACCAAGTTTTACCATTGCCATAAAAAATTAAAAATAAAGTAAACAAGGCAGCCAAGCTCAAACTGAAATCAACTTAAAAAAACCTATACACGGGTTGAACCTAGGACCTCTCCCTTAAGAGGCATATGCCTCTACCAAGTGGGCTACCCTTACATTGGCAATCCAAAGCCATCTAACCCTTACATTTTATGAGATCAACAAATGTGTTGATGTAATTAAAGTTTATTCAAGATAATTTAAGTGCAGAGTTTGGTTCAATATATGGTCCCATCACAAGAATTAATATCTCTGCTTTAGGCTAAAAAGCCTAAAAGTGATTGTGGTCAAATTGAGCCATCAACGGTCCATGAAGTAAAACCTCATAACATCGTTTTTATTTAAAAGTTACAAAGGAAATAAAGTCGAAAAATGATTGAAATGGACCTATTGAAGCATGCTTACATCAAAATGGGGTTGTTTGATTCTTTAAATTGTGGGGTTACAAATCAATAATGCAAAAATAATGAAACAATATTACTTTTTCATCGAGATAAAAAGCCATGAATAGCGATATTCTACGGTAGCGAATGATTCCTAAAGCGTGACACAAGAAATACGACGTGACAACTCACTGACATGTAAGAAACCGAAACTCAAATAAGAACCATTTACTTGGTTTAGCGTTATTAGATTCTAGGGGTGTTCCTGGTATGATTTTGTGGGTTTTGATGAGAATTCTAGACTAAACCGTGAACTACGGTTTCCGGAACTAGGAAATCAATCTGGAGGGATTTTTGTGGTTTGAAGGTTTGAACCTATTTCTTTTTTGTCTTTTTTTTTCAAAAATATAATTTTAAAATTTATAAAAGTTAATCATGAACATTTTATTAGATTCACGTAATAATTTCATCATCATCATATTCAGCAAATCCCACAAATAGCAAAGCTAAGGTAGGGTCTGAGGAGGGTAAGATGTAGACGGCTTTACTTTCTACCCGTAGGAATGGAGAGACTGCATCCAGTGAGACCCCCCAGCTCGATAGTAGTTTTGCATCAAGCCTTGAACATAAGGCATATCACACTCCGCAATTAAGACAAAGGCCGATTAGTGCTTGTACTCCCTTGTCTTTCGGCTATCAACACCATCATGATGCATGATTAACCATCCCCTATTTTAACATTATTTTCACGAAATTAATAAAATAATGTTAAAATTAGTGCACTATCACTTTTACCTCCCGGGCACCCACACATACATACATTATATGTGCATATCGCAAGCGTGACGTAATAATTTGTATATGCAAAATCAAATACCAGTATGTCTATCGGCTGTGGAATACCGGGCTATCCTCAAGTACCGATTGATGATACCCCTTTTCTCGGTTGATGACCCGTGTCCTGTATGTCGGAAGTGTTGCTTTGATTCTTTTGGGGAGCATGCAATCCATTGCAAAGAATTACCGGGCTTTAAATATCGACATGATTTAGTCCGAGATGTGTTGTATGATGTCCTTAAGCGAGCAGGGATCTCGGCAAAAAAGGAAGCTCCGGTGAACTTCTTGACCGATCCGTTAGAAGGGAGATCTACCCTACGGCTCGCTGACATTCTTGTTTTTGGATGGGAGGGGGGGAAACACGTGTGTGTCGATTTGACAGGTGTGTCCCCCTTCGTTGGGCTAAGGGACCACGGGTTTGTGGCAGGACAGGCGATAACCAAGGCAGAGGCGGGCAAAGTAGCTAAACACGAAAAAGCTTGAATTGAGAATTAGCACGTGTTCGTCCCGTTTCCTTTCGATACCTTTGGGGCTCTCGCCCCTGACGCGGTGCGGTTCCTAAAGCGGGTTCAACAGGTGGTAAGCAGTAACACCCCACATGTTAAGGGGCAGAATTTTGTGTTTAGCAGGGTAGGGTTTGCTATTCAGAAGGGGGTAGCGGCGCAGCTTGTTGCTCGCCTACCTGCCATTAGTTTGTAATGGTATTGAACTTGTTCCTAGTGTTTATTTTTATTAAGTATTTGTTAAAAAAAAAAATACCAGTTTATAGCCTAAGTCGAATGCAAACTTGGCCCTTTGGTTTACTTGATAGATGTTTTCTGTTTTTCAACAAGGGTTCGAATCTCACTGTTTGCTGTTTACAATTTTGTGTTTACAATAACATGGCCTGCTCTTTTCTTCCTAGATTTAAACCTGCAACTCTTTTTGTGCTAAACATTTATTTTCTTATATTTACTTTTGTTTAAAAAAATTATTCTCTGTTTAAGCTATCATTTCTAGTTTTATACTTGTTTATCGTCATCATTATTAACAATATTTATGACCTTATATTTTTCTTGTTTTAACTAAAGCTTATATTTTATTTACCTAAATTATTAAAGCATCATATATGACTTCACTAATCATGCATAGGAAGAAGATGCTTCACTAATGTAGTACTAAATTTGTTTAAAGAAAGTTTGGTGTTGTAATAACGAAATTTAGAAAAGGGCCCCGAGTTTTTAGAGCATTCACATCCATGGTTTAAAAAAACGGCCGAGGCGGTCGTATTGAGGCGCGCCTCAGTTCGAAGCGGAGAAAAAACGTATATGAGGCGGTGCCTCAGGGTCAGAAATTATACGCACGCCTCAGTGGAGTGAGGCGTAAGTTTCAGATCTGAGGCGGAACGATTTTGGAGAGGCGTACGTATATATTTTGGGTTGGATAAAGACGTAGACGCTTGTGGCTATGCGCAATCAAGAAAAAATAGGGTAGAATAGAGATGGAGACATACCTTACAGCGATGGATTACCAAGAAAATTAGGGTAAAAGTAGAACAGAGGAGTTGATGTTGATGACGGCGATAAAAGAATAAAAGAGTGATGTAACTTATTAGGGTTACTGAAGAAAATAACTAGAGCTTTATTTATTTCATTTACAAAAACTTACATAAACACCCTTAAACATTAAACTTTTATCATAGTCAACCCAAAACTATCTCACAAGTCTATTTACATTAGGAAAGTTATGTATTTTATGTTTAGTATTTTATTTTTTTAAAGATATATAATTTTTATATTAATTTTTTAATTCCGCCTCGGGCTTACGCCTCGGTTCGTCTCGAGGCTTACGCCTCGTGAGGCGAAGGGTAAACGCCTCGAAACTCGTTTCCGTTTTTTTAAACCTTGTTCACATCCTAACCATCAAATTATGTGAGGAGGGGTTTTTATATTATAAAGGGTATAAAAAGTGGTTGTGAGTAGAGAAGAGAGAAATGTTACTGTTCATCTGTATATTTGGGGGGACACTGTTCACCCGTTATAATTTTTTAATATATTTTGAAAGTGGTTGTGAGTGGAAGTGAGAGAAAAAGGTAATGATAATATTATTTAATTGAAAGGAGAGAGAAAAAGTATTTGTTTTTAGTGGAAATATATTGATATAGGAGTTGTTTTTTAGTGGAATGTATGTATAATTTGATAGATTGGATGTGAATGCTCTTTAGTTCGCTTAAGGCCTCCTAAATAGTTGAGCCGGCCCTGCATATTTGTTTGTATATTCAAAATGAAAACCTTAAAACAGTTGTGGAATCTGAAGATAAGGCATCTATCTTAAGGCATACCAAAAGTATAAATTATGGGCAATGAGGTATGTTAAGATATAAAGAATGTAAATGTAATCTCTAAGCTCTTTTTGTCATCAACGACTACAGATTCCTTCATGGGTCATTTCCAATAGACCAAATATAAACACGAAAACGTAACTTTCAAATACGACGACGTGTATTTGCGTGTGCCCGTCATGTGCATAAATTTATAATCTGCAAGTTTAAAGCGCAATTCGAATAATTAATCAATAAAAGGTAGACCTAATGGTGATTCCAAACTTCTGTGTCATCGATCTCATCTAAAACGAGCTGACCACGACTCGCTTTTACCCCACTACTAGATCATCCAATCGCTGACCTGATTATCTTTTAAAAACTATTTATAAGTGTGGACAAACGCCTTTGTGAAATCAAGTCTTGCAAGATGACAAATGGGGTCAAGATTATTTAAGGAAAAAGTAAGGGAAAGTAGAGAAAAAGTTGCGAAAAGCAAGTTGAATGTGAGTCGCCTATTGTAATAGAAACCGATAAGAAAGACTTGTTAGGACTTGCAGACGAAGATTGGTTCGTGAACGTCGACTTTTTGATGACAACTAGCAAAGTCTTGTATATCTAGACATCTCCAGCTCATTAAGGATTGAATATATCATAATCTTTACTTTACAAAAACACCTCATCAAGTCAATGATAACAACCATTAAAGTATAACTACCATCCATCACCATCCACTAAACTTGTTTCTTCTTTGGGGCATTTCATCGAACAGGTTGTGGACACTACTTTTAGATCCTCAACTTCTAAAGTTCACTGAATTTTTTTTTTCAAATCTAACTTTAAATTCACCATCTTAGATTCATATGAAATGTGCACATAAAACATGTATTTTACACAAAATCTATACACCTTCAGCAAAAATCTTACTAATCAAATAATTGGGCATCGAAGACACACACGAGCAGGCTTGGCTCGTTTACAAATCAAGTAGAGTGGGCTTAAAAACATATTACAATTGGACTCGTTCTTACATATTACAATAATGTTTGCATTGACAATTGGACTCGTTCTTACATATTACAAACGTTAAACTTAAAACGACACCCATAATAGTGGGTCTTAAAAACATGGTCCATTTTATTTTGAACATGACAATGAATTCTATTATAAAAACACAACCTAGCCACTAGGTAGATACGAGCTATTTACACTTAGGAAAGCTAGAGAGGTTTAAATTACACTTGACTTTGGGATTTTGGCTCTGACCCACAAGAACGAGTCCAATACCTTTGACATGAACATCAAGTGGTTATTAAAATCTTGTTATGCATTCTCCATAGGAACCAAAGCATTGTTAAAAAGATGCTTTATATTGCCACCTTGTTTAATAGTGTGGTTAAAAAAATGCGGTTACATAAGCGCTTGCCCGCTAGGGCTTTACCACTATGGTAGTCAAAACCAACTTTAAAAACATCCTAAAATGTGCCCTCTTTTTTCTCTACCTCTTACACCGGGAGGAGGCAAATGCACCCTTGCGCGTGCCACATAATGCAACCCTACAAAATCCTTATCTCTCCTCCCTCTCTTATTCCCTCTCACAAACCACTAAATGCACTACACTTACTCTAAGAATATAATCACTCTCTTTTTATCTTCTCTCACCTCCACATCATCTCCAACTCATCAAATTCATCCTAAATGCATTCCATTAGGCCATACGGTATGGGGATGGCCTAGGGCCGGCGAGGGCCGCCCCAGCACACCACCCCCTAGGTGCGTCCCTGTCCTCAGCGTCTTTCTCTTCCTGGTGACGTTCACGTCGAGCCTCATTCTCTCTCTCTCTCTCTCTCTCTCTCCTTCTTTATACACACACACACATATATATATATATATATATACATATATATATATATATATATATATATATAGAGAGAGAGAGAGAAAGTATAATGTACTTCAAGGCTTAACCTACATTAACATACATGACAAAAAATATAACGTGCGTTATTATCATAGAACATGCGTGATTATAGTCCCATGCGTGATTATGTGGTCCCATGCGTGATTATGTGGTCCCATGCGTGATTATACCCCTGATCCAACGGTTACCATTGTCTCCTACGTGATGTATGATAAGGCTTTTTGTATGTTAACCTTACTCTATATATATATATATATATATATATATATATATATATATATATATATAGGGTTAGGTTCAAAAGTGAACGTTAGTGTAGCTTGCGAACTGAGTGAACTAATCCTAGCCATACACGTGTGTAGATCAATGGTCAGGATTTGATGTTGAAATACACTAGTGTATTTTACGATTTGATAATGAGATCCTGGCCATACACGTGTGTAGATCAATGGCCAGGATTTGTTCACTCAGTTCACAAATACACTAGTGTTCACTCTAGAACCCCACCCTATATATATATATATATATATATATATATATATATATATATATATATAGGTAAAGGGTAAAATACAAATGCGATTATCGTACGATACGTACGCGATCATCCCAGTCGTTCGATCAGGTGCGGATCAGGTGCGAATTCAATACATATCGCATGTGAAAAAATGGTTAGCATGGGGTAGTGTGAAAAATGGCATGGGGTGTGTTGTCACACCCCCAAAATCCACCTGCGGAGTATCACCGCTTGGGAGCGTGACTGACCAGGATCAAGCCATCAATCATATTGAACATAGCATAATATAAATAAAGTAATTCGTAAAACCCCATTCAATACAATTGACGTTTCAAAACAATCATAGTATCAGTAGCGGAAGCATAAGTAAATAACCCAAGTAAACCATAAGTTCAATTATTCGAAATGTTTAAACATAGCGTTCTTAACCCACTGCCCACAACGTCCCGCTCCTCCAGTGCAAGCTCCATAAGTACCTAAGGTCCTGCAAGGCATGCAGCAGATAATCAACAAACTAGTTGAGCGAGTTCACAGTTTATAGTTTAGTTTGGGTAATAGTGCGATTGTTCAATTAAGTTTCGTATCGTATCAGTTCCATCGCGGCCTCACAGGCATGTGTGCGAAGATTATGTTCGTTAGTTCGCGACCGTAGTCTTTACCGACCAGGGTGTGTGCGAAGGCAATTTATCAGTTCGTTCGCGACCATAGTCTTTACCGACCAGGGTGTGTGCGAAGGCAGTTGAGTAGTTCGTAAGCATCAACAGTTTAATCGTTCGTTACAGTATCAAAGTATGCACAAGTAATCATCCAACCCATTCCCACCCTGGGAACCCATGCCTTGGCTGTGTGAACTCACCTTGGTTTGCTCGGTATGCTAAGTTATGCGCTCACAAGTAATTAATCACGTCCTATTGTATGCACGTATAACAAATCAGTTCATGTTCAAAATGATACGCATGCAATTAATTGTTCACATTGCAGTCAGTTTGCATATCAGCACGGCACGTAGTATTGCACATTCATCACTAAGCATGGCATGTCAATTAAATCAACGTATGTTCCACTGTTCAAACATTATTCAAAACCCTAGTATCCTTCGACTCATACTATCATCTTTCGAAAACAAGTGTCACAATGATCCTTCGGACCGAATGTCATGTTTCGGACCAACACTATCTTTCGACCCAAGTTATCTTTCGGTCAAACTAGGTTTCGGTCAATTAATGGTTCGGTCAAACTATCTGTCGGTCAAACTATCCTTCGGTCACTACTACTATGATTCGAAGGATAGGTATCTTTCGGTCCAACAGTGGTTCGATCAATAAGTATCCTTCGGCTAGTAACAGTTACGTTTATCCGATTAACCCTTAACACAATTTTCACAAATCTGCTAACATCAACAAGATCAAACAAGCATACTTCTCATGTTTATCAAGAACCCTAATCTGAATAACCAGATCATTCAAGCTACAAGATTATTCAAACCATCCGATTTACACATATGTTTTGATTACATAAACTTGTCCGATTACAATATCCAGCCGATTATTAATCTGGTTAACATACATATCCAATTCGTATACAAGTCCGAGGAACATCCAAATTCTACCAATCATTCACAACCGAAAAACATGCAACCCTAATATCTTTCAAAACATACATACTATCCGATCACGATATGAACAATTTGGTTAACATATATCCGACTAGTATACGTATCCGATAAATCATACAATCCACATATTACAAGTAAATCGGTAAATCATATAATCACATACACCTTAAATACTAACCGGAATTGAGAGCAAAAAGGGAATTGTTCAGCAAATAATCTCCGGGTGTTTGTAATTGCCGTCACACACGAACTGAAAACTAGGGTTTTTCTTTGAAAATAACCATCAGTTTACATGCACTCCTATATATACGTATCACAGTAATGGGCCAAGCCCATCAGAACAACTGGGCCGAAACATATCGAAGGATATGTTTCGTGATCCCTCGGCCCGAAAACAAGTCGAACAATGTCGAAGGATATGCTTCGAGCTTCATCCATCCGAAGGATGATCTTTCGGATCGAAGGATGTGTTTCGACATCCTTCGATGGTGGAACATCCTTCGGAGGTTAGGCCATGTATCACCCTAACTAGTTAACATACAATACAAGTTTCACAACACGGTAAACCATTGTACACAATTAAACAATTATGCACAATCAAGCAATCAAACATATATATACTTTCATGGCAATCAAATGTGCAATTAAGCAATTAGTCAATATATGTCCATGTAATACATATGAAATCAAATCTTGGAAATTCGAGTTGTCACATTATCCCCAACTTGAAAGAAATTTCGTCCCGAAATTTGGTACGCACTTACTGAGGGAGCTAGGTAAGTTACATCATTCACTGGTTTTTCCTGGGGTGTCACATCATCCCCCCGTTGATTTGGAATTTCGTCCCGAAATTCAGTAGTAGTAGCTTCAGCCTCAGAAGTGGATGCATTGGTTTCGAATAACTGGGGGTACTTTTCTTTCATCTGTTCTTCGCGTTCCCATGTATACTCCGGGCCACGCTGGGAGTTCCAACGAACTCGAACAAGAGGGATTCTCTTGTGTTTGAGGACCTTAACATCCCGGTCCGTGATTTCAACTGGTTCCTCGACGAACTGCAACCGCTCGTCGATAGTGAGTTCCTTAAAAGGAACTATGAGGGTCTCATCTGACAGGCACTTCTTCAGATTCGACACGTGAAATACATTGTGAACTGCACCGAGTTCAGGAGGTAGGTTTAATCTGTAGGCTACCTTGCCAATCTTTTCTAAGATTTCGAACGGTCCGACGTACCGCGGATTCAGTTTGCCTCTTTTACCAAAACGAACCACACCCCTCCCAGGGTGAAACTTTCAATAAAACCCGGTCCCCGACCTCAAATTCCAATGGCTTTCTACGCTTGTCCGCGTAGGCTTTCTGACGGTCGCGTGCTGCCGCCATGCGTTGTCGTATCTGTGCTATCTTTTCTGTGGCGTCCACAACAATATCTGGACCCGTAATCTGACTATCCCCCACCTCTGCCCAACAGAGAGGTGACCGGCATTTACGTCCGTACAATGCCTCGAATGGAGCGGCTTGAATGCTGGTATGGTAACTGTTATTGTACGAGAACTCCACCAAAGGGAGGTGCTTTTCCCAGCCGTTGCCGAAATCGATGACACACGCTCGAAGCATGTCTTCTAGAGTTTGAATAGTTCGCTCAGACTGCCCATCCGTCTGAGGATGATATGCTGTGCTCATGTCTAATCGTGAGCCGAAAGATTTGTGCATCGCTTGCCAAAGCTCTGACGTGAATCGTGCATCGCGATCCGAAATAATAGAGGTGGGCACTCCGTGCCTCGAAACAACTTCCTTCAAGTAAATGTCTGCTAAAGTAGAAAACTTATCCGTTTCTTTGATAGCCAAAAAGTGAGCAGACTTTGTGAGTCGATCAACGATTACCCAAATAGTGTCATTTCCACGCTGGGATCTAGGTAAGCCCGTAACGAAATCCATGGAAATTTCTTCCCATTTCCACTGCGGTATCTTAGGCTGCTGAAGTAGACCAGCTGGCTTCTGATATTCGACCTTGACCCTCGCACAGGTCAAACATTTTCCAACGTAAGTAGCGATGTGAGCCTTCATACTAGGCCACCAATATGTTGTTTTGATATCGTGGTACATTTTATCTGCCCCTGGATGTACCGAGTAGCGAGACTTGTGCGCTTCATCCATTACAAGTTCGCGTAAACCGCCATAATGTGGGACCCAAATGCGCCCCGTTACATAGTAAGCACCGTCTTCCTTTTGTTCCATGCGTTGCCTTGAACCGCGTAAAGCTTCAGCTTTGACGTTGTCAGGTTTCAGTGCTTCTAACTGAGCTGCTCGTATCTGTGCAGGAAGACTGGACTGAATGGTAAGCTGTAGCGCTCGCACGCGCCTAGGTAGAGTGTCTTTCCGACTGAGGGCATCAGCCACAACATTGGCCTTGCCTGGATGATACTTGATGGCGCATTCGTAGTCGTTCAGAAGTTCAACCCATCTTCGTTGACGCATATTCAAATCCTTTTGCTTAAGAATATGCTCGAGACTCCTGTGATCGGTGTAAATCGTGCACCGGGTACCGTACAGGTAGTGTCGCCATATCTTAAGCGCGAAAACAACAGCTCCCAGCTCTAAATCGTGCGTCGTGTAGTTCCGTTCATGAACCTTGAGTTGCCGAGAGGCGTATGCGATCACTTTATCCCGTTGCATCAATACACAACCAAGCCCTTGTATCGATGCGTCACAATAAACCACGAAGTCATCCGTGCCCTCGGGCAGTGAGAGAATAGGCGCGCTGCAAAGCCTATCCTTTAAGTACTGAAAAGCGATCTCCTGTGTATTACCCCATCTGTAAACGACACCTTTCTGTGTAAGCATAGTGAGTGGTTGCGCGATCTTGGAGAAGTCTTTAATAAATCGCCTGTAGTAACCTGCCAAACCCAAGAATTGGCGTATTTCTGTCGGTGTACGTGGTGCTGGCCAGTTTCTGATCGAATCAACCTTGGATGGATCGACATGAATCCCATCCTTGTTTACCACATGGCCTAAGAAGTGGACTTCACGAAGCCAGAAGTCGCATTTTGAAAACTTTGCGTACAGTTGCTCTTTTCGAAGAAGTTCCAAGATAATACGTAGATGCTGCTCATGCTCCTCCTGACTCTTGGAGTAAATCAAAATGTCGTCGATGAAAACGATGACGAACTTGTCGAGATACGGTTTGCACACCCTGTTCATGAGATCCATGAAGACTGCAGGTGCGTTTGTAAGCCCGAATGGCATGACCAGAAACTCGTAGTGACCGTAGCGAGTTCTGAAAGCAGTTTTGGAGACGTCCTCATCCCGGACTCTCAGGTGATGATACCCTGACCTCAAATCGATCTTGGAATAGTAACACGACCCTTGCAACTGGTCGAATAAGTCATCTATGCGTGGAAGAGGGTAACGGTTCTTCACCGTCACCTTGTTGAGTTCACGGTAGTCGATACACATCCTGAACGTACCGTCTTTCTTCTTCACAAATAACACTGGAGCTCCCCAAGGCGAAGAGCTTGGACGAATAAAGCCCTTTTCCAAGAGCTCTTGTAGCTGCTTCGACAGTTCTTCCAGTTCGGTTGGAGCTAAACGATACGGTGCGCGGGCTATTGGTGCTGCTCCAGGAGCTAACTCAATCTGAAACTCGACTTGACGATGAGGAGGTAAACCAGGTAAATCTTCAGGAAACACTTGAGGAAAATCACGCACAACTGGTATATCCTCCAGCTTCTTTTCCTTTGCTGATGCGTCAGTGACAAGTGCCAGAATGGCAGTATGTCCCTTTCGTAAACATTTCTGCGCCTTTAAGTAAGAGATGATGCCAACCACAGCACCACTCTTGTCACCTTGTACTTCGAGAGGTTCCTGACTGGAGCGAGGAATACGAATAACTTTTTCTTTGCATAAGATCTCCGCATGATGTTGGGATAACCAATCCATACCGATGACGACGTCGAAACTACCCAAAACTATGGGTATGAGATCAATCGAGAAAGTCTGACCCGCTAGAACAATACTACAACCCTTGACTACCTGTGTGGCTTCTACACCTTTACCATTGGCTAGTTCTACGACGTGTTTAGTGTCTAGAGGTGTTGGTGTACGTTTTAATAATTTACCCATTTTCAAGGACATATAACTTGTATCAGCACCCGAATCAAATAAGACAGTAACATAAATATTGTCGAGAAGAAACTTACCCATAACCACATTGGGATCATTCACTGCATCTCCTCGACCCAACACAAAAGCACGACCACGAGCTTCATTGCCGTTGTTGTTGTTGTTTCCCCCGTTGTTGTTGTTACCATTACCCTGATTGTTGTTATTCCCGTTGCCCTGGTTGTTGTTGTTATTGCGATTCTGGTTCAACTGGGGACAATCGCGTTTGTAGTGACCTTCAGCCCCACACTGGAAACACCCCCGGTTTCCACGCTGTGGCTGCTGCTGCTGATTCTGTGGAGCTGGCGGTGGAAGTTGCTGGTTCTGATTCACTGGTCGCGCGCTTCTACAATCTTTGGCCTCATGGCCCATCTTGTGGCATCTTTGACATTGACTCCTGCGACATCTTCCACTGTGGTGTTTGTTGCACCTGTTACACCACGGGTGATTTCCCTTATAACCACTATGTCCCTGACTGCCCGATGACTGCTGACTCGGACTCTGGTAATCGTTGGTGCGACGTTGCTGAGTTTGGGACTGAACAGACGCTGATCCCCTGCTGGAATCCCCGTCCCACTTTCTTTTATTCTCGCTGGGTGTGGCAGAAGTAGCAGCTGTTGGAGTGACTGAAGTAACAGCTGTAGCAGTAGCGCCGACACGCTTTGGCAGTTTGCCCTGGTCTACTGCCTGATCTGTGATGCGATGAGCGAGGCGCTGAATTTCTTGGATGTTGTTGAGGTTAGCCGACGTAACGTGGCTCTGTATTTCTGGTGCCAAACCTTTGAGATACAACTCAATTCGCTTGTATGGAGGATCTACCATAGTTGGACATAACACAGCCAACTCATTCGATCTTTTGGTGTAAGCTTCGATTTCCGAACCAACCATTTTCAAGTTATACAACTCGTCCTCCAACTTGTGAATGTCTTCTCTAGTGCAGTATTCCCTCTTGATCAGTTCTTTGAATTCATTCCAGGGTGTGGCATTAGCAGCTGCCAACCCTAAAATCTGCACTTGTGCGTTCCACCAAGTGAGCGCAATCCCTTCAAGTGTGCCAGTGGCGAACTTCACCCTGCGAGCCTCAGGGCATTCACACATCTCGAAAACTGACTCGAGCTTTTCAAACCAGTGGAGGAGTCCAACTGCTCCCTCCGTGCCACTGAACGAGCTAGGACGACAGTCCATGAAAGTCTTGAAGGTACACGCAGGTTGTTGCTGAGCGGGTTGACCTATTGTGTACGAATAGGGCAAAGTTAAGTACGAGAATTAATGTAGGATCTAAAGATCCTAGTGTCTATACTGCAGGGTATACTACCTGCTTGGGCGGCTGCAACTGCCGCAGCAACGAGAGCCTCTAGCTGGGCTTGGGTCATGGTAATTCGTGCGGCCATTGATCTTCACATCAAAGGCAACATAAGTGAGAAAGGTTCGCGAGTAGTGCGATGACAGAAGAGTGTAAGCACATAAGTATTCTCATGCAATGACAAGTTGTGAGCAAGGTAATGTAAGCATACTACGAGCAAAGTTCTGTGCAAATTCTAGCAAGCAGGTAATAAACATAAACCTTATTACCTAGGATGTCGAGTCTTGCACGTGGAGCGAAGCGTCGTTGTGGATCGTTGAGAGCACTGTTCTGGTTATAGTCTGGTTTTAATAAAAACGTTTTTCACATATTAAAACCAAGTTCTCTATAACCAATGGCTCTGATACCAATCTGTCACACCCCCAAAATCCACCTGCGGAGTATCACCGCTTGGGAGCGTGACTGACCAGGATCAAGCCATCAATCATATTGAACATAGCATAATATAAATAAAGTAATTCGTAAAACCCCATTCAATACAATTGACGTTTCAAAACAATCATAGTATCAGTAGCGGAAGCATAAGTAAATAACCCAAGTAAACCATAAGTTCAATTATTCGAAATGTTTAAACATAGCGTTCTTAACCCACTGCCCACAACGTCCCGCTCCTCCAGTGCAAGCTCCATAAGTACCTAAGGTCCTGCAAGGCATGCAGCAGATAATCAACAAACTAGTTGAGCGAGTTCACAGTTTATAGTTTAGTTTGGGTAATAGTGCGATTGTTCAATTAAGTTTCGTATCGTATCAGTTCCATCGCGGCCTCACAGGCATGTGTGCGAAGATTATGTTCGTTAGTTCGCGACCGTAGTCTTTACCGACCAGGGTGTGTGCGAAGGCAATTTATCAGTTCGTTCGCGACCATAGTCTTTACCGACCAGGGTGTGTGCGAAGGCAGTTGAGTAGTTCGTAAGCATCAACAGTTTAATCGTTCGTTACAGTATCAAAGTATGCACAAGTAATCATCCAACCCATTCCCACCCTGGGAACCCATGCCTTGGCTGTGTGAACTCACCTTGGTTTGCTCGGTATGCTAAGTTATGCGCTCACAAGTAATTAATCACGTCCTATTGTATGCACGTATAACAAATCAGTTCATGTTCAAAATGATACGCATGCAATTAATTGTTCACATTGCAGTCAGTTTGCATATCAGCACGGCACGTAGTATTGCACATTCATCACTAAGCATGGCATGTCAATTAAATCAACGTATGTTCCACTGTTCAAACATTATTCAAAACCCTAGTATCCTTCGACTCATACTATCATCTTTCGAAAACAAGTGTCACAATGATCCTTCGGACCGAATGTCATGTTTCGGACCAACACTATCTTTCGACCCAAGTTATCTTTCGGTCAAACTAGGTTTCGGTCAATTAATGGTTCGGTCAAACTATCTGTCGGTCAAACTATCCTTCGGTCACTACTACTATGATTCGAAGGATAGGTATCTTTCGGTCCAACAGTGGTTCGATCAATAAGTATCCTTCGGCTAGTAACAGTTACGTTTATCCGATTAACCCTTAACACAATTTTCACAAATCTGCTAACATCAACAAGATCAAACAAGCATACTTCTCATGTTTATCAAGAACCCTAATCTGAATAACCAGATCATTCAAGCTACAAGATTATTCAAACCATCCGATTTACACATATGTTTTGATTACATAAACTTGTCCGATTACAATATCCAGCCGATTATTAATCTGGTTAACATACATATCCAATTCGTATACAAGTCCGAGGAACATCCAAATTCTACCAATCATTCACAACCGAAAAACATGCAACCCTAATATCTTTCAAAACATACATACTATCCGATCACGATATGAACAATTTGGTTAACATATATCCGACTAGTATACGTATCCGATAAATCATACAATCCACATATTACAAGTAAATCGGTAAATCATATAATCACATACACCTTAAATACTAACCGGAATTGAGAGCAAAAAGGGAATTGTTCAGCAAATAATCTCCGGGTGTTTGTAATTGCCGTCACACACGAACTGAAAACTAGGGTTTTTCTTTGAAAATAACCATCAGTTTACATGCACTCCTATATATACGTATCACAGTAATGGGCCAAGCCCATCAGAACAACTGGGCCGAAACATATCGAAGGATATGTTTCGTGATCCCTCGGCCCGAAAACAAGTCGAACAATGTCGAAGGATATGCTTCGAGCTTCATCCATCCGAAGGATGATCTTTCGGATCGAAGGATGTGTTTCGACATCCTTCGATGGTGGAACATCCTTCGGAGGTTAGGCCATGTATCACCCTAACTAGTTAACATACAATACAAGTTTCACAACACGGTAAACCATTGTACACAATTAAACAATTATGCACAATCAAGCAATCAAACATATATATACTTTCATGGCAATCAAATGTGCAATTAAGCAATTAGTCAATATATGTCCATGTAATACATATGAAATCAAATCTTGGAAATTCGAGTTGTCACATGTGTAGATGGACAAAATCGCATGTGGAAGACTGAATATCGCATGTGAAAAAATGGTAGCATGGGTAATGTGAAAAATGGCATGGGGTGTGTAGAATCGCATGTGGAAGATTGAATATCGCATGTGAAAAAATGGCAGCATGGGGTAATGTGAAAAATGGCATGGGGTGTGTAGAATCGCATGTGGAAGATTGAATATCGCATGTGAAAAAATGGCTAGCATGGGGTAATGTGAAAAATGGCATGGGGTGTGTAGAATCGCATGAGGAAGATTGAATATCGCATGTGAAAAAATGGTTAGCATGGGGTAATGTGAAAAATGGCATGGGGTGTGTAGATGGAGAAAATCGCATGTGGAAGATTGACTTCGCAAAGTTCGTACAGTTCGCATGGAGGTATGAAATCGCATGGGAGATGAAGATCTGACGGCTGGGGTTATTGCGTACGTAATGTACGATAAGCCCTATTATACGTTAACCGGCCTATATATATATATATAGGGTTGAGTTCATTTGAGAACTCATAATATTGTGAGAACTTACAGAACTCTTCTACACCTTTAGATCATTTGATCAATGATTTATATTAGTAATGGCATTCACGTACTTAATCTAATTTTAAAAGACATTTTAATAAATTAAAACGGTATTATGGTAAAATTCAAAATATAAGTTCCTAAATTATCTCAACAACTTCGTCTCTCAACCATAACTATCCCTCGATATTCTCTTTTCTCTCTGTTAAAAAGATCGGTGCGTTTTTTTTTTCAATTAAAGTTCAAATACCTGATGTTCATTCTTTCGATTTGAAGCTTAAGAGTCTGGGAATAAAGGAAATGCTAGGCAAACAAACATTAATAGGAAATTTCTTTTTGGTTTGATTTCTGTTGAGTCAAACGAACCCACTTCTAGCACCACTTCTTCACATGAAGCTATTTTACAAAGGTAATTCGTATATTACTTTATTTTCTTATCAAGTTTCTTTATATTGAATATGGATAGAAATACAAAGTATATTTTAATTTTATACGTGGGTTATGTGTATTTGATGGTTTTTTTTTTTTAATTTGGTTTCCAATAATTTATTTATATGGATACAATTACATATATGTAAATAGCTTTACATGCACATGTAAATTAACGTTTACATATATACAAATAGATAACCAGTTTGAAGATTCACATATACGTAAATACACAAATTTGCTACTTACATATGTCCTGGTAATTAAATACACGAACAACTACTTACATATGTGTTGGTAAAATTTTCATATATGTAATACTAAAATTTATTTTTTAAAGTATTTAATATTACAAATAAATTTCAATCATTAAAGTGTAATTTATTTTAGCAAGACATTATAGATAACCAATTTGAAGATTCACATATACGTAAATAAACAAACAGCTGCTTTCATATGTGTTGGTAAAAATTTCATATATGTAATACAAAAATTTATTTTTTAAAGTATTTAATATTACAAATAAATTTCAATCATTAAAGTGTAATACATTTTAGCAAAACATTATAAATCTACTAACATCATAAATCTACGAAACAAAGTTTAATCATTATACATTATAATTAGTATATGTGTAATGAAAAGATTTATGTATATGTAAATAACAAATATGTTGGTTAGATATATGTAACTACGTAATTGCATATATGACATTACTAATTATATTTATACATACGAGAACATCAATTACATATGTGATGGTAAATTTTAACATGTGTATTTGTAATAAATACATGCTTTCTGATGTAAAATTGAGAAAAATTAGGAAATGAGTCAATGACTAACTTTTGAAAATGAGAGGAAAAAAGGGTAGATATAAAACATGTGATAATTTGAAATATCTAAAATTTACTTATTACCCTTTATTAATAAAAGACACAGAAAATTAAATGAAATAAAATGAGTGGTTGTAAAGAGTTCTGCAGGTTCTGTAAATTTTCTTGGTTCTGAAATGATCTTGATCATATATATATATATAGATATATATACTATATTAATAAGCATATCCAAAGGACTTCTTAAGGTCATATAAATTTCCTTAAAACACCTTTAAAGCATGATGTACAAGTCTTTTAAACACAACCAACACAATTGTAACCTCACTTTCCAGTAATACCCTTACTTCACTCAAGCCTCACACGGATCACAATCTCTACCGTTGATTTTTATACATGGAATATAATCTAGACCATTCATTTTGAAAACATTGTCCATTGTGAAGATAATCAGAGGGAGAGAGAAAACACAGACCTGTACTCACCGCCCCTTTCCTTTTCGTTCTCTCTCTCTCTCTCACTCTAAGATTTTAGATCTGGATCTGGATCTATTCACCGTAAGCTATTATTCCCGAGGATCTGGACACCTTCCCTAAGATAGTTGAAGATGGATCCCTAGCCGTCGCATTTGGTGAAGACGGTGGTGTTTATTTTTTTATTTATTTTAAAGATTTGTTGATTTGTACAGGTTTTCACCACAGATCTTCTTTGGGTTTTTTGTACAGATTTTCCCTAAGGTAGTTGAAGATGGATTCCCAAGCCCTAACAATGTCACAATCGATTGATCATGCCGATTTGGACTTTTTATTGGTATTAATCTTTATGGGTATTCTTTAAGGTGTTTTTGTTTTGATTTATTAGGTGATTTCAACTATCTGTGATCTTATGCTTCAATTTCTCTGATGATTCAATTTCTATTTTGTTGGTTTATCATTGATCATCCCATTTCTTTCTTCAGAATACAGAAGAGAGAGAGAGAGATAGAAAGAGATATCTCGAGTTAGAGAGAGAAAAGAGGAGCTACAAGAGGAGAGAGAGAACGGTGATGCCAGCTGTTAGGGTTCGGGCCGTGAAACCGACTTTTCATTTTTTCTAGTCTGGTGAATCAGGTAAAAGTCTATACCTATGTTCGATTTTCTTAGTAAATCAATATCAATTAAGTCCTGATCCTTAACTTTGTGTCATTTATCCGGCGAAGCTAGGGTTTAGGCCACCTTTAACATTTTTTACTTTGTTAAAAACTTGTCATTTTCTGTGTTTTCATGGCGAATTTTGTTGTTATGTTAATGTTTGTTCTCGGTTGTTATTTGAATTTTGATGAACTTATGATGTGGTTGTGTTTAGGAGAGCAAATTCTTGAAGTTTTTAGGGTATATGTGGAACACATTATCATGGGTTATGGAAACTGCTGCTATTATTTCGATCGCCATTGCAAATTGAGGAGTAAAAACTAAGAATCCTAATTTAATACATGATTTTCTGGAAATTACCATTTTCTCCTCTGTAAACCTTGATTGAATTCAAAATGTTATAGGGAAAGCCGCCTGACTGGCAGTCTTTTGTGGGTGTTATCACTTTGCTCATAATCAACTCCACATTTATTTTCATTGAAGCAAAGAACGCTGGTAATGCAGCAGGTCTCATGGCCAGTCTTGCCCCAGGTATCCTATACTTTGTTCTTCACAATGTAAAAATTGTAAACATGGTTAAATCGAGGCGATTGTGATTGCTACTATTTTACTTGATATTTGACATCTGTGTTTGCGCAAAGCTTTAATCTTGCTATAGCTTTATTGAGAATTCTTATCGCGTGTAGGTTCTTCATGTACGTGACGTCAAGAAAGGTGAGTGGATGCCTTTTTGCAGGAATTAGATTATAGGGAAAAGTAACTGGTACATTACAACCTTTCAAGTATGAGGGTCGGCTTGATGATGGGAGCTTAGTTTCAAAATTTGAGGAAGTTGAGTTCATTGTGAATGATGGTAAGTTGTCACAAAATTGTATCTTTAATGCGTGCAAAATCCAAAATCATGTTTATAGATGATTAATATAATGATGTATAATACAATGGTTACTTATAAAAGAATTTAAATGGATTCTTTTCTGCTCACTCCAACCTAACCCAACCCATACAGAATTACTTTTTTACCCATGCATGATGGGGTTCATTACTTTGTGTTCTTGCAGAAACGGCAGCATAACCCAAGAGTTTCGTGCAGAATTTTGGCAATTCCAAAAAATTATGGTGCATATGAGCCTTCTCTTATGATGGCAAATCAATTCTCCGTAAAGATCTCACCTTCAACTTACAATCTTATGATATAAAATAATGTATACATTATTAAAGAATTATGTTTTGAGTTCATATTTTTATATCGCGGGATGGTGGGAGTAAAAAAATATGCATCGGTTTTATCACCGGGTCAACACGATTGACATGGACAGTTTACGATGGTGAACCCGAACCTGAACTTAATGTGTCATGTCGCCAAATTTTACCATTTTTGTCTCATAATTACCATGATAGTAGTCTTCCAACCATTGTTTTTGTTTACACGATATGCAAATCTGAACTTCATCGTAATTCTATGGTCATATGAATGGATTTTTAAGGTTTCGTTTTGTTTTTGTTAGTTGGTGAATATGGGGAAAGGAAAGGGCACAAGTCAGTCTTCTTTTCACATGGGCGGTATGTCCGATTATGCTATAAGATTAAAGCAAGTAGCGGATTTGATAAAACTTTCATGTATTCAGATAATATATTATGTACATTTTATGCAGAATTCGATGGAACGTCACACTTTTCAGGAGCGCCTTTGGAAAATAACCACATCCGCTCAACTTTGTAGAAGAGTTTCTTTTGCTTCACGGTTAAGACTCCAACAACAAAGTTTAATGTAGAAGCAAAAGGAAGTCTCTCATGATATGGCAGAAGCCGTCATGCAGTTTGGCCACATGATACAGGTCTTTGGGTTTGCGAATGTTCTATTCTGTCTTATATTTGAGTAATTTAAATACAGGTCTTTGAGTTTGCAAATGTTCTATTCTGTCTTATATTTGAGTAAATTTAAAATTTACAAATGTTCTTGTTAGATTTGACAGGTGAAACGTAAGTGAGCAGAGCCAAACTGCATTGAAAATGAATCTACAGTTGGGATTCAAGGATATGCAATGAGATTCATGAGATCTCCAGTTTAGACCACCTTTGGTGGCCTCTATATTCTCCAATAGTTGTTTCCTCTGTTCAGTTTTTCATTTTTGTTATTAGTTCTAGATTTGGTTGTGTTGATGATGGCTGGACTTAAAGTGAAAGAGAAGGTGCATTGTGTGATTTTAGAGATGGCCCCACTAATATCTTGGTAACTCAATAAGCTTGTAATGTGTATTTAAGATTTTGAGTTAAACAAGTCAAACGAAATGAGCTGATGGGTTGAGGGTTGTGACAATTGGGTTAACATATCGACCTTATACTTTTTTTATTTTTTGTTCTAATTTTAAATGGGTTAACATGTAAACATGTTTAGTTAAATTGGGCAATCAAAACACGAACCGTTCAATTAGACATGACAATCTAAAACTTGATATTTTTGTGTTATGGTCTTGTTTCGGTAAGCAATGCCTTTGTTCTTGACATTGTTTTACTACCTTTGGGGTTTAAATTGAGAAGGGTGCCCAGACCTAATATGACCCAAAAAAGTGTTGGGATTGTAGAGCTGGTGATTTTTGTTTGAATGAAGTTAATTGGAAAAAAACAGAATATAATGTTTTGAGAATAACACACTATTTTATGGAAATCAATGGAACAAAGAACAAATGTCATTTGAGTGCACAAACATGCTGCGGTGGTGTGAGGATTGCAAAAATCAATGGGGGTAGGGTAGGGTGTGTTATATGGCATTGGATGTATATGATAAGGCCAGGGGATGTGGCTTAACGCCCTATGGGCTTTATACCACACCCTGCAAGTTAAAGGAATGATTTTTTTATGGTTTTCGTTTTATTTAATTATATAATTGTGTAATGATTGACGGGGCATTATTGGGCGTTATCACCACTATGCCCCTTTGCGAATAACGCCCCTTTGCTGACTAGGACGATATGTGGCGGACAACGCCCAAGGGTGGGGCATTATTCACCCCATCGACTATGAATGGTCTAATCGTATCCGGAGATGATAGATGTGGTTATGCCGAATAACACGGGTTGCTGGTTGCACGAAGTGGAGCCAAAAGCTGTGTGATTCTGGTTAATGCTATGTGCACATGTTAAGTCGTTTATAAAAGAAAATTTAGTAATTAATTTGTATAACTTTCTTTGTACAAATGAATAACTTCGATTGGTGCTTTAAGGCTTGCTAAATGAAATTCAAAAAAGAAGCCAAAGTTTATTTGATTGTTTCAAACTCATACATTTTCAAATAGAAAAATCTGTAGTAGATCTATGTTATATAAAAAAACGGAAATTTTTAATAATGAGAGTATGATAGAAATTTTATAAAAAAATAACAGAAATTTTAGTGTGTGTTAATGTCAAGTATCAAACTTATTATAATCGATGAAAACTAGGACATTTTTTAAACTAAAAATTTTGAAAAATCCACAAAAATCTTATATCTAGAAAATAAGCAATTATTTATTCATGTCTGGTTTAAATGCACACTTCTCTAAGAGATGTAGCAGAATGTGATAAACAACTTGATCAACTTTATATCATGTTATCCAATATACTACGAGGGATTGATAAACTAATAAACGAGTACCATGTTATAAACTTTCGCCGTCCGTCGCTGGATCGCACGGGTTTCCTACTATATCATGAGACGACTGATAAACTAACGGTAAACGAGTATCCTATTGTAAATCGCCACTCCCGCTGCATCGCACAGGTAAATGGCTAGTATATATATATATAGGGTAATGCTCTACAAGAAACCTTAGATTTTTAGAAAACCTTGAAAACCCATCACATGGCCTACATTTGGCCACATGTCCCACCCAACTTCATCTCCTTTTTTGCTTTTGAGGGCACTATGGTAAATTTACATATGCCTACCCCACCCCAAAGATCTATTGACCAACATGATTTGACACCATCATTAATGTACCCATCACATCATTCTCATCCTTCATCCTCCATTTCGTTTAGTGTATTTCAAATTAATTTTTTTTTCAAAATATCTTTATCTTCCTAAACAAGTTCTTTAATACTAGATCCACCATTAATATACTATGGAGCATTCAACTTCCTAAACAAGGTCTTTACTTCGATCTTTACCCACCTCACATCTAGATGTACTTTCAAAACTCCATTTCTTTACCTTTTAGCTTCCCTCATTTTCAAAACTCCATGAACTTCATCTCTGTTTGTTGAAAGCTGATTCCGGGTGTGTTCATCTTCATCTCACATCGTCATCTTCATCTCGGGTGTGCTCATGCTTGTTGAAAGCTGATTTATAGAGTGAGAAACAACAATCTTCATCATGTTCATCAAGAACACCAAGAATACACAGATATAAGCAAGTTGGAAGATCTTCATTGTGTTCATCGCGTGGTTCTAGATCCGGTTAGTGTTTTAGAGAGAGAAAGTTGCTGCTTTAGAGAGAGAAACAACAATCTCTTGAGTATTTTATTTTGAAAAATCATTTTCACACTTGATGTTTTTGTTAAAATAGTTGTTAATAGTTTTTTGTGTAATGGCTGTTTTAGAGAGGAACATGATTTTTTGTTAAAATGGTTCTAAAAAGTGGTGAATGTTTATGTAATTTGTAGGTTTTTATTTTTGTGTTAAAAAGTTTGTGTTTGGTTTGGTTGCTTGTTTAGGGCTTTTGATCTCTGAACAGTAATTGTTTTTTGTTGGTTTGCTTAATTCTCAAACAATGTGGATCTAATCGCAATTTTGAACATCGTCATACCCTAATACATGTTACACTTTATCCTATTAGACATAGCCATATAGTTTAAATTATTATATTATGACGTGTTTAACACATGCCCGATTTTTTAATTTTTTGACGTCTAATAATCGGCACATCTGTTTTTAAAAACGAAAAGCCAAGTTTGTCTTACAACTCAACCAACGTAACACGTGTTATAGTCTGAACTCCTGTTTCACAGCTAAGCCAAGTTTGTCTTACAGCACAACCAATGTAACACGTGTTATAGTCTGAACTTCTGGCTATGAATGTGTTAATATTTATGTCTGGTTAACGACTTAACGTTTATCTTATCTTTTTGTTATTAGGATGGTGATGGATTCAAAGGAAATAAGATCCAATTCTCGGGACCATTTGGTTTCGTCAAACGTGGATCAGATGCTCAAGGATCATGACCATGTTTATGTTACAGCACAACACAACTAACACGTGTTATAGGTTGAACTTCTCGGACATGCATGTGTTACATGTGACATGAAACCTATGTACAACGTAACACGTGTTACGTGTGACATGAAAACACATTTTTATAACTTCCCTGGCATACGCACACCCACATCATGGTGTTTTGCAAACCACTTTCATATACATGAATACAAGTCGGGTTATAATGGATGCTTACATGTTATTATATGTATACAAGTGGGGTTACAACAAGATTACGATATTAACTAAGCTCACCATTAAACTCATCGCCCCCGTCGACTGTTTTCACCCTTGTCACATGTTAAGAAATTACATGTTCCGAACAGATAAATTGTAACACATGTTAGATCAGTATATACACATCATGGTGTTTTGTAAACCACTAGCTTATACATGAATACATGTCAGGTTACAAAAAGATTATAACAGAGGCTTAACACATGTTATACATTCCAAAATGTGCAAAACAAATGACCCGTTTCATACTATATATTCTAAAATTACCAGTACATCATTTTCTTAGTGCTATGTATTTTCGTTTACTAGTAATATGTAATGTGAGACTCTTATTGTTTTTCTAGTACACGATGTTAAAACCGTATGGACTTAACACATTCTGGAAGTCTTAACACACGTTATAAAAGAGGCTTAACACACGTTATATCAGGTATACTATGTTGTTATTAAGTTACTATTGTAGTTTATGCCTCCATTCTGGAAGTCTTAACACACGTTATAATAGAGGCTTAACACACGTTACACGTGTTACAGTATGTATATACAAATCATGGTGTTTTGGAAACCACTAGCTTATACATGACACCATATTGGGTTAAACCAAGATTATAATAGAGGCTTAACACATGTTATCCCAGGTATACGGTGTTACAATATTTACTTGTATGTTCCATATTAACTTGTACACGTGTTACGATCAGTATATGCACATCATGGTGTTTTGCAAACCACTTTCATATACATGAATACAAGTCGGGTTATAATGGATGCTTACATGTTATCATATATATACAAGTGGGGTTACAACAAGATTACGATATTGTACAAGTGGGGTTACAACAAGATTACGATATTAACTAAGCTCACCATTAAACTCATCGCCCCCGTCGACTATTTTTACCCTTGTCACATGTTAAGCAATTACATGTTCCGAACAGACAAATTGTAACACATGTTAGATCAGTATATACACATCATGGTGTTTTGTAAACCACTAGCTTATACATGAATACATGTCAGGTTACAAAAAGATTATAACAGAGGCTTAACACATGCTATACATTCCAAAATGTTATCCCAGGTATACGGTGTTACAATATTAACAATATTTTCCATATTAAGTTGTACACGTGTTACGATCAGTATATGCACATCGTGGTGTTTTGCAAACCACTTTCATATACATGAATACAAGTCGGGTTACATCATGGTGTTCTGTTACAGCATGAACCACTAACACATGTTATAAATGAACGAAGACTTCTTTTCCAAAGGATGTGACTTATTCAATTTCCTCGCATTAACGTCGCCTACATCCATCCAGCTGGTCAATTGAATATCTTTTATGGATCTGTTTCTGTAAATTAACACACGTTACATATCATTCTAACAGGTGCTTAACACATGTTATGGGTATATCTCTGTAAATCAAGCAACCCAACAAAAAAACAAATATTGTTAAGATCAAAAGCCCCAAACAAGCAACCAAACCAACAAAAAAACCCGTTTAAAATCTCATCCTAAATATTTGGATTTATTTAAAATACATGAACATTAACCGTTACTAGAACACGCATTAACTTCGCCTACATCCATCCAGCTTGTCAATTGAATATCTTTATGGGTTTGTTTCTGTAAATCAACACACGTTATATAACATTCTAACAGGGGGCTTAACACATGTTATGGGCCTGATTCTGTGAATCAAGCAACCAAACAAAAAAACACTTACTGTTCAGATCAAAAACCCAAACAAGCAACCCAAACCAACAAAAAACAGCTACTGTTAAGATCAAAAGCCCCTAACAAGCAACCAAGCCAACAAAAAAACTCGTTCAAAATCTCATCCTAAAGTTTTTGATTTATTTAAAATACAAAATCATATTAACAACCATTTCTAAAACACTTTCAGCACACAAAAACATATTCATAACCATTTCAACACAAAATCAAGTGTGAAATGATATTTCAAGAACACTTACCGGATCTATAACCGTCCGATGAACATGAAGAAGATATTCAAACCTTCTTCTCACACACACACTCGTGCGTGTGTCTTATTCTCTCTCTAAAACAACATACTTCAAACTTCTTCTCTCTCACACACTTGTATGTGTGTTCTTGGTGTTATAGATGAACATGATGAAGATTGTTGTTTCTCTCTCTAAAACAAAAAAATTCATCTCTCTAAAAACCTGCATCCTGTCATCGTTCTCTCTCTAAAACAACAATCTTCAAACATTTTCTCTTTCACACGATGTAGATCTGAACTTGAAGATCGAAACTTTCTCTCTCTAAAAACATTCATCTTGTCATCGTTCTTCTCACACACACACTCGTGCGTGTGTCTTTGTGATTTTTTTAGACCACATGATGCTGAAATTATCTTCAAATGAAGATCACCATTGAAGGATCACCATTGAAGACCATGAAGCTTTTCTCTTTCACATGATGAAGAAAGAGGAGGGAGATAATAGTGTATTGAAAGATTTGACTAGAAGAAAGAGGAGAGAGATGATGATACTAGTGTGTTTTGTCATTTCCAATGCTAAAAAGTGTTTTTCTTCTACCGAAAATGCCCTTCCAGCATCATTAATGTGTATTATAAGATTTCTTTTAGTTCTAATTCTTACCAAAATGATGAGAGCCATTGATCAAGTTAGATGAAAGCTAATCAATGGATGACAATGGGTTTGCATAGTTTTCTTAAAAAGATAGAGTTTCTTATATAGCCAAGCCCTATATATATATATAGGCTGAGGATCATTTCAGAACTCTAAATAATTACAGAACTTTCAGAACTCTTAATAAACATATATTTTATATATAAATTTCTGTATTTAGGGTACTTTTATCATTTATCATATGTATTTTTATGATTACATACATGTTAAGAATAGTTTACATATGTATAGTAATCAAATTGTATATATGTGTAATAACTAATTACATATATGTAAAAAACCAGTTTACATATGTGTAATCATAAAATTACATAACAAAAAATGATAAACTACTTTTAACATGTATGTAATCATAAAAATATATGGAAAAAAATGATAGAAGTGCTCTAAAATTAAAAAAAAAACTAAATAAAAATGTTGTTTGTTAAGAGTTTTGAAAGTTCTGCAATTATTTAGAGTCTTGAAATGAACCCAACCCTATATATATATATATATATATATATATATATATATATATATATATATATATATATATATATATATATATATATGAGGCCCATCCCTACACCCTAGGTCCATTCTCTTCAGCTTTATCCTCACACCCGCTTATGTGGACGTCTACATGATGGAGCATCCTCTGAGGACTACCCTCCTCCACACCCCATATAGTCTTAGAGATGGTCTTTACATAACTCCTTTTTAGGCATTTTTGCAAAGAATGTCAATCCTCCCTCTCTCCTTTACGTCATCTTCTCTCTCCTTAATAAAACATCCAAAACAAGCATATTGTGGAAATCGAAATGAATGAGTGATTTTTCTTCTTACACATCTCTTACGCTTGACTTGACTCTAAGATAAAAAGGTGTTTCAGCCTATTGTGGACACTTTACATCAATTTCAATGATTTTTCTTCTTACACATTGCTTACATTTGACTCAAAAATCTTACGTTAACAAGATAAGAAGTTGTTTGTTAGATAAATCATAAAAAATATTGAGTAATTTTAAGTGCTGATTTCAGAAATTATTATTTATCCTTATTAAGTATAATTAGAAAGAAGTTATTGTTAATCTCTACCGTATTTGAAAAAAACATTATACAAGTTGCTATTTGCATATTTTCCTAAGAGATGCCACTCCAAAAAATTGGTTCAAGATTAAAGAAGTGGATGTAAAGTATATTTGTTCTTAACATCACTATTCACTAAAACAATATATCATGATTAATTTTTTGTTATACACTTCTATTATATATAATAAATGAAAGTTATTTTGCCCATGTGTCAGTAGATTAGGGCATCACTTTTTACCTTTTCCCGCCCAACAGTACCTCCGTCCCTTTTTTTCCTTTTTTCCTAAACCCTAATATTCATTCTTCTCCTTCACGCTTCTGGATATTCTCATAACTCTTATCTTCCCCTTCACAATTCCCTGGCCAGTGAAGCTTCATATGGGCATTCGATCTTCAATTGTTCTTCCAATATTTTCGATTTCCCAATCATTTATTCATCCTATACTCATGATGATCGGACAAGATCGGAATCAGCTGTATACATCTCCTTCGATTGGTGGCTAGAGATGCTTTGCAGAGAGATGATGTTAAACATCTAGGGTTTGGGAGAATCGGTCTAGTGTTTCATCAATATTCAATAACTTTATATTTTAAATTTTAGTTTAGATTTTGAGTTTTCTTATGGTTTAAATCAGGAACTGGAGTTTAATTTTAGAATTATATTAGCTACATCAATCGGATTTTTGAGTTCAATATCAATTTTACTTGGTATTCTTCAACTTTATTTTTGATTTTGAGTTTCCTTTCATTTCTACTTTCTTCTTTCATTTCTACTTTATGTATAAGTCAGCCCATCTATATCAATGGATAAGCCGCTGCATAATTGATTCCGCTGAGATCTTTTATTGATATTTCACAAAACCCAGATGGGGAAACTGTAAATTTGAGGATAAAATGGTATAAAGATTGTTGATTTTGTTGAGATATGATGAAATGGAGTGAAAAGAAAGGTGGGGTTTTGATGTTTTGATTTTGGGTTTGGAGTGTTACAGATTTGAATCTGGGTTTGTGTTTGATTTGAATCTTCAGGTTGATTGATTAGTGGGTATTTGTTTTAGTTCTGAGTTTAATGAACAACATTCTTTCCAGACCAAGCCAGGTATTTATATACATTTATTGTCAATTTCTTTTTTCTTTCTATGTTTTTGTATGTTTTTTATGTGCATTCTTGAGTGGATTAGCCCTAAGATCGCTTGATGTTTTTATGTGCATTCTTGTTGTCTTGCTGACGATTCTTTATATAAACTGTAAGATATTAACAGTTTTAACATGTCACACCCCAACTGATGACGTAAACATCGGAGTGAGACGAAAACGAGATTGCAAGAGACTTCATAACACTATTTGTGACAATAATTAAATAATGGATTTCATTTCATTTCTAAAAGTCGATTACAAAGATTAAAAAAATCAAATACAACAACTTGATATACAATATGTTCAATACAAGAATACAACAAACAAGTACATTAACTTAAGACATCTAAATGTGTATCTAAGCATCATCACTACTTCAAGTTCAAAGCGTCGTCATCCTCAACCTGTAACATGTTTTAAAATAAAGTTCCATGCAAAAGCAAATGCGAGTATACAAGTTTTTCGTATGAAGCATAAAAAGATAAGTTTCAAACAATTCCATGTGACAAGCTCTTGATACAAGACAAACAATAAAATCGGCATGTGTTCAACATATCAAACCAATGATGAAACGCAATATGCTCATGACATAACCTCAAGTCTACGGGCGGTGCGTTAATCCTATAGCGCTATATATGTCACGGATAGGCTCGTATAAGTAGTATGTGTATATGTATGAGCATAAAACGTATGAATATATGTGTAGGTACGAATAATAAAAATTACGTATATAGTGTATGTTGGGACATCACGGATTTAAGTGTATAAGAGCGTTCAAAAGGTTGAGTATGTAAATACGAACGATATAAATGATGTTATCGCGAGATATCGACTAAAATGTGTATAATGATATGCATGTATAGTTTAAATGAAACATGAGTTTATCGAATCAAAAATTAGGGTGAGCTTGATTTGAAGGGTAGAATATAGTTTGTATTTGTAAGAGGATATAAAGTAATCATTGGTTAAGCATAATGTATTTTGTAATAAATGGAAATGATACTTTTGTTTTAAAAGAGTTTACGAAATCCAAAGATGGTTGGTCCCCATGAAGTCTTCTTGCCCACGTGTTTTGAAAATTGGTGTAGGAAAAGGTTTTCGAAAAAAGTAAGTTCGTTTCATCAAACAAGAAATTTTGAATTTAGGAGGTTCTTGTGAAAATGTTGATCCTTGGAAAAAGGGATCGAGCAAAAGGATTTAGTGTTCATTGTAAAAGGGTTTTTACAAATGAATCGTTGATGTTGAAAAGAGTCTTTGGTAAAACGATCTGTTGGGATTGAACCCTATCAAAGGAACAGTTGATTAAAGCCAAACCTGGATCAGATCAGTGGATCCAGAATAAGCAGAAGTTTGTATTCAATCTTTCCACTTGGAAGTGGCCCTAACAACTGATGACCTCCATCCACTGATCCTCTACAACAACTTGTAACACCTCGAAAATTTACGTCCTATAATGTATTGACACGTGTCATAAGCTTGAACGTGATAATGAATACTATAGAGGGACTAAAGTTGACAAACATAGAAAGTATGTGAATTCAAGGGTTTAAAATGTCAACAAGGGATAAATATACTTTACAGTAACCCTACACGATGCTCATACCTTCAAACGAATAAATCATGGATCATACAGAACTAAAAGTGGAAGAAAGTGTGAGATTACAAACTACAGGGGTTAAATGTGTCAACATGTTTAAGTTATACCTCTGAGTGACCTTTTAGCGAACCCGAAGCTTTGTAACGGTAAATTATGCTCACTAGAATGCACGATAAAAATTTCATAAAGTTTCGTTATAAAATGAGAAAGTTATGATCAAATTCGTACATGAGGGGTTAAAAGCGTCAACGTTGAAAGTTATGACTTTTCGGGTAATAACAAAGTAACCGAGGACTTAACAAGATGGGTAAAAGTCTCGAGGCCCTTACAGGTAAATAAGAAGGGCTCATAATGCAAAGTTACCCCTTCGAAGAGCCAAGAGCCAAGCCTGTAATAATTGAAAAGATTTGAAATCTTACAGCAGGTCTCAGGCGGGCCGCGTAGGATTTGACAAAGGCTTACGCGGGCCACGTCGGTAATAGAAGATTTGAAATCTGTCAGAATGATTCAGGCGGGCCGCGTAAGCCTTAACAAGAGTCTTACCCGGGCCACTTGAGACACCCAGATGCAGAAAACTCGCACAGCAGCACTGTTAAGCCTTTTAACCGACTTAGATCAATTATTTCTCAGCATGGGCGACCCCTAAACAGTTCCTAGGCCTTAGGGGCACTTGTAAATGATCTGGGAACAAAGGTAGACTTAGTTGCCATGATCACAAGCCCTCAAGAACACTATAAAAGGGCCATCATGTTGTAACATTTGATCACACCTTCCATCTGCTTTCTTGGAGCTTCCTGGGGCATAAGATCAGTCCCCAAGCATCCCAAATCGTGCATAGGACTTCAGTAAGTATGCTTAACCTTTCTTAGTTGAGTTTTTATCTAGTTTTAGCATAAAAGTCAAACCGTCGTAATTAACGGTTGACTTAACGATTAATCATTAATGGTCCAGTGATTAGTCAAATCAAAGGTAGTTATAAGTTGGTAATTATGTGGGCATTAAACCCTTAAAAGGGCACCCCCTGATTCCCGCTCTAACTAGATCAAATGTCAGGTCAAAGTTGCTTAGAAAAAGTCAACAGAAGCTTAAATTGCAAATTTTCATGTAATTAACAATTTAGAAGATGTGTAATCTATTTTATCACTCATATGACTTGGTAATAAGTCTAAGA
This sequence comes from Helianthus annuus, assembly GCF_002127325.2. Taxonomy (NCBI): domain Eukaryota; kingdom Viridiplantae; phylum Streptophyta; class Magnoliopsida; order Asterales; family Asteraceae; genus Helianthus; species Helianthus annuus. Next base: position 78,164,522 of record NC_035447.2, on the reverse strand, counting down.
ACTGGTCTAAGCTTGTTTGGTCCGACAATTTTCTGTTTTGACCCGGTGCGGAACCGAAAGTCGCAAAACTTTGACTTTTGCTTTGACTTCAGTTCTGACCCGTTTTAGTAGAGTCTAGAAATACCTTAGGACTTCCTTAGGACTTCCTTAGGATCAGGTTACATGATAGTATAACCCTCTGTGACTGGTTCGTTGTTTGTCCGAGTCGTTTGCACATTTCCGTTAAATGCTTAAAAGTTGACCATAATGCCCTTTTGACTATAAAACGAGAATTTTGGGGATGTGAGAGGACAAAAATCTTTGCTACTGATTTATAAACATGTCCCTGAAATTTCATGTCAGTTAGAGGTCTAGAATAGGAGTTATGCTAAATAGCGCAATTAAGAAAACTTTTGTTAATTAAACGGCGCGCTTAGCATAAAGCTTATCTAAACCCAAATTTCGACAACAAACCTTTTACACACTGATGTAATATAATATTTTGGGATTTTTAAAGATTTTTAATTATTTTTTTACCTGCTCATAACCTAAGGTTATGACCTTGATCCGATTAATACTGATTATACCCTTTTCGGGCATAAAACGAGTTCTACATAGTATTTTGACACAAACCCAATTGATACTGATTTGAAATAATAAACAAAAGTATTTTGAACTTTATAACCTGATCAGAAAACTCATATTTCCTGTATAACCCGGAAATCGCTTAAAACGACTTTATACGCGTATTAAACGCATAGTTTGGGTTTGTAACCATTTTGTCACATAGGACTTAACACCAACTGATTTACCCAATTAAATTAAGTTATTTTACTGATTTATTCAGACCCGAATCACAGGAGTTAAATTAATCGCTTTTATAATCTTTAAAATGACCCAAATACCTCTACGGGGCGTATATTGGGATTAAACTCGTTTTGGGCATAATGGGAGATATCCTACTGATATCACAACATCTTTAAAGCATATTGACTTAGGAAACCTGCATAGGACTCTTACGGTTACCCGTTACGCTATTTACGCGTTCGGTTCGGTTTATGTAACTAGTTTGCATAAATTAGCCGAAACGGGTCAAACCTCGTCGTTTTTATCTCAAAATCCAGAATGTGGTTGGATTACCCATATTATACAAGTCTTCAAACTTGTCGGGTCTAAATCACATTCTATTCCGGTTTTCGCTTAATCGCGCGTTCGAACCGTATCTTTCTTTAAGAACTAACCGGTCTAAGTTTAGGCTTAATTAAAGACCCGTTAGGATTCTAATAGGTTATTATAAACCTTCGTTCCAGAATAGGAGACCCGGTAAAAGCTACACGCACTTGCTATTTGTGATTGATACTTGCAAAGGTAAATACTTTTAACTTAATTTCCCTTATACGGGCTTGGGGTACGGTATATAAAATACAGCTTGGTCCAGCATTGAATCTTTAATCGAATAGAGGTTAAATCATTGATATGCTCTGTTTTGAAATGTTTTGTTTGCTTAAAGCCTTTGGGGGGTTAATGACCATGTCCCGGATATCCTTGGCATCATCTTACGAGATGGCCACGACTTGAGCACGGGGTGTAGGCGTACACCCGTCAGTGCATAAATGAATAAATAAATAACGTGGTGTGTCTATTGATCTTTAACCCGGACTACGGTACGGGCTACTGAATGCATAAGAAACATGTAATTCGTTTACAAGCATTATATTCAAATAATTATCCCAAGTTATAAAAGTTTGTGCCATGTGCATTCAAATCAATTTTATTAAACTTTTAAAAAGAGTCAGTTGAATGTATTTACCAGTGTAAACTGACGTATTTTTCCAAAAAGGTTAAGTGCAGGTACTACGCGAACTAGGCTAGCTTTCTCCTAGCGTCCACAATAAGTCTCACAAGCTTGGATGTCAAAACTGTTGAACAATGTTTCCTATTTATTTTGATCCCCTGTGGATTATTTTCAACTGTTTGTGATACTTGATATTACAATTATATTCGGTTGAAATATATCTATCTTTTGCTTCCGCTGTGCATTTAAATATTGTGTTGTTTGACTGTAATGTTACCAACTACGTCACGATAAACCCCCACCGAGCCCACCGGTGAAACGTGGAAATATCGGGGTGTGACAGGTTGGTATCAGAGCCAACGTTAAGTGAATTAAACACTAGCCTTTTTGTGTTTAATCTCAATGACACAATTGCACATAATCGAGTCTAGACAAGAACTTAGGACGTTCCCAAATTTGTTGCTTTAGTTTGTCCTTTATTGGTTGTTATTTATTTCAATTGTTTAATCAGGAAATATGCCACCGAGAATCAGAAGAGGAGGAAGAGGCAAAGGGCCAACCACTACCCATAACGATCACGAGGCCGGGCCTTCTCACCTGCGATCTCCTTCCACTACAATGAGTGGCGAACCTCAGAGAAACAGGAGGAACCTTGTTGAGCCCGCTAGACGGTCTGTCTCACACAGTTCAACACCTTCTTACCGTCACTCTTTTGGGCCGCACTCGGAAAACGAGCCGGATAACTCACATCCTTCGTATACACCTCTCCAGCGATCCCTTTCGCACCACTCCTTTGGCGACCCTACTCCTGTCTTTCAGGGCCGGTTCAACCCGGCAAACTTTGTCCAAGAACCAGTAGGTTTTAACCCTCTAGGACCAGAGGACCACTTCTCAGAAGACAATGCAATGAACATGGATGAGGACACGGATCCCGTCGAGCCTGCAAGAGGTACCCCCAACCATCCTATCGAGATCTCTGATGGATCATCCTTCCATGGAACACCCTATCAGGGTCCAGACAGTTACCAAGCAAGATTCAACCAGTGTGAGTGGTACTTTACACCCTCTCACCATTCATCGCCTCACCAGCAACAACAGCAGCAGCAGCAAGATCCCTCAGAGGATTCGCGTTTCGTGGCAGTCACGCCACCACCACCGCCAGTACAACTAGCACCTCCAGAACCTCTGAGACGTGAAGGACGGGCGCACGAATAACCACGTGAGGAAGGGGTTTTCACTTTAGCACTCCCCGTCACTCAAGTGGAAGTCACTACCCGCCACTGCCTGAAGACCCACAAATGGGTGGGCCTTCAAACCCAAATCAAGAGGCGAATTCTGCACCAGTTGCACCACCACCGCCACCATTTGGCTACGATAACCCGATACCTACATACGCCGGTTCCATAAGATATAACCCGTTTGAGCTGCCGACTCACACCAACTATAATTACGATGAAGCCGACCCATACTTGGTAGCGGCCAACTACAACGCCCTTCATCCAGAAGGACCATATGGAACTCCCTGGGGAATGGGATACCCAACTCATGGGTATCAAATACCTGCTAGACCTCCGATTCAACAGCAGTCGCAGCCACCACGTTTTTCCCCGCCGGAGCAAGAAGAAATTCTCAACCGGTTAAACAGGGTGGAGCGAGATTTTTCAGAAGAACGTAAGAACAACCGTGGATTCCTCAAAGGCCTGGCAAGCTTGTTAAAAGGAAGGAAAAAGAGGGATCATTAATCCTTATATGTATTATTGTACTCCCTATTTAAATCAAGTCCCTGCGTGGACATTTATTTGTGTATTTAGTCCCTGCGTGGACTTGTCTTTCGGTCCCTATGTGGACTTGTCTTTCAGTCCCTGCGTGGACTTGTCTTTCAGTCCCTGCGTGGACTTGCCTTTTCAGTCCCTGCGAGGACACCTATCTTAGTATTTGGTCCCCGCGTGGACTTGTATTCTGTTAACCTCTGTATGAGTAATTAGTCTATTAAAAAAAATCCCGTTTAGGGCAATGTGTAATCCTTTTTAATATATATTGGAATGCTAAGTTTATAAATTTCATTTTGTCATTTTATGCATAAATATATGAAATAAATAAATCCAAAAATCATTCCTTTTAAAATAGATCTGCCTATTCAAATATTAATTAAGAATCTTAACGGTAAAACCTAGCCTTCGTGTCATTATAAGACCTGGCCAAGATGGTAAGACCTGATTAAAAGATTCAAATCTTTGTTAGCGTCTGAAAACATGTTAACACTCTTGGCAGACGTGATTCGTTAAAATCACATGCGTCATTCTTATACAAGGATCCTTCAAGGGATTCCAAACCCTAACTTAATGATCTATAAATCACGGGTTAAATCATCAATTAAGATGATCACTTATCAAACATCCATTAGTGATGTAGTGCCTACGGGCCATACTCATTGTCATATAAGACAAGAGACAGTAGTATTCTATGACTCCCTGTCAAGAAAAGGTAAAGAACTATGTTTAAACCTTCATGCCTTGATTCTTTGAAATCATGGCTTATAATTTAGAACGTCCATGTGACTAGGCTTTTGTGCCACTAATAATATTGTTTATAAATTAGGAAAAAGTTATATTAAAATCCTAAATAAATGTGGGTAGCAAATTAACCAAATATAGTCTATGTTTACCATGGTTAATGAATTGCCAAAAAGGGCAATTCCATAATAAACTCCCAAATAAATTTTTGTCATTATCTTATGTAGCAGTTCAAGATATAATGGCTGACTCGGATGAAATAAACAGTCACCCAAAGGAGAATCAGAATGATGCTCGGATTAATATAGCGGGTGCGGAACTCCAAGCATTAATTGACAATGCTGTTACAAAAGCCTTGGATAGGCAGTATAGTGAGCCGAGCGGTACTCGGAGTAGGACCCTATCCGCACCGCATTCTAAGCCGAAGACTCATTCTGAGGCCCACAGCAAGCCACCACCCTCCAAGAAAGAAGAACCAAAGAAAGATGATGACGATCGTCACTCTTCAAACCATCATAGTGTCCCGTCTCAAAGAGTCGTGCTGAATCAAGGACCCCGTGATAAGGGTTGCTCCTACAAATACTTTGTTTCATGCAAGCCCCGGGATTTTACGGGGGAGAAAGGAGCAATAGACTGCATGACATGGTTGGATGAGATGGACACAGTGGTTGATATCAGCGGGTGCGCTGAGAAGGATGTAGTAAAATTTGTGTCTCAATCGTTCAAGGGTGAGGCCTTAGCTTGGTGGAGATCGTTGATTCAGGCTACTGGAAAGGTTCCACTGTACAGTATGTCATGGGAACAATTTGTTGCCCTCATCCGAGAGAACTACTGCCCTCAGCATGAGGTAGAGAAGATTGAGTCGGATTTTCTGTCACTGGTTATGAAGAATCTGGGTTGCCAAGCTTACCTCACGAGCTTTAACACAATGTCAAGGTTGGTTCCTTATCTGGTGACCCCGGAACCCAAAAGAATAACTCGTTTCATCGGGGGTTTAGCCCCAGAGATAAAGGCAAGTGTAAAAGCCTCTCGGCCAGCTACGTTTAGATCAGTAGCTGATATATCTTTGTCCCTCACACTGGACACGGTCAGGCAGAGATCGCTGAGGAACACGGATACCGAGAAGAGGAAGCATGATGATGACAACTCATGTCGATCGAATAAGATGCACCGAGGAAACAATGACCACAGGAAGGGATTTAGTTCTAAGAAGGATGGGCATCAATCTGGAGATAAGCCCAAATGTAAGACTTGTCAGAAATATCACTTTGGGAAGTGCAGACTTGACTCAAGATCCCAATCTCAGACAAGGCCTTGTGGGATTTGCAAATCCTCGGAACATAAAACTCTAGAGTGCAAGAAGCTGAAAGACGCAACGTGCTACAGTTGCAACGAAAAGGGGCACATCAAGACAAATTGCCCAAAGTATGCAAAGAAGGCTGATGAAGGGAAGAAGACCAATGCTAGGGTCTTCAAGATGGATGCAAAGGAAGCTGTGCAGGACGACAATGTGATCACAGGTACCTTCCTTATAAATGATGTCTATGCAAGAGTACTATTTGATTCAGGGGTTGATAAATCTTTCGTAGACAATAAGTTTTGCAAATAGCTGAATTTACCTGTTAAAACCTTAAGTGTGAAGTATGAGGTGGAATTAGCAGATGGCACCTCAGAAACCGCCTCATCCATATTAGATGGAGGTTTCATATCCATTAAGAACCACTCTTTTTCCGTTATCCCTACTTCCTTTGAAGTTAGCCGGTTTCGACATAGTTTTGGGTATGGACTGGTTATCTCATAACAAGGCCCAGATTGTATGCAATAAGAAGCAAGTGGTGATCAAGACTCCGTCGGGTGAATCACTTACCATTCAGGGAGATACTCAGTATGGACTGCCTGAGCAAGTGACTATGCTCAAGGCTTCTAGATGTTTGAAGAAGGGTTGTGTCATCTACATGGCACAAGTAACTATCGATGAGCCGAAACCCAAGATTGAAGATATCCCTGTCATTTCTGAATACCCTGAAGTTTTTCCGGAAGAACTACCTGGTTTACCACCAGATAGGCAAGTGGAGTTCAGGATTGACATTATTCCTGGGGCAGCACCTGTTATAAGAGCACCCTACAGATTGGCACTAACAGAGATGAAGGAATTAAGAACATAACTGGATGAATTGCTAGCCAAAGGTTTCATTAGACCTAGTTCGTCTCCTTGGGGAGCACCAATCTTATTTGTCAAGATGAAGGATGGATCGATGCGTCTGTGCATCGATTACCGTGAGCTTAACAAGGTCACTATCAAGAATAGCTATCCATTACCCAGGATCGACGATCTGTTTGATCAACTACAAGGGGCAAGCTACTTCTCTAAGATCTCTGAGGTCAGGTTATCACCAACTGAAGGTTAGAGATGAAGACGTACACAAGACGGCATTCAGGACTCGTTATGGTCACTACGAGTTTCTAGTGATGCCTTTCGGGCTCACTAATGCACCAGCAACATTCATGGACCTCATGAACCGTGTCTGCAAACCATACCTGGACAAATTTGTTATCGTCTTCATTGACGACATCCTCATCTACTCAAAGAACCAAGCTGATCATGAAAAGCATCTTCGATGTATTCTTTCACTACTTCAACAGGAGAAGCTTTATGCCAAATTTTCGAAGTGTGAATTCTGGCTTCGAGAAGTCCAATTCCTTGGACATATGGTCAGTGAGCGTGGTATTCAAGTGGATCCAGCTAAGGTGGAAATCTTGGGATTGGCAGGTTATTACAGGCACTTTATTGAAAATTTTTCAAGGATTGCTGCACCCCTAACTTCTTTGACTAGAAAGAATATTAAGTTTAACTGGGGCCCTAAGCAGCAAGAAGCCTTTGATATCCTTAAGCAGAAGCTAAGCAATGCACCTGTGGTGACATTGCCTGATGGAATAGAAGAGTTTGTGGTATACTGTGATGCATCACACACCGGGATGGGATGTGTGCTTATGCAGAAAGGCAAGGTTATTGCTTATGCTTCACGTCAGTTAAAGGTGCATGAAAAGAATTACACCACCCATGACTTAGAATTGGGTGCCGTTGTATTCGCACTGAAGCTATGGAGGCACTATTTATATGGCATCAAGTGTGTGATCTATTCTGATCACAAGAGCCTCCAGCATCTGTTCAACCAAAAGGATTTGAACATGAGGCAGCGACGGTGAATGGAGACTTTGAATGATTATGATTGTGAGATAAGATACCATCCTGGCAAGGCGAATGTAGTCGCCGATGCCTTGAGCCGAAGGGAAAAGGTGAAGCCTATAAGAATCAATGCCAAGAGCATTGAGATAAAGAATAGTTTGAATGAAAGGCTGTTAGCTGCACAGAAAGAAGTTGTACTAGATGCTAACTACCCTAATGAAAAGCTAGGAGTAACTGAAGAACAGTTATCCTATGGCAAGGACGGAATTCTAAGGTTAAATGGACGAATATGGTTCCGGTTTATGGAGGACTACGAGATGTTATCCTCCAGGAAGCCCACAGTTCCAAATACTCCGTTCATCCTGGAGCTGACAAGATGTACCAGGATTTGAAGGCAAACTTTTGGTGGATAGGCCTGAAGAAGTCTATAGCTACCTATGTAGCTAAATGTTTGACATGTGCGCAAGTCAAAGCTGAACATCAGAAGCCGTCAAGTTTGCTACAACAGCCTGAACTTCCTACATGGAAGTGGGAAATGGTGACGATGGATTTCATCACCAAGTTGCCAAAAACGAGGAAAGGGAATGATACGATATGGGTAATAGTTGATAGGCTGACTAAGTCAGCACATTTCCTGCCCATTAAGGAGACTTATAGCTCCGACATGTTAGCCCAATTGTACGTAGATAAGATTGTATCTCTACATGGCGTGCCTGTGTCTATTATCTCTGACAGAGATACTAGATACACGTCACATTTTTGGAAAAGTTTCCAACAATCTTTGGGCACGCGCTTAAACTTCAGTACGTTTTACCATCCTCAGACGGACGGACAGAGTGAGCGTACTATCCAAACATTGGAAGACATGCTTCGTGCATGTGTGATTGACTTAGGTGGTAGTTGGGATAACCACCTGCCATTAATTGAGTTCTCATATAACAATAGCTACTATACGAGCATTAAAGTTGCTCCTTTTGAAGCCTTGTATGGTAGAAAGTGCAGAACACCCGTTTGTTGGGCGGAAGTAGGAGATGTCCAGTTGACAGGACCTGAAATAATCTTTGAAACAACGGACAAGATTGTCCAGATTCGTGACCGTCTGAAAGCTGCCCGAGATAGGCAGAAACGTTATGCAGATTTGAAGCGTAAACCTTTAAACTTCGAGGTAGGTGACAAGGTACTGCTTAAAGTATCACCCTGGAAGGGAGTGATGCGATTTGGTAAGAAAGGCAAGTTAAGCCCGAGATACATTGGACCATTCGAGATCATCGAACATGTCGGATCAGTTGCCTATAAGTTAAACTTACCAGAAGAGCTCAGTGGTATTCACAATGTTTTCCACATCTGCAACCTGAAAAAGTGTTTTGCTGATGAATGACTAGTCATACCGCATACAGATGAACACATAGAAGAAAGCTTGAAGTTTGTTGAAAAACCTATGTCGATCGAGGATTGACAGGTTAAGAAGCTTCGAAGGAAGTATGTACCGATTGTAAAGGTTAAATGGGATGCCCGTAGAGGTCCCGAGTACACGTGGGAGGTAGAATCCACAATGAAAGAAAAGTACCCTCATTTGTTTCAGTAAATCTCGAGGTAAAGATATCTTTTAAGGGGGTGAGGATGTAACACCTCGAAAATTTACGTCCTATAATGTATTGGCACGTGTCATAAGCTTGAACGTGATAATGAATACTATAGAGGGACTAAAGTTGACAAACATAGAAAGTATGTGAATTCAAGGGTTCAAAATGTCAACAAGGGATAAATATACTTTACAGTAACCCTACACGATGCTCATACCTTCAAACGAATAAATCATGGATCATACGGAACTAAAAGTGGAAGAAAGTGAGAGATTACAAACTACAGGGGTTAAATGTGTCAACATGTTTAAGTTATACCTCTGATTGACCTTTTAGCAAACCCGAAGCTTTGTAACGGTAAATTATGCTCACTAGAATGCACGATAAAAATTTCATAAAGTTTCGTTATAAAATGAGAAAGTTATGATCAAATTCGTACATGAGGGGTTAAAAGCGTCAACGTTGAAAGTTATGACTTTTCAGGTAATAACAAAGTAACCGAGGACTTAACAAGATGGGTAAAAGTCTCAAGGCCCTTACACGTAAATAAGAAGGGCTCATAATGCAAAGTTACCCCTTCGAAGAGCCAAGAGCCAAGCTTGTAATAATTGAAAAGATTTGAAATCTTACAGCAGGTCTCAGGCGGGCCGCGTAAGATTTGACAAAGGCTTACGCGGGCTGCGTCGGTAATAGAAGATTTGAAATCTGTCAGAATGATTCAGGCGGGCCGCATAAGACTTAACAAGAGTCTTACGCGGGCCGCGTGAGACGCCCAGATGCAGAAAACTCGCACAACAGCACTGTTCAGCCTTTTAACCGACTTAGATCAATTATTTCTCAGCATGGGCGACCCCTAAATAGTTCCTAGGCCTTAGGGGCACTTGTAAATGATCTGGGAACAATGGTAGACTTAGTTGTCATGATCACAAGCCCTCAAGAACACTATAAAAGGGCCATCATGTTGTAACATTTGATCACACATTCCATCTGCTTTCTTGGAGCTTCCTGGAGCATAAGATCAGTCCCCAAGCATCCCAAATCGTGCATAGGACTTCAGTAAGTATGCTTAACCTTTCTTAGTTGAGTTTTTTTCTAGTTTTAGCTTAAAAGTCAAACCGTCATAATTAACGGTTGACTTAACGATTAATCATTAATGGTTAAGTGATTAGTCGAATCAAAGGTAGTTATAAGTTGGTAATTATGTGGGCATTAAACCCTTAAAAGGGCACCCCCTGATTCCCGCTCTAACTAGATCAAATGTCAGGTCAAAGTTGTTTAGAAAAAGTCAACAGAAGCATAAATTGCAAATTTTCATGTAATTAACAATGTAGAAGATATGTAATCTATTTTATCACTCATATGACTTGGTAATAAGTCTAAGAACTGGTCTAAGCTTGTTTGGTCCGACGATTTTCTGTTTTGACCCGGTTCGGAACCGAAAGTCGCAAAACTTTGACTTTTGCTTTGACTTCAGTTCTGACCCGTTTTAGTAGAGTCTAGAAATACCTTAGGACTTCCTTAGGACCAGGTTACATGATAGTATAACCCTCTGTGACTGGTTCGTTGTTTGTCCGAGTCGTTTGCACATTTCCGTTAAATGCTTAAAAGTTGACCATAATGCCCTTTTAACTATAAAACGAGAATTTTGGGGATGTGAGAGGACAAAAATCTTTGCTACTGATTTATAAACATGTCCCTGAAATTTCATGTCAGTTAGAGGTCTAGAATAGGAGTTATGCTAAATAGCGCAATTAAGAAAACTTTTGTTAATTAAACGACGCGCTTAGCATAAAGCCTATCTAAACCCAAATTTCGACACCAAACCTTTTACACACTGATGTAATATAATATTTTGGGATTTTTAAAGATTTTTAATTATTTTTTTACCTGCTCATAACCTAAGGTTATGACCTTGATCCGATTAATACTGATTATACCCTTTTCGGGCATAAAACGAGTTCTACATAGTATTTTGACACAAACCCAATTGCTACTGTTTTGAAATAATAAATAAAGTATTTTGAACTTTATAACCTGATCAGAAAACTCAGATTTCCTGTATAACCCGGAAATCGCTTAAAACGACTATATACGCGTATTAAACGCATAGTTTGGGTTTGTAACCATTTTGTCACATAGGACTTAACACCAACTGATTTACCCTGTTAAATTAAGTTATTTTACTGATTTATTCAGACCCAAATCACAGGAGTTAAATTAATCGCTTTTATAATCTTTAAAATGACCAAAATACCCCTACGGGGCGTATATTGGGATTAAACTCGTTTTGGGCATAATGGGAGATATCCTAGTGATATCACAACAGCTTTAAAGCATATTGACTTAGGAAACCTGTATAGGACTCTTACGGTTACCCGTTACACTATTTACGCGTTCGGTTTATGTAACTAGTTTGCATAAATTAGCCGAAACGGGTCAAACCTCGTCGTTTTTATCTCAAAATCCAGAATGTGGTTGGATTACCCATATTATACAAGTCTTCAAACTTGTCGGGTCTAAATCACATTCTATTCCGGTTTTCGCTTAATCGCGCGTTCGAACCGTATCTTTCTTTAAGAACTAACCGGTCTAAGTTTAGGCTTAATTAAAGACCCGTTAGGATTCTAATAGGTTATTATAAACCTTCGTTCCAGAATAGGAGACCCGGTAAATGCTACACGCACTTGCTATTTGTGATTGATACTTGCAAAGGTAAATACTTTTAACTTAATTTCCCTTATACGGGCTTGGGGTACGGTATATAAAATACCGCTTGGTCCAGCATTGAATCTTTAATCAAATAGAGGTTAAATCATTGATATGCTCTGTTTTGAAATGTTTTGTTTGCTTAAAGCCTTTGGGGGGTTAATGACCATGTCCCGGATATCCTTGGCATCATCTTACGAGATGGCCACGACTTGAGCACGGGGTGTAGGCGTACACCCGTCAGTGCATAAATGAATAAATAAATAATGTGGTGTGTCTATTGATCTTTAACCCGGACTACGGTATGGGCTACTGAACGCATAAGACACAGGGTAATTCGTTTACAAGCATTATATTCAAATAATTATCCCAAGTTATAAAAGTTTGTGCCATGTGCATTCAAATCACATTTATTAAACTTTTCAAAAGAGTCAGTTGAATGTATTTACCAGTGTAAACTGACGTATTTTCCCAAAAAGGTTAAGTGCAGGTACTACGCGAACTAGGCTGGCTTTCTCCTAGCGTCTACAATAAGTCTTGCAAGCTTGGATGTCAAAACTGTTGAACAATGTTTCCTATTTATTTTGATCCCCTGTGGATTATTTTCAACTGTTTGTGATACTTGATATTACAATTATATTCGGTTGAAATATATCTATCTTTTGCTTCCGCTGTGCATTTAAATATTGTTCTTGTTCATCTTCATTTTAGTTAAACAAAAACACAATCATAAGAAACTCAGATCCTAACAATTGGTATCAGAGCGAGGACAGTCAAATTTGATCTAACAATCATTTTGACGTAAAAGTTCAGCCCACAATCATTGATACTTATAATTGTTCGTGTTGTTGAAAAACAGTGTAAGGTTTAATCATGAGCAAAGTTGATTAATCAGTACCTGTAAAACAACCAGGATGACGTCACAATCACAAGATGTTAACAATAGCATCGGTTCACTTTTCAAACCACCCATGTTGAAGCGAAATGAGTACAACATCTGGCAGAGAAGGATGGGTCACATCCTTGCTCAACAGAATACCGGATGTTGGAAGTCAGTTATCTTTGGACCACATGTTCCAATGATGCCGAGTGCTGAGGATCCAAAGAAGTTCGAACCAAAGAAAGTTGAGAACTATACAGATCTGGATTTTCAGAAATTTGAACTGGATGCCAAGGCATTTAGCATTGTTGCATTTGCATTACCCAATGAAATTTATGATGGACTGTTACACTGTAACAGTGTCAAGGAATTATGGGATGCACTTAAGGAACAATTTGGGGGGACTGAAGAAGTGATTGAAAATAACAGGGAAATTTTGAATCAGCAGTATGAAACCTTTTGTCACGTTAAGGGTGAAACATTAACACAACAGTTTGAGCGATTCAGTTGTCTCGTTAGTGAGCTAAAAATTGTTAATGTTGAAATTGCTAAATCAACACAAAATAGCAGGTTTCTTAGATCACTTCCTGAAAAATGGGATACAATTGCCTTTGTGACCAGAAATTCTGTTGAGTTCAAAGATCTGACCCTGGCCCAACTTCATGGTAGACTCCTGACCTATGAAAGGGAGTTAAACCAGAAAAAGAAGTTGCAAGAGTCTGGTAAAGTTGCAGATGACTACTCATTTGGCAACACAGCTCTTCTGGGTCAGGAAGAGTCGGGTTGTAGTAAGGATCAGAGTTATGATCATTTTATTGACATAACTGCTGGTGGTAAATTCAACTCTGATCCTCACTCATCCAATTTTGCTTTTACAGCAAATGGAGAAAGCCAGAACTCTGATAATCTGTGCTTTGAAATCAATGACCTTCAGCATTTTGATCCAACTGACTTAGAAGAAATGGACATATTACACCAACTTGCACTGCTGAGTGTTAGAACCAGCAAGTTTTACAAAAGGACAGGGAGAAAATTCCTAGGGTTGCATGGGAATCTAAAAGTAGTGTTGGATAAGTCAAAAATCAAATGCTACAAGTGCAACAGGTTAAGTCACTTTGCTAGGGAATGTACGAGTCAAAACAATGGACCTATTGTCACTCACCCTAGTCCAAGACCACAAAATAACCAAAGCACTGTGCAGTATTCCCAGTATACCCCTACTGCCCATGTGAACACTGCTCATTATGCAAACCCTGGAACCCCTGTTCCTGTGCATTATGTCCAAACCACTGTTCCTCAAATTCAGTATGTCCAAGCTCCTGTCCCTCGGGTTCAAATGCAACCAGTTGCACCACAACAAGCTGCACCAGCAGTGGTTCAACCAGATCAGCAAAGCTTTTTCACCCAAAGCTTTGTTGACTGGAGTAGCTTACCTGATGAGCTAAGTGATGAAAATTTTGCACTCTATGCTACTAATGATGCTTCTAATGATGAATATTGTTTTATGGTATTAGAGTCAATACCAGAAGAGCTAGAAACTGAAGAAGGACAGTCAAGTGCTGAAACAGTGGATGAAGTTGCCGAAGCAGTGGTTACTGCTGTTGCTGGTGAAACACTGTTGGGAGAAAGTTCAGAACCCCTATTGGAACCACTGTCTTACTGATGTAGGGTAAAATACACATATTTGTCCCGTGTAAATTGTACAATTATTGTATAGATTTTATTTATTTTTAGTTAGTTTTAGTATTGTATTATATTATTTCGTGTTGGGCTAGGTTCTGGTGCAAATGGAGCGAAAATGAGTAATATGGAAATGACCAGCCAGTTGGGCAGAGTAGGGTGCTAGAGACCGAAGTAAAATTGCAAGCTATTTTCCGTGAGTGGGTCGAGGCCAATATCAATATATATTATAATTGGAGTTCCTCTAATTTAGTGATGTTGGGTCGTATGAAGTTTGGGCTGACAAAATTTGGACTACAGCATCCTTGGACGTGAAGGATAAAATTTTGGGCCTTTTTACATTAATCTCATTCTTATAGGGATTATTTTTGTGAGGTGAATACATAAAACGGAGGCAACATACACGTCTGATATTAATTGTGGGGAAGTGCCTGCATTAAAATAGGAAATACAAAAATCAAACTTGGAGGTACGAATTATTAATCCTTGAGGCGCACATGAGGGGTTCGAACATATATACAATATTAGGAGATATTAACAATAGACGGCAGAGGGGCCAGGCCCACTTGATTTGCTTTGAGAGAAAAAATAGTGGGCCGCCATAATTTGGAAGGGGGACCGACCTTTGACTTTGAAACGAAAAGATATATATGAAGGGGATCAGACGCACAGAGGGGAGGAGGCTGCCATAAAGAAAAGATATTATCACACGCCACTTTCTGGAAGGAGGAGCCGCAATATTGAGGACGATCATACACGAAGGGAGGCGGAGTCAATCACATCATCTTGAAGGGTTTTGAAGATTCGGGTCGATTAGGCAACGGGTTATTACTTACCCCTGGTCTGAAGAAGAAGAAGAAGAAGAAGAGAAGAAACATGGTGAAAAGGAAGAGAAGGTGACTGATGAGAAAGAGCATGCTTGTGACTGTGCCATGATGGCTGCAGCTAAGGTATCATCTCAGGTTCTTAAAAATCTGTGGTCAGACAAATGCATCATAGCATTTGCTAACATTAAAGAGGTGAATGAAAACCTTAGGGATAAAGTGCTAAATGATGAAGTTCAATTTGAGAAGTCATTAAAAGAACTGAAAATCAAATTGGCTGAAAAAGATAATGAAATCTGCAGTCTTAAACAAGAGCATAGCATAACCACGGACAAACTCCAGCTATGATAGAAAAATATCAAGCATGCAAAAAGGAGTTGGAATCCACCCAAATCACTTGTGAAAAATGGGTGGAATCCTGCAAAGGTTATGAGATCATGCTTGAAAAACAGCTTGAAAGCAATGTAAAATTTGGCATAGGGTTTAGAAAAAAATGACCAAGTTGAAAACACTGCTGCAAATCAAGCTGGTTCTGTTGAAATCATACCAACCAACAAGAATGGCCAAGAAGTTAAAATAAATGACAAACTTGGAAACAAAATCACTTTGGAAAGATCTGTGGGGTCCTCAACTTTTGAGGAGATTGAGAAATACCAATTCAAACCCACATGGTCTGATGAGTGTGACATTCTTGAAAATTTCAAACCAATGGACTTCACAGCCATTGAAGGTGTAAAAGCTCCTAAGGCCAAGGTCATTCCTCTTAAGGACATCCCAACAGTGGTTCAAAACTCTGTTGCAAAGGAGTCTGAAAAGAGGAAGAAAATAGAAAATATTAAAAACTTGTTTTGTGACTTTTGTGAAAAGAAAAATCATTTGACCAAAGATTGTTTTCATTTAAAAGCATATGATCTAAACAAAACAAGTACTGTTGTGCCTTCAAGCAGCTGCACCATCTGTGGTAAATCAAATCATTCTACTCAGCAGTGTGTGTACTTGAAATCCTTTGAGGTCAAAAAGGAAGAGTACATGTCTAAAACACCAATGAGTTCATCAAAATCATCTGTCAAGAACCAACCACTGTTTGTGCCAGTTCAAATATGTGACAACCCGAACTTCCAAGTTCAGTGCCTTTTTAGTCACGTAACCCCTGTTTTCTCATTGTTCTCTTTTACGCCCCTTGCGATAATATAAATTGTTACAAAACGTGTATGACTTTAATAAACTTCCTAAATGAAAAATCCGGTTTAATATGGTTGTGTGTTTAGTGGGTTAGTTTTAGTGTCTAGAGTTATGCGGGCCGAAATCCTTAGTAAACTACATTAACCCGGTTCCAAATGGTAGATTGGGCCGCACACGTTAATGGGCTAGGCACCTACATCTCGGTTACCTCATAATTTAACAAACCGAACCACTTGAAGCCTGACCCACCTCATGTATTGGTTGGCATGCACTCCTCTCCTTCGGCCCATAACAATTGGAGTGCAAACCGAGCCCACACACCCCTTGAGCCCACATGTCCTTATGTGATATTACGTAAAATTGATGTGGAGGTGCCCATAACTTTCTGATCACATATACAAGTTTGCAACCCTAGTTTCCCTTCTATTCCTCCTTGATTGCGACGACAGAAACCCCCCCCCCCTTGTGTCGAAGCCCTTTCCTTTAGAGATTGTTCTCCGCGCCAAGTTCTATACATCGTTTGATTAGCCATAGCATCTTGATTTTCGGTTAGTGATTACTCTCTTTAATTACTTTGATCCCCTATCATAGTCGATTTCTAGAATGAGTAATTATTGTGTGTTATATGTGATCCCATGGATAATTAGTGAGTAGTAAACTACATGTGATCTTTGAATATATATATATATATATATATATATATATATATATATATATATATATATATATATATATATATATATATATATAAATAGTGATGAATCTGTTGATATGAAAGTTATGAAATTATGTTTAATACTCATGAAATTGTTAAATTGATAATTGTCATGCAAGATTTATTGTTCCTGTAGAAATTGTATGTGCATGTTTCCTTTAAATTCATGAACTGAACTTTAGGATAAGTGGGCCGAGAATCTTAGTATACATGGACTCAATTAAAGGTGTATAGATGTAACAGTGGGTTGGGTAAAATAGATGCCATAGCTGATCGAATGGAGCATGTTGGGGAAACTGTTACTTTGGTTTGCAAATGCCCAGGTTATTTGATCTATTATATGATAAGGTGTGTTTGTTGAGATAAATGGTGGTAATATTGTAACTGACATATGATGACCCCTAAAGTGATAAATTGAATAGATAATATTTTGAGTATAGTGGTCGGTCCTGATTGCATTTATTGTCAAGAGGTTTGTTCCTTATCATGTCAATTTATGACATTAGATGTCAGGCTTTCATGTGATCTTATCGGCCCAAGACATTATCATAATCAGATTTGCATGGGATTTAATATTTCGGCCCAATAGGATTAATGTGGGTATTTGTTGATATCGGCCCAATGAGATAATAATATGAATATAGTTGTCGGCCATTATAATATAGAGGTCCACTTAAAATTCCTTGGATATTGATTTACATGCGAAGTTTCAAAAGGTATTGGCTCAGAAAGATTGAAATAGCAATTGCGTGTTATCATTCTAAATTGTCGGTCGGCTTTAATTTCCAACGTATGATCACATAAGTGTTGGTCCAATAGAAATTAAAAGAGTCATTGTTAATTATCAACAGTCATCGATCTAATACAGTTGTTTCATTCAAGTTTGCATGTGATCATCATTATCAATAACCTTTG
Source organism: Helianthus annuus (assembly GCF_002127325.2). Classification (NCBI taxonomy): domain Eukaryota; kingdom Viridiplantae; phylum Streptophyta; class Magnoliopsida; order Asterales; family Asteraceae; genus Helianthus; species Helianthus annuus. The sequence continues at coordinate 78,146,563 of NC_035447.2, read as the reverse complement.
ACCATTAATAGTATCCATGTATTGAAAATTTATCTGCGATTTTTCGGCCATACAATATCTGTTTGCAACGGTTAATGTGTTCATGTGAAATATGAATCGGTGATGTAAATGTGTATACAACATGAATAACAGTTATGTGATAACAATAAATAACCAATGTACATGAGTAATTGTTATGACTAGTCATATGTTATGTGTTTCTGGTACACCACTGGATTGATGGTGTATGTAATACTTGTGTGCTACATGTGTAATATGTATAAGGAAATTGTGATTAAGTGTTACGAAACTGACAGTTATTGGTAACTATGCTAGGATTTGGTTGACCAACTGTAAACGTAAACAAGTAACTAATCATACCGAGCAAACCGAGGTGAGTTCACACTCTTTATAAGGCATGGGATTCCCGGTGGTTGGGAATGGGTTAAAGAACTAAAACGAAATCTACATATTCTCCTTGGGTAGGATATGTATCTCCATCCTCCATGGGTAGGATGCCAATATTAATCTTGCGTATTCTCCTTGGGTAGAATACGTACATTCGTCCTCCTTGTGTAGGACAACAACCTTAAACTTACTAGACAAAACTCTATCATGAAGTCCCTCATTTTTATATCGACTTAATCATCAGGCCAATGGCGAGCGGGTCATTAGTTGATAGCGCTATTAGGGTTGACAAGCCTCACACCGTGCCGGTAGGACGGGCGTGTACTAATGGATCTGGGCACTCAGTCAATGATGATAGACATTGACTTAGGGCACAACTTACTTTCGTCAATTATCGATATGGTAACGGTCTAGTGGTTCACATCGGAAGCCCCCACTGGTTATGGACATGGTTTGGGAAACAAGGAAACTGGTTAACTCATGATTTACGAATGAACTTATTGTTTTTGGAACAACTTTAAAACAAACACCAACTGTGGACTCGCTCAACTTTGTTGTTGACTTGTTGTTACATGCCTTGCAGGCCTTTAGGTACATATCATTGGAACTTGCTGTCTGGGAGGCTGGAGTGGTCATGGGTCGAGATGCATGGAATCGCAACACAAGACTAATGGTTTTTATATGTGGTTTATAAACTCTTAACGAATGAATTATGCTTTCGCTGTAAACTGTGAATTATTTGTAACTTGTAATACTTAATGTTAATAAATGAAAATTTTTGTTTAAATATACATATGAGTTCAATGTGATTGGTGGCTAGATCCTGGTATGTCACACGCCCCGCAGAGTTTCCGCATGTGGTAGTTTGGGGGTGTGACAGATTGGTATCAGAACCATTGGTTATAGTGAACTTGGTTTTAAAAGGGGGGAAAATGTTTTTGTAAAACCAGACTATAACCGAACAGTTCTGAAAACGTGAATATGACCATGACACTCAGCTCCAGATTGCAAGGTCCGTCTCTTATATACTCATCGTACTGCATAACTAGTGAACACTTACATATGATATTGCATGTGATTGCACGTCTAGCACAACAGTACAAATTCATGTATTACTTGCATGTGTTATGTGACTGATAGGGTGGTATTTCCCTAAACCTTCATGACTTACGCTTCGTGATGCTCTTTGTTTGCTACTCGAGTTTGAGGAAACATTTGACATGAGTTAAGAGGAGCTGAGATGAGCATGCAAATGGTAATATTATTGTGGGTGCACACATAATAATAATGTGGGGTGCATGCGAGTCCCAGTGAGCCTTAACAAGTGGAAAAGGGGTTATGTTCCGTTATTTGATCAATGTGAAACATAACAAACCTATAGGGGCCATAGCAGTGATTGTCCCCTACTCGAACATGAACTTTTCATTCCTCTCTGGATCCTTTCGAATCCCGATGCTATCGAGTATTACCTGTGTCACACCCCCAAAATCCACCATGCGGAGTACCACCGCTTGGAGGCGTGACGTGACCAGGATCGAGCCACCAATCATACTGAACAACGTATTTAAGTAAATAAAGCCAACCACAATACGATTGGTGACCAAAAGCTAGTTAACCAAGTTTTAAATTAAACAGTGGAAGCATAAACGTAAAATCCAAAAACATAAGTCCATAGGTTATAAGTTTAAAGTCCAAAGCGTAAGTTTAATAGGTTCATAAGGATTTAATATTTAAGCACGGAACATAACAGTCCGTACACCACAATGACTCCTTCCTCGTGCATGCTCCAGCATTTAGCGACCTGTAAGGCATGTAACAACGAGTCAACAACAAAGTTGAGTGAGTTCACGTTTGGTTGTTTAGTTTTAAGTTGTTTCTGAAAACGTGGTTTGTCTTTCGTTGGCGTAATTACCGTGGGGGTTACCCCGTAGTTGAAAGTAAGTTTAACCAGTTCTTTCTTTATTATCCAGATCATATTTATGATTAGTGGGGGCTTCCCCATGTGAACCACTAGACCGTTACCGTATCGACTACTAACGCAAATAAGTTGTGCCCTACGTCAGTGTCTATCATCACTGACGGTTTGCCATAGTCCATTAGTACACGCCCGTCCGACTGACACGGTGTGAGGTTTGTTAAACCTAATAGCGCTATTAACTAATGACCCGCTCGCCATTGGCCTCGGCGATTAAGTCGATATAAAAATGAGGGACTTATTATAGAGTTTTGTCTAGTAGGTTTTAAGGTTGTTGTCCTACCCAAGGAGGACGAACGTACGTAGTTCTACCCAAGGAGAATACGCAGGATTAATATTGGCATCCTACCCATGGAGGATGGTCGTACATAGCCTACCCAAGGAGGATATGTAGATTCAGTTTTAAATTCTTTAACCCATTCCCAAACCACCGGGAATCCCATGCCTTAGAAAGTGTGTGAACTCACCTCGGTTTGCTCGGTTAGATTCTCAAATATAGCTAACAGTCAAATTCGGTCAATCACGTCCTAATATGATTACCAGTTAGTCATTTAGTGGTTTTCAAATAGAGCACAAAGTTCTTACACGTATCTATCACATAACATGCATTACTTTAACGGTTTATGCCCATATAAACTCCCCATCTATTCCCATTCACAAATAAACATACGACATTGCACATAACACTTTTATCGACACATAACATGTTAGATCATTCACGGATAACATACTTGACATTTAGACACGAAAATCACTACTTATGTCGTTTCAACTTAATTATCCGAAACTGGGTTGTTTTCGAGCATTTTAATAAAATAGTTATCTTATTTCAAAAATTCCCAACTTTTTACAAAAGATGCTAAACGAACCAAATATTACTGTGTAAAAATCTCGATATCTAATTCATCACCAATATTTTAATAAAAATCATTTTCCGGACTGCAATCAGATTCATTATTTTCTGACTGCAGCCCACGGAATAATTCACTAAAAACTCATTGTAAGTCGGATTGACGAAATTCCAGTGGGACAATTACTATGACATCAGTATCCATCTACAGTACCAGTTTCATGATCTAACTCTACACAGGACTCAAGTAACGACATAAAACAGAACGTATATTTTCAGCAGAAAAATGCAGCTCTAGCTGCTGTTACGGAATGACACTTTAAAAATAGTAAACGAAGTCCAAAAATTATGATTCTAGTGCCATTAGAACCGTATTTCATAATACATAAATCTAGGCTTCATAAAATGCATTTTTCGTTGAGTTATGGTCCTGTTACAGCCAACTGAAGTTGGCTGTAAAAACCAAACAGCCTATTGTTTTCAGCTTTTAACTTTCTAACTTGTGTTTGATTGATTCCGTTAACATGTTTAGTGATCACAACAACATCAAACATCAATATTAACCAGAAAAATCATCATGAAATCAACAAGAATCATAACAACACAAGATCTACATGATTTACACACACATCTACTCTTTATCCAACATATTCATCTTACTTTCAAGTCTTTAAGTTATGATCTTGTGTGTTCTTGATTTTTAGCCATTAAATCACTTATTAACCACTTTAAACAAGATCAAGGGGATGTTTAGAAGCACTTACTACTAGCTCAAGGCTAGGGAAGAATCAAAGCGAAAACAAGGTGGATAAAAGCAACGTAGAGAGGTCTTTGAGATTCCGAAAGCACCGAGCCTCCTTGTGTGTGACCTTTCACCCTTGTGTGTATGTGAAATAACAAGATCGAACTTGAATGATGGTGGTGGCTATGGGGATGATCTCGGCCGAGCTTCAAGAGGAGAGGGAGAGAGAGTAGTTTTTGCTAAGTGTTGGTGCAAATGGAATGGTGATCTCTTGGGTTTACTTATAGACCATTCAACTTGATTAACCATGAGATAATGTGCTTGTTAGATATTAAACATCAACAATTAAAATAATCAAGATTGTAAGGAGTGTGTCCCCACATGGGGACCGATCGGTCAAGGGGGGGTGGGGGTTATGGTTTGATTTCAATTGATTAGTTAGTGTTTAGTTAGTTTAGTTAGGTATCTAAATTAGTGTAATAGTGTGTTATGTAATATATCGGGTGTTAGGGTGTTCGGGGACCCTAACTAGCTCAGAAAAGGATAAACAATGTCATGGACAATATTTTTATGTTCCGGGTAAAGTCCGGTTGTTCGGTTTGATACTATTCCGTTAAAGTGTATAATTAATCCGTAAAGTGTCTTTTATGTATATTTTTGTAACACTTTTAATTTCTAACACTTAGGAAATTATAACGGACTATTTAGTGACTTTTCTACATACTACTAGTATGTTAACAAGCACATGTAAGCATAACACAGGTATCAGAAAGCAGTTAAGTAATTCCACACAGTCGTCAAGCACTTTAATTATCAATAATAAATTGTACGGAATACATGGAATTTTGAGGGTTGTCACAACCTGAACACCCATCTGAACACCTAGCGAACCGTATAGAATGTTAGGTGCTTATACGAACATCCCTGGGTTGGATGTCGCGGCGTCAAATGATTAATTGATACCTTTCTCACTCCTCTTCGCTTACTGGAACTCATGTACCTGCATCTTAGATCCCGAAGTGCGATCAATTCTACAATACCCTCGCAACAGACCGTGTGTTACTCAAACAACTCATAATATTGATGGAAAGGGGGATGAGCGTAGTATTTTACCGATCTCAGTACTCTGACGACCCTGGTTACTGGCAAAGAGCACCAGCGAATTGGCTTCAATCGAATCCTTAACCCTTGTCAGCAACTCATGGGAGTCAACTCTTACGAATCAATCGAGGCATAAGTGATGATAATTGACCTTAGGGTGGTATGCGTAACTGCCAGAGCGGTGAGTAGCACTTTAGGACGTGGCTCAGAATGTGAAAAGATGGACTGTGATGGTGAAGAATCATAGGGCTTCGTTTCGAGCAACGACATTGGGGGCAACAGTCACAGCAACAACAAGGTATTCGTAACCCTAGCCTACAGTAAGGAAACAAAGGTGCCTACAACATGGATTGGCCGTAGTTAAGTTAAGAGGACAACGATCAAAGGAACAACGACCGTACTTCGAATCCTAGTAATGAAAACAACAACACCGGAAATGATGCTTTTGAAAGGGCATTTAGAATTGGCGTGGGCGACGTCAGGACTTAAACGACATGGTATATAGTATGAGTAGCAATCCGCTTCGTCTCTGTTCCGTTTGACCCTGATGCTTCTAAGAGTTTGAACCTGTTGTGGAATCGGCTGATGGCTAGACAATGGAAACCTCATATGATCGTTGGGATGCAAACACGACCTTGTGGGACAAGAGTTCGACATAGACCTTTCTCCTGTTATTCTTGATAGATGCACCCTGTGAGGAGGCAATTCTACGCATCCCTCTCCTTCGTGGAGGATTGTTATCTGTTCTAACGCGTCATAACGCGTCAGAGTGGCGCGATGGTTAGTGTTATTTCAGCATTGAGAGCCAGGAGTGTCAACGGAGGGATTACCCCGCTAAGTGGCAACTGTTATAGACGTAAGGTTGGGAAAAAAAGGATCGAGGATCCCCCAGCTGTTCGTGATGGTAGACATTGACTTAGGGCACAACTTACTTTCGTCAGTTGTCGATATGGTAACGGTCTAGTGGTTCACATGGGGAAGCCCCCACTGGTTATGGACATGGTTTGGGAAACAAGGAAACTGGTTAACTCATGATTTACGAATGAACTTATGGTTTTTGGAACAACTTTAAAACAAACACCAACTGTGGACTCGCTCAACTTTGTTGTTGACGTGTTGTTACATGCCTTGCAGGCCTTTAGGTACATATCATTGGAACTTGCTGTCTGGGAGGCTGGAGTGGTCATGGGTCGAGATGCATGGAATCGCAAGACAAGACTAATGGTTTTTATATGTGGTTTATAAACTCTTAACGAATGAATTATGCTTCCGCTGTATACTGTGAATTATTTGTAACTTGTAACACTTAATGTTAATAAATGAAAATTTTTATTTAAATATACATATGAGTTCAATGTGATTGGTGGCTAGATCCTGGTATGTCACACGCCCCGTGGTGTTTCCGCATGTGGTAGTTTGGGGGTGTGACAAAATAGCTGTTACAAAACAGCTGAACCAAACCTATGTTAAAAGAGATGTTCAGGTAACTAATGCACCCCATGCTAACCAATACCGAAGAGGTAAAGGTCAACCACCATACCCTAGGGTCCCACATGTTTATGAGGTTTACAAAAAGCCTTCTAAACCAAGAGTGAACAGGCATCCCTTTGGTTACCAGCAGATGATAGGGCAAGACCCCCAACAGTGGTTAGAGAAAAACAGTTCCAAAACTGTCCAAACCCCTGAGCTAACCACTGTCCATCCACCTGAACTTAACACAGACACTATTGAGACCCCATCCAAACCCTTATTGGCTTTGGAGACCCTAATGAACTAACCTTTTACTTGATGTGCAGGGAGCTTTTGCATGCTTAGATAGTCTTTGGTATGTAGATAGTGGAGGCTCCAGGCACATGACTGGATGTAGAGCCCTACTCAAAGATTTCAAAACTCATGGAGGGGGTGATATATCCTTTGGTAATAATAGTAAAGGGAAGGTTATGGGGTCAGGTACAGTTCAGTCTGGTAATGTTAAGTTTGAAAATGTCAATCTGATAGACAATCTAAAATTCAACCTCCTTAGTGTCTCACAAATGAGTGATAAGGGCTATGGCTCATTCTTTACTAAGGATTGTTGTAGGATTGTTGGACCAGAAATGGTTAAAAAGGTTGAAGAAATAATAAAAAATGGAAAAACCCAACTTGTTGCTCAAAGGAGTGGCAATGTTTATGTAGTTGATTTGTCAAAAGAGAGCCCCAGGACTGATGCCTACCTGTTCTCAGCTGCCTCTAACAAAGACACAGAGTTATGGCACAGGAGATTGGGGCACATAAATCTCAAGACAATCACTGCTTTGTCAAAACAGGGGTTAGTAAGAGGTCTTCCTCAAAAACTGTTCACCTATCCTGAGCATTGTGTTTCCTACTTAAAAGGAAAGCAACATAAAAGCTCATTTAAGTCCATTGAAGAGTCCAAAACAACCAAGTGCTTGCAAATGCTGCACATGGATCTGTTTGGCCCAGTAAAAGTCATGAGTCTTAAAAAGAAAAGATATTGTTTGGTAATTGTAGATGACTTTTCTAGGTTTACATGGACTTATTTCATACAATCCAAAGATGAGACTGCAGGCATTCTGCAAGACTTTGTTACACAGGTTGAAAAGCAGTTTTGACTTGCCAGTAAAAGTCTTCAGGAGTGACAATGGCACAGAGTTCAGAAATAGGGAGTGGATGAGTTTTGTGTGTCAAAAGGAATTGTAAGGCAGTACAGCATTCCAAGGACACCAGAGCAAAATGGGGTTGTTGAAAGAAAGAACAGGACTTTGATTGAGGCTGCCAGAACCATGCTTGCTGATTCAGGTTTGCCATTAACTTTCTGGACAGAGGGCGTGAACATTGCTTGCTATGTCCAGAACAGAGTTTTAATCAACCCCAGGCATCAAAAGACTGCCTATGAACTGCTGTATAAAATCAAACCACTGATCTCATACTTTAAAGTATTTGGCTACCCATGCTTTATTTTGAATTTAAAAGACTCAGTTTCAAAATTTGCAGCCAAAGTAGACAGTGGATATCATTTGGGATGCTCAACCACTGCTAAGGCCTACAAAGTGTTTAACACAAGGACCAAAACAGTGGAAGAGACTTTGAATGTGAAGTTCAATGAACTTTCTTCAATGAAAATCCCCGCAAAATTGTTTGCTCTTGATAAATTTACTTTTGATAATATTGTTGTCAAGACTAACAGTGCAGGTCCATCAGAAAATCCTACAACAGACTATGGATATGAAGTCAACATTCCACAACAAAAGTCTACATCAAATGGTAGAGCAGCAGATGTTCAAAATAGCTGTTAAAGCTCAACCACTGCTACCTCAACAGTTGTTGACCAAAGTAGCTTATTAACCCCTGCTTCTACATCATCAAACACTGTTGATTGTCCTCAAATAGTGGATAAAAGTCAACATGTTTCCACAGCATTACCTCCTATTCCTCCACCTCCATTTGAAGCCACTGCTGGATCATCAAAGTCACCAGCAGTGGTTAGCTCAGATGATTCACATCTGCAGCGCTCACCGTTAAATGCCATTGTTCCATACAAAGGAGATCTTATCTTCTTGAAATCTCATCCACCAGACCAAATCATTGGCAACATCAGTGAAGGGGTGCTCACAAGAAGTCAATCCCAAAACATCTGTCTTTTTGCTAGTTTTCTATCTCTCCATCAGCCAATCAAGTACCAAGAGGCACTGAAAGACAATAGCTGGGTAGACACCATGCAAGAAGAGCTCCAACAGTTTAGAAGACAACAAGTATGGGAGCTTGTACCACTGCCAGAGGGTGTGAGTCCTATTGGCACAAAGTGGGTCTTCAAAAATAAAACTGATGAAAGGGGTATTGTTATCAAGAATAAAGCAAGGCTAGTGGTTCAAGGTTTCAGACAGGAAGAGGGCATTGACTATGATGAAAATTATGCCCCTGTAGCAAAATTGGAAGCTATCAGACTGTTCCTGGCCTTTGCTGTCAACCACAACATAAAGGTGTTTCAAATGGATATTAAATGTGCATTCCTCTATGGTAAGATTCAAGAAGAGGTATATGTTTGTCAACCTCCTGGCTTTGAGGATTCATTTAATCCAAATCATGTCTGCAAGCTAAACAAAGCTTTGTATGGCTTGAAACAAGCACCTAGAGCCTTGTATGAAACTCTCTCCACCTTTCTTCTTTCCATTGGTTTCACAAGAGGTAAAACAGATGAAACATTGTTTATAAAATGAAGAGGGAAAGACTTGATGATTGTCCAGATTTATGTGGATGACATCATTTTTGGAAGCACATGTTCTAAAATGTGTGAAGAGCTCAGACAACTCATGACAGCTGAGTTTGAGATGAGTGCAATGGGTGAACTTCAGTGCTTTCTTGGTCTCCAAGTAAGGCAACTGCAAAATGGTACTTTCATCCATCAAGGCAAATATGCCAAAGAACTTTTAAAGAAATTTGAGACGGATGATTGCAAGCCATGTAGTACACCCATTGCAACCACAAAAATAGTCATGTCTGATGAAAAGGATGATTTGGTTGATCAAACTCTTTATAGAAGCATGATTGGATCTTTATTGCACCTAACTGCATCTAGGCCAGACATCATGTTTGCAACATGTGTTTGTGCAAGATCCCAATCAGCCCCTAGAAAGTCTAACATTATTACTGTAAAAAGGATATTCAGATACCTAAAAGGTGCTCCCACACTTGGTATCTGGTGTCTAGCTGATGGAAATATCAAGCTTTCAGGTTTCTCAGATAGTGACTTTGCTGGATGTAACACAACAAGGAAATCCACTTCAGGAGGGTACCAATTCCTAGGCAATTGCTTAGTGTCTTGGCAAAGCAAACCAAGCAGCTGTTTCAACATCCACTGCTGAGGCAGAATATATAGCTGCTGCAAGCTGTATAGCTCAACTGCTTTGGCTTCAAAATCAATTGCTGGATTTTGGTATCACTGCCCTAAAGACACCTCTCATGTTGGACAGTTAGGCAGCAGAAAATATCATCAAAAATCTAGTATCTCATTCAACCACCAAGCACATTAATATCAGACATCACTTTGTGAGGGATTGCTTTGAAAAAGGTTTGATTTCTCTGCATCATGTTCCAACTAAAGATCAGCTGGCAGATGTGCTAACAAAAGCATTAGACACATCCACCTTTGAAAGCCTGATCTCTAGGATTGGCATGCTAAACATGGAATAATAGGCAAAATCCTGTTTTTCCATGAATAAAAGCATTAAAATGTTTTCAGAAAATCAAAAATCCATCCATAAAAATAGCTAAAAATGAAAATTTTCATCAATCCTTAAAAGTCTGCCATAACCACTGTTTTGTTCAAACATCTGTTCCGTGAATGCTGTCCATTGCTGAAAGTCAACCTCTGTTCTCTCATCTCCTTGGTAATCACTGTTGATCAAACATCAGTGTTTTCATCCACTGATAGGCTATCCACTAATAGTTAAAGTCACCCATTGTCTTCATTTTACCGTTGTAAACCACTGATATTGCTTCATCAGTGGTTTCCTAACAACTGTCTTCCATTATTCATCAGAGGTTGGCACATGGACAGTACATAGCGGTCAGATCTTTGTAACCCCTGCCACATCAGCATTCACTTTTTCCCCTATAAACCCCTGATCAAAACCCCAAACAGGGTTTTCACTGTCGAATCGAATTCAAAATTCCTTTATCAAAGCAGTTATCATCCATTTCACTCAAATCCTTCATTGTCTTTTTCCTCTCGCAATCACTTTCAAACCACCATGACTCTACCATTCAAAACTCCTCACAACTACTTGGGTCTACTTGAAAAACCCAGTCATACCGAAACCTTCAACTCCATTATTGATGCTCTGTCATCTTCAAAGTACAAAACTTTGTTGACTTGTGATGCTCCAATTTTCCTGGATACCCAGCAAGAATTCTGGAAAAATGCTAAATTAGAAACTAAGGATAAAAAGCCCTTAGCCATTAATTCTTCTATAAAGGGTATTTCAGTCACTATCACACCTCAAACCATTTCAGAGGTATTTGAACTCGATGATCTTCAAGGTAAAACATCTTTCCCTAAAACAGAGTATCAAACTGATTTTCTTGAGAGAGGATATGAAGAAAGATACTTTACAAAAAGGCAGTTTTCCTCCTGCCATGAGGTTTTTGTTTCATACCCTCCTCATGTGTGTCTCAAATAAAACAACTGCCTTCAATGAGATCCCATTGAAGATTCAATACCTGGGCTATGCTATATTACAAAACGAAAATTTCAACAATTCCCAGGAGATCTTCAATTATCTTGTTACAAATGTTAATAAAAAGGCATTTTGTTATTTCCAAGGTTTTTAAGTTACTATTTTAATAAGAAATTTTCCAAGGATAATGCACATGTGTTAATCCAAGGAAATCCTTTTCAAATGAACAACCTAACTTCTGAAACCTTTACAAGGCTATCAAAAATTACAAAAACACAAACAGAGGTTCCTGAGCAGAATTTAGCAGCTACCACTGCTCCTCAGGTATCTGCTGTTGAGCCCACCGCTCAAGGTGATCAGAGCAGCACTACCACTACTGTGAAATCCACACCTAAAACCACCAAAAGACCAAAACAGAAAAAATCTCAAAAGCCCCCCAAACCCAAAACAAAGGTAACTCTGGAAGATGAGATCCCAGAGATCATACCAGTGACAACACCAAAGTCACCAATAACCATTGTTGCTACTTCCTCATAACAGATGGTTGAAAGATCTCAACCTGAGCCTTAAACTCCTCCTGCTTCTTCTCAAAAAGAACAGGTTGTAAAACAGGGACACCAAATTATGATGCTCTGGAATCCCTTGATTCCATCATCCACATCCCACTGCCCGGGGAAAATTCTCTTTCCACCCCTATCCTCACTTCACAAATTTCACCTACCATTTTACCTCTATTGGATGCAGTTGATCTGGCCTAGACACGAATCAGTTCTTCTCAATCACCTGTTAATGAGAATATGCCATAGAAAGTGACTGAGTCTGGTGTTCCAATCACTGTTAGCCCACCAATAGTTGAGGAGGTTATACTGCAGGAAGTACAAGTACTTCCTGTCAGTAGTTCAAGTGGAGCGGCTACTACAAGTATTGAACCCACTGGTTTACACTTGGGCAGTAGTTTCATAAGTGAGACTCCCTTGAAGGCAATTTCTTCTTTTGGAACCAGGGTGTTTCCAGCTTTCACTGGTTCACTAAAACTGGTCACCCATACTGAAGGAAGAAGTCCCCAGTACCAAGAAAAAGGGGCATCAGTGGATGAATTTTGGAATACTTTCCCTAAGTCAACTGCTGATACAACCACTGCCAGTGGGAAATCAGATGATCCCATTAACTTGGGTGATGGTTTAATGTACAAGGAATTGACGGAGAGGGTTGACAAATTGGACACATCTGTTGCAAACATTAAGTCTATGCTGCAACAGTTGTTACAAGCACAAAAGGCAACACCCACTACTGCACCAGCTGCAACATCTGCTCCATCATCTGCTCCTACTCCAACTGAGCTTTGGAGTTTATTTCAACCTCTGCTTCACCAACAAAGAGAGTATGCTGATCAGCAACATGAGATTCAAGTTCAAAAGATCAATTTGATGGAAGCAAGGTTCAAAGATACACAAGCAGACATCAAGGCAATAAAGGCCCATTTGTTGAGCACCACTGGCACTGCTCCTCCTACAATATTTTTTGTTGATAATCCTCCACCCAATGATGCCAAAAAGGGGGAGAAAATGAGGCAGTTAAAGAAAAAGGGTTATGAAGATGGTCTGTACATTGCACCAGAAAATTCCAGTATGCTTGCAGACATCCCTAAGCCATATGGTTCCAAAAAGGTTGATGTAACCTTAAATGCTATTGCTGCTGCAAAAGCAAGGGTGAAAAAGGATATGGAGGCAAAGGGTAAATCAAAGTTTGAGCAGGAGAAGAAAGTTTATATGGAGATGGAAGTACAGGGTGTTTCTGAGCCCATGGATGAGGAAAATCCACTAGAAAAGTGAGGCAACCCAAATCCACACCTTCCAGAATCACAAAACTCCCCAAACTCCCAAAAGCTCCACTCATCAACCTTCCAAACCAACAGATGTTAAAACATCTGTTATATCAACAGTTGTTGGTACTTCAGTGGTTTCAACAGCTGTTACCCAAACAACTGCCACCACTACCACTTCAACACACACCCAATCCACTGCCTTACCAAAAATCACATCACCACCAAAAACATCCTCACTACCACCAACACCTCCTGCCAAAAAGCAGAAGACATCAGGTGACACATCATCTGTTGTAATGACAACAGTGGTTGAAACACCAGTTGTTTCAACAACTGTTAGTCAACCACCTACCACTCAAATCACCACTACTCAACCCACCAAAACACCACCAACCTCTACTAAGCCCAAAAGGAGAAGGGTAAATACTGAGTGATGATTCTTCACCACCTCCAATATCTTCACAACCACTAACACTTGTTACCATTCCAAACCCTGTTCCACTCTCTTCAGCACAAGTTCAAAAACCAAACACTGCCATTACTCCTGCAGGAGTCCAATATCCACTAGACCTTCGAGCAGTTAGAGAGAAGATCAAATCCTTCTACTCTGAAGATGACCCTGCTAAAAGGAGTTTGCCATCTCTTCAAGGATATCCTAGGCCTAATAACATTGAAGAATATTTGAAGTTAAAGGCTCAACAAGCAGAGGATATCTCTAAAAGAAATACAAAGGGAAAATCTGACAAGGAAATTCAAAGATACTATCAATACCTGCTCACTCAGGTCAGTACTTTGGAAAGGTTTTCAAAAGATCTTTGTCAGAAATTATCAGAAAGAGATCATGAAAGCCTGAGAAAAGATTACCTTGAACATATTATGACATTCAAGAAATACAAGGGAGACAAGGCTCAATATAAAGAATAGACCCTTGGTGAGCTCAAAGAGGAGTTAGAAAGAATTGAAAAGATGAACAAAGATAAAGTAAAACACACTCCTCCTGTTTGGTCAAAGTACAAGAAGAATGTACCAGAAAAGACTTTAAAACTGAAGAGAATGAAAGAGTAGCTGATCACAGCTGATTTTGGGTCTAGGAATCAGGTTACAAGATAGTCAGAAGATAAAGTCATGGCCAGTTACAAAAAGTTGGAAGAATTGAGAAAGAAAAATCCAAATGTTCCTCAAAAGCCTGACTATCCTGAAGCAGTAGTTCCAGCTAAACCACAAAAGCTACAAATCAGGAGATCCACTGCTCCACCTGCTGCCATCCTTTATCAAAGAAGGAAACAAAAGCAGATGGAGGCAGAAACACCAGAAGATGTAGTAGCAGGGGATTACATTATAAAAATGGTCCTTCGGTAGATGATAGCAGAGAACGCTGAATTGGCAAAAACTTCAAACACTGCTCAACCAGTCATCACCAGGCCACCATCTCCAAAATCATCTTCAATAAAAACTCTCCCAGGAAACCCACTGGATTCGAAAATACTAAAGTGGAAATCTGATAAACAGGCCCACGTATTGACCTTGCTCAAATCCAGTGGTGAGGTGAAGAACATATCAAGGGAACAAGCACTAGGACTGGGTGTTGAAGATCTGCAAGATCTCCTTAATCTTACACTGTGCAGGGATGAGGATGATACATATTCCTTGGACTTTGAATTACAATTCAAAGGACAAGTCAGGGAACTATTGATGAGGCAATAAAGATCCACAATAATGAAGGGTTTTGGCATCATCTGTTCCAGGGGGAGATTGTTGGGATTGAACCCTATCAAAGGAACAGTTGACTAAAGCCAAAACTAGATCCAGAATAAGCAGATCAGTGGATCCAGAATAAGCAGATGTTTGTATTCAATCTTTTCCCTTGGAAGTGGCCCTAACAACTGATGACCTCCATCCACTGATCCTCTACAACAACTGCTCTCCTTCAACAACTGCTAAAGACTGTTGAAGACAAACACTAATGCTCAATAAAGACTGTTGAAGACAAACACTGATGCTCAATCTACTGTCCCGGTTCAAGCACTGCTAAACACACAAAGCACTGCTAGGAGTATAACAGGGGAATGAGAAGCAGTAGTTAGTTTATTTCTTTGTAATGTATTGTAATCAGTAGTTAGACAACAGTGCTTGTATTAGATCAGTGGTTGTAGGTTGTTAAGAGGTTAGATGTCACTTTCATGGTGACGTCAGCAAAGATGCCACAGAGGTTTGCTTCGTACTATAAATAGAACAGTACCTTGTACTGTTCTATTAGCTCTTTCATCACTTGTCATTCTGTACGAACAAACTTGTGTGAGCTCATGCTGAGGGGGAGTTTGTAATACATGCATGCATTGTAATTGAAGCCTATAATAAATATAATCATTCGATTTCATGTTAAACATGTATGTTGAAAGCAAATCTTCCGTTTGATTGTGTTGAAAGTTTTATTCCATTTTAATTCCGCTGCAATTGTTCTTATTCATCTTCATTTTAGTTAAACAAAACACAATCATAAGAAACTCAGATCCTAACATGATCTTATAATATCTATAAGAGCTTATACGTAATTGAGAAAGGTTGGTTTGATTTCGATTAAGGATGGAAGTCTCTAGTATGATGATATAATGTGAGCGTGTTTTAGGGATTAAGTCGAATATGAAGTTCATGGGCAAGAGATTCATTTGACCATTTAAATTGATAGGTAGCATTTTGTAAAGTTTTGAAATTCGGTTAATAAAACATTTTAGGGCATGATTAAGAATCTCGTATGTATAACTTGTGTGAAAAAATAGATTGTAAGTTAAGAAGTACGTTTGATAAAACGATGTATTTTGGAATCGGAATAAGTAGGTATTTTGAATAATGATAAACGATTTAGGTATAAAACATTCTCGGGTTTGCATAATAAGATATTTTGAAGGAAAGTTTTGGTAACAATCACTTAGGTAAGAGAATCACCCCTAACTCGTTGGTGAGGTCGTTTTAAGAAGGAGGGAGTGGAGTTAATCATCAAGGTAAGGAATTCACTCCTATCTTGATGATATGTCTCCATTTGTTGTTATAAGAAATATAAATAAAATTTTATGAAATCATACATATGTATAAATGTATGAAAAGGACTTAGTATGTTGTGTGTGAGAAGAAAATATTGGAAATAAATTTGAATTTGAAAGATTGCATCGTATAAGATAAATAATAGAAACACATGTTTAATTAAAATTTGGATGGTTGCAAAACGGAACTTTGACTAACCAAAGTGGTCGAAAAAGTCTTTTGAATTCGAGGAGCTTGCTTTGGCCTAATAGGTGGAATACTCTCGCCGACAAGTCGGTTAACGGTATTTACTATTCCGGTTACTACATGTCCGAAATCAATCGAAATTTCGAGACTTGGCGGGATTTATGAAAAAATCAAGGAGTGAAACTAGTCGACAAGGTGCGGGTCTCACCCCTAACTTGACGATTTCGAATCCTAAGTGTGGTTGGTACTCGTCGGGTCAATATTTAATTTCAACACTTTGACAAGGGTCCACTAGAATTTTGAAATTTGAATTTCTCCATCAAGGTGAGGATTTTACTCCTAACTTGATGGTGAATTTCATGCAAAAACGAAAAGTAGAAGGATTGAGAGTTGTTCACCAAATTGTTGGTTTCACGCCTATTCTAGTGACGTCGTCTCGTTTGTGTATTACGAGTGGTTTTGATTTTAGTATAATGAGTAAAAGACGGATGTACAAAATTGTAATAACAAGTATAAGCACATAAAGCATTTCAAGAAAATAACACGTAAAGGACATGGCAAGAATAGCACATAAAGATATTTCATAAAAATAGCATGTGAAGCAAGTATGGTCGATTTTGGTGCTTAACTATAGACTAGGTCAAAAGTATGGCAATTTTCCTAATTCCCTATAGTTATGGCTCTGATACGAATCTGTCACACCTCAACCGATGGCGGAAACATCGGAGTGAGACGAAAACGAGATTGCAAGAGACTTCATAACACAATTTGTGACAATAATTAAATAATGGATTTCATTTCATTTCTAAAAGTCGATTACTGATGTGTGCTAAACAGACTATAAAAATTAACTAAATTAGACTCTCTAAGCTAGACACTAAAAAGCTTTAATTCTAGACTCGACCTAAACCACACAATCGGCAAGTATACCGATCAATGTAGTATAACCTAGGAAGTCTGGATATCGAACCACAGGACTCTATGTATCACGCAAATTAGACTCTAACAGACATAGACAGACACGACTTAACTTGTTTTAATTGCTTTGGGGGGGGGGGGGTTACGGAAAATCTAGGAAATTTATTTTAAACTACTAAATTAACTAGAACTAGACTAAACATGAATTAAGACTGAGGACTTTCCTTATATGAGAACGAGACCACCTAGACAAGAATCCTGGATCATTTTTAAGAGATTACCGATTAAATTAACTGCACGAATTATGGAACCGGGATCATGTGATACTAAACCTATTAAGAACCAACTAAGCCTCTCGACCCTTCTCAAGGAGAAACCTGTGGAACTACCTAGGCTGTTAATCCTACCGGTTATTAGACATTTTCCCAGTCGTCTAATTATTGTGTAAGTACCCTAATGTTGACCTACTCTTTCCCAATCATAGATCTAGGGTAGTTTGGAATAATTAATTTGACTTGATAGACTAATAAAACCGACAGGTAAACCAAGACATGACCTTTCCCAAGGACTATCTAAAGCAATTCGCCGGGTAAGACCTACCAATAGCCCCTCACTTCCCAGGTATTAGGACTAGCAGAACACAATGACTTAGCAAATTATTACCAATTACTTCTAGGGGTTATTGGCCAATTCTCCCTAAAGAGTTAAGGTTTTCTAACGTGATATAGACACTCACCGAAATCCTAAACCCTAATATGACTCTACGTTGTGATAAAGACCGTCACTAAGAATCATATGAAGCAAATAATAACAATAAACCGAATCAAAGCATGCATATACGTCAAATCATTAAACCAAACCTCTTACAAATCACAATTAATCCATAAAAATCATGCAATTAATAAAACCGGTGAAATCTTCAAGTTAATCCATTCATCAAGTCTAGGTGGCTTAAATGTTTAGCCGAGCATACTAAAACGTGAAAACAAAACAAAGATGTCTAACAACGAATTCATCATAACAAGTTTCAAGAAAGGGAATCGACAAAACAAGGGATTAGAAAACCCGATATATTCTTCGATTCTTCGCCCTTGACTTGTACCAATGATTCCAAAGCCTTTAGATCTTCGATTGTGCGCCAAGAATGCTCCAAGATTGCCCCAAGATGCCTCTAGTTCGTGAATAGCTTCCTCTTTTGATGTGTATATATTCCAAGCAATCACAGCCGCCTATTACCTCCAGAATAATGTTCCAATTGATCTCTTTTTGCGGCCCAATAGGAATCATTCTCTACATATACAAAAAGGAAGTGGGGGAATAGTGCCACGCAGCTGCGTGGCACTTCCCTATTGGACCAACAGCTTTATTGTTTTATATTCGTTTTAAAATTGTTTTATAATCGTTTTAAAATTGTTTTATATTCGTTTTAAAATTACGGTTTTGTCCTTAACTTAAAATAAAATTACGTTTTTGCCTCCAGCTCAAAATAAAAATATGTTTTTATCACTCGCTCAAAATTACGATTTTGCCATCGGTTCAAAATTATGATTTTATCCCCATATTACAATTACAATTTTGGTCCCAGTTCAAAATAATTTTTGCTTTTGCCCCAAACTAAAAATGACGACTTTGCATTTTCGCCCCGTTTCAAAAATTATGATTTCGCCTTCAGTTTAAAATTATGTTTTTACCCGGTTCAAAATAAAACTATGCTTTTGCCCCCTTTTCAAAATTACGAATTTGCCCTCAGTTCAAAATTTTGATTTTGCCCCAACTCAAATTAAAAATATAGTTTTGTCCCCAGCTTAAAATTACGATTTTGTCCTTAGTGCAAAGTTATATTACGATTTTGTCTCCCGTTCAAATTTATAGTATTGCCATCACTTTAACTTTTGCCAAATTAAGATTTTACCCAAGTCAACATATACAACTTTGCCCTCAGTTCAAATTACAGTATTGCTATCGTTTTAGTTTTTTTAGCAAAACTATAAAAGTGTTTTCTTATTAGTTGACTGGATTTAATTTTTTCCATGTCAAGGAGCTTCCTAAAACTCGCTCATTAATCCTTACAAACTACAGTTTTACCCTGAGCTCAGAACTACGATCTTGTCATTGTTTTAGTTTTTTTTTTCCCTAAGAAAACTATAATAGTGTTTTTTTAATTGATTGAGAATTATTCGGCCATCGCCCCGCAACGCGGGCGGTGCCATTAACTAGTTAGGGTAACATTATGATCTTTAACAATATATGTGTAAACATTGATTCACATGGCCCATGCAATTTACGTAAACATTCCTTGGACTGTTATTCTTGGCGGCCCACTAGATTTCCTAAAGATGCATGTGTATGTATGGCTGACTTTGACATTGTCATAATATTGTTTTAATATTTGTTTCAAGGCCCCTTAATATGCTGTTTACATAAAATTGTTGGGCTGACACCCATTTCGGCCCCCACAATAATAAAAGTGTGAAGCCTTTTCTTCTTTCTTATTAATAATATATAGATAGCGGGCTCGACCCAAGGAAAATAGCGGCAATTTTACTTTGGTCACTGGAGGTCTACTCTACTCAACTAGCTGAATATTTCCTTATTACTCGTTTTCGCTTCATTTGCACCAAGACCTGACCCAACACAAAATAATATAATATACACTAAAACTAAATAAAAACAAAAAAAAAACTATACAAAAATTATACACTTTACACGGGACAAATATGTGTATTTTACCCCACATCAATTACAAAGATTAAAAAAAATCAAATACAACAACTTGATATACAATATGTTTAATACAAGAATACAACAAACAGGTACATTAACTTAAGACGTCTAAATGTGTATCTAAGCATCATCACTACTTCAAGTTCAAAGCGTCGTCATCCTCAACCTGTAACATGTTTTAAAATAAAGTTCAATACAAAAGCAAAGGCGAGTATACAAGTTTTTCATACGTAGCATAAAAAAGATAAGTTTCAAACAATTCCATGTGACAAGCTCTTGATACAAGACAAACAATAAAATCGACATGTGTTCAACATATTAAACCAATGATGAAACGCAATATGCTCACGACATAACCTCAAGTCTACGGGTGGTGCGTTAATCCTATAGCGCTATATATGTCACGGATAGGCTCGTACGAAGTTAATGATAAGTCTAACACAAGATGTCATAAATCCAAGTTTAAAGTATCAAGTAATCAAATAAGCAAGCGTGTATGAGGAATGTTTGTGCAATATGAATAAAGTTTGTGTGTAAGTTTATAAATAACATGTTACACCCCAAAAAGTGGTAAGCGAAAAAGGGGTTCAAGTATACTCACAAAATTTGCTAAGTCTTCCGATTATCCAAGTGTTGACGAGTGTATGAGTTTAGGAGGATAGAACACCGAGGTCACCCTATATGGGCAAACGATGGTGCATGATTAAACAGGATTATAACGGAGGATTTGAAGTGGGATTTAAAGTATATCTAGTTGATATAAATGTGTATATATATATATATATATATAAATTTATACATATATATTTTATATAGTTTAAGCTAAATTAATTCAATCAAAAGTATGGTTGAAATGTTGTCAAAAATAAAAATAATTATACATTTATATCTATTTTATAATAACTAATCGAATTTGATAAGTTTCGTTTTATAAAATTTACACGTTTCATTTTACGGAATTTTACGAAAAACGGGCAGAATTTCCTCTGTTTTTGGACGATCCCGACAATGCAAGTTGTCGATATAATATTCAAAATTCAACGATTAATCAACGTTGATAAACAATGTATATAAGGATGTGCCAAAACAAAATATAATTAGTTACTAACTATATCGATTCGAGCTTGGTTTTACATAAGTAATACTGATTTAAAACATAAAAGTGACAAGATTCGCGTAGTTTAAAAGTGACAAGATTCGCGTAGTTTTACAAATAAGTCTAATATATTACAGTTCATCCAAATACACATCTAAATTAGGGTTCATAAATACTAAAATTAATATTTTTTATATAAATATTAAGTAAGTGATCAGTTACGATCTAATAAAAATTTTAAAATTTCATTTTTATTACTAGAAAACTCAATTACTAATTAGTTATGTTTATAATAGTAGTTAGAAAACCTAATATTTATATAAATATAATTATTTATGTATTTACTAAAATTTAAACAAACATAAACGAACGTTTACGAACATAAACGAATGTTCACGAACACAAATGAACAAACACAATGCGTGTTCATGTTCGTTCATTTAATTAAACGAACAAAATTTTGTTCGTGTTCGTTCGTTATTAAATAAACGAACATGAACTTCCCGCCGAACAAGTTCACGAACTGTTTATGAACGTTCGGTTCGTTTACAGGTCTATCTCTAAGTCCTCTCTTGTCCAAAAACATAAGGGTGGTCACCTCTCTTGGATAGAAATAAACTTATTTTCTTTTTTTTATAAATTAGCATTAATAAATAAAACATATTTTAACAAATAAAATTTATTTTTTACAAAATAAAAGTACAATAAATTAAAAGAAACATTACATTAAATTAAAAAAAAATTAAAACTACATTTAATTAAAATAAATTAAACTAAATAAAATTACTACTCTTCGTCGGATTCCACCAATAGGTGGGGTAAATATAGTCTTCCGAGATGCTTAACGAGATAATGTTTTAGTCTTCAATGCATATCTTCATCCATAAGCTCGTTTAACACACCGCCATCGAGAGCGGGCTGGACTGGAGGATCCCGAATGTGTACCGGTGCTATCGCGTTTCCGCCTCTTTTAAAACCATGTTATGTAAAATAATACACGTATACACCACATGCCTAATTTTTTTCACACTCCTGGCACGCATTGGCCGATTCATTATACCCCATTTTGACTTTAAAACACCAAAAGTCCATTCCGCGTTTTTTCTTGCCGCCTCGTGTTGCTTCTTGAACTTCTTTTTCGTCTAGTATGTGAGGATATGGAAATGATTTAACAAACACGGACCATGTAGGGTAGATTCCATCCACGAGATAGTAACCACGTTTGTATAAGGGGTTGTTAGCGTAAAATGGACATTTTGGCACAATTCCATTTCTTTCAGTAAGAAATAACGAAGATTGCTAAAACACATTGATGTCGTTTTGTGCACCTGGAGGATCGCAAAAAGCATGCCAAACCCACAAATCTTGAGAGGCCACCGCTTCGAGCGTAACTGTCGGGTATTGGTGATCTCCTCTCGTATATTGGCCCCGAAATTCTGTGGGACATATTCTCCAAACGAAATGGGTGCAATCAAGGCTACCGACCATACCAGGAAGGTGATGTTTCTCCTCAAGGGTTTGGTGCAAAAGCGTCATGTCATGGCTTATTGGTCTACGTAAGAACTCGGGAGCGTATCTTTTACATACCGTTTCACAGAAATATTTTAGACACTTGCGGGAAGTCCTTTCCGCCATATGTAAATACTCATTATTCTCGTCTGGAGGGTTACCGCTTGCAAGTCCTTTAATACTCAATGTAACTTTTTGCAACGGTGTAAAACCCTTCTTCATTCTCGCATCCACGCCCTCTTCAAACCACGGGTTATTCGCTTCCACGTCGCTCACAATTTTTAGAAATAAACTTTTTGACATACGAAACCTAGGACGAAAATATCATCGTTGTATTTCGGGTCGTCAACAAAATAATCTGCCATAAGGGTTTCGTGGCCACTCTCACGATCACGACGAACATATCGTTTTTTGCTAGATGTGTCCATGTCTTGTAGTTCGGCTTGCTCGATGAGATTTTGGAAAAAAAATTATGCTACTATCAGTTAAAGCTAACTCGTCGTCACTGCTATCGGGTAGAAAAAACAATGGTATTTCATCCGCCATTTTAATAGGGGTAGAGATTAGTTTTGGAGAAAGGAGAAAATGAGTCGATGAGAATTTGGTATAAATTGGGTTGGGTTTATATAGTGTAAAAATATGTAAATTATTTTTTTTAATATAAAAAAGGGCTACAAAGCGGTTGCCTACCTACCTCTCCAACGGCTATAATTCAATCATACGGTCAATTGCATGTGCGGTAAGTAGTCACCGATATAAACATTACCGCGTGGTGACTTGCACGTTGGTGGCAGTGTTCCCCGTCGGTAAAACCATTTACCGCATGGTCACCGCACCTACCCTTTCACCCTGAGAGATAGCATACATATCTTCAAGCTTTTTTTCAGTACTTATGGCAAGGAAGTCAATAGTCATGGGTTGTCTTTACGAACTCAAGTGTCAAGAATGAGAAGATCTTAGTGGTTGTGATGGCTAATATCTCTTTGAGAAGATCTTAGCAAAGTTTTCAAAGAAGTGCAACTGTGTAAGCAATAGCATCATCCAACATATGGTCACAAAAGCAATAATGACTACTAATGTATATAAAATTTCAAAGGGACCAAAACTGCAAGTCAACCAATAGTCCAAGGATCATTATTGCCAAAACATGTAAAAACCTCACCACAAATCATACCTTTTCATATAGGATAACAAATTTCATCCACCACCATAATCCTCCATCCACCATGAACTCCTCCATCCTTCCATTCACCAAATCCATCACCAATTCCCCTCACATATTCACCACCGCCAGGCCTCACCACCACCACCACCACCACCACCAACCACCACCACCACTCCACCTCACAAGAAACAACAGCAATGATTCAAGTAACAACACCACCACCAACACAGCTTCTTCTGATGACACTAGCAGTGCAACCTCATCACCGCAACCGGTTCAGATAAAATTCAAACGCGGGGCGAGGAGGAAAACACGAAGAAAGCAAGAAAGCGGATCGAATGAAAATGTGATGATGATGATGAAGAAAGAAGTAGTGAAAAAAGACTGGGAGGAAATGACAGTTACAGAAAAAGCATTGGAATTGTATGTAGGCGAAAAGGGTTTGTTGTTTTGGATTAACAAGTTTGCTTATGCATCCATTTATATCATAATTGGTGCTTGGATTCTGTTTCGGTTTGTTGGTCCTGCTCTTAATCTTTATCAGCTTGATGCTCCGCCTTTATCGCCTACTGATGTACTTAAGGGATCTCCTAAATGATGCAGACACAACCCAGATTCATAGTTTTTTTCTATAATTTCAGTTGATAAGAATTGTGTCTGATACGAAATTGTATCGCGGGTCGAATAGTAAACACAAAGTTTTCCCACAACTTTTTTTTTTACCTTATTTGTGTACAATTTATTATCCTTTTTGTGTGTGATGCAAGACTCTAGGTGTATTAGTGGAAGCCTGATAAGCTAAGACTCCTAGCTGTAAATTTACATATCATCGCCATCTTTGAGGTGTGATATGGTACAAAATTAGGAAGAACAAGGTCATGTTATTGATCAAATGAAATTTTCTAGACTCTAAGCAGTAACTATATGTATCATTACCTTCTTTGCAGCCTGTTATGGCACAAAATTTAGCCAGAATAGGGTCGTATTCTTGATCAAATGAAGTTTTCATGTGTCGTCGCCGTCTTTGAGGTCTGATATGATACAAAAGAAGGTCATATTCTTGATCAGATTAAGCAGTCAATGTGTTGGGCTAGAGATCAAAGATGAAAAGAGTACCCACTTTGGTCTACATAGCCCATGTAACTTGGTTTTAGTTTGCTTTTCTTGTATTTTGGTGTATGCATCTTCCTGATAGCAACTTGCTGTTGGGTGTTTCTTGCTTGATATAATCTTACCATTTAAAAGAAGAAAACTAAGGCAAAATGATAATTGTACGTTTTCTTTCATTAACAGAATATAAAAGTTAGTGTTAAAGAACAAAATAACAAAATATCACTAAAACCAAAAGAAAACGTTTAGAAACTGAAACCAACATTTTCCCACAATTCCACATACCACTAAACAAAATAGTAATCTTACTCTTAACAAATATTATAAGTAAATACGGTGTGGGCGTGAAAAAGTGGTGTGGTAGCCACAAGCACGTCGGAACACCACCCCGTAGACGGTGTTGTGGCTGGCGTGGGGGAAGGGGCCGGAGGAATTCCAACGGCGTGGGGGTAATTGTGTGGGTGAAGTGGAGACCCTTGATTGGTGGGTGCAGTTTAGGTTTGTTTTCATTGGTTGATGTTTATTTTTCTTTTTTAATATTTTCCCTTTTCCACGCCATTTCCCACCCCGTACTTTTTTCTTCACGCCACAATGCTGACTTAATTGCCACATGACATTTCACACTCATTCTTCATGGCCTCCCACACCGTGTGCTCTAACAATAAAAAAAAATAAAGGTACCAACATATTGCCAATGAGGTAATGGTGGAGTAGTTGGGGAAAAACTTGGTATTCCTTGTGACGCGGATTCGACTCCCACTCTCCCCGTTATTTTCTGCGGCATCCAGGTGAATTGCGAATACGGGTGGCGTCGGTTTGTCTTGGATGGGAGGTGAGGTTTTACCGATTATTCCACTGTCGTGCCTTCCGGCTGGTGGAGGTTGGGTTTCCGCGCATCTGGGAGAGCTAAGGGGCTGACGGCGACCGAGTACTCGACCTTGGCCACAACATCGGATGTCACAATGGTTAACACGTCGTTCCTTGCGGTTAAAATAAAAAGGTACCAACATATTTGAAAACATCACAAGAAAATTGAAATTTCAAACCCCTCACCTTTTATGTAATAACTAACAATAAAACCTTTCCTAAATCCTTTTCCTTTTCCTATTATCTAAAGGGTGGTGTGGAGGGAGATGTTGACGACACCACACAAGAAAACTAAAATTTAGAGAAACGCAATCATCAATCAAGAAATCAAAATCAAATCATATCAACATCCACAACGCCGATTGCTTCATCCATACCCTCCCAGATTTCTTCAATTCCATTCAAAAAAAGGTAACCCTAATTCCCTTTTCCCCAATTCAATCCTTCATTTCTTCTAATTTTCCAAATTACAATCTTCTTTTATGCCCGATCGTGTTTCTGATGCACTATCAGGTTTCTTTTTTGTAAAGCGATTGTTCATGATTTCATGATTATGTTAGGAATGGATTTTGTATGTGTAAAGATTATGGGTATTGAACCCTTCAACGTATAACTGTATTGATGTTGAATTAAAGGGATCAGAAGTTGATGTTTGAGACGTTGTTTAACTTATTTGGTATGATGATCTTGTTTTTGTGAGAAAAAGTTTAGATTTATTTGAGTTTAAATAGGTTTTTTTAGGTGTATGTTATTTTGGTTTCTGAGATGCAATTGTGCTCGTTTAACAATCTTGTTCTGTTTCTATGATGGCAATCTTTTTTTTTAAGGTTTTCGAGTTTTTCGTTAAGGAATGAAAGAACCTGGTAATGGGTTTAGAGTGTTGTTAGTATTTGTTCATTCTGGCTTCGATTGCACTTTGAAATGTTACCGCTTGGACATGGATTAATGTTGGTTCCCATGAAGCTATCTTGAAGTTTATGTATGTGTACAGTACATTGTATGCATATTTGTTTGGCTATACACATACCTTCATCTGCAAATCAATATACTTTAATACATGTGCGCATACTATACATATGCATATGTAAACGTCTACAAGTGTATTTATCTACATATATGTAAATATTTTTTTTGTGTGTGTATATGGCATAATAAACACTATGTATGTATATGCTTTTGGTCAACCACCTTCAAATATTTGTACTCTTTTTTCCCTTTATAGATATTCGATTCTTACATACGGTCGTTTCTTTTTATAGAGAAGTGATGGCAGGTGAAGAAGATACCTTCAACTCTCAACTAACCCAAACACAAACCGTTTGGAAGGAGGATTTGGAGCGAGGGCAATCTCAAGTGGATGAATTACAAACAAAACTTTCCGAGGTTTCGTTATGCGTGCAGGAATCTAGTAAAGATTCTAAAAAGGAGTTGGAGCTTCTTTGGAGAAGAGTAAAAACCGCAACGACATTGTTAACGTATTTGGAATCAAAAGCAAGAATAATGACAATTCCCCATTTAGCCCTCACCTCTTGTGGCATCAAACCATCAGACGTCGAAGGCTTCATCGATAGAAGCGGTACACCGATGTCTAACTGGTCAAACGATGCAAACCTTCCTAACTTTGACTCTCGGGAGGTTGAAACATTGATCGCTATTAATAGTCAACACGGGTTTGTTGACGAACAAGACGGGTCGTACATGGGGGAAATACTGAACAGTGTGCAAACGGTTACGGATGTGATGGAGTTTCTCGTGAAAAGGGTACTTGTGGCTGAATCTGAAACTAGTAGTGCGAAACAGAAAGTAAGTTCGGGTCAAGAAGAGATTAAAAAGAAGGCGATTCAGATTGAAACAATGTCTGAGAAGCTAGATGAGATGGATCGCTTTGCAATGGGTACGAATTGTATTTTGAATGAGATGAGACAGAGGGTTGAAGATTTAGTTGAGGAAACGTCTAGACAGAGGCAACGTGCTGCTGAAAACGAACAGGAGCTTACTCGTGTCAAACAGGACTTTGAGTCGTTAAAATCTTATGTTAGTAGTCTCATAAGTGTTAGAGAAACACTTGTTTCTTCAGAGAAGCAGTTTCAGACTATCGAGAGGCTTTTTGAACGGTCAGTACGGTGACAAAATCCTGAGCTTTTATATTGTGTGTGTGTATAGCTCATATATATATTGATATATTTACGAAAATGTGTCTAAATCTAATTTTGGTATAGTAAAGTCCCTTGGTTTGTAAAAATTTACGTAAAAATCATAAACCGATTCAGTATCTTAAAGTCTCTAAACTTCTCTACATTGCACGTTATTGTGAATAGAGTAAATTACGTTTTTGGCCCCTGTGGTTATATCACTTTTACTATATTAGCCCAAAATAAGAATTTTTAACATATCTGCCCCCATGGTCTCTATAACTAACCATTTTGGCCCCTAAGTCTCACTATTTTGGCCCCCATGGTCTCTATAACTAATCATTTTGGCCCCAATGATCTCTAGACTTAGGGGCCAAAATGGTTAGTCATAGAGACCATGGGGGCATATATGTTAAAAATTCTTATTTTGGGCTAATATAGTAAAAGTGATATAACTACAGGGACCAAAAACGTAATTTACTCTTGTGAATATCTTTATAAAATAATGACTTGTAAACTTTTAAATTGGTAAATTTTGATTGAGTGTATTTTTGTAAAAAGAAAATATATCATCTTATTTTGACCAATTTAAGAGTTAACAAGTCATTACATAAATTCTAAAATAGGTGCATTTGTTTAGACAAATTTAGTGATTCTAATATACAAAAATTAATTCAGCGACTTTTTCCATGTATTTTCTGCAAGTTGAGGGATTTTAATGTACAGAAATTAGGTCGAGGGATTTTTCGTAAAAATCATGTGTGTGTGTGTGTGTAATTATGAGATTTATTTATGTTTTCTTTTTATAAAAATCATATTAACAGGTTAGTTGTGAAGACAACACAGCTGGAGAGTGAAAAGGTGCAGAAAGAAGCCGAAGTGCAAAAACTTTTGGATGAGAACATGAAACTGAGTGCTCTTCTTGACAAGAAAGAGGCCCAACTTTTAGCCATGAACGAACAATGCAAGGTAATGGCGCTCAGCGCTTCCAACATCTAAAAGAATATATCGCTTTTATTTGTCAAATTCTTCTGAAATTTCAAACTAAAATGGTCATGCTGAGTGGTAATCTGGATTTCTGTGTTGTGAAATGTAATGTGAAGAAGATGATGATCCTACATTTGAATTGAAATTGGATATTTGAATCCATGTGATTTGAATGTGTTATAACAACTTTTGGTAGTTTCATGGTTTTCATGAGGTGTGCATATAAATAATCAACATTGCCTAAGCTCGACCTGTTTTGAGCTCTTACGTCTAAAGCTCGGGCTCAACTCAAGTTTGACTCACATATTATTTAGTAAGTATTTAATTGTATACATCTATGATTATTTCATTGATTTATATGTATATTTGTGTATTCACATACACTCCCTTGATTTGAGACTTTTTTTTTTAATATTAAAAGGTCATCACTAAATAATATATAGAACTTCTCTGTATCTTATTTTTGGTATGTGATTATAGAAACCTATGAGAAACATAAAAACAAGGGTGGTGCATCTTGCGCGTAGCACCTTGGCTCTCGGAACATATCGCTTTGGTGCACTCTAGTGTTATAAAACCTCCATGATTGATTGTGTTACATGAATTTCACTAGTGTCTACTTTTGTTTCTCAACATGAGTAGCACTTTGTTTTTAAATAATCAAACATTATGTTATAAAAAATGGTTACCATGTATGTAAATCTTCTGAGCAAGAGAGATGTCTATTCGGACTCAATACAACGACATCCGTACCTAGTAATCCCTCAAATAACAAAAATATTGGTAGGGTCTGGGTAGCGTGAGACGTAGCTAGACCTTATCTCCATTCGTGAGGGTAGAACCACTGCTCTAAAAACAAACAAGTTCTAAAATATAACTAGTAAGGAACCCCGCGCTTCGCAGCGGGTTTCGTTCGTAATAAGAACGGTTGGTATTCTCGTATAATTTTCAAACTAATTTGCTAATACAACTAATATACCAATTTATAATGACCAGTTGACAACACACAAATGAATTGACATTAAAATAAGCAATTAACGGTAAACAATTTGAAAATGACATTTTAAGTGATCTGTATGATTTATTTTGTATTTTTTCAAGTAAAAAGAATTTTATTAGAAATACGAATTATAAGTTAATTATATAAATTGTATCAAACTATTTTTATCAAATAACTAAATGGCTACCATATTTATATAATAATTTTGTTTAGTTCAGTTTCTAAATTTTATTATAAAGCACCAAAATGAATTTACCCAATTTACCTTTGCCTCACATTTAATTATAAAATAAATTAAGAAGGCACCTGACCTGACCTCTACACAATCAAATGTTAAAGTACAATCTTTTCACATATTCCTTTTATTGTTTCGGGGAATTGTGAGTGGTCAAAAGAAAAATCAAAGAGGAGAACTAATGTAAATATATTTAAAATGAGGGCTTCTTTAGCTACGGTAGCCAAGAAGCTACCCAAAATGTAATATATAGTAATGGTGAAAAAGAAACATAGTAAAATAGAAAGGTATATAGATTTAGTTAGATATATGATCTCACTTAGATGTAGTTTTGAGAGCAATCAAGTTTTATCTTTGTTTAGTAGAAACTGGAAATTGCCAACCAGAATCTTGAGTTTACTATTTAAAAAGTTTGATGTGTTCTATACCATGTCCTCAAGGGATGTGCATTGTATATATACTTAGTAGTATTAAGCCCCTGTGTTACAGTGTTTGTCATAAAATTGTGTCAAGTAGTATCAATGTTATACCACTGTCAGCGACCAGTAACACCGAAAAAGCTCATAAAAACAAAATAAATAAAAACGGAAAAAAATAACGCCAAGCGAAAAGCAGATGTAAAATCTATGAATCACGCACGCTCGTTGCAGAGAAATTAAACCGAAACATAAAACATAGAAAAAATAACTAAGTCAATCCAGGACCCGCGCGTTGCAATAAACTTGTCAAACGGAGAAAAATATATTTGTTGCGATGGAACAGTCAAACGGGAAAAAAATATACGAAAAAATGTTGAACCCCACACGCATGTTGCAGTGCGTTAACTCACAAAATTTTGAATGAAACAAAAAACTTGGGAAAGATGAAATTTATGGTGGATCAAAATTGATAATAAAAAAAGAGATTAAGTTAAATTGCAAAAGTTGAAAAGTTTTGGGTTAAAAGTAAAAAACAAAAGGTCTAAATTGCAAAACAAGAAAAGTTTTGAGTTACAAATGAAAAAAGAAAAAAAAAACCTATACATGAGTTACAACACCATAAATTATAAAAAAGTTAAAAATTTTATTTTTGTAAAACTTGAATAAACTACTCAAACTATTATATATTATATATTAATAGAGTAAACTCTAGTTAATGGTTAAATACAAATTTATTATCTGCATAATGCATAATACACGATATGGTTTCACTTTATTTTATTTCTTTGATTAGTTTAATATTTGTGAATTAATTCTTTTCATGTTGGTTCAAGAGAAATTAAAAATTTATTACAAAATTGATTTAGATATTAATAATATTATTAAAAGATTGTAGGAGAAAATGAAATGTGACATTAATTAAAGTTATTTATTAATCTTAAATAAAGATAAGAATGAAGATAAGTGATATTTATATATTAATTATTAAGATTAAAAAATATATTGAACAAATATAAATAAAATTTAGAGTTAATTGCCAAAATCGTCCCTGAGGTTTGGGCATGTTTGTCGTTTTCGTCTAAAATGACCTTTTTGTACCATTCCCCCCCCCCCCCATTTGGCATTTTTTGCCATTTTCATCCAAATGACTAACTTAGTTAAAAAAACACCGTTTAATGAGGGGTGTGTTTGAAACTTCACATTTATAAGTAGGGGTATTTTGGTCTTTTGGCTTTATCTTTTTATATATTATATAAAAATGTATATCTGATTATTTATTTCTATTTATGTATTATATTCAAACCAAAAATATCTGATCATCATGCTTTGTATAAATGTTCATCATCGCACACAGTACTTCTCCACCCAACTTATCTCCGACAACTACCACCGCCATCAACCACCACCCCTGCCACTATTTGCCACGACCTTCATCATCGTCATCAGCCACCACCCCCATCACCTCCACCTCCACCAAGGAGATGTCAACAGTTTTTTTACGAGAAATTGTAGAAAAATTGAATTGTTGTTATATTGTTGAACAGATTTTGATAGAATTGGGTGGGGTTTCAGATCCAACAATGGTGATTATGGCTGGTGTGGTAGGGTTTCAAATATGGCAATGAGGGTAATGGCTGGTGGGGTGGTGGTGGAGGTGCAGGTGGGGTGACTAGGGATGAAAAAGAATGTTTTTTTATTCAAATAAAATGATAAAGCCAAAAGACCAAAATATCCCTACTTATAAATGTAAAATTTCAAACATACCCCTCATTAAACGGTGTTTTTTAACTAAGTTAGTCATTTGGATGAAAATGACAAAAAATGTCAAACGTGGGGGGCAAAATTGTACAAAAATGTCATTTTGGACGAAAATGGCAAACGTGCCCAAATCTCAGGGACGATTTTGGCAATTAACTCTAAAATTTATGAGATTGAAGGAGAGGATGTCACGTTTCCTTATTTAGAGTCTTTTATTATAAGTTAGATTCTTAATAGCGATTATTACTAATGACAAAGCCTTCTTATGATGTGGATAGTTTTTTAAGCATGTTGTTAGGGTCGGGGACCATCTAGCTATTAATTTAGGAGTGCAAACTATCGTAGGTTAGCGGGTTGAATAGTTTATCCTGAACTCGGCTTATATATTATTCTTATCGTGTTGGACACAATTAAAATCACGGTGTCTTTGTCATGTATTAGATTCAAATGTCTAATGTCCATTTACGAAAACAGGTAATGTCTAGCGACTTATTAATAATTAAGCAACGAATAACTCAAACTAAAACGAACGCTTTTACAATTGCTATCTTTTATTATTATTGTTGTTGTTGTTTGTTTCCCTTTTTTCTCATCCCCGATACGAAAACTTAGATAATGTTAAGGATTATAAACTTCTTTATTTTATGGTATATTTAAAAAAATATAAATGTTATTTGTTATTTTGAAATAATTGGTGGAAATAGATTTAACCATAAAAAAATTCAACAATGGTGACTATTGTTATAAACCAGACATTTTATGCCCAACCCATTACTTATGGGCTTTAGGGTTTATAGTTATGTTCATCTCTATATATTGTAATGTTAAATAGAATGAATAATGGAATTTAGGGTTTATAGTTATGTTCATCTCTATATATTGTAATGTTGAATTGAATAAATAATGGAATTCAGTTTATCTATATTTCTCTTTGGTTTTTATCACGTTATCAGCACGACCGCTCTATTGATCAGGGAATTTACCAGCTTGGATTCAGATACTTGCCGTTCATCAAATCCGAGTACACTATCAATTTTTTTGTAATTTTCTTTTGAACTTTAGATCAAACTAGGACTGCCCTGTTTTTGTATATTAAGACCTCCCCTCATTTTTTTTTGAACTTTTGATTTTTTTATTGAGATACGGAAGAAAGCTCGTTATTTTCTCTTCAAGTATTCATCAAGATCACGATGAAGACATCTTGAATTAATATAAAAACAAGGGATATTTTTTTAATATATTTTAGTAATTTGGTTTTTTAGTATATTAATCTATCTAATACTAATAAAAGAGTACTTCTAATGCCACATGGCATTTTTTCCTCTAATATAACTTTTAATTAATGCCACATGGCATTTTCATATTAATTCATTAATAATATAATAATATATAATAATAAATATATGATTCTAATTTATGATAATTCATTAATAATATATAACAATTAATATCACTTTCTAATTTATGATTAAAAATATACATAAATGATCTATACTTTTTAAAACTATGATTTTAACACTTCTTAAAATAAAATAGTTTAAATTACAAAAGAAAAAAACAAAAATTGTTATCCTTATCTAAAATTATCTATAAAATCAATATATGAGTTTTTCTAACATATAAATAAAAGCTAAAAAAGAGTAACTACCCAGAGGACTATCTCGTAACAAGATTAAAATTTTATTAAACTCGGTTTTTAAAATGATAGACAAATAGAACTTACGGTTTTGAAGTTTTATAGATGAGATAATAATAATAATTGTAGTTACATTGATTTATGGTGTGTTTTCAATTTAATAGAGCTAAGAAATATATTAATTTCAGTTTATACCCATTTGTGACATAATCAATTAATCTTTAATAATGAAAAGATTTTATTAACCATATATAAACCTTTAACTGATATCATAACTTTACAAATACTATTTATCAATTAAATTCGCATAACAATTATTAGGAAGAATAACAAATCTAATTTATGTCATACCAATAAAATTGGCTTTTTACCGAGAAAGAGAAAAAGAACAACTTAAATAATGAATTTTGTAAATAGAATTGAGGTCTTAGAGATTTAGTTTAAATAAAAGTTATATTTAAAAGATACACAATGATAAAAATTATTATTAATTAAGATGGGCCAGTATTTGTGACAAATTCAAGTTAGTTGTGTGAACCATTATATTGTAATAGAAATTCGTTTATATAAAGTTTCGTTACTATTTAACATAGGTCGTTAGTAATATAAAGTTTTTTAAAGATTATATAACTATATCATTTATATTGTAAAAACTCGTGTAATACACGGGTCTATAAACTAGTATCTTTAATAAGTCTTGAATTAATATCAATATTACAGAAGTATGTTTTGTTACTTTGACCAGGTCCTCAACTATATATTCTCTTGAATTAATATATAGAGAATACAGGGTTATATACATGAAAAATAGTCTTTAGCTATTATCTTAAGTTAGATCAGTGATTAATATATTATTTGAGTAACTATATTAATATATGATATAATCCAGTACAACATTATATCAGTGATTTAATGCGATTATATCTAAATTAATAGTATTTTGTTAATAGTATTATCAGTGATTAGTAGTATCAGTGATTATATATATATATGATTAGTTGAGATAGTAGTATCAGTGATTAGTAGCGATTAAAATATATATATGATTAATTTTCGATTATACCACCATCGCCACCAACCACAACCTCCGCGATCACCACCACATGGCAACAGACGGCTGGAAAACCGGTTACAACTCTCCATTGTTTTACACCACAATTTTCTCATTCTCTTTTTCGTTTGCCTCAATACCCAGTTCAATTTTTTTTACACCACCGCTGCCGTCCACTACCATTATGATTAAGAAAGAGGATATGATGGAGGAACGGTTGTCTAGAGCTCGTGCCACCATACGAGCAGCCGGTCGAATGAGGAGATATACTATGTCATGGTGTCTTCGTGACCAGAGTTTTACTCCGAGAGGATCAGTTTACAGAAATCCTTATGCTTTTCATCAGAGTCACATAGAGATGGAGAAGACTTTCAAAGTATGGGCATACAAGGAAGGAGAACTACCTATTTTTCATGGAGGACCCATGAAGAATATCTACTCTAGTGAAGGACAAATCATTAACGAAATCGAGAGTAAAAAAAGCCGTTTTTTCACACAAAACCCTGACGAAGCACTCGTGTTCTTTCACCCCATCAGCGTAGTTTTCATTCGACACTATCTTTATAGAACTCATGTTGATTATGATCGCCATATCATCCAAGATGTTGTCACTGATTACATTGGAGTTTTATCCAACAAGTACCCTTATTGGAATAATAGTAGTGGAGCTGATCACTTCTTTGTTAGCTGCCATGATTGGATAAAATGTCGAACTTATCAAAGCTTGAATTCACCGAACTTGACATCTCAGGTAACAACTACCTCCCATGGACTCTTGATGCTAAAATTCATTTGACGACAAATAATTTGGGGGAGACAATTAATGTTGATAATCAGATCTCACCTCAAGATAAAACGAAAGCTATGATATTCCTCCGCCATCATCTTCATGAAGATCTAAAGCGGGAATATCTAACTATTGAGGGCCCTCTTGAACTATGGACAAATATCAAAGAACGTTTTGACCACCAGAAGTTGGTCGTACTCCCTAAAGCCCGTTACGAATGGCTTCATTTACGAGTACAGGATTTTAAGACTGTTAGTGAGTATAATTCTGCCATGTTCCGCATTACCTCTGAACTTAAACTATATGGTGAGAAAATTACTGATGAAGACATGTTTGGAAAAAAAAAACTTTCTCAACATTCCATGCCTCAAATATGCTCCTGTCGCAGCAATACAGGGAACGTCAATTTACTAAATATTCTGAATTGATATCATGTCTTCTGGTTGCAGAGCAAAACAACAAGCTCCTACTACAAAACATCAATCGCGACCGCCGGTGCAAGTCCATTCCCTGAAGCGAATGTGGCCAATTATCAAAACGGACGAGGTAGAGGTAGAGGCCGCGGCCCCAGCAGAGGTCTTGGTCGTGGTCAAGGACGGAGATATACATGGCATCGAGAGTCCCAGAACACTAAAAATAGCGGTGGTGAATCGAGTCGACAAAATACGGGGCGACCTTCGAAAGGGAAAAGTAGCGGGAACCAAAGCAACATTTGTTATAAATGTGGGATGTCAAATCATTGGTCCCGCACATGTCGCACCCTTAAACACCTCGTTGAGCCATATCAACGCATGATGAAAGAAAAAGGAAAGAAGCTGAAACTAATCTGATTGAGGATGCACCTTCAGCCACAATATCAGACGTTCATTTGGATGCATGTGATTTCATTAAAAATAAATATGCATGCTAGCTCCAGTAGATCTATTATTGCTGATGAATGTCTAGTAGATAGCGGTAGTACTAACACTATTCTCAAAGATATGAAATTTTTCTCTGAGTTGTCTCCGGCAGAAACACCGATTAGTACTATATCTGGTGTAAGTAACCTTATCGAAGGCTCCGGCAGAGCACACATAACATTATCTTCGGGGTACCAAATTAACTATTGATAATGCATTATATTCTAGTAAATCTAGAAGAAATTTACTTAGCTTTAAATATATTCAAAATAACGGTTACCACCTAAAAACAATATCTGAAAATAAAATAGAATATCTTCAAATTACTTCAAACAAAAATGGCCAAGAAACAATTGTTGAACAATTAGAAGCCTTATCCTCTGGATTATATTGTACTAATATCAATCCTATCAAATCATACATGGTGAGTAACCAAAAGATGTTAGACAAAGACACATTCAATATATGGCATGACCGTCTAGGTCACCCTGGTAGCATAATGATGAGAGGAATAATCAAAAGTGCGACCGGGCACCCTCTTAAAACCATAAAAGTTTTGCTACCACAAGACTTATTGTCACACCCTGGCTTTTGCGGAAGCGTTGGTTTATTTGGTGTGACTTCTTAATACAATAGCAATTATCATAACAATGCTATATGAAAATAAAACATATGATAGTCATCCATTCATCAAGTTTTAAAAGTTACCACGACAACATTGTTTTAAAAAGTCGACACATAAAAAGAAATACAACCATGACATAATGAAAACATGTTCATACGACATAACAAAAGACTTGACTAAAAATACGGTTTAAGACTTGTAACCCGTCCAGGCAAGGGTCACACTTCCTAAACTCGGATGACATCATTATTCCTTACGCAACTTGACGTGATTGCATACCTTTCCAGGTCCACTAATTTCCTGAAATACATGTAGTTTGAAAAAAATCAACAAAAGTTGAGCGAGTTCATGTAAAAGTGAGTATGTATAAACCTTTAAAGTATGTATAAAAGTCCCTGGTATGTAGCAATAAGGAAAAAGAGATCACCAATGGGTTGCAAAGCCACTGGTATGTGTGAGAAAGTGCAGGAAAACGCAAACCTAGCAAATTTGTTACCGGGCTTCGGCTGGAAGACACAGTCACCTCTATGGGCCGCCCCAGCCTCACGGGTGTGGGCTCACTACACCCAAATAGATCTATCACTCTTGTGTCCCTCAGTCCTAACAACGAGGATTAATGGCCTCAAGTGTTGTACTCACCCCTCACATGATCTAGTAGTATAAACCCTCCCTACGCTAACCATACCATGTAATAAATGTTTGTAATAATTGTCGCATGTATTTCACCCCCAAAGTATAAAACTGAAAATAGTAAAGAGAAAAGGGGGACATGAACTCACAGAAGCGCGTCTCCTGAAATAGTCGTCAATCCCAACTCGGTCTGCTACGCGACGACCTACACGTACTAATGCCTATTAGACGGATGGGCCGTGCCTTGGCTTAGGGTTTAACGTTTTTGGAAAAATAGTTAGGCAACTATTTCGTATTCACACTTCTTAATTATTTTATAAGTGTATTTCCTTCCCAAGGATGGGGGTATTTATACATGTATGCTTTATAATTCCGAAAAATATATTTTAAGTCCCACTTAGAAAATATATTTTAATCACTTGTCTAAAACATTTTAATTCCAAAGTATATATATTTTTCCCAAAAATATTATATTTTACCTCATACATTTTCCAAAATAATATTTTATCAAAATATACGTATGAGAGTATTTTCCGAAATATACATAAGTTACGTTTTAGCGTGTCGTAAAGCAACAATACTTGTGTAACTTAAATATTTATTTTGTGAGAGCGTTGCTATTATTTTGGAGTCGTAATTTCATCGTATTTTCAAGTTATATTATTTTTACCCTAAAAATAATATATCTAGTGCACAGAATAACAAACAATCACACAAGCGTTTTAGTATAAAATATATATTATAAATATATATTTATCAAATCTTATTTACGAAAATCCACCTCCGGTACTTGGTAATTTTGAAATGAAAATGATGGCGAAGTTTATTTAGAAAAATAAAGTTAAAAATATATTTGTAAACACTTACTAGAAAAATTATTTTCTAAGTGTTAAAATTTTAGAAAAATTTCGCCAGAGTTTCCTTTGTAAATGGAGGCGTCCATGCTTACTAGCATATCATTTTCTTTTGTAAAATCATTCAAACAATTAACAACCAACAATATACAATCTCTAATCACCAATCTTGACAAAAATAAGCATGAACTATAAGCTTATGAACTTGAAAGATTTATAAAAGCAAGTAGTAACTTACTAGCATAATTAGTAAGTCTTGTTACCTTTAAAAATGTGATTACTTTCTTAAAAACTTTATTTTTAAAGAATTTGAACATTTACAACTTCTAGTTATGATTTCTAAAAATATTTCTTTGTGAAATTTCTTTTTACACAAGTGTTTCCACACTTGTTTACCCACTAAAAATATGATTAGTTTATGTAAGATCCATTTCTTAACAAAACTCATCTCTTTCACTTGGTTCCTTCGAAAAACCACTCATAGATCTTTAGATCTACAATTTTACATCCCATTTTGATCTTTATTTTTCAAGAAACATGTATGTAATCAAGTTCATAGCTTATGTTCATCATCCACAACATTTTTAACCTTCACATCTTGCTAGTTCATGTCTTAAACATGATCTAGCAAGTCTATGTGATGAACCATATCATTCTATCTAACAAACAACATTCAACAAGCATAACAACATAAGAACAACATGATTTTATCTTTATTTTATCACTACTTCATCACTAGTTAGTTTATACTTCAAGACTTTGATTATGTTCTTAGAGTTTCTTAATTTTTCACCATCCTTTTCACTATTAACCAACAAAAATATGAACAAGATGAAGATCTAAGGCACTTACTACTAGCACAAGGCTAGGGGAGTTTCAAAGCGTAAAAGTGATGGATAAAAGAAAACGAGAGCGGTCCTTGAGCTTCCGAACACACCAAGCTTAGTTGTAGGGCCTCTTGCACCTTTGGGTATGTATGGATTGCTTGAAGGAAGCTTGAAAGTGGTGGTATGGTGGTGTGGTGGTGGCGGCCGAACCAAAGAGAAGAGGAAGAGAGAAGTGTGTGAAGTTTGATGTTTGGTGAAGTGAGAAGATGGTTAACTCTTATGCTTATTTATAAACCATACTTCAACATTAACCATCATACATTATGTTTCATTAACCAACAACATTTGAATAAAATATTGAAAAGAAAACAATGGGTGGGTCACCCTATGGTGGCCGTCGCCCAAGGGGGGGGTATGGGGTTGGGTTGTAATGGATCTAGTTACTAACTAGTTAGGATTTAGGTGTTTAGTTAGTATGTTATGATGCATTGTTATTTATAAGGTGTTTTAGGGTGTTCGGGGACCCTAACTAGCTCAGAAAAGTAAAAACAATGTGTTTGGCAATATTTTTTGTGTTCCGGGTAAGGTCCGGTTGTTTGGTTGGATGTTGATCCGTTAAAGTGCTAAATTAATCCACAAAGTGTCTTTTATATTACCTTTAGTGACACATTTAATTCCCAACATTTTGGAAAGTATCTAGGACTAGTTTGCCAAGTTTTTGCACTTTACTAGCATTATTAAATGCTGAATTTTGGTTATTTAGTGCAGAATTCTGCATTTAAAGTATGTTTTAGGCACTTCCCGATACTATAACTATCACCTAGAGACGCAGTTTTATGGTCCTCACTTCCCTACACTCCCTACTAGTGTAGTAACCTATCTCTGGCTCATACTGGCCTCAATGACATTGTCTGTCTAGGTGCTGGCATTGTCAGCATGTCTCTGGGTTATCCGCTCACTGTGCTAACTGTGCTTTATGCATCAAGTTTGTCACTAACGTTTGTGTGTAATAAATAGAGTGACAGTATAAACTGTGATGCATGTGTATGTATGTATTAGAAAACAGAAAGCAGTTTAATCACAGTTGTAATCAAGCACAGTCATTAAGCATAAACTAAATATTAATTTATTGTACGGATACCTGGAATTGTGAGGGTTGTCACACTTATCATGTGCAACGTGCTCTCTGGGCAAACTTATAACTCGGCCCTCACAAACTAAATTGATACATGAAACCCCCATCATTTTTAGAAAGAATCCAAGGGGATATTTGTGGGCCTATTCATCCTCCGTGTGGACCATTCCGCTAAGTATTAGTCTTAATTGACGCATCCTCAAGGTGGTCACATGTGAGTATTTTAGCTACTCGAAATGTAGCACTTGCCCGACTTTTAGCTCAAATCATACAATTGAGAGCCAATTTCCTGGATAATCAAATTAAAAACATCCGGATGGATAATGCAGGAGAGTTCACATCTCAAGCTTTTAATGACTATTGTATGTCAATCGGGATCAATGTTGAACAATTAGTACCTCATGTTCACAAACAAAACGGTTTAGCTGAATCTCTGATTAAACGATTACAAATAATCGCTAGACCACTCTTAATGAGATGTAAACTACCATCTTCTGCATGGGGTCATGCTATTTTGCATGCCGCTGCACCGATTAGATTGAGACCAACTGCTGATCACGAATACTCCCCATTGCAACTGGTCTCCGAACGAGAACCAAGTTTGCCCCACCTTAGAATTTTTGGTTGTGCGGTATATGTACCCATACCGCCACCACAACGTACTACAATGGGACCCCAAAGAAGACTGGGTATCTATATTGGTTTTAACTCCCCGTCCATAATTAAATATTTAGAACCAATGTTGGGAGACATGTTTACAGCATGGTATGCTGACTGTCATTTTGATGAAACAATGTTCCCAGTCTTAGGGGGAGAT
Source organism: Helianthus annuus (assembly GCF_002127325.2). Classification (NCBI taxonomy): domain Eukaryota; kingdom Viridiplantae; phylum Streptophyta; class Magnoliopsida; order Asterales; family Asteraceae; genus Helianthus; species Helianthus annuus. The sequence continues at coordinate 78,105,101 of NC_035447.2, read as the reverse complement.
AAGGACAAAGAAAGTCTGGCAACACAAGAAATAACGTGGAATGCATCATTGCTATCAAATCTCAACCCCCGAAGTGGTTAATGTGAATATGAAGTCCAAAAGATCATACATTTGCAAAGAATAGCGAATGAATTACCAAATGCATTCACAGACACGAATAGAGTGATAAAGTCACATGTACCACCATCAAATGCACCTTCTCGAATTGAAGTAATCCCAGAAGCGATTACTATACAACGAAAGCGTGGGAGACCAATCAGTTCCAAAGACAAAAACCCACGGAAACGAAAAGAGCAAAGTAATGCAGTTGGTGAAAACTCACAAAAGATTATAAATGAAACCCCGGTAGAGGTAAATGTCCCAGAAGAGAAAACCATGAATCCAAAAGAAAATGAAGTTTCAGAAGAAACACCGGTACCGAACGAAAACGAGATCTCAATAAATTATGTACAAAATAGTACAATATGGAACCGAAATGAAACACGTGTTGATGATATATTTGCATATGCTATAGCAACGGATATAATCAATGAAACTAATTATGTACCTAAAACTCTAGAAGAGTGCATGCACATAATTGATTGGCCAAAATGGCAAGATTCCGTAAAGGCTGAGTTAGGTTCGCTTGAAATGCGAAATGTTTTCGGACCTGTAGTCCGGACACCCATAGACGTCAAACCAGTAGGTTATAAATGGGTGTTTGCAATAAAGAGAAATGAAAAGAATGAGATTGTACGATATAAGGCTCGACTTGTAGAACAAGGGTTTTCCCAAATACCAGGAGTTGATTATGAGGAAACATATTCCCCTGTAGTGGATGCGATAACCCTTAGGTTCCTAATCGGCCTCACAATCTCTGAAGGACTTCATATGAGACTAATAGATGTCGTCACCGCATACTTATACGAGACACTTGAAAATGACATCTACATGAAAATCCCTAAAGGATTAAAATTGCCTAAAACATTAAAAACAACATCTCGAGAAATGTATTCTATAAAGCTCTAGAGATCTTTATATGGTCTCAAACAATCTATCTGGTCGTATGTGGTACAATCGACTTAGTGAATATCTTGAAAAAGAAGGATACAAATTTGATGTAATTAGCCCATGTGTATTTATAAAAAGATCACACTCAAATTTCACTATAATAGCTGTCTATGTTGATGATATAAACATCATCGGAGTTCCTGAAGAGATAGAAAAAACTGCTAATATATTAAAGAAAGAATTTGAGATGAAAGATCTTGGTACAACAAAATTATGTCTCAGCCCGCAGTTCGAGCATTTGCGTAACAGTACATTCGTCCATCAGTTAAACTACGTCCAGAAGATGTTAGTACGTTTTAATATGGACAAAGCTCATCCATTTAGCGTACCTATGGTTGTCCGGCCGCTAGATCCACATAAGGATCCTTATCGCCCTCAAGAAGAAGGCGAAGAAGTACTTGGTCCAGAAGTACCGTACTTAAGCACGATCTGTGCTCTTTTGTATCTCGCAAATAACACAAGACCTGACATTGCATTTGCAGTACATGTACTAGCGAGATACAGTTCGAATCCAACACGTAGACACTGGAATAGCGTAAAACATATATTCCGGTATATTTGCGGAACACAAGATTTAGGTCCTTTCTATTAGAAAGATCAAAAGTCTCAGCTTGTTGGGTATGCGGATGCCGGATATCTATCAGATCCCCACAAAGCAAAATCTCAGACAGGTTATGTATTCACATACGGTGGCACAACAATTTCTTGGAAGTCAACTAAGCAAACACTTACAGCAACATCATCAAATCATGCTGAATTGATAGCACTATATGATGCTGGTCGAGAATGTGTGTGGTTGAGATCAATGATTAATCACATACAAGAAGCATGCGGATTAGAACATATCAATAAAGAGCCGACAATTATTTATGAAGACAATGCTGCTTGCATAGCTCAGATCAGGGAACGTTACATCAGAGGTGATCAAACAAAGCACATCTCACCAAAGTTCTTCTCAACATATGACTTGCAGAAAGAAGGGGAAATCGATGTTCGTCAGATCAAGTCAAGTGAAAATCTAGCAGACCTGTTCACAAAATCTTTACCTAGAAGCAGTTTCGAGCAGTTATCACACAAGATCGGTCTTCATAGATTGAAAGATGTTTGTTGAATTCAGGTGGAGAATTATACACGTTGAACTCTTTTTCCCTTAACTAAGTTTTGTCCCACTGGGTTTTCTTAGTTAGGTTTTTAATGAGGCAGCATAACTGATCCAGTAGTACCAGTTTATTTATTCAGGTCCTGAAGTACCTACTTAACATCATCCTGAAGTATGTTGTTAAACTGGGTATATTCTAAACGTCTGAGGGGGAGTGTTATAAACCAGACATTTTAGGCCCACCCATTACTTATGGACTTTAGGGTTTATAGTTATGTTCATCTCTATATATTGTAATGTTGAATAAAATGAATAATGGAATTCAGTTTATCTCTATTTCTCTTTGGTTTTTATCAACTATACCATTTTTAGATTTGATATTGTTAAGAACATTTTTACGATCATGATTTCAGTTATCATGATAATTAAGTTAGGATTTGTTTTTGTTGAATGTAATAGTCTTGATTTCAGTTAGTTTATTATTTTTTTTTTGTGTTGCTGTACATTTTTTAATTAAAGTGTTGAGAAAAACCGAGCGAAAACGATCCGCTCGATTAAAATTCGAATCGAGCACGAGCATCACTTTTGTGCTCAGTTTTGCAAAATCGATCCGATCCTATCGGATCGGTTGTAATTCAGTCCGAGCACGAGCAGACCCTGCTCGGATCGGATCGGCTCATGAATATCCCTAGTGGAGGCAGAGGCGATGGCGGGTGAGTGGCGGTTGGTGGTGGTGGAGGCGATGGCAGGTTGAAGGTGGCAGCGACTGGTGGGTGGCAACGACGGCGAGCATCGGTGGTGTGTGGCGGTTGGTGGTGGCGGAGGCGATGGCAGGTTGCAGGTGGCAGCGACTCGTGAGTGGCGACGACGACGAGCATCGGTGGTGTGTGGCGGTTGGTGGCGACGACGACGGTTGTTGATGGCATCGACGAGTGGTGGTGGCGGCGGCGGCGGTGGTGGTTGGTCGTGGCAGAAGCGACGATGGGTGGCAATGGTGGCGGGTGGGTGGTGGGTGGTGGCGGTGGCCTTCGGGATGGCGGCGGTGGTGGGTGGCGGTGGTGGCGGGTTGCGGGTGGCGGCAACGGTGGGCATCTGTGGTCGGTGGTGGTGGCGACAATGGTGGGTTATGGTGTTGTTAATGAAGTGTGCAAGAGGGGATGAAATAAAAAAAAACATGGGGATGATGGAATGATTTTGAGGGAATGAAATGCCTTTTGTAATGGGTGATTACACTCTATTAACCAACCAAATACCTTTTTCTTCGCAGTGGTTCACTCCATTCCACCTCTCATTTCTGGATAACAACCACTATCTAAGTTTTTCTATTTCATCTCCACATATGTAAAATATCTATAAAATCGATGACAGTTTCCTCGTCAAAAAGCTCTATGCTTATTTACATAACAAAGAGTAGTTGATATTGTCCAGGGAGAAAACTATTTTTTGAGCTAAATAAATTGCTAAGGGTGAGCGGGGCATCAGCGGGGAGTGGCTGTGGTGACCTAATTCCCCCAGCGGGAACACCGCCGCCATCCCTGCGGTGACCCAATTCGGGGAGGGTGGTCGGGGGGAGTTCACCGAAGAAGGGGAGGGTTGTTGGTGGGGCCAGCCTCATTTTCAACCAATCAGTGATTTTTTTTTTAATAAAAAAATAAGTTACCTAAGAGGGGAGTGCCGCCATCAAATTGGGGTGTGATGGGAGTTTAAGAGGGAAGTTGACGTGACATAATCTGATTGGGTGTGTGTAAGAAAGGGGACTCCCCTCTTAGAGGATTGCCCCGCACACCCTAATATATGTGTCAGAAGCAAATGATTATTTATTAAATAAATTTTATTGCATTAAAACTAGTGATTGTTGCCGTGCATTGGTTCTAAAACAAGATTTTCAAGTTCGATTAGTAATCGATTCAACAAGGTAGGCTGCTGAGTTGTCAAAAGAAAATTATTATTACCAAGAAAAGTAAGAAGGTAATATAAAAAGGCGATCTCTCTCTTTCTTAAGCCTAGATATATATATATATTTTTTTGAACGGCTTAATTTGTCACGATCAAAATTGATTTCATACATCGTAAACCCTAGAAAGAAATTCGTAATCAAAATGCCCGACAACATACCGTTCGAAATCCAAACGGAAATCATGAAGAGACTTCCTGTGAAGTCGTTGCTTAGATTCCGATCTGTCTCCAAATCATGTAAGTCTCTGATCGACAGCTCTGATTTTATTAAGCATTATATCGGCCAACAGCAGCAGCATCTGCTTGTACGTTGTTATGATTGCGTTGCACATTTTGAAAAACAATCCATGTCCATTGTTGATGATGATAGTTTACCCACACAGACAGCTTCCGTTACTCTTCCCTCCTTGGTTGAATATCCCAACTTAATCGGCACCTCTCACGGCTTGTTCTGTTTCTACGGCCCCTCCTCGCGCAGGGCTGTTATCTTCAATCCTTGCATTAGAACAACGCTTGCTTTTGCTGTCCCTCGTGTCACCAATGATCACTTATATCAAACCGTTATAGGTTTTGGGGTTTGTCGTCACACCGCTGACCCTAAGATTGTCAAGATTACACTTACTAAAAAAAGCGATAGACATATCAATAGTCCTTGGCAAGTTGAGGTGTTTACGGTAAGCACAAGTACCTGGAGAAGTGCATATAGCACCAATCTTCCTCGTAACTCGATTAGTATTTATATGAATCAGGTGGTTGTAGATGGGTGTCTCTATTGGCTTGCTATTGATGGATGTTCTTATTTGATTGTTTCGTTTGATCTGACAAGTGAAGAATTTAGAGAGGTAAACCTTCCGGATAGCTTAGCCCAGTTTCGTGGTAGTTTGGCTTTGTCCTTGTATAAGCTAAGGGAGTCCCTTGCTGTGATTAAAGATGGTGTGGAGGCCAATAAACGAGTTTATCATGTATGGATGATGCATGATGATTCGTTTATAAAGCTCTACACTATTAATAGTAGTCACTCACCAGATGTATCCATACTGCGTGTGTGTGGATTTAGGAAGACAGGTCAACCTTTAATCGAATTATCAGAAGCTCATCCTGGATCTACTAGTATACTTGCTGCTTATGATCCCTACTCTAAATCCATCACTTATATTAGGAATGATGGAAATTATTCTTCATATACTGTGCATTCCTACATGGAAACACTACTTCTTCTTTGATCAGCCCGTTTTTACTTCTGCTTTTGAAACATACAAGCAAGGTATGGACTTTTTTTTTTCTTATTTGGTTTTGTTTATTACTCATATTCGTAGATTGGAAGTTTCTTATGTTTATTAAATTAGTTGAAAAGTTGGGAGTTCCTTCATACATCTAGATTTATATATACATATAAAAGCTGTTAATATTTAATTGGTAAAGTGTTAAAAACATATAATGCTACAATATTATCAAGAAGTAGAGGCATACATTTAGTAGCTACTAATGTGAGGTTCTGCAGGGTATGTGAATATGCACATTATTAAGTCAAAAGAATCTGGATTTTTCCTATGGAAGACCCATATATATGTTGTGTTAAGACTTTAGCCATTTTACGATGAAACAAAACAACATATATAAATTTGGAGTGGTAGATGTTACAAGGTTAAGGGGTGGTTTGATTAAGATGTTACTCCTTTCTAAATGATTATCGTTTATACCCCTGTTTTGTATAGCATGTCTTGGACTCTTGGTCTTGTTCTGATTTGATTTGATAAAAAATGAATTAAGTAAAAGGTGTGATTTGAGAAATAGCATCCGGTATATTGAGTTACTAAAGTTGCAAAATATTGAAAAGTTATTATATAAGGCTACTAAATTTAGGGGTGAGCAAATAAGCAGGATTAACCGAACCGTAATCGACTTAACCAAACCGAACAATTATCCAACGGTTTGGTTAAGCAATATCCGATTAACCGATCATTTTGTGTTTGGTTTTGGTTATGGCATATGTTATAACCGAATTTACCAAACCGAACCGACATATAACATGTTTTTGCGCTTCTTGTTATATGCCATGCTTGATTAACAACTAAAGGTATGCATTTACAGATCATGCTTAGTCATTTCGTAATATAGTTTAGCTATTAAGGTATTTAGCATTCATTAGATATATAGTAGATATATAATAAAATCTCGAGGAATAGCAAAAAGCAAAACTGAGATTATAATTCAACCTCTCTACACTGAATGTTTGAAAATATTAGCTTTTTTTTTTTTTTTTTTTATTTCGGTTTTTAGAAGTATAGGTGTTCTAAATGAGCACCGGTATGAAAGTTATGCTATCACCAAAATTATGCTACTTATTGTCATCAAAAGGTTGCAACTTATATGGGTTAGTATGTTTACTGAGTTGCTCTTAGTTTTAACCCTCCTGATGTGAATATTATGAGAAACCACATGTTAGTTACTAGTTAATCAGACCCAGTTTACATCCGTCATATACTCGATTTGCATTTCTCATCTGCACGTGTCTTTCAATACTTAAAAATAAAATTTATACAACTTTCTATGTCCATTATATTCTTGATTTTGGATATTCAGTTTCATTAATAAAACGCATTAACTCATTTCAAATGACAATATCTTTGAATGCCATTTTACTCTTAATGATAATGGCAGCTCACCACTTGCTAAAAATGAAATTTTGGAGCTACAGTTCATGATTAAACCTTAATGTATATTAAAGTAGGTTAAATTTGCAGCAATAAAAACCGAAGATGCATCTATTTAGAGCCATCCATAAGGCTTCTTGATTCACATACTCATCCCACATCGCTTAGTAGAACAAAATATTTGAATAAAGATTTAAGTTATTGTTGTTGTTCCTTTTATGCACTAATTGAATGTTTGGCGTGGTCGTGATTCTCTTTGGGCATGACAGGTTTGAGCATGTCGAAAGGAGTGCGTTTGGACTTTGGAGCTTCCAGAAAACTTTGTTTAGCTAACACAATGGACTACTTACTAAAGAAATTATGTTGACCTTTATTTTTTTGAAGATATATCTAGAGGTAAGATAATCCGTGATAATAACAATGTTTTGTTATGTAATATGTGTAGTGAATGATTTCATTCCATACTTGGTGATACCTTTAATTAAGCTTTGCATGTTCTCAAGGATGAGTTGATATGGGAGAAAGTAGAACAACCTTCCTTTAATTAACCTTTGCATGTTCTCAAGGATGAGTTGATATGGGAGAAAGTAGAACAACCTTCCTTTAATTAACCTTTGCATGTTCTCAAGAAGGCACCTGACCTCACCTCTACCCAATCAAATGTTAAAGTACAATCTTTTCACATATTCATTTTCTTGTATCGGGGAATTGTGAGTGGTCAAAAGAAAAATCAAAGAGTTAATGTAAATATTTTAAAAATGGGGGCTTCTTAGCTACGGTAGCCAAGAAGCTACCCAAAATATAATATATAGTAATGGTGAAAAAGAAACATAGTAAAATAGAAACGTATATAGATTCAGTTAGATATGTGATCTCACTTAGATGTAGTTTTGAGAGCAATCAAGTTTTATCTTTGTTTAGTAGAAACTGGAAATTGCCAACCAGAATCGTGAGTTTACTATTTAAAAAGTTTGATGTGTGTTAAAATATTAAAAAGGAAAAACACAAGTCAAAGGAGTAATGGTCGGCTTCCAATATTGTCTCCTAAATAGAAGATCTCACAGGCTGTCACCAGTTTTTAGTTACCTTGTTTAGACTCTTTTATTCTCTATTTATGTTGGTGTTCCTTCCCTGTGTAAGAATATCCTAAATGAATACAAAATAATATTTTTTTTTTTTATCTCTGAATACCAATTCAAGATGGTATCAGAGCATGTTTGATCCTGGGAAATTCTAAGCTTCAAGATGCCAGACAACAAAACAACTGTCAGCCAAATTCCTGATGAATTGACGATGCAGATTGCTGCTCTGCTGAGAAATGGTCTCGGAACACAGCAAACAACAACAAACTCTGAAAATCTATCCTTAGGGATTAAACTCGGGGGTGATAACTATGCCTTATGGGCAACCCTGATGAAGAAAGCCATTGGAGGCAGGGGAAGAAGCTCTCACATTACAGGCGACCCCAAGCCTCCCTCAAAAACCGACACAGATTACTCACGCTGGGAACAAGACGATCAGTGCGTCTTCACCTGGATTATCCAGAACCTCGAATCCAACTTGGTGAATAACGTTTCACAGTATCCGACCGCAAAAGCCTTGTGGGATGGTTTGGAGACTACATACGGGTTCGGAACCGATTCATTACAAGTCTTTGACCTCCATAAAAGAGCCAACTCCCTTAGACAAGGATCTGACACTTTGGAAGATCTGTGGAATAAACTGCAAAGCATATGGATGTCCATTGATAGAAGAGATCCAAACCCCATGAAAGACCTGGAAGACATCCAAATCTATAATAAGAAGACTCAAGAGCAAAGGTTATACCAATTACTCACAGCACTCGATGACAAAATGGAACCTGTAAAAAGGGATATTCTGAAAAAGGACCCTCTTCCAAAGGTGGAAATGGCGTACGCCACCATACGCAGGGAAGCTGCTAGAATGAATATTCTAAGATCTGGACCATCCGATAATGAGTCAACAGAGATTGGGATGGGATTGGCTGCAAAAGACTGGTCACAAAGAACAAAGTTTCGACCTAGAGATAAAGAAGACAAATCCAAGCTCTTTTGCACCCACTGCCAAATGAAGAGACACACAAAAGACCAATGTTTCAGGCTCGTCGGTTATCCAGAGTGGTGGGGAGACGGTCAGAAGCAAAAGAATTCGAGGGCTGATGGCAAAGGAACGCCGGCGGCAGGAGGGGGAGTGGCTCCGGTCGAAAAAGGCAGTAGCGGTGGTTTTGGGGGATTAGCTGCAACCACCGATGATATTTCGATAGGTAAAGGGTTTGAGAATTACATCTCAAGCCCTCCCACTCTTTCTTTATTTGCTGAATTTAGTCAAAAAGGAAATGGAAATAAAAAATCTAAAGCCTGCCATGTTAAGCCCATATCTCAACCTAAAACTTCAAAGAATTGGATCTTTGATTGTGGGGCCACAGATACCATGTCTTATGATCCCAAAGATTTTTGTAATATATCACCCCCATCTAAATCCCATATTGAGACCGCTAGTGGGGAAATGGTTCAAGTCAAAGGGGGAGGTTCTATCATTTTTTCAGAAAAAATGAAAATTAACAACTGTCTATACATTCCCTCTCTTTCCTCCAAACTTTTATCCATTAGCCAAGTTACAAAGCAACTTAATTGTGTCGTGCTCATGTATCCCAATTTTTGTGTTCTACAGGACATTCGTACGAAGGAGATCGTTGGGCGTGGTACTGAACAAGGAGGCCTCTACTACGTTGATGAGGTGGTTCACAAGGGGCATGCCATGCTTGCTCATGGGACAACCGAAAGACAACTATGGTTATGGCACTGACGTCTTGGTCATCCCTCTTTTAGCTATCTTAAAATTTTATTTCCTAGTCTTTTTTCGAATAACCCCGTTCAGGAGAAGTGTGAAACTTGCATTCTTGCAAAAAGTCGTAGAGTCTCTTTTACTCAAAACGATACTAGAGTTGAGTCTGTTTTTTCTTTAATCCATTCAGATGTTTGGGGCCCGGCCCCGAATAGCACTAATAGTCGGTTCAGATATTTTGTTCTTTTTGTGGATGATTTTTCACGTATGAATTGGGTATACTTCATGAAACATAAGTCAGAGGTCCCTGAAATCTTTTTTATGTTCTATAAAATGGTTCAAACTCAATTTAAAAAGAAAATACAGATCCTCCGTTCTGATAACGGGACTGAATTTGTGAACAAACCAATGAAAACCTTCTTCCAAGAAAATGGTCTCATCCATCAAACTACTTGTCCCAATACTCCACAACAGAACGGTACCTCGGAACGAAAAAATCGCACATTACTCGAAAAAACACGTGCAATCATGATTGAATCTCATGTCCCTTTGTCCTATTGGCCAGAAGCTCTTGCCACATCGGCATACCTTGTTAATCGTCTTCCAACTCAAATCCTAGGACATAAAACCCCGTTGGATGTCCTAGCCACCCAAGTAAAAGTTCCATCCATAATGACCTTACCTCCTCGTGTTTTTGGATGCTCGATGTTCATTCACACTCCTAAAACTAATCGAAACAAACTTAATGCCTGTGCTGAAAAATGTGTTTTTGTTGGGTACGGTGTCCACCAAAAGGGCTATCGTTGCTACAATCCTGTCACTCGTCGGGTTCATGTAACCATGGACCTTGATTTCATCGAATCTGACTATTTTTTCGACCATCAATCCAGTGCTTAGGGGGAGAAAATAAGTGGGTCACTCGATTGGTTCGATTGGTTGTTATATCATAGTTGCTCAACGGATGTTCCGACAGAGCCGGTAGATGGCGCCAGCGAACCTGCTTCAGCCAACGTTGAAGAGGATGACGAGTTATCTCACACAACCAACGATTCTCCTAAGGACGATGTCCAACATGAAGTCGAAGCCAGAGAGCCAAATTCAGATATGGCAAACAATGAGGTAAACGACTCACAACATCACGAGAATTCCACAAATGTTACTAATCATGACAGGTTAGAAAGCTCGCATGTGGAACACGAAGAACAACAAAACACTCCTGTCCTCCCTCCCAGAAGAAACAGGGGAGTCCCTCCTAACCGGTATTCCCCGGAGCACACCTCTCGCACCTCCAAATATCCAGTAAAAACTGACAGGGGGAGGGTGGCACAAGTTGCAAAAGCCTTCTCAGCCACACTTCTCTCAGAAAAGATTCCTACCACGGTCCAAGAAGCCGAGGAGACGACTGAATGGAGAGAGGCAATGAATTTAGAAATTGAGGCTTTGAAAAAAAGTGGCACATGGGAAAAATGTACTTTACCTCAAGGGAAGAAACCAGTTGGCTGCAAATGGGTATTTGATATCAAATATAAATCTGATGGCACCATTGAACGACACAAAGCTAGATTGGTAGCCAAAGGATATACACAAACTTATGGTATCGATTATTCTGAGGCTTTTTCCCCAGTTGCTAAAATTGATACTATCAGAGTTCTTTTCTCAGTAGCAGCAAATAAAGACTGGCCTCTCCATCAATTTGATGTTAAAAACGCGTTTTTGCATGGAGACTTGAAAGAAGAAGTTTATATGGACCCTCCCCCGGGGTTCTCAGATGATTTTAAAGGAAATGAAGTGTGTAGACTGAAAAAGGCATTGTATGGGCTCAAACAATCTCCGCGCGCGTGGTTCGGAAAGTTTACTATGGCTATGAAACATTATGGGTACAAACAGAGTAACGCCGACCATACCTTGTTCTACAAGAGGAGGGGAACTCTTGTTACATGTCTTATAATTTACGTTGATGACATGATCATAACAGGAAGTGATGAAGAAGAAATTAACTCCCTCTGGAAGAATCTCTTCACTGAGTTTGAAATGAAAGACCTTGGGGGATTGAAATATTTCCTAGGGATTGAAGTGCTTCGGTCAAAAAAGGGGATTTTTATCTCTCAACGAAAATATATCTTGGACTTGCTTGTTGAAGTGGGCATGGTGGATTGCAAGCCCAATGATACTCCCATGATTGTGAACCATAAACTGAGAATGGTTGAAGGAGCCAAACTAGCAAATAAAGAGAGGTACCAAAGGTTAGTGGGAAAGCTAATTTACTTGGCCCACACTCGGCCATACATTTCGTACGCAGTGGGAGTTGTAAGCCAATTCATGCACAGCCCTCAAGAAGATCATATGGAGGCGGTCATGAGGATTATCTGATATCTAAAAGGCACAGTAGGGGAAGGAATCGTGTTTAAGAGAAACGGCCACCTAGATGCTGAAGTTTTTACAGATGCCGACTGGGGAGGAAATCCAAATGACAAACGATCAACCTCCGGTTACTTCACTCTCCTTGGAGGTAACTTGGTAACGTGGAGGAGTAAGAAGCAAAAAGTGGTGTCTTTATCAAGTGCAGAATCTGAGTTTAGGGTATCGCTAAAGGGATCACTGAGATCCTCTGGTTAAGGAAGATAATGAAAGAAATTGGTGCTCCACTTAAAGGTCCAACTCAGTTAAGATGTGATAACAAAGCTGCCATTAAAATCTCAGAAAACCCGGTACAACATGACAGAACCAAGCACATTGAAATAGATCGTCACTTCATTAAAGAAAAGATTGAAGACGGTACCATCGAACTCCCGTTCGTCAGGTCGGAAGATCAACTAGCAGACATTCTGACAAAGGCCGTTGCGACTAAAGCGTTTAAATCGGTTTTAACCAAGTTGTGTATTGGAGATCCCACTACACAACTTGAGGGGGAGTGTTAAAATATTAAAAAGGAAAAACACAAGTCAAAGGAGTAATGGTCGGCTTCCAATATTGTCTCCTAAATAGAAGATCTCACAGGCTGTCACCAGTTTTTAGTTACCTTGTTTAGACTCTTTTATTCTCTATTTATGTTGGTGTTCCTTCCCTGTGTAAGAATATCCTAAATGAATACAAAATAATATTTTTTTTATCTCTGAATACCAATTCAAGAATGTGTTCTATAGCATGTGCTCAAGGGATGTGCATTGTATATATACTTACTAGTATTAAGCCCCTCTGTTACAGCGGTTGTCATAAAACTGTGTCAAGTAGTACCAATGTTATACCACTGTCAGCGACCAGTAACACCGGAAAAGCTCGTTAAAACAAAATAAATAAAAACGGAAAAAAATAACGCCACGCGAAAAGCAGACGTAAAATCTATGAATCACGCACGCTCGTTGCAGAGAAATTAAACCCAAACATAAAACATAGAAAAAAATAACCAAGTCAACCCAGGACCCGCGCGTTGCGACAAACTTGTCAAACGGAGAAAAACATATGTGTTGCGATGGACCAGTCAAACGAGAAAAAAATATACGAAAAAATGTTGAACCCCACACGCATGTTGCAGTGCGTTAACTCACAAAATTTTAAACGAAACAAAAAACTTGGGAAAGATGAAATGTATGGTGGATCAAAATTGATAATAAAAAAAGAGATTAGGTTAAATTGCAAAATGTGAAAAACTTTGGTTTAAAAGTAAAAAACAAAAGGTCTAATTTGCAAAATAAGAAAAGTTTTGAGTTACAAATGAAAAAAGAAAAAAAAGCCCTATACATAAGGTACAACACTATAAATTACAAAAAAAAGTTAAAAATTTTATTTTTGTAAAACTTGAATAAACTACTCAAACTATTATATATTATATATTAATAGAGTAAACTCTAATTAATGGTTAAATACAAATTTATTATCTGCATAATACACGATATGGTTTCACTTTATTTTATTTCTTTGATTAGTTTAATATTTGTGAATTAATTCTTTTCATGTTGGTTCAAGAGAAATTAAAAATTTATTACAAAAATGATTTAGATATTAATAATATTATTAAAAGATTGTAGGAGAAAATGAAATGTGACGCTAATTAAAGTTATTTATTAATCTTAAATAAAGATAAGAATAAAGATAAATGATATTTATATATTAGTTATTAATATTAAAAAATATATATTAAACAAATATAAATAAAATTTAGAGCTAATTGCCAAAATCGTCCCCGAGGTTTGGGCACGTTTGTCGTTTTCGTCTAAAATGACCTTTTTGTACCATTTTGCCCCCCACGTTTGGCATTTTTTGCCATTTTCAACCAAATGAGCAACTTAGTTAAAAAAACGCCGTTTAATGAGGGGTGTGTTTGAAATTTCACATTTATAAGTAGGGGTATTTTAGTCTTTTGGCTTTATCATTTTATATATTATATAAAAATATATATCTGATTATTTATTTCTATTTATATATTATATTCAAACCAAAAAAATCTGATCATCATGCTTTGTATAAATGTTCATCATCGCAGACAGTACTTCTCTACCCAACTTATCTCCGACAATTACCACTGCCATCAACCACCACCCCGCCACTATCTTCCACGACATCCATCATCGTCATCAGCCACCACCCCCATCACCTCCACCTCCACCAAGGAGATGTCAACAGTTTTTTTTACGGGAAATTGAAGAAAAATTGAATTGTTGTTATTTTGTTGAACGAATTTTGATAGAATTGGGTTGGGTTTCAGATCCGACAATAGTGGTTATGGCTGGTGTGGTAGGGTTTCAAATATGGCAATGAGGGTAAAGGCTGGTGGGGTGGTGGTGGAGGTGGAGGTGCAGGTGGGGTGACTAGGGATGAAGAAGAATGTTTTTTATTAAAATAAAATGATAAAGCCAAAACACCAAAATATCCCTACTTATAAATCTAAAATTTCAAACATACCCCTCATTAAACGGTGTTTTTTAACTAATGAAAAATGATAAAAAAAATGTCAAACGTGGGGGGCAAAATTGCACAAAAATGTCATTTTGGACGAAAATGGCAAACGCGCCCAAACCTTAGGGACGATTTTGTCAATTAATTCTAAAATTTATGAGGTTGAAGGAGAGGATGTCACGTCTCGTTATTTGGAGTCTTTTATTATAAATTAGATTCTTAACAGCGATTGTTACTAATGACAAAACCTTCTCATGATGTGGATAGTTTTTTAAGCATGTTGTTAGGGCCGGGGACCATCTAGCTATTAATTTAGGAGTGCGAACCATCGTAGGTTAGCGGGTTGAATAGTTTACCCTGAACTCGGCTTATATATTATTCTTATCGTTTTGGACACAATTAAAATCATGGTGTCTTACTAACAATTAAGTAACGAATACTAACAATTAAAATGTTTAATGTCCATTTACGAAAACAGGTAATGCCTAGCGACTTACTAACAATTAAGTAACGAATAACTCAAACTAAAACGAACGCTTTTACAATTGCTATCTTTTATTATTATTACTGTCACACCCCGACCGCGTCAAAACAACAAACCGCGGCGGAAACGTCGGGGAGTGTTGTAAAAGAATCATCGTTTCACAACCATGGTAATTAAAAGTTTTGTTTTATCGATTCATTAAGTAATTTATATTGTCTTAAAACAAAACAAATAAGTTACATATCGCCTATCATTATTGTTATTTCACTAAGGCCTAGTCCAGATCCTATGTGAATCATGCATCCTAGCAATCAACATCATGCAACACCACCTGAAACATATGTAAAAACAAAGTCAGCTAAGAAATTGCTGGCGAGCACATAGGTTTTGTGAGAGTGTCGGATTCATGGCTCGTTTATATGTTGTAGTACCTTGTTAGACTACAAGAGTCAAAAGTTACAAACCTCGTTTTGAAAAGTGTATTGCAACACGATTAACCAACTCAAATCAAGTTGGTTATAGTTTATAAAATCTCGTAGCCATGATTCTTAACCCAAAACATTTGTTTAAGTAAACCAAATCGTATATTGTTCTCGTTACAAAACTCGTATGGTTTATATCATTTAGAAAACCTCGTTGTGTGACATCGTTTCGAAATCGTTTATCCAAGTGAACTAAATAATGCCACGGAATATAATATAATAAAAGCACTTATATATAAGAAGTGCCAGCGGCGTATCTACCATGCTTTCATCATATCACACCCGTCCATTATCTAATCACTACCCAAAAACCAATCGTTTATCCAATTCGTTTAACTCGTTAAAATCGGTTCAAATCGTTTAAATCGTTTCCAAAATTGTTCTCGTTTTAATTGTGAAACTACTTTTGGTCATCTCGCTAATGTGACAACCCTCACTAAACCAGGTATCCGTACGACTTAATTAATAATTAATTACTACTTAATTACTGTGCTTACTTGAACTTATGGATAAACTGCTACTTGAATGTTGATACATGTACATACTTGCATCATACTCTATTTACCGTCACTACATTATTTACATGCTGAACCTTAGTGACAAACATGATGCACAAAAGCACAGTAGCACAATGAACGGATAACCTATTGAACGTGCTGTCATAACTAGCACCAGGCAGATACTGCCTCTAAGGCCTGTATGAGCCCGAGATAGTTTACTACACTAATAGTGAGTGAGGAGATACAAGGGTTGTAGAACTGCGTCTCTAGGGATAAGTTACAGTGACAGGATGTGCCTAAAACGTACTCTAAGCACAAAATTCAGCACTTTAACTAAAAATTCAGCTTTAGCTAACTAATAAAGTGTCAAAACATGTGAAAAATATTACTAGACACTTTCCAAAGTGTCGGGAATAAGTTGTGTCACAAAAATTAAGATAAGCGACACTTTAAAGCTTTGTTAAACTCTTTAACGGATTACTATCCAACCGAACAACCGGACTATACCTGGAACATAAAAATACTGCCATTAACATTATTTATCTTTTTTTGAGCCAGTTAGGGTCCCTGGATACCCTAATACCCGCTATAACGTATAACACACTAGTAACCGGGTTAATCCCTAAACTAACTTAACTTAACTAACTATATCTAAATGTTTAGTTGGAAATGAACTAGATTACCCCCCCCCCCCCTCAACCAAACCGTCCCCAAGAGGACACCTCATGTCCTTCACTTAATTATTTTATTCACCCTTGTTCCATATCTACTAGACATTGCATCCTTTGGATAATAATCTTGAAATTGCCTATAAGATCACCACTTAACACATAACTTTCTCACACTTAACATCTCACCACAAAACACTCCCTCTCTCTCTGAAAGAGCTCTCGGCCGAACTCCCCTATACCACCCATCCATTTTTCGAGTTTTGATCATCTTATTCCAAGATCATACAAGTGTTAAGGATCATATACGAGGAGGCTTGGTGCATTCGGAAGGCGAAGGACCTCATCTCATTGCTTTTATCCAATCTTTTTGCGACTAGAATCTTCCCTAGCCTCGAGCTAGTAGTAAGTTACTATAATCACACTCTCGATCTATTTTAAAGTGGCTAAAATGGAATGTAACGGTTAAAACTGGTAAACATGCAAGATGATACATAAAAGTCTACTAAAAATACTAAAAGTGATGGTTAAAAGCTAGATTGTTGTGTAAATCTTGTAGTATTTGATTTGTGTAGTTATTTAAGCCCGATCTATGTTGTGGTAGCTCGGATCATCGTTTAACCCGGATTAGTCATGATCATGGATCATGACATAGAGCTTGTTTAAAGTGTAACAAGGGTTAAGTGATGAAACTCTACCACCCAAGAAACTTGAACTTGTGTAAAAACGATTTTACTTACGAAATAGTGTCTAAAACTAGTAAATCTACGGATCTACAAGCGGTATTTTCAAGAGACCAAATGTCAAAGAAATCTTATTTTCTAAAAACGGATCTTGCACCAACAAGAATGATTTTTAAAACACACAAGTGTGTAAACACTCTTGTAACACTAAGTTTCGACAAAGAACTAGTTTTGTCAATTTTTACAAGAAGTTGTAAAGACGAAATTTCTTTAAAAGCGAGGCTTTTACGAAACCGGAATGATTTATATAAAGATCCACTCAAAGTGATGGGATTTACTTCATATTTTTGGATAAACTACAAGTTCATGTGATTTATGTGATTTACATATTTAGTGAGTAGTTTGTTGCTTTGAACATTGTTTTGGTTGAATAAGAATATTGTTGAATTGATTTTTAAAAGAAAATGATACGCTTGAAAGCGTGGCCACCTCCAGTTACAGGGGAAACTCTGGCGAAATTTTTCCGAAAACCTAACACTTAGAAATATTTTCACTACAAGTGTTAGAAATACATTTTGACATGTTTTCAAATTATAGATTTCGCCACGACTTTATTTACAAAATATCGGAGGTGGGATTTCACAAAATAAAACTTGGTAAATATATATTTAGTATATATTTTTTTATAACGTCATTTGTTATGTGTTTATGATTATTTTGTGGAATATACAAATATTATTTTTAGGGTAAAAATAATAATATCATGTTAACGAGTCAAAAATAATACGAACGCCTTCGCAATAATTATTTAAGTTACACCGGTAATTATTATTACCACTCGATCTTTAAAACGTAACTTACGCAATTAAGGAAATATTTATGAACGCGTACTTTTGTCAAGGTATTATTTTGGGAAAATTACATGTATTAAAATATAATATTTTTGGGAAGAATATTTATATTTTGGAATAAGAAGTAAGATATATATTAAGTGAGACTTAATAATATATTCCGAAGTATACGAACGCACATGTATTAAATCCCCCATCCTTGGGAAGGAAAATAATTACCAAGTATATACAGAATGTAAACACGAAATAGTTGTCTAACTATTTCCCAAAAACTTAAACCATAAAGCTAAGGCACGGACGTCCATCTAATAGAGACGCACCACGGTGAGTTCATGTCCCCCTTTTCTCTAAACTGTTTTCAGTTTTCTAAACTGCGGGGGTGAAATACATGTTACAATGTTTACGAATACTTTATACATGGTATGGTTAGCGTAAGGAGGTTTACTACTTAGATCATGTGAGTGGGTAGGCGGAAACTTGAGGCCATTAATCCTCAGGGTAGGACCGAGGGACAGGAGCGGTAGATCTACTTGGGTGTAGCGAGCCCAGCCCCAGGCCCAACAGTACGGACCTCGGGGTGACTTTGTGTGACACCTGTGTCACCGCGACCATCAAACAAATACCAAGCTGATGAAATATTGTATTTCATACTTGGGATTTTGTATAAATATGTGTATCTTTTGCACATATCAATCCATGTTCAATTTCAAACTCTACAACGCTTTCTAGAGAATTATACGCAAACGGGTGCGTAAACGTACTCAGTTTAATGCGACAAATACTCCGGAACATCAACATATACTTAACATACCTTAAATAACCTTTACATAACTTAGAAATAAGTTTTGAAGGCTTTGGTATGGCAAAAACAAGTTAATTCGCTTACAGGGACTAAACTTGACAAACTACGAAAGTATGCCAATTTGAACTGTAACAAACATTCCGGAACATGTCCATAAGTTAAACATACCATAAATATCCTTTACATAGCTTAGAAATAGGCTTTGAGGGGTTTGGTATGCTAAAATAAACTTTTGGGTCATTCAGGGACTAAAGTGTCAAAAAGTGCACAAGTTTGCACTTTCGCGCATAACTTACGTTTTGAATACATCCGGACATCCAAAAATTTATGTAAGCATCCTTATATTATGCCTTAGTATTTGGCATAAGAAAAATCCATTCGTCGCGTCATTTGGATCGTCTTTCGCGCTTATGCGCATTCCGTCGTAATTAAGCGAACATCGCGATCGTACGACCAAACGAACCGACATCCAGAATATTTTTGAGCATATTTCAAGTCCCCTACACTTTAACTTCATCTTAGAGCCTTGAAATGAGGTTAACGGGGCTTAAACGTGCCAAAAATGGGCCAAATTGCATGTTTCTGAAGTGCAGGGACTAAAACTGAAAATTCTGAACAGTGACCCTCAGGCGGGGCGCGTAAGGATTGCCCAAATCCTTACGCAGGGCGCGTCAGACATGCAGACTAGATTCAATGTTTGATCCACTTGCCTTGGCCTTTCAAACACCCAAAAGGGGCAATGCCCTTTAACAAACTGAAGAATCAGGGTCATTTTAAGGCACCACAACATTTTGACAAATGTAAGGCTTGGATCGTGGCATGATATTCAAGAAACGATCCTAACGGCTTTACTTTTCCTATAAATACCCCCCTTTTTTGCTAAAAACTCACACAATTTGATCAAGAGCTCTAAGTTGGAACCTTTGTTTCATACCTGAGCTATTTTGATCTAGATTAGCATTCGGGGACCGTTCGTAAGTGTTCTTTCGTTCTTTTATTCGTTTTTCGAGTCCGAAAGTCAAAGTTTTGTTTGACTTTCTGTGTGACCAGCCTATGGTCGACACAAAGTTCATAATGTGAGCGTGATCACGAAGGTTATAGTCCGTAGTGACTATACCTACTGATTACCACGTTATCTAGGCTCAGTGACGAGTCGTAGTTTCGGCCAAAATGCGCATTCTTGCGTATTTTGTAACCAAACTACTCGTGAGCATCAAAGCCGTTTGTTTTGATGCCAAACCTGTTTTCTAAACTTAGTTAAGCATGTTTTAACATGCTTAGCTTGTCACTCTTAGTATAGTTCTTATATAGGGTCGTAAGGTAAGCGATCTAAACCATCGCTTATACTTTCGAACCCGACCCATTTGGTCGATCATTAGGATCCGAACAAACACATTAGGTGACCATAGCCGTAACCTTCCGGGGTTATACCTTGTGGTCACGATGTTAGGCGTTCCAAACGCGTTCTACGCGAACGACGTGTTAAGGTAGCATAAGCTACCTAAACGGGTCGTAATGGGCCGTAAGCACTTAGGTTAGGTTTCATTTTAGTGTGTAGGCTTTGTTAAACCATATTACACGAGTCTCCATACTCCTTTGGTTTACGAACCCGCATACTATCCGATCCTCCGATTTAGGTCCGGTATATTAACATAGCAACCTATTAGGTGCCGTTTGATATTCCGTGATCTCTAGCATTATTTGGTTATTGTACAAGAACTTCAAAGCAATCTCAGGTGAGTACATTGAACCCCTCTTTTACTGTTTTCCAAACTGTTTTGGGGTGAAACGCATGTGCCTACTTGTTACTTTGATGCTTTCCGGTTTTCACATCATATACTTGCTATGTTCGATAGTACATATATAGTACATGATTTCATTGTGTTCATGCTATGTATGCCCATTGTGTGCGTACTTAGTACATTGTTATACATTACATTTCATGCTATATTTGCCCATTGTGTGCATACTTAGTACATTGTTTTACATTGCATTTCTGTTGCATATGCTCATCCAACATATGAACACATTATGCTACATTTTGAACCGTTGTGACCATTTGACTATGTGAACCGTCTAAACCCGTTTGATTATATGAACCGTTTGTAACGATTGAACCGTGTGAACCAGTTGCATCCATTGACATGATTTACATTTGACAATAGACATTTGACTATACATGAACATTTCTACAATTGTTAAACACTTCATCTCGATGGTTTGGTTTGAGTAAGTGATTAAGTAACGAGGCGTGTGTAATATGATACAAGCATGGTGGATACGCCGCTGGTACTTCCTATATATAAGTGTTTGTATGGTATTACATATCGTAGCGTTATTTGAATCATTTCAATTTGAGACATATGACATTTTATACAAATAACACACTTTTCACGAGACATTGTTTTACAAACGACTTATCTTATACAAACACATTTTACATGGTTACCCGTTTAACCATACAGTGTTCTCTTATTTATACATATCATTCGATCTTATCGTTTTTCAAATGATTTACAAGACAAAGCAAATTACAAGGTTCATGACTAAACATTTTCTCAAACATAAGTCATGAATTCCGTTTTCACAAAACCAATGTATCTCACAGGCATTTTTATGCTGGCGTACCTATTTTCACATGTGTTTTCAGGAGATGATGCATAGGACCTATCAAGACATACTTAGGCGGACCTGTGCCTTAGTGACTTAAAACAAGACAAGAACTAGTTAAATTATGTTATGTACTCTTTGGATTCTTGTTTAAAACAATGTAAACTTTCATGTTTGATTAATAAAACGAGACTTCAATTGCCATGGATTTGAAACAATTGATTCTGTTACAACACTCCCCGACGTTTCCGCCACGTTTTGTATGTTCTACGTAGTCGGGGTGTGACAGAAAAGTTGGTATCAGAGCCAATGGTTATAGGGAATTAGGTTATTAGTAATACTTTAACCTAGTCTATAACCTTCTTAGGACCCTAACGCGAGTTCACTTGCGTTTAGTCATAAAACAATACTGTCACCTATCCTTAGGCGATGACCACAACAAGAACACAAATTTCAAAACCGCTTTGAAAACTAATCATCTGTTCTAGGATGATTGATTACTAGCTTTTGAACCCTCTATTGTAAGGTTTTGAACCCCTTTGAATTTTCAAAACTCTCGTCAAAGTTTTGGGTCCTAAATAGTGTGAACACGTGCAAACTGGAAGAGTGAATGCCTGTACCCTGGGTTTTCTGTCTAAGGTTAGAGTGTTCGTACAAATCCACATAATCGGACCAGTCACTCTTACCTGGGAACTCTTGGGGTGAGTGTCCACTTATAGGCGAGCATGTCTTCGCGATACACTATGAGGATCTATTTGCCTTGATTCAGCCTTGGTGTTGTTTGTTTGCTTCGTGGATTCAAACAAAAGACCATCAACCATGATTATGGCCGGTAATTGTAACATCCTATTCTTACCCAATGCCCTTTCATCTGTTTTCTTTCTTGTTTCTCTTTTAGAATGCCTCCTCGACGCGAAAACCAGATAGCAACTGCCGAACTGGCAGAGATCATTGCGCAGCAAATGGCTGCTCAATTCCCAAACCTCTTTGCTCAATGGAACCAAGCCAACAACAACAATCATGCCCTCTGCAACTTCAAGACGTTCAACTCAGCTAAGCCATCAAAGTTTTCTGGGTCTCAAGGAGCGACTGCACTTCTACAATGGTTCGAGAGTTTAGAGAACACCTTCAGACATGTTCAATGTCCAAACGAGCGAAAGGTAGAATTCGCATCTAGCGTCTTTGAGAAACGAGCTTTGACATGGTGGAATGGTGTGATGAGAGATAGGGGTGCTGATGTGGCACTGGCTCAAACATGGCAAGAGCTTCGAACTCTGATGATGAAGGAATTCTGTCCTCGTCACGAGATCAGGGCTTTGGAAACGGAGTTCGACGATCTTAAGCAAGTTAGCGGTGAGCATCGAGCCTACACGGACCGTTATGAGGAGTTAAGTTTGTTATGCCCGGATATGGTTACACCTTTGGATAAGGCAATCGAAAAGTAAATTGATGGCCTCCCTGACTCAATACAAGACATTGTGACTGGTAGCAACCCTACTACAGTTAGACAGGCCATTGAGCTATCTGCAACCTTGACTGAATCAAAGATCAGGAAAGGTAAACTTTTCCGAAAAGGTGACAAGAAACCGGTCGGGGAATCGAACCCAATCGAGGAATCAAAGACCATGGATGAACAGACTGAATCTCCAAAGAAGTCCAAGAAGCGAAAGGCTTCTCAGAACTTCGCCGTGGTCGCTCACAATGGTCAAGTCGTCCCCAACCAACCAGCTCAACACCCTGCTAGAAAACCATACAATGGAACTGCAGCCTTGTGCAACCAATGTAGCCTCCATCATCACGCCAATGTACAGTGCCGCAAATGCCAAACTTGTGGACTTATAGGCCACACAGCAAGAGTCTGCCCAGCTGCAGCTGCACCAAACCAAGCTGGCAACAATCCTGCTCAAGGTCGTTTTCTACCAGGCTCTCTTTTCAACTGTGGCGAGATGGGTCATTTCCGAAGAAATTGCCCAAAGCTTGCTAATGCAAACCCAGCACAGGGATGAGCATCTGACTGACTAGAAGACAACATCGTTTAGAGATAATCGCGTCTTATGTAGTATTTTCTTTTGTTGTCAAGATCCAAGAAACAGTTGTTATCGTTGTTTATAAATAAATCTTTTATTTGCATTGCAATGTATTTCTGTGGTTGCATGTATAAACGACATATCCCTTACAATACCGACAATCAAGGAACCGTATTCCTTGAAGAACAAACTACCCCCAAAATTCTCCCATTCTATAAACGCTTGCGTCTTCCACGAAATTCCTAAGTACCCGTTTATTCTAAGGAAACGAAGTACAAGACGCAGGTTACAACACAAGACGAATACCCAAAGTACCACAATAAATCCTTAATAGGGTACCTAAGGATTTCCCGTAAGTCTTTAATTGTTGTATACCTTAATTCGAATATGGTGATTCCTTGTAATCAAAAATCGAATTTTGGGAGATCTTCCTATCTTCTCAGATAAATCCCAGTGGGCATTGAGGCCCGTCGACAGGTTTCCATATCCGTATTCAATCGATAAACAAGTTAATAACAAATTATAATCAAGTTAAACAATTATGTGACTTTGTGCTTATGTGTTGTTGTGTGATCCAAATTATGTTATCCAAATCCTCGTAGAATCCTACATCCTTGTACAAGAGATTCATCGTAGGATACCCAAAGGTATTACATAAAATCCTTAATGGACTTCTACGTTACAGTTAAGTCCCTTGGATTATAAAGTACTACTTCATAATTAGACCCCTTGTGTGGTCTAGTTAAACAGATTGATCCAAAAATCTGGTTAGGGATATCATGTGATGATATAGCTGAAAGGACTCCTTGGTGGCCTAACTAAGAAGATCCCCTGTCGATCTAATTAAAAGGACCCGATGGAAGTCTAGTCACCCTCATCACAAGTTTGATATCCTTCCCCAAAACATTACAAAACAAACTGTGCGGACTGTGCAAGGGATTACGTAATTATGGATGTATACATAATTATGGAATTTAGTGCACAGAAATCACAGCAAGTTCTGTCATGTGTCTAGAGTTAACTCTATTCATTTCCAACTCTGATGAAGCAACCGTTGAAAATGACTCCGTTAGTTCATTTTCGTTTCTGAAGATTTACCCGTTGAGGAAATGAATATCCGTTGTGTAATCCTTCATTTCCAACTCCGAGGAAGCAACCGTTGAAAATGACTCTGTTAGTTCATTTTCGTTTTTGAAGATTTATCCGTTGGGGAAATGAATATCCGTTGTGTAATCCTTCATTTCCAACTCTGATGAAGCAACCGTTGAAAATGACTCCGTTAGTTCATTTTCGTTTCTGAAGATTTATCCGTTGGGGAAATGAATATCCGTTGTGTAATCCTTCATTTCCAACTCTGATGAAGCATCCGTTGAAAATGACTCCGTTAGTTCATTTTCGTTTCTGACGATTTATCCGTTGGGGAAATGAATATCCGTTGTGTAATCCTTCATTTCCAACTCTGATGAAGCAACCGTTGAAAATGACTCCGTTAGTTCATTTTCGTTTCGGACGATTTATCCGTTGGGGAAATGAATATCCGTTGTGTAATCCTTCATTTCCAACTCTGATGAAGCAACCGTTGAAAATGACTCCGTTAGTTCATTTTCGTTTATGAAGATTTATCCGTTGAGGAAACCAATATCCGTTGTGTAATCCTTCATTTCCATTTCTGATGAAGCAACCATTGGAAATGACTCCGTCCGTTCATTTTCGTTTCTGAAGAATGACCATTAAGGAAATGACGGGATATTACCTTGCATATCGCTGATGGTTATTTGGTAGAATCACAAATAGACTCCTACGAATAAATTTCGGGACGAAATTTCCTAAAGTAGGGGAGACTGTGACACCTGTGTCACCGCGACCATCAAACAAATACCAAGCCGATGAAATATTGTATTTCATACTTGGGATTTTGTATAAATATGTGTATCTTTTGCACATATCAATCCTTGTTCAATTTCAAACTCTACAACGCTTTCTAGAGAATTATACGCAAACTGGTGCGTAAACGTACTCAGTTTAATGTGACAAATACTCCGGAACATCAACATATACTTAACATACCTTAAATAACCTTTACATAACTTAGAAATAAGTTTTGAAGGCTTTGGTATGGCAAAAACAAGTTAATTCGCTTACAGGGACTAAACTTGACAAACTGCGAAAGTATGCCAATTTGAACTGTAACAAACATTCCGGAACATGTCCATAAGTTAAACATACCATAAATATCCTTTACATAGCTTAGAAATAGGCTTTGAGGGGTTTGGTATGCTAAAATAAACTTTTGGGTCATTCAGGGACTAAAAGTGTCAAAAAGTGCACAAGTTTGCACTTTCGCGCATAACTTACGTTCTGAATACATCCGGACATCCAAAAATTTATGTAAGCATCCTTATATTATTCCTTAGTATTTGGCATAAGAAAAATCCATTCGTCGCGTCATTTGGATCGTCTTTCGCGCTTATGCGCATTCCGTCGTAATTAAGCGAACATCGCGATCGTACGACCAAACGAACCGACATCCGGAATATTTTTGAGCATATTTCAAGTCCCCTACACTTAACTTCATCTTAGAGCCTTGAAATGAGGTTAACGGGGCTTAAACGTGCCAAAAATGGGCCAAATTGCATGTTTCTGAAGTGCAGGGACTAAAACTGAAAATTCTGAACTGTGACCCTCAGGCGGGGCGCGTAAGGATTGCCCAAATCCTTACGCGGGGTGCGTCAGACATGCAGACCAGATTCAATGTTTGATCCACTTGCCTTGGCCTTTCAAACACCCAAAAGGGGCAATGCCCTTTCACAAACTGAAGAATCAGGGTCATTTTAAGGCACCACAACATTTTGACAAATGTAAGGCTTGGATCGTGGCATGATATTCAAGAAACGATCCTAACGGCTTTACTTTTCCTATAAATACCCCCCCTTTTGCTAAAAACTCACACAATCTGATCAAGAGCTCTAAGTTGGAACCTTTGTTTCATACCTGAGCCATTTTGATCCAGATTAGCATTCGGGGACCCTTCGTAAGTGTTCTTTCGTTCTTTTATTCGCTTTTCGAGTCCGAAAGTCAAAGTTTTGTTTGACTTTCTGTGTGACCAGCCAATGGTCGACACAAAGTTCATAACGTGAGCGTGATCACGAAGGTTATAGTCCGTAGTGACTATACCTACTGATTACCACGTTATCTAGGCTCAGTGACGAGTCGTAGTTTCGGCCAAAATGCGCATTCTTGCGTATTTTGTAACCAAACTACTCGTGAGCATCAAAGCCGTTTGTTTTGATGCCAAACCTGTTTTCTAAACTTAGTTAAGCATGTCCTAACATGTTTAGCTCGTCACTCTTAGTATAGTGCTTATATAGGGTCGTATGGTAAGCGATCTAAACCATCGCTTATACTTTCGAACCCGACCCATTTGGTCGATCATTAGGATCTGACCAAACACATTAGGTGACCATAGCCGTAACCTTCCGGGGTTATACCTTGTGGTCACGATGTTAGGCGTTCCAAACGCGTTCTACGCGAACGACGCGTTAAGGTAGCATAAGCTACCTAAACGGGTTGTAATGGGCCGTAAGCACTTAGGTTAGGTTTCATTTTAGTGTGTAGGCTTTGTTAAACCATATTACACGAGTCTCCATACTCCTTTGGTTTACGAACCCGCATACTATCC
Organism: Helianthus annuus; assembly: GCF_002127325.2. Lineage (NCBI taxonomy): Eukaryota > Viridiplantae > Streptophyta > Magnoliopsida > Asterales > Asteraceae > Helianthus > Helianthus annuus. Next base: position 78,077,858 of record NC_035447.2, on the reverse strand, counting down.
GATCCTCCGATTTAGGTCCGGTATATTAACATAGCAACCTATTAGGTGCCGTTTGATATTCCGTGATCTCTAGCATTATTTGGTTATTGTACAAGAACTTCTAAGCAATCTTAGGTGAGTACATTGAACCCCTCTTTTACTGTTTTCCAAACTGTTTTGGGGTGAAACGCATGTGCCTACTTGTTACTTTTATGCTTTCCGGTTTTCACATCATATACTTGCTATGTTCGATAGTACATATATAGTACATGATTTCATTGTGTTCATGCTATGTATGCCCATTGTGTGCGTACTTAGTACATTGTTATACATTACATTTCATGCTATATATGCCCATTGTGTGCATACTTAGTACATTGTTTTACATTGCATTTCTGTTGCATATGCTCATCCAACATATGAACACATTATGCTACATTTTGAACCGTTGTGACCATTTGACTATGTGAACCGTCTAAACCCGTTTGATTATATGAACCGTTTGTAACCATTGAACCGTGTGAACCAGTTGCATCCGTTGATATGATTTACATTTGACAATAGACATTTGACTATACATGAACATTTCTACAATTGTTAAACACTTCATCTCGATGGTTTGGTTTGAGTAAGTGATTAAGTAACGAGGCGTGTGTAATATGATACAAGCATGGTGGATACGCCGCTAGTACTTCCTATATATAAGTGTTTGTATGGTATTACATATCGTAGCGTTATTTGAATCATTTCAATTTGAGACATATGACATTTTATACAAATAACACACTTTTCACGAGACATTGTTTTACAAACGACTTATCTTATACAAACACATTTTACATGGTTATCCGTTTAACCATACAGTGTTCTCTTATTTATACATATCATCCGATCTTATCGTTTTTCAAATGATTTACAAGACAAAGCAAATTACAAGGTTCATGACTAAACATTTTCTCAAACATAAGTCATGAATTCCGTTTTCACAAAACCAATGTATCTCACAGGCATTTTTATGCTGACGTACCTATTTTCACATGTGTTTTCAGGAGATGATGCATAGGACCTATCAAGACATACTTAGGTGGACCTGTGCCTTAGTGACTTAAAACAAGACAAGAACTAGTTAAATTATGTTATGTACTCTTTGGATTCTTGTTTAAAACAATGTAAACTTTCATGTTTGATTAATAAAACGAGACTTCAATTGCCATGGATTTGAAACAATTGATTCTGTTACAACACTCCCCGACATTTCCGCCACGTTTTGTATGTTCTACGTGGTCGGGGTGTGACACTTTGTGCCCAACACATAAATCCGCTAGGTTTGAGTCTCCCTACTTGCACTTCACACATATCAATGGCCTTGCAAACCATTGGTGATCTCTTTTTCCTTATTTGCTACATACCAGGATTATTTATATATACAAAGGTTTATTTACTCACTTACACATGAACTCGCTCAACATTATTGTTGATTTTTCAACTTACATGTATTTCAGGGAATTAAAGGATCTGGCGCGGTATGACACGTTTTCCCGCTGCACTAGTTTCGAGGTCATCCGGGTTTAGGGGATGTGACTCTTTCCTGGACAAGTCACAGTCCTTAAACTATGTTTATGTCATGTTGATGTTTGTGTCTGTTGAACATTGTTTATGTTGTTAGGATGTGTTTCCGTTGAGACAATGTTGTTGTATTTGGTTTTTAAAACTTAATTAAATGGATGATCTTGCATGGTTTTTATTTCATATAGCTTTGTTATGATTAAGCTATGGTATTAAGAAGTCACACCAAAATTAACCACGCTTCCGCAAAGCCAGGGTGTGACAGCTTGGTATCAGAGCTCTGATCATAGCGAACTAGGATTCCTTCTCGAGTCTAGACTATGATCACTAGGGCTCTCACGAAAACATTTTTACTGCATACCACTTAAGTCCAGATCCAAAATGTTTTATAAACAAATGTTGAGCACATTTTCTTTATTAATTATAGGCTCAGTCTGGGAGGCTGAGGCTCGGTCTGGGAGGCCGAGGCTCGGTCTAAGAGATCGAGGTAGTTGTCTAGTGGGACTAGGAAGAGCAGTCTGAGAGGCTGGGAGAATTTGGCTAGTGGGACTAGGAAGAGCAGTCTGAGAGGCTGGGAGAATTTGGCTAGTGGGACTCGGAAAGTCAGTCTGGGAGGCTGGGAGGCTAGTGGGACTAGGAGAATTATTTGATTGCTTAATTGGTGACTAATGTGTTTACCTGATTGTTTGACTGATTATTTGTGCATATTTGTGTTTATGTTACAGACACATGGACTCGTCCGGCACTGGTGATTCAGACACCACAGGCCCTAGGCCCATAGTATCCGACGACCTAGAGTCTTTAGAGCACGAGGTTCACACATCCGACGTTACTAGCACAGACGAGGATGACTTTCAGCCCTTTGCGTTACCTGACGAGGCTGTTGAGCTCGCTGATGGCCCTTTGGCCGGGGACCTACCGCTTGTAGAGATCCCTGCTCCCATACCTTTGGCTGTTTATCCCGCTTACGATTTACTTCTCGACGCTGACGCTGATGGCGACGTCGATCTGTTTGATGATGAGCCCCTAGAGGATGAGGTTCAGGGCAAGGCCCTTCTAGCTGCTGGAGATCTTTTGTTGATCGCAGATGCACCCGCTGAGGAGTCACCTGCTCACTCTCCAGTCACAGACTCTTTCGAGTCTGTGGCCTCCGCACCTTCACACACTCAGAGTGCGCAGCACTTCTCTCACGGTTCAGACCCAGATAGAGCATCCTCTGTAGCCCCTGCTCCGAGCGTTGCTTACGACCACGATGTTGAGGAGGATTCCGATCCTGTCTTTCCCCCAGGATTCGACCCAGACCAGGAGATAGAGTTCATCCACTTGGATCAGCCTATGATTGACCCAGTAGACCCAGTTGACCCTGCATTCGCTGACGATGCAGATTTTGATATGGAGTTCGTTGATCCCGAGCCTGCCGTGGCCCTTGAGCTGGTAGCTGCTCCTGACCCAGTGTTTGAGCATGACCCTGTTTATGCTGGCGCACCCATTATCGATCTTGTGATTGCTGACCCACCCATTGATGATCACCTTGTTGATGCTCCACTACCGGAGGGTGACCATGTTGTTGCTGCTGATCATGTTGATCCCCCACTTATCGCTGATGTACCTGCTAACCCTCTTGTTGCACCCCATCTTGATCTTATGCCTATGCAGTTTGATCGTGCACTTGGCACAGATGGACCCACGAGATAAGCACGCCCAGCATGGGTGGATTCCTGCTGATGATGAGATTCCACCTATTCCCCCTCCTGCCATCGATACACGTCACGTTGATACCTCTTTTACATTCCCTCAGTTCATACCTCCAGCTCGACCTGGAGAGGGTTCTTCGGCTCATCCTTTTGGACATGTACCGGTATCTATCCCAGTTGTACCACCGTCTTCTACTACTATTCCCCCTGTTCCACCATTTCCTGTATCACCTTTCGATCCAGCCAGTGAGCCATTCCTTTGGCCGTCACCACCTGTTATGCCACTGACCGACCCCTACCATCCTTTCCACATGGGATACTCTATTGAGGACGTTTTGATGTCATTTGTTGTCCAGCACGAGGCACACACACGGCGCATTCAGGAGCTTGAGAGAGCTCAGCCGCCGCCGTGCCAGTGTCAGGGTCAGACCCACCCTACTTCTTCGCAGCACCCTCGACCTTTACCACCGGACTATGTTGCACGCCTTTTGGCACTAGAGCAGCAGGTTGCTTCTTTCTTGCGTACCCAGAGAGCCATGGAGGAGGACTGGCTCCAGTTGCGTCGTTTGTTCTACACCCATTTTCCCCCTCCTCCACCGCCATCAGTGTAGAGCTCTTCAGTACCGTATGGGTAGACGTTGGTGAGAAGACGACGATTGCTTTTGACTGCACAGGATTTTTGGAGACTACATTCTGATTCTGACTTTTGTTGACATGTATATGGGATGTATTGACACTGATTTGATGTAGTTTTGGACTAGGGTGATGTAGCCCTTAGTCACTGATGATGTATGACACTATGATGTACTTGTACACTTACTATGTGGTCTCGATATATGGAAATCGCAGTATTCTCATCATATTCGATGTTTGATTGGTTATTTATATTTTATAACATGGGATGTTGTGTGATTGATATGATTGTAACATGGGATGTTATGTGATTGGTCTATTTGTAACATGAGATGTTATGTACTATTACTATCATTATATACGTACGCTTTATTATGGCTTGACCAACGTGAACACATCTTTTAGAAGATGCCGAGACGTCAAACGCCGATGCCTACCAATGAGGCAGAACTCCAGCAAATCATCGCTGCTGCCATCGCGCAATACGCCGCCTCTCAAGGAGGGACTAGTGGAAGTAACTCTGGCAATACTGGCAACAACAATCCACCCCACGGTAATACTAAGTCATTAAGACATGCCATGACCTAATTGGATATCTTCAGCATGGCTGCTAATGCCGTTCATATGTTGTAACGTATGTGCAGGGTGCACCTACAAGCAGTTTCTAGACTGCAAGCCTGTCAACTTTGATGGCACTGGAGGTGCTGTCGCCTTTGTTCGTTGGGCTGAGAAAACTGAATCTGTTCTTCGCATGAGCAAATGTGCACTAGACCAGCAAGTCACCTACATTTCTGGGCTATTCTTGGATGGAGCCCTATCTTGGTGGAATTTGCAAGTGCAGACTCTTGGAGAAGCTGCTGCCTACGCACTAACATGGGCCGAACTGAAGGAACTTATGCGCAAAAAGTACAGCTCTCGCGCGGAAATCCAAAGATTGGAAACTGAGTTCTGGCATTTGAAAATGGAAGGTCCAAAGATCGCAGAATACGTTCAGAGGTTTCATGACTTATCGCATGTGGTACCCTATATGGTCACTCCAGAATTCAAGCAAATTGAACGCTTCATTTGGGGTTTAGCTCTCCAAAGCATAAGCATGGTGACCTCCTCCAAGCCCGCAACAATTACTGAGGCGATTGATCTGAGCGTGGCTCTCACTGAGGAGGCTATTCGCCTGAACAAGTTCGATGAGAACAAGGCAAAGAAGAAAGAGACTCACGTCGAGTCGTCCGGAGGTAACAAGCGGAAGTTCTCGAGCTTCAAGCAAGGCACCAGTGGTGTGGTTAAGAAAGGAGAATCAAGCACGCCAGCTCAGGTTACAGCTGGTAGTGGAAGGAAAGGAAAAGGATATATGGGCACCCAACCCAAGTGTAATACCTGCCAGCGACACCATTCTGGCCGTTGTAGTGTGAAGGTATGTGAAGCATGTGGAAAACCTGGCCACTTGTAGGATTCTTGTTGGGCCACTGTTGGCCAGGGAGGCCAGGGAGGATTCGGAAACAGAAACAATAACCGGTGTGTAAATGGAAACCGCCCATAAGGAAACATTGGAGGAAATGGGAATCGAGGCAACAATGCGAATCAAGCGGGCGCAGTGAATCGTAACCAGAGGAATAATCAAGCTGTTGGAAACGGGCAAAGACCTGGATGCTTTAACTGTGGTGATACTGGGCACTACAAGAGGAACTGCCCAGAGTTAAACCAAGCCCGTGGAAGAGTGTTTAATATCGATACTGGTGCCGATTATAGCTTCGTATCATTAGAATTTAAGAATATGCTTGGGTTAGCCGCTAGTAAGTTAGATATTCCGTACTCAATCGAATTGGCCAATGGAAAGTTAGTAGAAGCCAATGAAGTTGTCAGAGGTTGTGTGATCGAACTGGGAGAGCGTGAGTTTGCATTGGATTTACTACCAGTCTAGCTGGGAAGCTTCGATGTGGTAGTAGGAATGGATTGGTTATCAGGCAACAAGGCTGAGATAGTTTGTCACGAAAAGGTTGTTCGTATCCCAACCGAAGATGGTGAAACAATTGTGGCTCACGGAGAGAAGCGTGATACGCCGTTAAGAATTATCAGCTGCCTCAAAGCGCGAAAGTGTTTGCAGAAGGGATGTGCTGCCTTTCTGGCACACATTGTAGATAAGAAAGCTGCAGAACCAAAGATCGAAGACATCCCTGTCGTGAGGGAATATCCAGAAGTCTTCCCAAAGGACTTGCCTGGATTGCCACCTCAGAGGCAAGTGGAGTTTCGCATCGATTTAGTTCTAGGTGCCGCGCCTGTGGCTAAGGCACCTTATAGACTTGCCCCGTCTGAGATGCAAGAATTGTCGACACAACTTCAAGAGTTGTTAGACAAGGGATTTATCCGACCAAGCTTCTCACCTTGGGGAGCTCCGGTCTTGTTTGTCAAGAAGAAGGAGGGTAGTTTCCGAATGTGTATTGAATACCGGGAGTTGAACAAGCTAACGATCAAGAATAGATACCCTCTGCCAAGGATTGATGATTTATTCGACCAATTGCAAGGTTCAAGCTTTTACTCTAAGATCGATCTTCGATCTGGATACCATCAGTTAAGGATACAAGAGGAGAGTATCCCGAAGACAACCTTCAGAACTCGTTATGGACACTACGAGTTCCTAGTTATGCCGTTTGGGTTGACAAACGCACCTGCAGTGTTCATGGATTTGATGAATCGAGTTTGCAAGCCGTACTTAGATAAGTTCGTGATTGTGTTCATTGATGATATCTTGATTTATTCAAAGAGGAAGGCTGAGCACGAACAACATTTAAGAGCCATTTTGGAATTGCTGAAGAAGGAACAACTGTATGCCAAGTTCTCTAAATGCGAGTTTTGGCTACGTGAAGTCCAATTTCTTGGACACGTGGTGAATGGAGACGGAATCCATGTGGATCCCACCAAGATCGAAGCGATCAAGAATTGGGAGACGCCAAAGACGCCAACCGAGATCCGGCAATTCTTGGGTTTGGCTGGCTATTATCGGAGATTCATTGAGGATTTTTCAAAAATCGCTCAACCATTGACGCTCCTCACGCAGAAAGATAAAAAGTTTGATTGGGGAATCAAACAGGAAGAAGCATTCCAGATATTGAAGGATAAGCTCTGCAATGCGCCAATCTTAGCACTACCGGAAGGTACAGATGATTTTGTGGTATACTGCGACGCTTCGCGTCAAGGATTGGGTTGCGTGTTGATGCAACGCCAAAAGGTTATTGCTTACGCATCACGTCAATTGAAAGTGCACGAGAAGAACTATACCACACATAATTTGGAACTTGGCGCAGTGGTTTTTGCATTAAAGATCTGGAGACACTACCTTTATGGTACGAAATGTACGATCTTCACAGATCATAAGAGCCTACAACACATATTCAATCAGAAGGAGTTAAATATGAGGCAAAGACGATGGGTTGAGTTGCTGAATGATTACGACTGCGAAATAAAGTATCATCCAGGGAAGGCGAATGTGGTCGCCGATGCCCTAAGTCGAAAAGAAAGGATCAAGCCCATAAGGGTTAGGGCTTTAGAAATGATTATTCAAACCGATCTTTCCTTGCGTATTCGTGCCGCGTAGAGAGAAGCTCTCAAGGAAGGGAACCTTGAAGAAGAATATCTCCGTGGAATGGAGAAGCTATTGGTACCAAACGAGGAAGGAATGTTATGTTTTGAGAAAAGGATTTGGGTTCCTCTGTTTGGAGGTTTAAGGAAAGTTATTTTTGATGAAGCTCACAAATCACGGTACTCTATCCATCCAGGAGCGGATAAGATGTACCAAGATCTCAAGGATTACTATTGGTGGCCTAGGATGAAAGGCGATGTCGCTGTTTATGTGAGCAAATGTTTAACGTGCGCTAAAGTGAAAGCGGAATACCAGAAGCCTTCAGGACTTCTGCAACAACCAGAGATTCCCAAGTGGAAATGGGAACAAATCTCCATGGACTTTATTACAAAGTTGCCAAGAACGCCAAGAGGCCATGACACTATTTGGGTAATAGTGGACCGATTAACGAAATCTGCACATTTCTTACCTATCAGGGAGAAGGATAATACGAGCAAGTTGGCTGAAATTTACATGAGAGAAATTGTTACACGCCATGGAGTACCTCTCTCGATCATCTCTGATAGAGACGGAAGGTTCGTATCAAGGATTTGGCAATCCTTCCAAGAAGCTTTTGGCTCGCAACTGAATTTGAGCACCGCATTCACCCGCAGACCGACGGGCAAAGCGAACGGACTATTCAGACTTTGGAAGATACGCTGAGAGCATGTGTTATGGATTTGGGCGGTAGCTAGGATAAGCATTTGCCATTGGTCGAATTTTCATACAAAAACAGCTACCACACCAGTATTGGTGCCGCGCCATTCGAAGCTCTATATGGCCGCAAGTGCAGATCACCACTTTGTTGGTCTGACGCAGGTGATAGACAATTGGTTGGTCCTGATATGGTCCAGGAAACCACAGATAAGATCGCACAAATCCGAGATCGCATCAAGGCGGCTCGTGATTGTCAAAAGAGTTATGCGGATCGAAGAAGAAAACCTCTAGAGTTTGAGGTAGGTGATATGGTTTTGTTGAAGGTATCACCCTGGAAGGGTGTGGCACGCTTCGGGAAGCATGGAAAGTTGAATCCGCGGTATATAGGTCCGTTCAGAATTTTGGAAAGAATTGGGCTAGTAGCATACAAACTGGACTTACCTGCTGAACTAAATGGAGTTCACGATACATTTCATGTATCCAATTTGAAGAAAAGTCCAACCCAAGATACCGTTGTCATTCCTACCAACGAAATTCATGTTGACGACACGCTCCACTTCGTTGAAGAACCTGTTGAGGTTACGGATTGGAAAGTGAACAAAACCCGCCGGAGCAGTGTCAAACTCGTCAAAGTCAGATGGAATGCTAGACATGGTCCTGAATACACCTGGGAGCGTGAGGACCGGATGAAAGAAAAGTACCCCCACTTATTTCCCAAGAACCCTGCTTCTAGAAGTAGAACTTAAAATTTCGGGACGAAATTTTTCTAACGGGGGGAGAATGTGACAACCCTCACTAAACCAGGTATCCGTACGACTTAATTAATAATTAATTACTACTTAATTACTGTGCTTACTTGAACTTATGGATAAACTGCTACTTGAATGTTGATACATGTACATACTTGCATCATACTCTATTTACTGTCACTGCATTATTTACATGCTGAACCTTAGTGACAAACATGATGCACAAAAGCACAGTAGCACAATGAGCGGATAACCTATTGAACGTGCTGTCATAACTAGCACCAGGCAGATACTGCCTCTAAGGCCTGTATGAGCCCGAGATAGTTTACTACATTAATAGTGAGTGAGGAGATACAAGGGTTGTAGAACTGCGTCTCTAGGGATAAGTTACAGTGACAGGATGTGCCTAAAACGTACTCTAAGCACAAAATTCAGCACTTTAACTAAAAATTCAGCTTTTAGCTAACTAATAAAGTGCCAAAACATGTGAAAAATATTACTAGACACTTTCCAAAGTGTCGGGAATAAGTTGTGTCACAAAAATTAAGATACACGACACTTTAAAGCTTTGTTAAACGCTTTAACGGATTACTATCCAACCGAACAACCGGACTATACCTGGAACATAAAGATACTGCCATTAACATTATTTATCTTTTTTTGAGCCAGTTAGGGTCCCTGAATACCCTAATACCCGCTATAACGTATAACACACTAGTAACGGGTTAATCCCTAAACTAACTTAACTTAACTAACTATATCTAAATGTTTAGTTGGAAATGAACTAGATTACCCCCCCCCCCCCTCAACCAAACCGTCCCCAAGAGGACACCTCATGTCCTTCACTTAATTATTTTATTCACTCTTGTTCCATATCTACTAGACATTGCATCCTTTGGATAATAATCTTGAAATTGCCTATAAGATCACCACTTAACACATAACTTTCTCACACTTAACATCTCACCACAAAACACCCCCCCTCTCTCTCAAAGAGCTCTCGACCGAACTCCCCTATACCACCCATCCATTTTTCGAGTTTTGATCATCTTATTCCAAGATTATACAAGTGTTAAGGATCATATACGAGGAGGCTTGGTGCATTCGGAAGGCGAAGGACCTCATCTCATTGCTTTTATCCACTCTTTTTGCGACTAGAATCTTCCCTAGCCTCGAGCTAGAAGTAAGTTACTATAATCACACTCTCGATCTATTTTAAAGTGGTTAAAACGGAATGTAACGGTTAAAACTCGTAAACATGCAAGATGATACATAAAAGTCTACTAAAAATACTAAAAGTGATGGTTAAAAGCTAGATTGTTGTGTAAATCTTGTAGTATTTGATTTGTGTAGTTATTTAAGCCCGATCTATGTTGTGGTAGCTCGGATCATCGTTTAACCCGGATTGGTCATGATCATGGATCATGACATAGAGCTTGTTTAAAGTGTAACAAGGGTTAAGTGATGAAACTCTACCACCCAAGAAACTTGAACTTGTGTAAAAACGATTTTACTTACGAAATAGTGTTTAAAACTAGTAGATCTACGGATCTACAAGCGGTATTTTCAAAAGACCAAATGTCAAAGAAATCTTATTTTCTAAAAACGGATCTTGCACCAACAAGAATGATTTTTAAAACACACAAGTGTGTAAACACTCGTGTAACACTAAGTTTTGACAAAGAACTAGTTTTGTCAATTTTTACAAGAAGTTGTAAAGACGAAATTTCTTTAAAAGCGAGGCTTTTACGAAACCGGAATGATTTATATAAAGATCCACTCAAAGTGATGGGATTTACTTCATATTTTTGGATAAACTACAAGTTCATGTGATTTATGCGATTTACATATTTAGTGACTAGTTTGTTGCTTTGAACATTGTTTTGGTTGAATAAGAATATTGTTGAATTGATTTTTAAAAGAAAATGATACGCTTGAAAGCGTGGCCACCTCCAGTAGAGGGGAAACTCTGGCGGAATTTTTCCGAAAACCTAACACTTAGAAATATTTTCACTACAAGTGTTAGAAATACATTTTGACATGTTTTCAAATTATAGATTTCGCCACGACTTTATTTACAAAATATCGGAGGTGGGATTTCACAAAATAAAACTTGGTAAATATATATTTAGTATATATTTTTTTTATAACGTCATTTGTTATGTGTTTATGATTATTTTGTGGAATATACAAATATTATTTTTAGGGTAAAAATAATAATATCATGTTAACGACTCCAAAATAATACGAACGCCTTCGCAATAATTATTTAAGTTACACCGGTAATTATTATTACCACTCGATCTTTAAAACGTAACTTACGCAATTAAGGAAATATTTATGAACGCGTACTTTTGTCAAGGTATTATTTTGGGAAAATTACATGTATTAAAATATAATATTTTTGGGAAGAATATTTATATTTTGGAATAAGAAGTAAGATATATATTAAGTGAGACTTAATAATATATTCCGAAGTATACGAACGCACATGTATTAAATCCCCTATCCTTGGGAAGGAAAATAATTACCAAGTATATACAGAATGTAAACACGAAATAGTTGTCTAACTATTTCCCAAAAACTTAAACCATAAAGCTAAGGCACGGCCGTCCGTCTAATAGAGTTAGTACGTGTAGGTCGTCGCACCGCTGCTTGATCAGGAGATATACTTGGCAGAGACGCACCACGGTGAGTTCATGTCCCCCTTTTCTCTTAACTGTTTTCAGTTTTCTAAACTGCGGGGGTGAAATACATGTTACAATGTTTACGAATACTTTATACATGGTATGGTTAGCGTAAGGAGGTTTACTACTTAGATCATGTGAGTGGGTAGGCGGAAACTTGAGGCCATTAATCCTCAGGGTAGGACCGAGGGACAGGAGCGGTAGATCTACTTGGATGTAGCGAGCCCGGCACCAGGCCCAACAGTACGGACCTCGGGGTGACTTTGTGCCCAACGCATAAATCCGCTAGGTTTGAGTCTCCCTACTTGCACTTCACACATATCAATGGCCTTGCAAACCATTGGTGATCTCTTTTTCCTTATTTGCTACATACCAGGATTATTTATACATACAAAGGTTTATTTACTCACTTACACATGAACTCGCTCAACATTATTGTTGATTTTTCAACTTACATGTATTTCAGGGAATTAAAGGATCTGGCGCGGTATGACACGTTTTCCCGCTGCACTAGTTTCGAGGTCATCCGGGTTTAGGGGATGTGACTCTTTCCTGGACAAGTCACAGTCCTTAAACTATGTTTATGTCATGTTGATGTTTGTGTCTGTTGAACATTGTTTATGTTGTTAGGATGTGTTTCCGTTGAGACAATGTTGTTGTATTTGGTTTTTAAAACTTAATTAAATGAATGATCTTGCATGGTTTTTATTTCATATAGCTTTGTTATGATTAAGCTATGGTATTAAGAAGTCACACCAAAATTAACCACGCTTCCGCAAAGCCAGGGTGTGACAGCTAATAACATCCAAACCTTCGTGACTCGACTATCTCGAAACTCGTATTAACAAACCACCAAAGGGTAAGTTAACAATCCCAGATTCGGTCGTTACCTACATAACCCCCACACATAACCATGGGTGTAGTCTGATAACGAGATTTGTCAGATCCTATGGTACCATAACCTAATACTGGTCGGCTTGATCAATGCTAATGAATGTCATTCGTTGTGTAACTACGTCCAACAAGTTTGTTCACATTATCGAAATCGTTATTTGTTTAATATAAACCATCTTCGTCGTTTTTGAAACCATCGTTTAATATCGAAATCGTTTTAATACATATGAATCACCCCAAAACAATTGAAAACAGTAAAGGAGGGGATCTATGTACTCACATCGAAGTGTAAATATCCTTGATCTAAAGAACTCAACAAGCTCAGGCAAATCAAGGAAACTCAAGCAGCATCTAGTAATCGAATCACTAGTAAATAAATCGACACCCAAATTGGAATATCGGGTAGAATGAGGTCTTGTAAACCAAATGAGTATTGGAACTCATGTGATATGGTTTAACAAAGCCGACATTCTAGATTGTAACCTATCCTAAGTGCTTTCGACCCGTTACGACCCATTAAGGTAGCTTACGCTACTTTAACGCGTCGTTCGCGCAAAAGCGTGTTCGAGACGTCTAACTAGTCCTATGACAAGTATTATATGCCTAAACATGTTTAAATATGTTGCATAATCAGTTAAGGTGACAAAAGTTAGGTTACATATGCTTAAAATCCAATTATGCATGAAAAGGGCATTTTGGTCATTTACCTAAGGCATATAAACTACCTATCATACAACTACTTAAACTATGTGACCATAAGGTATAACCTCGGAAGGTTATTCCCTATGAAACTATGGTCACTAAACATGCTTGGTCGGATCTTAATGATCGACCAAACGGGTCGAGTTCGAAAGTCTAAGCGGTGGTTTAGACCGCTTGGCTTACGACTCTATACAAGCACTAAACTAAAAGTGACGAGCTAAACATGTTAAAACATGCTTAACTAAGTTAGAAAACAGGTTTTGATATCAAAACAAAGTGTTTTGATACCCAAGAGTAGTTTGGTTGTAAAATACGCATTTTGACTGAAACTACGACTCGTCACTACGCCTAGTCAATGTGGTAATCAGTAGGTATAGTCACAAGGGACTATAACCATCGTGATTACGCTCACGTTGCAAAGTTCAAACGAACTTTGTGTTGACCAAAGACTGGTCAAAGCAGAAAGTCAAACACTGTTTGACTTTCACGCTCGAAAAGCAATAAAAGAACGAAAGAAGCTTACAAAGGGTCCAAGCTCGGGAGAACTTGATCTATAACACTCAGGTATGACGCAAAGGCTTCAACTTAGAGCATTAAAATGATCAAGGGTGTAGAAAATGGAATGAGGGCATGGGTACTTATAGTTTTCGGTAAACCGTTAAGATCGTTTCTTACTAAAGAGGGATCAATCTTGGCCATACATGTGGGCAAACGGTTTTAGAAACCATGGGGACATGATAAACAAGCTAAAACAAGCAGATGGTATCCAAAACAATGGTTAAAAACCATCAAAAACAAGCCCCAAGTCCAGATTCAATGTTTCTGACCTGGATGCTGTCACGCCCTGCGTATGATACAGTGCAAGCTTACGCGCCCCGCCTAGTATCTTTGACAGAATTACGCTTTTGGTCCCTGCAGCCTCGAAACTTGGTTTTCGATGCATTTTTGACACGTTTAAGCCACGTTAACCCCATTTCAAAGCTGTAAAATGAAGTTAAAGTATAGGGAATATGCTCAAAAACATCTTGGATGTCGGTTCGTTTGGTCGTACGGTTGCGTTGTTCGGTTAATTACGACAGAAGTCGTAACGAACGCGTGTACGATCCAAATTGCGCGACGAATGGAGTTTTTGTGTCCCAATCATTAAAATAAAATATTTTAATGATTACATAAATTTTTGGGTGTCCGGATATATTCAGAACGTAAGATATGCGCGAAAATGCAAACATATGCACTTTTTGACACTTTTAGTCCCTATTGATCAAATAAGTTTATTTTAGCATACCGAACCCCTCAAAGCCTATTTCTAAGCTATGTAAAGGATATTTAGGGTATATTTTACTTATGATCAAGTTCTGGAGTGTTCGTTACTATACAAATCGGTATAGTTTTGCAGTTTGACACAAATAGTCCATGCGATCGAACAAACTTGATTTTGACACACCAAACCATCCAAAACTTATTTCTAAATTATATGAAGGTTATTTAAGGTATGTTAAGCCTATTTCACTATTCCGGAGTGTTTGTCGCGTTAAACTGACTGCGTTTACACACCAGTTTGCGTATAACTTTCCAGAAAGCGATTTAAAGCTTGAAATCGGAATTGAATTAAATCGTAAAATCATCAAACACAAATACACATTGTTTTATTAATAAGAGAAAAATGCCCGGATAGTCCCTGTGGTTTCGCATTTTTTCACCTATAGTCCCCAACTTTTCATTTTTTGTTCCCGGATAGTCCCTGGGTCTAACTTCAGTTTGTTTTCTCTTTTAAGTGGGTGTGAAATGACCAATTTACCCTTTCCTTTAAAAGGCCAAACCACAGGGACTATCCGGGCATCTTCTACCCCCACCACCACACTTCATCTTCAACCTCCACCCACCATCACCCTCCTCCACCCTCCACGATTGTGATATAATGGGTATTTTACCCAATCAAATTGTGATATAATGGATCTGAGATAAATAATTGGCCAATGTTTGGATCTTCTTTATAAAACTAAAAAAGCAACCATCATACAGTAACCGCACACACTTGATATTCTTCAAAATTTTGAAGACCCATTTCGAGATACTTGTAGAAATCCGGCATGTATTTTGCAAAATTAGGCCCCGTTGCATAAGCGGGAGCTCCGATAGCAAGCATGGCTTCTTCATGAACTGTGGCACTTCGACAAGCAAAAACCCTAAGGAAGAGATTCATGATCTGATCTGCATATTGCATGAAAGCATATTTTGTTGCATCTGCTGATGCTGCAAGTTTCTGAATGATCACCTGCAAGCACCCACACAGTAAGCCTTGCAATTCGTTTTGCTTTTCTCTTTCATCAGAGGAAAGTTTTTGTTCTTCAAGTGTTTTGTGGAGTTCCATCATGATAATAGGTGCCA
Source organism: Helianthus annuus (assembly GCF_002127325.2). Taxonomy (NCBI): domain Eukaryota; kingdom Viridiplantae; phylum Streptophyta; class Magnoliopsida; order Asterales; family Asteraceae; genus Helianthus; species Helianthus annuus. Next base: position 78,062,296 of record NC_035447.2, on the reverse strand, counting down.
ACTGTAACACCATAGGAACTGTTTCATCAGTAGAACACCTCACAACTTCGTTTAACGTTTCATAAGCAGCAGTTCTTATCGAGACTCTCCAGCATCTTCTCTGTGAGTAACTGTCAAAAGAGATTGAACAATTCCCTGAAAATACGGAGTCAAAGGAGACGGGCCCATATCCTCGAAACATTGTGATGGTGGAGGGTGGAGGAGGGTGATGGTGGGTGGAGGTTGAAGATGAAGTGTGGTGGTGGGGGTAGAAGATGCACGGATAGTCCCTGTGGTTTGGCCTTTTAAAGGAAAGGGTAAATTGGTCATTTCACACCCACTTAACAGAGAAAACAAACTGAAGTTAGATCCAGGGACTATCCGGGAACAAAAAATGAAAAGTTGGGGACTATTCAGGTAATTTTAGAAAGTTGGGGACTATAGGTGAAAAAATGCGAAACCACAGGGACTATCCGGGCATTTTTCTCTATTAATAATTAACATTGTTTTACATTGTACATCGATTACAGAGCACAGTTGTCACAGTCTCCCCTGCTTTAGGAAATTTCGTCCCGAAATTTTAACTAGAGGAAATTTGTGAGAACAATTGCGGATATTTCGCCTTCATTTGGTCCTCACGTTCCTAAGTAAACTCTGGGCCACGTTTGGATTCCCAGCGAACCTTGACCAATCGAATCCGTTTGTTCTTCAACTGTTTGACTGCGCGGTCCATTATCTCCACAGGTTTCTCGATAAAATGCATCGTTTCATCAACTTGAATCTCGTCGAGTGGAATGTGAAGATCAGTGTCGGCTAAACACTTTCGCAAATTGGACACGTGGAAATTCGGATGAAAATTTCCAAGCTCTGGAGGTAGCTCTAGTCGATAGGCAACCTTTCCTACTCTTTCAACAATCTTAAATGGTCCAACATATCATGGTGCAAGTTTTCCTTTCTTTCCAAATCTCACCACTCCCCTCCAAATCTCACCACTCCCTTCCAAGGTGACACCTTAAAGTATAAAAAATACAAAAATATACAATTTATTAATCTTTTGTAAAGGAAATAACATTTGCATTCAAGCATGTTCCTTCTCCAAAAAACAATATTTTAAATCAACAGTCGTTTCAATCCCCTTCAACCTCCACAAAACACTATTTTAAGCCAACAGTGGTTTTAAACCACCGTTTTAACCCAACAGCGGTTTCAACAACAGTTTTCTCCACAACACTCTGCTTTAACCCAACAGTGGCTTCAAACATCTGTTGACTGGTCAACAGATGTATCAACCACTTTTTATTTTCAAACAACTGTCCTGTTACGACCCCCGACCCCGCCTTGGAAGCGGGAACCGCGAGCCAGCCAAGTGGTACCGATGGTTATTTTGAAAAGTATTGCAGCGGAAAATTCATCAGGACCGTCAATTAGGAAAAATATCAGAGTTTTGAAACACCGGATTTTATTTATTAAACATGTGGGGAAAAACCCATGTTTTGCAAAGGTAGCTTTAATGTGGGATATATCCGAATACATAAAACATCTTTTCTTAATTTAATTTAATTGATAAAATAAGCCACTTCTGTAAGCCTTTTGGTGCCGTATCCCAATTCTTATTCCAATCTACTGTAATCACCTGAAACGCGTCTTAAAAAAATTTTATCAGCAGGAAATACTGGCGAGTACATTCAATTTGTACAAAAGACACATTGTTATAATTCACAGTATTAAGATCGATTACAATTGCCCCTATCTTATAATAATCTGGTCCAGTTGTCACTCGACCGGATCTGTGACTGTGGTCATATCACTATTGAGTCTGTCACCCAAAAGTGACGTGTATCACGATTTAGGCTCGCCCACCTAAAATTGAAACTACAGTAGTAATGTATACAAAACCCCACTTACTGCTAGTAATTAAAGATTTGCAAAGACTTAATCCCTGTAATTATAACTGGAAAATAACTTTGAGGTTTTGTAAAAACAGTTTAAAAACGAGAATGACTCACCTTATAAGCATGCAGTCTTGATTTAACAAGTCTCCTGATTCTAAGCTTTCTGATGGTTAAACATCTTGTGATAGTATGCTTATGGATCGGAGTTTGCTGATAGTTAAACATATAGTTTAACAGAGTGGAATACGTATAAGTGTAAAACCATATCAAACCTAACGATGGTCACGAGATCAGAACCTTAACGAAATTCACAAAGTATAGTCTTATTTAGACAGCACTTTGGCATTCCTTAGTTGGTTTCTGAATCGATCGGACTGAATATCGTATCGGTGATTATTGGTTAGAACACCAACGTATAGAGAGAAGAATAGAAGAAATGAGCAAAGAAAAATGAATCCTAAGCTTCCTATTTATAGGTAAGAAACATGCATTTTCTAGGAAGTTTCCTTTATACTTTCTAGGAAATTACATATCCTTTTCTAGGAAGTTACCTATACATTTTCTAGAAGCTTCATATATATCTTTATTACACCTTCCTTACACCTTCCTTAGAAAATTCCTATCCATATGCATCTTCCTTACACCTTCCTTATATATATCTATCCCATATATAAACTTTGTTGTTTAAACTTAACTGTTAACTAATTAATTTACTTTAATCGTTTAATTAAGTAACTTTCTTAGCTGATTAATTAATTAACTGACCTAACCATTTAACTAATTAACTTACTTAGCTGTTTATCTGATTAATCTACCTTAACTGTTTAGTTACATAATTTACTTACCCGATTAATTAATTAACTTAATTAGCTGATTAATTAATCTTACTTAGCTGATTAATTAATCTTACTTAGCTGATTAATTAATCTTGCTTAGCTTAATCTTACTTAGCTGTTAAGTTTTACTTATCTATTAAGGTTTCTTAACCGCTAAGTTTTACTTAATCATTAAGTTTACTTAAATACTAAGTTTACTTAATCGCTAAGTATTCTAGTTTAACAACTCTCTGATTATGAGTTCTAATTCTAGATACAATGGAACTCGTATTAGCGTATTAACCCATTCAACTTTAACGATATTCACGAGATCAAAACTCACAACAAATGACAAAGTATAGCCGTATATAGGCAGCACTTAAACATCCGTTGGATCAGTTTTAATCAATTGGATATAGTACCGTGTCGGTGATTAGAGTTATTACCCTGATAACGAGCAGAGTTTTAGGGTTTAGGGGTGTTGTGCAAAGAAACAGAGATACGAGAGAGTAAGTTCGTCAAAATTTGATCGAACTGGTGCACAGACTATAGTCCCACTGCTGCCTGTTATATACCCCAAACTGGCACCTCCCGCGTATTGCGCACGCTCAGGCCTTCCCTGGCGCCTGTCGCGGGGAGGGTTGACCTAGCTTCGGTCGCCACGTGTCCCACGTAGGTCTGACACGTGTCGCACTGTCGTGACGCGTGTTCTTGGCCGCCCTTTTCGTCCAATCGAGCATTTTCCATCGATTTTCGTGCCGATACTTATCACGTATGTTTCGGTCTTGATTCCAATTGATTTGGTTTTTAATTGCGAATCTAATAAGACTATTTTTACGCGATTTGGTTCATTAACCGTACACTTCTCGTTTTGATTACGGATTGTATGTTGAGAATATTTTTGAGGGTTGTTAAATGTCCACAACAAAACACTATTTTAACCCAACAGTGGTTTTAAACCACCGTTTTAACCCAACAGCGGTTTCAGCAACAATTTTCTCCAGAACACTCTGCTTTAACCCAGCAGTAGTTTTAAACATCTATTTTCATCCATTTGAAAGTCATCAGATGTATCAACCACTGTTTTATTTTCAAACATCTGTCCACGACAACAGAGCTTTCATCATTTAAACAGACCTTTTCCAATATTACAAGCTTTTAAACTCTCATACCTGAATATTCACTTAATTAATTTAAATAACAAAGATGCTTAATAATTTTAGCACAACTAATTATATAACATATGAAAGTGTCAAACAGAGGTAACTGTATAATAAACAAAGTTCAAAACAGCAAACAACATTCAGTAAAATACAGCATAATAATTTCTAATCAATGGGCGAAACAGTAGTCTCGATAAATAAAGCTCCTTTCGGACCATTGTAGTTGTCAACATGCTGGAGGTATTACAAAAATTGATTGATCAGATCAACTTCAACCATATCCCCCCAACTTCAACTTCAACCTTGAAGGGGTAAGGTCCCAAAAACCTCACTTCGAGTACTTGGGACCATACCACAACCTCATCCTTCTAACCCTCTTTAGACCTTGCGCGGCAGCGCGCTGGTCCCACAAAGAGAACTTAGAAGGAAAACAATGAGCAACACCTGCGCGCCAAAAGGAAACTAACAAATCCTTGCGCCGACCTCCATAGCAGAAAGGATAAAAATCCTAGCGAACACTTTCGCATCAATTAATGTCCAGACTTCGATAAAAATAAACTCCTCTGATACCATAAAGAAGAGCCACACAGGATCACATCTGTATTCTTTTAGAAGGCTCCATCGTGCACCACCATTCGGTTATAACCGAATGGCCACGTGGCATAATCCCAGGCTTTCTCGAAGTCACAATGATGGCACAGAATTGGAGAGAAACCTCCACTTGCCCACTTTTCACGTGACAATACCCCAACCGTTGATCAAAATCGCGATCCGTGTGCATACTCGAATCGTTAGCGATTAACGGAGGGAAAAATAACCGCTTACGGAAAAAGCACTTTCCGTCAACTTTTCACCAACAGGTTTTCCCACCCAAACTTCGGCTATAAATAGAAGGATAATTTAGGTATAATCCTCAAGTTACATTCACTTCACTTTCACTTCTTCTTCTTCTTCTTCATAAAACCCTGTACTTATTCTCACGCTGGAGGGTGGTCACGGAGAGAACCCCATTCTCCCCGTGGCGAGTCTAACGGTGGCTGTTTTGCAGTTATTGTGTGAAGAAGAGGATCACTCACCCACAAATCGGGCGAGGAGATTTAACCCTTTTATGCAGATTTAAACCCCCTTGCTCAGTTGATTCCGGTCAATTAAACCAGTGTTTCTTCATTGGCTTCCACCTATTTCTCAGTTTTATCCATCTCTTCTCGTTTCAATTCACTTTTTTCATCTCTGTTTTTCAAATGGAAGAAACTCCGACGAACCGTCAATCCGGCCCTCGGCCAAATTTCGCCCACAATACCCAAGTTGAAGGGATTGTGGAAGAGGCTTCGGATGATAACGAAGTTCAATACAATGATAATCATCCGAACGATCCTGTCACTCTAGGAATGCAGCCTGAAATACCAATTAGGTCAATTCTACCTCCCGGAGAAACCCCCATCTCCTGGTATGTCAAATCCCAAGGAGCAATATATGCTGTGTATGCACAACTCTGTGCACAGACTACTCTTCCCACTCAGTCACGAAGACCTGCATCTCGCACATGAGCACCTTCAGTGCCTCATGTTTCCCATCATGAAGCACCATCAAGAGTTCAGGTAGAAGACGCGGAGGTCTATTCTAGATCTCCCGCAAGGTATGAGTCTACTCATTCCGAAAATCGACGAAAAGAGTATAATGATGAATTTCATTCCCACTGAAGGCAATTGGTCTACTCCAGGTTGGGCCCACGTTCTCATCAGAGGCGGGACACCACACCAATGAGTACGACAGAACATACCATGAAGGAACAGTACAAGCGTGTTCAATCGATTGCAACCAAATTACAAAAGTTGTAAACCTCGTGCGGTTTATAATCCAGAAGCAGAGCACGATTAGAATTTAATCTACCGCCCGACGGAGGTAGCAGAAAATTCCAAGTTCATCAGCGAGATCACTTTGGCTCCTTTGGAAAAAGCAAAACTCCCATCTAATGTTGGTAAGTTCAATGGCATGACAGATCCGGAGGACCACCTTCGGGTCTTCACTAGTGCAGGTCTGGTAGGAGGATGGACCTTACCAATGTGGTGTCATCTATTCATCCAGACTCTCACAGGTGTCGCGCGACTATGGTTCGACAACCTACCTGTTGGGAAAACAACATCAAGGGTAGAACTGCGAGAAAAATTCCTGGTGCACTTCAGCTAACAGAGGAGGTCTATCCGAGATAAAGCAGACGTAATAAATATTTGGCGACGCGATGACGAGAGCTTAGAAGAGTTTATCACACGTTACAACAAAGAAGTGCTCGAGATAGGAGATGTTCATGAGCACTTGATCAGAGCGCAGTTTAAGTATGCCGTCCGCTGTGACGACATGATAAAGGTTTTGTCCGGAACGGAGGGGCTACCAAAGAGCTGGGAGAAGCTGATGGCGGCAGCCAAAGTGTACGCCTAGACAGAGAAAAAACTCAGCACTAATAGACCACCACCACCACACAGTCGCCCAACAAATATGAGCGCGAGGAGCGGAAAAAAGTTCAAAAAGAATTGGCGCGACTCGAATTCTGGAAACTACTCATTGGAAGACGCACGAGCTACCATAAACAAGCTCGCTGCGCAAAGAGAGACAAAACAGGAAAATAGAGAGAGGCAGTGGACCCCCCTGACTAAAACCCCGGTGGAGGTGTTTAGCACGGAAGACTACCAGTTCAAGACCCCTCCGCCAATGAAGAATAAGAGGGGCCAAGATCCGAATCAATACTGTGACTATCACAAAGATAATGGTCACACTACCAACAACTGTATCTCTCTCCGCACTAAGATTGAAAAAGCGCTCAAAAGTGGGGAGCTCACCCACTTATTGCAGAATGTGCGGAAGGATATAAAGCAAATTACTCTCGGCGAGGAGGGCCCAAGTAAGAAGGCGAAGAACTAGGCAGCATACAATAGTCTCCTCACATGTTGGTCAAGTTCTGAAGCTTACCAATCCATGGCGAGGACTATAGTATGAGTAAGTTAAGTTTCATGTAATTATCCTAAATAGACGGCTTTGTACCACGGCCTCTGTGCCCTATCATGAATCAAAACAAAGTTTCTATTATCTCTGTGTTTATTACAAAGTGCATGCAATTCCTTTTGGTAAGCGCGAAAACATTATGGTATATATAACACAAGTCTCATGAGCGGTCAGCGATCACACACATTGTGCAAGACCTTACGTTCACACATGAGCTTTATACCACCTTTATTCGCCTTATCTAATCAAAGCAATTGTATTCATGCAAAATATTGTAACCTAAAACACATTTCATACTAGTTACTGGCGCACCACACGCCTTTAGAAAAAACTTACAAACAATACACGGCAGTGTATCAACCAAAAGTTACTTGCGCAACAGCGCATTAACAAATCGGGATCCACATCCCGAAAACTACAAGTTAATTGTTTATACAACTACAAACGAAACCTAAGCTAGGTCTGAATCCTCATCTTCTTCTCTGTCCGGGAAGATTTCTTTCAATTACACCACATGGTCATCAGACTGCAACGCAACATTAATAAGATCCATAACCGGGAGCTGTAAATTATTAAATTCCGTCTTCGCAGCAGCAAAGGCAGCATCTGTTTTAACACCATGGGTAGCAGACTTGCTAGTATCCCGGTCAACCTTCAAAGCGTTAACAACATGGTGAGAGCATTCCTCGTACCCTTGGGCATAACCATCATTTCGCGCAGCAACCAACAAGTGCGTAACCGTCTTGTCTAGCTCCTCAGAATTAAGAACTGATTCGGCAACCTACACAAAAAAGAAAAAGAAAAGTAAAAAAGACGTGCAGAACATCCCTAGGAATTACAAAAGAAAGAAGAAACTTACACTTGCAATTAAATGCTCTTTCAGCCATAACATATCACTTTTCAGCGGCTCAAGCTCACTCTCCGCCGTTGCCCGCGCAGTTTCAGAATTTTCTAACTTTTCTTCAGTTTCGGCAAGACGACGGGAAGTTTCAGCCTTCTCGGTCTGCTCAAGCTTCAGATCTTTCTTAGCAGACTCAACTCCCGCCTTAAGTTGTTCCTGCTCAGATAGTAAAACAATAAGTTCTTCTATCTCCTTATCTCTAAGAGCAAGAGTAGCATAGATATGTACTTCTCATTGTTCAGTTCTTTCCCTGTGAGAACACGCTTCATCCCGCGCGGCTTCAGCATCAGCTTTTTCCTTCTTTAATTTTTCAATCTCCGCATCTTGTTTTTTCAACTTTTCAACTTCAGCCTTAAGGTTATTGATAACATTGCGGAGACACATCTTCTCAGCATTATCTTTCTCGCAAATTTCTTTCCAATTTTTGCGCTCCTTGGAAAGAAGGGCAGCTTCAACTTCCGCCTTTCTCTTCTACCCCGCAACCGACCATTCCTCAGTTTTTCGATCATTTTCAAACTTGGCTTGATCAGCTTCTAATTTAGCCCTCAACTGGGCAGCTCGGGCCTCATCCTCAGCAGCCTTCTTCTTAGATGCCTTAAAAGCAGCCCACTCCTTATGCATGCTATGCCACTCACGCACTATGCGGTGCGTAGTAGACGTATAAGTGGCAGCCTCTTCAAGATAAGCATGATAGGTCTGATCATGAAGGCGTCCCTTCTGAAATTTAAACTCCCCAGGCGGGAAGGTCCCCTATAACCAGTCTCGGCACACGCGCCAGTCTGAAAAAGTGTTACCCTTCTTCAAATTCCAAACAGGGACATGAATTTCAGAGGCATTCTTCTCTGAGTAAGTTCTATAATAATAATCCCCCAGAGTTTCATCCGGGTGAATAGGGGAATTTTTATCAGCATCAGAAAAAGAACCTTGGTTCTCAGCAGAGACTTTCTCAATATTCTTAGGCATAAAACCAGAAGCCGCAGAAGGAGAAGTCATTATGGGAATCTCTTGAGCGGATTTCCCTCTCTTCGGGTCTTGAGCAACAAATTCAGGAGTTTGTGGAGGACCAACACCAGCATCCATAGCCTCCGGGCTGGTAATTTTTCCCGCATCCACAGCAACATCAGCAGGTTTTTCAGCATCAGGGATCTCCGCCTCAGTATCAGCAACCTCCGTACCCTCTAACTGCTCGTTAACAGGGGCGCGAGGAGAAGAAGGCGGAAGCTCTTCATTAACCACAGATGATGGCTCCTCGTGAACAGGAGCACTTGGCTTTTCTGCAAGAACAAAAATATATATTACAAGCATTCAATGCGCATAAAAAGTAAACAAGGTGAGGAACCTACCAAGAACAGGCTTCGCAATAAAGGCATCAAGATTGCCTCTCCTGGTTATTTTCTTCTTCTGAACCTTCTTCGCAGGCTGACCTCCAGCTTCAGCATCAGTTTGCTTTCTCTTTCCCCCCTTCTTCCTCAGCAGATGCTCAGGACTCGACTCTAAGTCGATAGGATCATCAGGGTTCGACGGAGGGATGTCAGCAGTATCCCTTGGTTCCGGCTTAGGTTTCCTCACAATTGCAAGCGCAAGACCCCCCAGTGAGTCAGATACCACCACATAATCACACCAGGAGTCAGAGGAATGGCACATACCTTTCTTCTCTCCTCCCACATTCTTGGCTTTAGAAGATTGAGTTTTCTCCAAATCACTCTTTTTTGGCGCAGCAGTAGCAGCGGGCGCACGTCTTTTCTTTTCAGGGCCTATGCCCAGGTTAGACAGCTCACCTACTGAGAAAAAGAAAGATTAAAACGTGCAAAAACAGCAGAAAATAGCATTATACTAAAAAAATTACCAGCGCCAGCAGCGGATTGCGCGGCCAAGTCATCATCCCACGGAAGAACAAAATTCCTCACAATAAAGTGATACCAGAGCTCCTCATCAGGTTTTTTGGGAACAGTAGCCATCCTCCCACCTTCTCTCTCAAACGCAACAACATACAAAGAAACGACTTCAAAAGAGAGAAGCAAAGACATATATAAAAAACAAAACAAAACAAAGAAAGGGAAGCAAATAGGGCAAACCCCAAATCTTACTTTTGCCATTCTCCGTATACACTGACTTCTCTTCCCGATTCATCCGCCGGTTCAGACTCATGCTAGCACCAACCAGGGCTTTCTTCGGCAGAGAAATTGATGGAACGTCCTTCAAATCCTGGTACCAATTTTCAGAAAAAGGAGTCTGAATGGTCTTGGTTGGAACATCCTTTCTCCTCCTAAAAGTCATTCTCATCGGGATAACCCCAACTTTAATAAAAAAGAACTTTTGTTTCCAGTCATGAAACGACTTTGGGGGTTGAAGCAAGATCTTCTTCGCAGATGCCCTTTGCACAAAAGAGTAGAACCCTTGAGAACACTGCATCTGATGGAACACTCGAAACCGAGTAACCGACGGTTCAATATGCATAGTACGGCAAACGAATTCGAAATGACGAACCCTAACCATCCCAATAGGGTGCATCTAGGAAATATGGAACTTATAATACGAAAGAATGTCAAGAAAAAACTTCGTTGCAGGCAATCGAAAATTGCCTGCCCAGAAAAAGTCCCAAAATAAAGTGATATACCTGGCCAGAGCATCCGCCGCCTTCTGACCCTCATCAGGGTACCGAGCGTCCCAACTAACAGGAAACTTGAAGTTTCGAACCAGACCATCGAAGGTTTCCTTAGACCCCTTCAATGGTGGAAGACCAGCAACCATTTCTTCAGAAGAATCTTCGTGATGGTCTCCGGTTGACATAGAAAAGAGAAATTACAAATTCTTTCAAGAAACTGATAAAGGAAACGAAGAAGAAAAAGATTTTCAAGAAAGCAATGATTAACGAAAATGAGCAATTGAAAGGATTTATGTACTCACCGCCATAAATAACCTAGATAACTGCCACAACACCTTTTTCGAGGTTGGCACGGTTATCCAAGCATCAGGGGCGAGTGGGAAGAAGTAATAATGGGAGTTCATGTGCGCGTGGGGAACACGGTCAGTAACGTACAACTGACAGTGACAGCCTGTCACACGTCAACAGTCATTACTGTACCTTTCCACATGCCCAAAGTCAAGATTTTCAAAATCAGAATCATGAGCAAGAGTATCTTCCCCAAAAAGATTCTCCACTTCCGCGCCAAAAACTCTACAGCAAAAAAGCACCTACCTCTCATAGTCCAGTGCTCCACTTATTTGTATAAGAGCAACACTAGACTGGGGGACTTGAAGGGGTATGGTCCCAAAAACCTCACTTCGAGTACTTGTGACCATACCACAACCTCATCCTTCTAACCCTCTTTAGACCTTGCGCGGCAGCGCACTGGTCCCACAAACAGAACTTAGAAGGAAAACAATGAGCAATACCTGCATGCCAAAAGGAAACTAATAAATCCTTGCGCCGACCTCCATAGCAGAAAGGATAAAAACCCTAGCGAACACTTCCGCATCAATTAATGTCCAGACTTGGATAAAAATAAACTCCTCTGATACCATAAAGAAAAGCCACACAAGATCACAGCTGTATCTTCTAGAAGGCTCCATCATGCACCACCATTCGGTTATAACCGAATGGCCACGTGGCATAATCCCAGGCTCTCTCGAAGTCACGATGATGGCACGTAATTGGAGAGAAACCTCCACTTGCCCACTTTCCACATGGTAATACCCCAACCGTTGATCAAAATCGCGATCCGTGTGCATACTCAAATCGTTAGCGATTAACGGAGGGAAAAATAACCGCTTACGGAAAAAGCACTTTCCGTCAACTTTTCTCCAACAGGTTTTCCCGCCCAAACTTCAGCTATAAATAGAAGGATAATTCAAGTATAATCCTCAAGTTACATTCACTTCACTTTCACTTCTTCTTCTTCTTCATAAAACCTTGTACTTATTCCCACGCCAGAGGGTGGTCACGGAGAAAACCCCCATTCTCCTCGTGGCAAGTCTAACCGTGGCTGTTTTGCAGTTATTGTGAGAAGAAAAGGATCACCCACCTACGAATCGAATGAGGAGATTTAACCCTTTCATGCAGATTCAAACCCCCTGGCTCAGTTGATTCCGGTCAATTAAACTAGTGTTTCTTCAAACCTTAAATTCTTAAAGTTTAGAGTATGAAAAAAAATACAACTTATAATTCATTCTGTAAACAAAATAACATTTGCATTCAAGCTTGTTCCTTCTCCAAAAAACAATATTTTAACTCAACAGTCGTTTCAATCCCCTTCAACATCCACAAAACACTATTTTAACCCAACAGTGGTTTTAAACCACTATTTTAACCCAACAACAATTTCAACTACAGTTTTCTCCACAACACTCTGCTTTAACCCAACACTGGTTTCAAACATCTGTTTTCATCCATCTGTTGACCAACGTCAACAGATGTATCAACCACTGTTTTATTTTCAAACATGTGTTCACAATAACAGACCTTTCATCATTTAAACAGACATTTGCCAATATTACAAGCTTTTAAACTCTCAAACCTGAATATTCATTTAATTAATTTAAATAACAAAGATAGTTAATAATTTTAGCACAACTAATTATATAAAAACTACAAGTGTCAAATAGACGTAACTATATAATAAACAAAGTTCAAAACAACAAACAACATTCAGTAAAATACAACATAATAATTTAGAATCTATGGGCGAAACAGTAGTCTAGATAAATAAAGTTCCTTTCGGACCATTGTAGTTGTCAACATGTTGGAGGTATTTCAAAACTTTGTTGTTCAGATCAACTTCAACCATATCCCCCCAAATGCTTGTTATCAACCACTTGTTGTTTTCAATTATATTAGTCCTTCGGCGCCTATCTGCATAATCAACTACATGCGGATTATTGAAAGCAAACACCTTGATCCAGTCTTCTTCTTCATATCTGAGCAAATCAGTAGTTAGCTCAGCAGACTTTCCAATAATATCAAATGCAGCCTCTCGCGATGGTCAAAAAATGCCCTTGGCAAGGATTGACTACGATACTCTCTGGAAAATGAAGTATTCTGAAAGTCTCAGAAAGAACATCGAAAACAACGATGTTCCTCTCACCTAGTGGATACCAATAATTTGAAACCATAAATATATGGTTTTATCAGCATAAATTCCTGGAGTCCATGAATAACTGCTTGAACCATAATTATTTACACTACCAAAATTTATTGTTCTCCATGACTCACGACGTCGTGAGTAAACACGAGCAGTGGCCAGATTACGGTAACAGCTGATGTGAAGCACTTTCAGATCATTGGAATAATCAAAATAAATTCCACCTGTATCAGAATTTCGATCATGAATATAATTTAAGTAGTCCTCAAACAAAAACTTATAGCGCCTGGTAGTTGGATTCCAAAGGATCAGCTCACAGCAAATCCATTCATTGAAAACTAACAGCAATCCATTAACGACGATAGAGTACGTAAGAAGGTAGGGTGAACATTGTTAGGAAAACTTAAGGTTTTGCTTGTCCCGACATGCAAATTACCAGCTACTATGCTGTCAATGACAATTGACGTGTCTTTAAAGGAGAGTAGTTTCGTTTTAGTGAATCTCCACTTCGGAGAGCATGGATCATCCCAAATGCATGACTTGACAGTTCCCTATAAATTTTTTTGGAAAGACACTTCAAACGACCAATATCTTCTGCAGGGAGCCTCGTGAAAATTTTGTTAACAATAATTTGAAACACAATGTTTTCCATTTCGTAGTGAACAAATGCGTGTTTGAAAGCCAAAGAAATTGTAAAGATACTGATAAACAAAAAACTTTGAAGATGATTGAGTAGATGGATAAAAGCAGTAATGATGAAAGCAGTTTCCCAATTTAGTTTATATACCCAATGAAGGCTGTTATGACTAAATACATCGTCAGACTAACTTAGTGTGTAAAGAATATGATGCGACGATGGTTGCTTTTAATGCAAAACATTTCAAAACTGCATTTCCATGGGAAAAGTATAAAATTAAATATCAAGAAATCCAAAGGACAAATTTTAAACCTTCAAAAAAAAAAAACAGGTTATCATAATTACACTTAATCTCCTCGTTTACCATAAGATGCCTTTACCATAAGACAGAAGTGACGGAGTGACATGCATTAATTGCAAATTACATATCCTTGGGCATTTTGAATTTGAAATTACCGGCAATTTCAAAACATCTGCTAAGTTACACGTTTGCCAAAGGAAAGACTTGTGGGATCGTTTTCAGACCCGAACGAGTCGATCAGAAGAGTTTATCTCAATATGAAAGGCGGAAACAGTCGTATCAATGCCCCAGCTGCATTTATGGACATGATGAACCGAATATGTAAGCCATATTTGGATAAATTCATAATTGTTTTTATTGATGATATTCTCATTTACTCTAAAAGTAAAAAGGATCATGCAAAGCATTTGCACTTACTTTTAAGTTTATTAAGAAAGGAAAAGCTTTACGCTAAGTTTTCCAAGTGTGAGTTTTGGTTAGAGCAGGTACAATTTCTTGGACACTTAGTCGATCATGAAGGAATTCATGTGGATCCAACAAATATCGAAGCAATTACCAAATGGAAAGCCCCTAAATCACCAACCGAGGTTAGAAGTTTCTTAGGATTGGCCGGTTATTATAGAAGATTTATTCGAGATTTTTCTAGAATAGCCATTCCCTTAACCAAGTTAACTTGTAAATCCATTATGTTTGAATGGGGACCAAAACAAGAAGAAGCCTTTAGAATCCTTAACCAAAGATTAACCCATGCACCCATACTAGCGTTACCAGAAGGAACTGAAGACTTTGTAGTCTTTTGTGACGCTTCTAAGTTAGGTTATGGATGCGTGTTGATGCAACGTCAAAAGGTTATAGCTTACGCATCTAGACAACTTAAGAATCACGAAGAGAATTATTCAACCCATGATCTAGAATTAGGAGCCATAATTCTTGCCCTTAAGATTTGGAAACATTACCTTTATGGTAGTAAGTTTACCATATTCACAGATCGTAGGAGTTTAAGGTATGTTTTTGGGCAAAAAGAGTTGAATATGAGACAAAGACGCTGGATGGAGATTCTTAGTGATTATGATTGTGATATCCAGTATCATGCAGGGAAAGCCAATGTAGTGGCTGATGCTTTAAGTCGAAAGTATCATGAAAAGCCAAAAAGGGTACGTTCTCTTAAATTAAATCTACAAGTAGATTTAAATGATCAGATCCGAAAAGCACAAGAATCAGTAATCAAGGATGATACTGAAAAATTAAAAGGAATGATTAAAGAATTAGAACAAGGAACAGATGGAAGTTGGAGATTCCATGAAAAGAGAATATGGATACCTAAATTAGGAAGCCTACGTCATCATATATTAGAAGAAGCCCATAAGTCTAAGTATACGATGCATCCAGGAAATGATAAGATGTATCAGGATGTAAGGAAAAATTTCTGGTGGATAGAAATGAAAAAGGATATAGCAGCCTACGTTTCTAAATGTTTAACCTGTTCACAAGTTAAAGCTGAACATCAGAAACCTTCAGGATTGCTGCAACAGTTAGAAATGCCAGTGTGGAAATGGGAATTAATAACAATGGATTTTGTTACCAAATTACCCAAAACAAGAAAAGGTAATGATACAATCTAGGTGATTGTAGATAGGCTAACCAAGTCAGCTCATTTCCTACCAATGAAGGAAACTTTTAGCATGGAACAATTAGCCAAATTGTATGTAAATGAAATTGTTTCATTACATGGAATACCTTTAGCAGTTGTTTCTGATAGGGATAGCCGTTTTACCTCTCATTTTTGGGCAAGTTTCCAAAAAGCAATGGGAACCAAGTTAAAATTGAGCACAGCTTACCATCCTCAAACGGACGGACAAAGCGAAAGGACAATTCCTACAATGGAGGACATGCTTAGAGCTTGTGTAATTGATTTCGGAGGTAATTGGGATGATCACTTACCTTTAATAGAATTTTCTTATAATCACAGTTATCACACAAGTATTAATGTTGCACCATTCGAAGCACTTTATGGACGAAAGTGCAGAACCCCAGTCTGTTGGGCAGAAATTGGGGAAAAACAATTATCTAGACCTGAGATAGTACAGGAAACAACTGATAAAATCATTCAAGTCAAGGAACGACTGAAAGCAGCACGTGATCGACAGAAGAGCTACGCTGATAACAGATGTAAGTCGTTAGAATTTCAAATAGGTGACAAAGTATTATTAAAAGTCTCTCCTTGGAAAGGGGTAGTAAGATTCATCAAACGGGGAAAGCTAAGTCCCAGGTATGTTGGACCTTTTGAAATTATTAGAAAAATAGGACCTGTAGCTTGTCAGCTACAACTGCCAGAGGAAATGGCAGGAATACATGATGTATTTCATGTATCTAATCTCAAGAAATGTCTAGCTGATGAATCATTCGTAGTGCCTCTTAAGGATATAGAGGTAAATGAACAACTCAAGTTTATAGAGAGACCTCTACAGATCGAAGACAGGAAAGTCAAGAACCTCAAGCATAAGAGATTAGTTCTGGTCAAAGTGAAGTGGGACTCCAAAAGAGGACCTGAGTACACATGGGAGCTTGAATCTGAAATGCAAAAGAAATATCCGCACTTGTTCCAGTAGATCTCGAGGACGAGCTCTAAAACAAGGTGGGGAGGATGTAACAATTCTAAATTAAACCGACACCCTCATAATTTTTTCGACACCCTAATATATTTTAAAATATCCCGATATGTCCCAAAATACACCCCATACGCGAAAACGGGCCTCAAATATATTAAATAGTATTAAAAATAATTAAAAATTGAAAGTTTAGGCTTGAGTCGGGCCGCGTAAGCCTAAGCCCAACCTTCACGCTGGCCGCGTGAACTTAAAATGTGGCTCAGCCCGGTGCGGCCACGTGGCCCAACACACGGCAAGCCTACCTGATGATCCGGACAAGCTACACGTTGACCCGGAGTCAACGCGGGCCGCGTAGGCCCTGTGCTTGTGTTACGCGGGCCGCGAGAGGACCAGACTCGGCAACTATATAAGAAGGGCATCGGCTTTCAGTTTTCGTCGCCCAAATCTTTCAATGCCCTCTCTAATTTCTGATAGTATAAGCTATACTCGGGTATTATACCCCCTAAATAAGCGAGGTTCTGCTACGATGTAAGTATCATGACCCCTGGAGACGTATTAGATACTCTGCCCGATTAATCTAGGGTTCCGTAACGGCTGTCGTGGTTCTGCCCGACGTGGTCGTTGGAATGCCGTCTCGGGGAGGGTATTACTAATGTTAAAATGGGTTATTATACTGACACACGTGCATTTGTGTAATTTATAGATTATTCCTAGGAAATCCTTACTGAAAACCCTAAGACAACAATGTGAGTTAATCCTCTTTTTGTAAACCTATTTTGTGAACTGTTTTTACAAAACCTTAAATATCTTTCCATGCGAATAGCAGTTATTGAGTATTTGTAAGAATACAATTACAGTCGGTAAATTTGGGGTTTTGTATACAAAATTTGTTACCACCTGGTAAAGGAGTAACATGACCATAAGTCGGAATGACAGTACCGTGTGGTGGTAATTGATATAACTTGGAAACAAATGTAACTGCGGATGCGCCCTCAATACTGTACAATGGTTTTTAATTAAACTTGATTAAACTGGGATTCACTCACCAGTATTTCCCACTAACAAATGTTTTTAAAACGCGTTTCAGGTTACAAAATGTGAAAGCCAAATAGAAGCCAGCTGGACAGCACTGAAGGCTTGGAAAAGTGGCAATAAAGTTACCTAAGAATAAAATAGATGTTTTTATTAAATAAAATAGGGTGTATCCCTATAAAGATATGTGTACTGAAAACTTGGGTTTTACCCATGTGTTTAAATGTTATGAAAATGTGGTATTTTACTCTGATAAAATATTTCCTAACTACGGTCCTGATGTAATTTCTGCTGCCAAATTTGACAATAACAGGATACCACCAAAACTGGCTCGCGGCTGCCCGTTCCCGGGAATTAGGGATCGAGGGTTGCGACACCCAACGTCTGTTGTCGAAAATAAGATGAAATGACAAATCTTTTTGAATTTTTCAACATTTTGCTAAACAAACAGAACATCTTTTTGGATTTAAGAAACAGTAAACTGTACAAACATATTTATAGACATCTTTTTGTGAGTTTGTGTAAGAGGATCATATCAGTTTTTGAGACTTATCACCAACACCGTTGGTCTTGATTTTAACTTTAAATCTTAAACAAATTCACTACTGATTGTTAGTATTGTTGTCCACTTAAACTTCTACACAAGTTTCAATTGATTCGAGGTACGAATTAGTGTTTTAAGAAACTAACTTACTCGTGTGTCCCACCTCAAAATAAACTCCTGTATCAAAATTCCCTAGATTCAGTCTTACAAGTGAGTATACCAATCTGATATCTGTATTCGGGTTAGTGCGAGACCTTGAGAGCTCAGGTATGAACTACCGTTCAATCAAAGAGATGAAGGCTCGACTTTAGGTGTGTTCCCTTTAGGGAATCTTTTCTTCAACTGCAATTGATTCGTATCTTTCGATATTTTATCAATTTTTATGCAGAGGGTGAGCTTTAAAAGCGCGTAAAGTATTATACGAGGTCTAGGCCATTGCTTCCGCAATATCAGAAGACAAGGTATAATACCCCAGATATCAAACAGTATAAAGACCTAGTATCTCAGAATCAGGCAATCTCTCAAACAAGATTTCGGGGGTTACCCATATATCCGAGAGATGTTCCCCACGAGATAAGCAAGTATTGGTATTTAGGTTTATATCTCGAATTCAATTTACTAGTCGTGTGAAGTCTACTGACACATCATCAGTGAGACTTGTTTAAAATCATTTTGACTTTCCATTTCTTTAGCATGTTGTGATAGTCCACTGATGTACTATCATTTCCTCTTTTTCACAACAAAACTCATTTTTGATTTTTCAATGTTTTTGTATTTATGACATTTTATCATGTTTTTGTATTTTCTATAAACTTTCTCCCCCTAAAATCAAAAACATATTTTTGTGTTTTTGGTTTTATGAAAAGCAGTAAAGAACTGTACAGAAAAGATGACAACTAGACGCAGATCACTTCTGATCGCCGTCCGCCTCGGCCACACACTCTACCACCCTCCCAGAAAACAAATTCTTTAACCCGTTCAATTTTAAAAGATAATTAAATCTTGTTTTATCAATGGGTTTAGTGTAAAAATCAGCTCTTTGATCATCGGTATGAATATAATCAATTCGAATCAATTTTTTCTCGTAGCAATCACGAGTAAAATGATGTCGAATCTCAATATGTTTTGTTTTAGAGTGTTGAACCGGATTTTTAGTGATATTAATGGTTGCCTCATTGTCCACAAAAATTGGTGTGTCTAAGAATTGCAAACCATAGTCCCTCATTTGCTGTTGGATCCAGAGGATCTGAGAACAACAGCTGGAAGCCGAAACGTATTCAGCCTCACAAGTCGAGAGAGCGACTGTGGTTTGTTTCTTACACTGCCAGGTGATTAGCCGAGTTCTGAAGAACTAGCAACCAGCAGTTGTGGACTTAGCGTTTAACTTACAACACCCGAAGTCAGAGTCAGAGTATCCAGTTAGAAAGAAGTCACCGGATCGGGGATACCACAAGCCGATGCTTGGGTAACCTTTAAGATACCGTAAGATCCTCTTCACTATCATCATGTGCGATGCTCTGGGACTTGACTGGTACCGGGCGCAGAGGCAAGTTGGATACATGATGTCCGATCGTGATGCTGTCAGATACATTAGCGATCCTATGATTGACCGATAAAGCGTTTCATCCACTTTCTCACCACTTTCATCCGGACATATGCCATGATTCGTAGCTAGGGGGTTGATATGGGAGATGATTCGGACATATTGAATTTGTCCAACACATCATTCACATATTTGGTCTGGTGTATGAAGATTCCATCGGGCAGTTGCTCAACTTGAAGCCCGAGAAAGAACTTCATCTCCCCCATTGAACTCATTTCAAACTTTTTCTTCATGACCTTCTCAAACTCCTTACACAACTCATCGTTCGTTGATCCGTCATCAACATAAATCTGCACGATATGTAGATGTCCTGCAACCTCTTTAGTGAACAGGGTACTATCTGCACGATAGTCACTCTGTCACACCCCAACCGATGGCGGAAACATCGGGATGAGACGCACAAATCGCTCAAAAGCATCATAACACTATTGTGACAATATAATTAAATCAAATTTCATAAATGACTAAATTTAAATACATTGTTTCAAATAAAGACAAATTGCAACAAACATAGTTTATTATTAAAGTGGGTATCTAGTCCATCCTAACTTGATTCCTTCATTATCTTGACTATCAACCTGCAACATGTATTAAAATAACATCAACAAAAAGTTGGCGAGTATACAGGTTTGATACATAGCGTAAAGTAGAATAAAAAGTTTAAATACTCATATCCAACATGAACAACATAATACAAGTTACTAATATGCTGAAACGGTGTCACTATATGTCAAACCCACGTTTCCGACGCAAACACCTCAAGACTCACTTAAGGGCGATGTGTACTCCTATAGCATAGGAGTTTAATAAGTATAAGAAGTCTAACAAGTCTCACAAGTTTCACAAGTTTAGCCAGGTTAATGAGCATATAGACACGAAAAGTTTATATGACATACGAGATTAACAAGCATCAAATTGTTTCATGTTTAAAAATGGATAGAGTGTGCATATAACAAGTTTCAAACGTTGCGTGTTTTTGTATAGAATACTTGTTGCACCCAAAAGTGATAAAATAAAAATGGGATCAAGTATACTCACATTGATTGCGTTGCGATTTCTTGTAAGAACGTACGAGTAAGATTGGAACAATCCAAGAGAACGAGCAAAGCAATTATCCTAGATATTAAAATGTCACGTAACGACTAGTTAATATATATATATATATATATATATATATATATATATATATATATATATATATATATATATATATATATATATATATATATATATATATATATATATATATATATATATAGGGGACCGCTAGAATGAGAACCCCCCCGAGTTGTAAGAACCGCGAGAACCACACCATCCGGGTCGCTGTTTACCACGATTGTTTTTTACAACTAGATGTGTGTATTATAAACACATCCGTAAAAAAAAAATTTTAAACGCCGCGCCCGAGGGGGTAGTTTTTTACACCACAAGTTTGGTGTAAAAAAAAAAAGAAAAAAGAAAAATTTGTGGTGTAAAAAACTACCCCCTCGGGCGCGGCGTTTAAAATTTTTTTTTACGAATGTGTTTATAATACACACATCTAGTTGTAAAAAAAAATCGTGGTAAACGGCGACCCGGATGGTGTGGTTCTCGCGGTTCTTACAACTCGGGGTGGTTCTCATTTTAACGCAATTCTATATATATATATATATATATATATATATATATATATATATATATATATATATATAGGGGAAGGTTCATTTGAGAAGAAAATTTTATTGAGAAGAAAAAGAATAAAAGGGTATAATTGTAAAACATTAAATAGTTTTTTTCTCATCTCATTTATTATTATGTTTGACTAATTAATTAGTTATTAAGACTATAATCCTCCACACTAAATATTTTTGCCTACGCACATCAAAAGTTATCCTACACATTTCGAAATTTATCCTACGCATATTGAAATTTATCCTATACAACTCGTAATTTATCCTACACGCCTCGTATTTATCCTACACTATAAATGAATTTTTATTTTTATTTTTTGTGAAAAATAAATATTTTAAAAATAAGTTACAAATTTAATATAGTTAGTTATTAAAGATGAAACTACCAATTAATGATATATGTAAGTTTACTAATATACCCTTATAGTTACATTAAGTACAAATATTAAATGAAGTTTAATGAAGCATTTCTATTGGTTGAAATTTCTTCTTTTTTCTTCTTACAAAGAATTTCTTCTCATTTGAACCCTCCACTATATATATATATATATATATATATATGTTAAAATTCCTAATATTTAAGGTTTACGAATCAACTAAGTTAACATTAATAATTATTTCATTAATAACTTTAAATGTTCTAAATGAAATAGGCATTTATGTTAACGTATTTTTTTTTTTAGAAATAAATGTTGATTAGTTGTTTTTTTTGGTTAGATTTATAAAAATGAAATTTACCTTACTAATATCTTATGTTGTAAAACATTAAAATAATACATTTACTTTACATTAGAAATGTATCATTTGTGCTTAGTTTAGTTACATGACTGTAACGTTGCATACTTAATATATATATGAGTAATAAGTGAACGTATAAAATCGAATGAGTCTAGCACCATCTTTCAAAAGAGTTAAAAATATTATTTATTAATAACTTATGACAAAAGAATTTAAAAATAGCTATTACTTGATTTGGATTTAAGAAATCTAAATCTTTATGTTATAACGTGAAAAGAAAAGAAAAATAAATAAAAGCTGAATAACAACCACTGAACTATGTGTTCTTTTGTGAATTATATTCTTGTTAATAAACTTAAGTAGGAATAGGAATTCAACTTGCAGCATTGGTTATGTAAACAAAACAGAAAAATAGTGTTCAGCGAAAAACCAGGATCGGGACTCCAACCCGCGACCTTCTGTGTTTCAACAACAATAACAACCAACTAGACTATAACTTCAGATGTGAATAATTTTGATTTTAAAAATATTTGAATAAAGTCTCACTGCTTCATCTTCTTCAAAAATACCAAAACGACCAAACTGTTATGTTTTGATTTAGTTTGTAAACTCATAAATTTTTAGTTGTTTGACCAATGTATAGAGTTAAAGTGATATATGTATCAGCTGATGATCGAACGATAAACAAAAAGGGACAAGAAATTATACCGAAACACGTCGAGTCGGGTTTCGGTTCCGGCGACGTCTCGTAATCTCCGGCGAGCTCCGTTTAACCGGCGACGCTTTGGTACTCCGGCATGTTGCAGTTTCCGAAGCGTAACGAAAGGTGGTTCCCGTCGCGTCTTCGAGTGTTTCCGGCGATCGAAACAGAGAGTGCGGTTAGCTTTGTTTATGAGTGTGTGTCGTGATGGCTAAGAGGGTGTCGTTTATATAGATCTGCACAAGTTTGGAAATTGGTTGATGGATGAATGTATGTGAGCTAATAATAGTCTAGGTTCATAATTTGTACATAAGAAGGAAATGCGTAATTGATATCAATCACTGAAAATCAGGAAGAGAAAGAAGTAAACAATGGTGTCGATGGTCTGCTTATATTTTTCATAGAATGTAGACACTACTTTTGAATTTACATCGAGATAGTTGGTAAACGGGCAACAACTTGCGCCGCTACCCCTTTTTGAATAGCAAAACTAAGCTTTTTAAAAACTACGTCCATAGATCTCGGGGTCATAACATTACTATGCATGACCCTTTGAACTCGACTAAGTAGGTCCACAGCCTCTGGCGCCAGAAAACCAAAAGTATCAAAAGCAAATGGGATAAACACGTGTTGGTTGTCAAGGCACGCTTTCTCATGTTTGGTCACTTTACCCGAAGCAACCTTTAAAGCAGCCTGACCCACATATTCAGGTGCGCTGATATTTCTGCTAAGAAAGAGGCACCCGCTAATTTTTGTTTTAAAAGGAAAGCTTAACGTAACGAGGATATAAAGGTTAAGTGTTTCTAAATATATTGGATATCAAGGCCGTGGTGTAACGGTGCGCGTGTTGTTTGCTGAACCGGGTTACCTGGGCATTGCCCTTTCGTTTTGTTTTGATTTTTTATAGGTTTCACAAGTTACAACAACAGTCCCTGATGTTCATATGAATCCAAGTTTCTTTTATAAATTTATTAAGTTAATTTATGTTGCTTTATTACTAACTAGGTTATTTTTAAATTTGAAATTAATTAATTAATTACCAAATAGCTAATTAACTATATTGATAAATAAAATAAAAAAATCTTTCAATGGTTATTTAGTTCGCGAAAGTTTCGAGTTTCAAGGATTAGGATCCAAATTTCATTAATTTAAGAGTTTTAACTAGTCTAACGAGTATCAAGTGTCGATAAAGAATCAAGAATCCTTTGATAATATATCGTTCAAACGTGAGTTTGATTATAATTGCACACAAGTCTAACGTGAATACATGAACATGATAAAAAAAATAACTTGTTTTCATTATGATCAATAGTCTCGGATTACAAATTGAAACGAAGTTAGATTTCGACGAGGGTACAAGTGTCTAAAAGTGGAAAGTACAACACGACTTGCTAAAATAAGAAAATACGAAAATGCGAATCGTTACACCCTCTGATGAACCCGTTGGTCAGCAGATGCTGGGAAAACGTCTCGTACCAGGCTCTCGGGGCCTGGTGTAATCCGTATAACGCCTTGTCGAATAGATACACCTTGTCTTTGTGTAGGGATCGGTAAAACCCGGTGGTTGACCGACATACACTTCTTCTTTAATCTTGCCGTAGAGGAATGCAGATTTGACATCCAGTTGGTAGACTTTGAATCCCTTCCATGACGCAAATGCCAAGAATATTCTGATTGCCTCAAGTCGAGTAACGGGAGCATATACTTCAGTAAAGTCAATCCCTTCCTACTGACTAAATCCTTGAACTACCAACCGTGCTTTATTTCTTACTATAACCCATCTATCATCTCTCTTACATTTGAAGACCCACTTGGTCTTGATCAACTTCTGATCTTCTAGGAGATCAACCAACCTCCACACTCCAAGTTTTTCAAATTGTTGTAGCTCCTCTTGCATTGCATTTACCCAACTCTCTTCGGTTAATGCTTCTTTGTATGTTTTTAGCTCTACCTGCGAGATCAAACATTTTAATGAGAAGTCTACTTGTAAAGGTGCTATGGATGAGTAAAAACACGTAAGCCCTTTGTTTATTTGATCGCGGGTTTTCACGCCGCTTTGAAGGTCATCAATGATTTGCTCTGACGGATGGTAAAATAACGTTCTTGGCATGACCGTTGGTACGTGCGCGACTACACATATTTTTACAATGAAATTACACACGAATTGGTTTTAAATTTATAAAAGTGATTATTAATTTTACATCAAAACACACACGAAAGGGCAAGTGTACCCCGTCATATATGTAGTAAAGTATCGGTAAGAACCAAGTATCGATCCACGGAAATGGGCGGAGAAATAATACTAGACCTTTGCCACTAAATTACCGGTAAAAACATAAGTTGTTTTGGTTTTAATTAATCTAAAGTAAGCATAAATAAATACTTATAAAACATAGTAAATTATATATAAATAGCCTTGCTTAATACACAACCAAAGCATGTCAACTAAGTCAGTTTTGGCACTAGAAACATTCGGTCAATTTTCCATTTTGAGACAATTAGTATCCCTTTCGGGAATCCTAACATGACAATCATTCGGAAAGTTAAAACGATAAACACACTTTAACCACCTAAAATTGTTCTTTAACGTGCAATTGATTAATGTCTACAAAAATCTCCTAAAAATAAGTTAGTCATCCGTTAGGAGTTTTCTAACCTCACTTAATCAAGGAAAGCAACACCGATAAACACAATGCAACCACCGAGACAAGCATAGATTAGATTAAATCACAACCGAGTTCATTTTACAAATCTTACGCATAAATTCACCAAGATAGCAATTTTGGCCGAAACGACTAACTAAGCTAACAAATCATGGCAAGAATTCATAACAACACCATCTAACCCGTTAGAGTCCTTCCGTGAGGGCAAGCTTTCTTGATTAATAATAATTACATTTTATTAAACCACTAACCCGTTAGAGTATCATGGTGCCCACATTTTAACCAAGTTAAGCTAGTTAACCAAATTAAAAGTTTACAAATACATGATTAAATAAGCTTCATTTTTCAACTATCTTACCTAACCAAGCACCAATCATCCAACACAATTACTTATAATCAAGAAATCAATATCAATAACAAGGTTGCAAACTAATCATCAAAGATAATCATAGAAAACACTTCCAAATTTCATTACAAACATAGATTAACATACTAATGGTTATAATCAAGCAAGGGATTGTTGTGTTTTTGCCCAAAGGCTACAATAATACATAAATATTAATCTAAATGCTTGAAACATTAACAAAATTCTGGAAAGATTAGAAATCCAAACCATAAACAAGCACAAGATTAAGAATCCGGATAGTAAATGAGCAAAACCGGGCAATGTGGCTTGAATCCGAGTGAAAGCAGAAGCCTTCGGAGCCTCAAAATCGCCTGCAAAGCTCTCCAAAATTCCAGAGTTACCAATAGAATAGTTCTGTTCTGTTTTTATGATTTTTCCATGTTGCACGGTCGTTCTTCCGATCGCACGACCGTGCACTTTAAGCAATTATTGGTGGTGGTCCACCATACTGCGTGATGTCACAGATCGTTGACTGTTCTTCGGTCTCGCACGGGCGTTCTTAATTTGGCACGGCCGTTCTTCACCGAGTTCTGGTTGCACGCCTGGTCCTTTGGTCGTTCAGTTCCGAGGTCTTGTTAGATCGTCGGATAGGCACGACCGTTCTGCATATGGCACGACCGTGCCGTTTTGGGTTTGGCCTTCGTCTCGGAGTTGCACCCTCGTTCACTGCCGGTCTTCATGGATCATCGGATATGCACGGTCGTGCATAAGGTCGCACGACCGTGCAACACGCCCAGGTCAGTTTTTCCAACAGAAGGTTCGCAGCTTCGTCGTTTTGTCCGGAAAGTCCTCGTTTTTGCTATCATCTTGTCTGGTATGCTGTTTTAGGCCTGTAAACAAAAATGTAGATAATTAAGTATCCGAATGACGGTTTTACGGCCGAAAACGCATAAAATAGGGGTAAAACGGGGGACTAAAATATGTGTAAATTAGCAAATATCAAATCTCCCCACACTTGAACCTTGCTTGTCCTCAAGCAAGCTGAACTAAAAAGCAATAAAAGACGGAAACAAACAAGAACGATAATTTACACACTATTTTATTAAAAACTACTATAAACGGTTAGCCGGTTTGTCGAAAGACAACATCAAAAGACTCAACCCAACAAGCATATGCAATTATAAAGCGACAACCAAAAAGCCGTGACTTCACATTTAATCGACTCAACATGTTAATCTTCACGCGACTCACAATGTTCACACACACTCGGTTTTATTTATGAAACATACATATAATGTGTATGTGCAAACACTCAATGCCTCGTCAATGAAACATGCAATATCATAAGCTTGTCATAAGATCTCGTCTCCACCAACTAACATGCAAATAAGTGTAAATCAAGAGGTCTTTACGGGTTGTAACGTTAGGCTTGGGCGAAGGGTATGGAAGTAGACATATAAAGTAGCGAAAATGGTTAAAACTCGGTAGTAGCGTTTAACTAGCAACAACGTATACAACTATACATACAAATGCCTTAAAAAGGAGACTATTGCGCAATCGAGCTTATCAACGAAATTTTAACATTTAAGTGTTCAAAATTGCTCGATTTTATCAACTTCACCCTATTTTAGGGTGTTTTATTTTTTGTTTTTTTTAAGCAAACTATACAATAAACTGAAACAAACACTAGTTAAACGATTATTTTGTCCGAGTTTCAACACTAAAAAGGGTCTAAAAACATACAAAGGCTAAATTTGGCTAAGTGGGCGATAATATGGGTAAACAAAGGTAAACGGGAAGGCTCGACATGGTTAATCCTAAAGGGTAATATAAGGTGAACGGGTAGCACAACACAAAGAACAAGGTTTACAACAAAGGGGTAATCTAAGTGCCTCTATCACTTTTACACAAATCCACAAGTTCATGGTTTTAACAAGTATACTAGTGACAAGTTCTATGTTACACATAACATCCGGCTCACTCCTATATCCGAAATGAACAAAAATTAACAATAGGCTCAAATATGCTCACGTAACGGATGGAATGGGTAAAAGTGTGAAAACTATCATGTAAGTCTTTCTTTGTTTGTCACGCTTTCCGGTTTCCTTTTTCAAAAATATTTTGCTTGTCGAGTTTTTATCAAGTCCGATGCTTTCTAAAACACAATCAACCGGTTTATTTACTAAAATATATACAAAATACAGGTATTTTTGAATGATTTTTCTGATTTTTTGATTTTTTTTTATATATGAGGACAAACAAAGTTAACAAAGTTAACCCCCTCCCCACACTTGAACTTCGCATGGTCCCCAATGCGAAACCCGAAATATAGAGAAAAAGGATAATAGTACTCCCCTCAAGATGATATCTGATGAATCGAGACTTCCAAAGCTGCCTCTGTCATATGCTCCGGTCAAAGACTTGATAGCCAAAATCTGGAAGTATGTCATATGGCACAGCAAAACAGAATAGTAACAGAATAAACACAAATAAACCATAATGTACATAAATACTACCAATCCAAACAAAGACACAACATAAAGTAAAGTGTTTTAAAATACAATACAATCCGAGGGTGTTCGACATACTAAGCAAAAAGAACACCCGAAATGACAAGTACTAAAATAATAATAAAAACCACTAACGAACATCACCACCAACTCCTACTCGTCATCACCGTCATCGTCTCTCGTGAAGGATGGGCCCGCACCACCATAACCAGGTGGGTTCCACGGTGGGAACTGTGGAGGGTGCTGAAAGTAGTCGGGATATGCATGGTGCATCTCCCCGAATAGGTACGAAAATCCGGCACTCACCCCCTGGTATAAGCTCTCCTGGCTATGCCTCAGCTGATCCTGCGTGGCCCTGAGCTGATCCTGACTAGCCCGGATCTGGTCCTGGCTGGTCCTAATCTGGTCGATGTACGTACCATGCTGTTCCTGCGTAACACGTATCTGCTGGAACTGCTGATAAAACTCAGGCCAATCCTGATGCTGGTAGTACTCATGGTGTTGCGGCTCATGTGGCGGTGTCTGGTGCGGTGGTGTGTGCGGCTGGTGCTGCTACTGCATCTCTACATCCTCTTCCTCTTCCTCTGCTGGGAGTGGGGGCAACGGGTCCCAGACCTCGTTATTCAGCCCCCTCAACCTATCCCCCTGATCAGTCTCTACGATAACCCCCATCGCCTTCAATGACCTGATATCAACATAAAACCCCTCGGTTATCAGAGTGAGACCCTGAAGCACCTCCTCAGTCATAAGGTGTTCGTTGTACGCAATTTCGGTCACATACTGACCGCCATGTATCTGACTGCTCGGAGTCCACCCTGAGCACTTCACAAAGTATTCAGCCATTCGCGCCGCTAAGTTGATGGGTGCCTTCTCCACCAATGCATATAGAAAAATCAAATCTGGTGTTGGACAGTTACCAAGACTGTCCATGCGACCGCATATAGTGTGGCTAAACACATGGTGCATCACTCTCACTAGAGGGTCTCTAAGTCGTGAGGCCTTTGACATCCTCGGGTTGTATGGGTCCCCAACGGCATTTGCAGCCCAAAACGCATCCCGTGCTGCATCAGAAGGGAAGGTGAACTGCTCTGTGAAGACATCGGGATCATCCATGTCTTCTCTAGTGTAAATCCCGAGCCTCCTACCCAAACGACCAACCGACCACCTGTGCCATCGACCACATAATCTGAAAGCTATCCGCTCCTTGTGGCGGAATTTGGGTCGTCGAGCAGCAACCGGCTTTTCGTAGGCATATGATGCAAAGAACTCTATGGTCAGCTCCAAGTAAACGGGTCGGTTGCAACCGACTAGATTTGTAAGTGGGCGACTCATCATGTTTTCTAAACGGTCATACTGATTGAGTTCTTGCATCACCTCCCAATCCAACCATCTAGGGACTCCGAACTGCCCCCTCCGGGCCCATAATGCGTCTCTTTTTGGAATGCATAAAGCTTCCCTCTCATTGTTGGGGTCGAACTGAAGGAAGGGATGATTCATCTGCACGAGGATTAACATTAGAGAGATGTAAACAGGAGAAATCTGAATTAAAAACAGCCGAATAGCCTATTATGAAGAAACTGTAAATCTGATCTGGGAATATGGCACGGTCGTGTGGCGATACGCACGGTCGTGCGTCGCCGATGACGTGCACAATCTGCCCGGGGAACTCGGAACTGCACGGCGTGCGGTCAATCGGCACCACCGTGCAACACCGGACAACAAGCTGGAATCGTGATTTACCCGGAATGGCACGACCGTTCCATCCAAGGAACGACCGTGCGACAACTGACCTGCAGATTTCAAACCCCTGAACTTTGAATAGCTTAATTTTCCCAAAATCAACAACTTTTTTGTACAAACAGGGGTCGGAAACTCAACCGGGTGTTCACGATAAGCAAGATTCAAGCAAGGGTTAGGGTTTCGATTTGTTTATGAAGAGAACCCTAATAAATCCCTTGAAGAATCGAAGGAAATCTAACCTAGAAAGCAGGGAAACAAGAAATCTACAACTACGAACGTACCGTGCGAAGAAGGGTGTGAGATCGTGCGAAAAATCGTGCGATTTGATGAAGTATCGCTCTGGAACGGCCTGGTGCTGGTAGGGTTTCGCGAATTGTGAATGGGGGCTGCAGATGAGGGTATTTATAGTGCCAAATGACAAAACTGCCCTCAGCCTGACGCACGGTCGTGCGGCGATACGCACGGTCGTGCGTCGCCGACAACATTCATTTTTCTCGGTGATGCACCGAGGGTGCGACCCACCGTGCCAGCAGCTCGGAAATGCACGGTCGTGCGAATCCTGGCACGGTCGTGCATCAGCTGCAGATCAGAATTTTCTGCAGAAGCCATTTCCAGCAACTATTTTGGCCCTTTTTCGCCATTTTTTCAACACGCCTACTGTTCTAACAATATTGCAACATAGAACCTTCGCTCGGCACGAATAGAAACTGTACAAACTAACGGAAACTACCTAACTAACCTAAAGTACGCTAAAACTACAAAAACATAAAAACGGACAATTTTGCCCCTATAGCGCCAAAGACGCTCCTGCTACATTTTTTGTCGGCGAGTCAGTAGCGTAGACTCATGCTAATTTTTTGTCGACGAGTCGATAGCAAGACTCCAAGATAAAACTAGAAAAATAAATCCTAAATGACGATACTACCCCTAAAGCGCAAAATACGCTCTTGCTGCATTTTTGATCCACGAGTCAGCAGCGTAGACTCTCTCCTCCCCACACTTATGATGTGTGCGGGGTTTGGAGCTCAATGACCTCCATCACCGACTCTGTCGGCCCGGCAACGTATAACTTCAAGCGATGCCCATTTACTTTGAAAATAACGCCGTCCGCGTTCTCTATTGCAACAGTCCCATACGGAAATACCTCTTTAACCGTGTATGGGCCTGTCCAACGTGAATGAAGCTTCCCGGGAAATAAGCGCAACCGCGAGTTGTAAAGAAGAACAAGATCGCCCGCTTGGAATTCTTTGTGGTCCTTCAAGCGTTTATCGTGCAATCTTTTCGTGCGCTCCTTGTACAACACGGAGCTCTCATAAGCGCGTTGTCGCAACTCTTCCAACTCATGAATCTGGAGAAACCGGGCTTCACCTCCGGCTTTTAGGTCCAGATTTGCGGTTTTTAGCGCCCACATCGCTTTATGCTCCAACTCAACCGGTAAATGGCATGCCTGTCCGTACACAAGCCTAAAGGGAGTAGTCCCAATGGGCGTCTTGTAAGCCGTACGGAAAGCCCACAACGCTTCATCAAGCTTATCCTACCAATCCTTGCGGTTTGCACCTACCGACTGCTCAAGGATTCTTTTCAGCCCCTGGTTCGGGACTTCCACCTGCCCGCTTGTCTGTGGATGATAGGGCGTGGATAGACGGTGATGCACACCGTAACGGGACAAAGCTCTCTCGAGCTGAGTATTGCAAAAATGCGTCCCTCTGTCACTGATAAGCGCTTTCGGAGCGCCGAACTGGGCAAATAAGCTTTTCAAAAATCTCACGACCACCCTGGCATCATTGGTGGGTAAGGCCTGTGCCTCCGCCCACTTCGATACATAGTCAACCGCGACCAGGATGTACTTATTACCTCGTGAGGGGGGAAATGGTCCCATGAAGTCTATCCCCCAGATATCAAAGACTTCACAAACCTGAATCCAGTTCTGAGGCATTTCATCACGTGCCGATATATTTGTCGCCCTCTGGCAAGCATCGCACGCTCTAACCCAACCTTGCGCATCACGAAATATAGTCGGCCAATAAAACCCGGAATCCAACACTTTCTTGGTGGTAAAGTTGGCTCCATGGTGGCCTCCGGTAGGTCCCTCGTGACAGTGGCGCAGAATATCGGTCGCCTCCTTCCCTGAAACACATCTCCTGATCACCTGATCAGCACCAACCCGAAACAAGTAAGGGTCATCCCAAATGTAGTGCTTGACATCCGAAAAGAATTTCCTCTTTTGCTGGTGAGTCAACCCTTTAATCAGAATCCCGCAAGCAAGGTAGTTCGCAAGGTCGGCGAACCATGGCGACTCATCGCATATCTCAACACTCATCAAAGACTCGTGTGGGAAGTTGTCATTTATGGAATCCCAATGCGCGTCCACGATGTCTCCATGCTCTAACCGAGATAGATGGTCAGCCGCTACATTCAACGCACCCTTTTTATCTTGAATTTCGATATCGAACTCTTGCAGCAACAAGATCCACCTGATCAGACGTGGTTTAGCGTCCTGTTTGCTGAAGAGATATCGGATGGCAGCGTGATCAGTATATACAATGGTTTTCGAAAGCACCAAGTACGATCTAAATTTTTCAAATGCGAAAACGACCGCCAAGAGCTCTTTTTCAGTCGTGGTATAGTGCTCCTGAGCGTCGTGAAGAGTTTTGCTCGCATAATAGATCGGGTGAAAGTGCTTTTCTCTCTTTTGGCCAAGAACGGCCCCTATAGCGTAATCACTCGCGTCGCACATAATCTCAAACGGCAGACTCCAGTCCGGTGCAACTAAAATAGGGGCCTCAATCAACTTTTGCTTGAGAAGGTCAAAGGCTCTCAAGCAATCATCTCCGAATATGAACGGAGCGTCTTTCTCCAACAAACGGGTCATGGGTCTGGCGATTTTTGAAAAATCTTTAATGAATCGCCGATAGAACCCGGCATGACCGAGAAAGCTCCGTATCGCTCTAACAGAGGTGGGAGGCGGAAGTCGTGAAATGATATCCACTTTGGCTGGATCGACCTCCATACCAGCATGCGAAATCTTGTGTCCCA
This sequence comes from Helianthus annuus, assembly GCF_002127325.2. NCBI lineage: Eukaryota > Viridiplantae > Streptophyta > Magnoliopsida > Asterales > Asteraceae > Helianthus > Helianthus annuus. Next base: position 78,029,339 of record NC_035447.2, on the reverse strand, counting down.
GAACTATGCCCTCCTTCACCATGAAGTGGCATTTCTCCCAGTTCAGGACCAGATTCGTCTCCTAACACCTCTTCAACATCTTTCTCAAATTTTCCAAGCAGTGATCGAAGGAATCCCCAAATACCGAAAAATCATCCATGAAAACCTCCATGGAATCCTCGATCATGTCATGGAAAATTGCAACCATGCATCTCTGGAAGGTCGCTGGTGCATTACACAACCCAAAAGGCATCCGCCGGTAGGCGAATGTGCCGAAGGGGCATGTAAAGGTAGTCTTCTCCTGATCCTCAGGAGCGATAGGAATCTTAAAGTACCCAGAGAATCCGTCTAGGAAACAGTAATACAACTTCCCCGACAGACGTTCCAACATCTGGTCGATGAATGGAAGCGGGAAGTGATCCTTGCGAGTAGCATCATTGAGCTTGCGGTAGTCAATGCAAACTCGCCACCCAGTGACGGTACGGGTAGGAATTAACTCATTCCTATCATTTGAGACTACAGTCATACCACCTTTCTTAGGTACAACCTGCACCGGACTCACTCACACAGAGCCAGAAATAGGATAAATCATGCCGGCATCCAACAATTTAATCACCTCCTTCTTCACCACGTCCTGCATATTTGGATTTAAACGCCTCTGATGCTGTGCACATGGTTTGTACTCGTCTTCCATCAGAATCTTGTGAGTACAGAAAGAAGGATTGATATCCTTGATATCCATGATTTTCCATGCAATGGCTCTCTTATGAAGTCTCAGAACCTCGAGAAGCTGATTTTTCTCATCCTTTTCCAATGATGCCGAAATTATGACCGGTAAGCGACGCTCCTCGTCCAGAAATGCATACTCGAGATGTGGCGGGAGTTCTTTCAACTCCAAAGGCGTCGGATCTTCAACCGAAGGCTCTGCTTCCTCCTCTTTCACATGGTCAATTTCAAGAAATCTCTCCGGACTCTGGGAACCATCGTCACCAATCTGATAGACTGGCTGCCCGAAATCGTGGCCCTCCTGCGTAATGCCAATCAGGTCCCCACACGACAGACGTGTGTCCGAATCAATCTCGTCAATAGTACCCTGAAAATGAGAGCACATACATGCATCGACAATGTCGACGTAATAAAGCTTGTCATCGTGACATTGCGGACGCTGCATCGATCTTTTGATATCGAATGTCATGTGCTCATCATTCACTCGGAGCGTGATTTGGCCAGCTACCACATCAACAATCGTCCTCGCTGTATTGAGGAAAGGACGTCCAAGTATCAAAGGTACCCTTGAATCTTCGTCCATATCAAGGATAACAAAGTCCACGGGGAAAACAAATTTATCGATTTTTACAAGCATGTTTTCCACAAATCCGCGCGGATACTTTATTGAGCGATCTGCCAACCGAATGCTCATCCTAGTGGGTGACGGCTCACCCAGATCCAGTTTAGTAAAAACCTTATACGGCATAAGGTTAATACTTGCTCCCAAGTCAGCCAATGCATGGCTAACAGACATGTTTCCAATCAAACACGGAAGCGTGAAACTACCAGTGATGTGTGTAAAATGCAACATATAAATCACATCAATTAAGGCATAAAACTAACCCTTTTTGAGTACTAATGTTGGAAAAATAGTGTTTTTGTCTTCCTTTTGCATTTTCAGGATTAAATGAGCTCAAAATCACAAAAGAAGCAAAAAGACAACTAATTCTAGCATAAATACAAGAAAAGGAACAAAAGTAGACTGCCCGGACCCTCAACGGCACCTCCCAAAGCAAAGGAGAAGAAACAGAGTCTGAACACGCCCCGTGTCCAGCGAACACGGGGGCGTGCCCAGGAAGCAGCAGAAAAGACAAACCAGTAGAAGCTTCCATTGCCCACCACGGGGCCGTGTCCAGCGGGCACGGGGGCGTGGTGAAAGTACAGCAGGCGCATTAATTGTAATTCGCAATTACAATTAATGAAGTGAGAGAATGTCAGACGGAGACGGGGCTGTGTCCAGCGGACACGGGGCCGTGTCTAGCCTTCTATTCAGCCTATAAATAGAGGAGCTTGGCTTCATTTTCTCTCATCCCTTGGCACACCACCTCTCTCACACCTCATCCACCACCCACCACCACCATAACACCATCATCCACCACCATCATCCATTGTCCATCGTAGAGTGTGTGAGTCGTCTCGGTATCCAAGATTGATCGTAAGAGTTCTTGACAATCAAGGCCATGTTTGCCTAAGTCTCTTACATCACTTGGTGAAGACAAGTGTTTAGTATAATACTTTTTATTTTTAATCTTTTGCACTTTTTATTTGGTTTTGTATTAATGACTTTAATAACTAGTTACTTATGTTGAAGGTGATCTTTCCTTATCGTTTGTCCGTGGTGTCTTGGCATTATTTTACTGTCTATATAAAATAAAAGATTTTCACCATTCATATCTCCACGGTCTATATGGAGGTATGTTGGCTACCTGGTCGGGGGTTAAGGGAACGGTTTGGTAAGGGTCTTGCCCTTGTTCAGCGTTTAGAGGTCCTGCTTGGGACCTGGGTCAAATTTAGTAGAATCTCCTTCAATGCCCATAGGTATTGGATGGCGGGGATCCAAACTCTTTGACCCCCTCATAAGTTAACTACTATTAATACTATAACCCGGCTATTTAGGACTGTATCCCTGCTGACTCAGACTACTTAGCCGAGGGTAACGTCACCGCCAAAAGCGGGGCCTACCACAATTTGCATTAATAACTTAATTCATTATCTTTCAATAATCCGACCCTTTAGGATTGTATCCTTGCTGACTCAAACTACTGGGTTGAGGGTAACGTCGCCTTCAAAAGAGGGGCCTACTACAATAACTAAGATAATCTCTTAAACAAGTGCAAAAGTGCGAAAATAATCAAAGGTTATACTAATACACGTGTCGGATCCAAGTGATTCATCTTGTCTATCTGTTTTTATTTTATTTTTATTTTCAGCATTTAGTTAGTTTTTATTTTTCTTAGTTTAAAACATTTTTCTAACTTTTTGATTTGATTAGACGTTGAGGATAAACCGGTATTAAAAGCTCTTGTGTCCTTGGACGACCTCGGTATCTTACCAACACTATACTACGTCCACGATGGGTGCACTTGCCCATATGTGTGTTTAGTGTTAGTAAATATCGTGTTTTATAAATTTAAAACTTGGCTAAAAGTGTAAAAAGGGGCTTAAATATATATCAAAAATATAACACACTTCACGCACATCAAGTTTTTGGCGCCGTTGCCGGGGACACAAGGATTTTAAGAAAGTTAGGAATCAACGGCCTAATCATATTTTTATTTTTCTTTAAATTTTTAGGATTTTTTCTTAGTTTTTCAGCTTCTGCAGAGCTCAACACGGGGCCGTGCTCGCTGAACACGCCCCGTGCTCAATCATTGGAACTGGCAATCCTGTTTTAAGTCAGACAGTAGGCTGAACACGGGGCCGTGTCCACTCAACACGCCCCCGTGCCCAAGATTCAGTTGCTGAAAACAGAACCGTTAGATCCCGGCGGTTGGTAATTTCTGACACAAACATGAGTGATAGTAATTCTTTTTACTTTCGGCACTCTTATGGTTTGTGGTGTCGAATATGTGGAGGCGAACATGAGGAATTAAAATGTTTTTTCCTCACTTATAGGCCCCACTATATAGACCCACCGATTCCTTGTAACCTTAAGAGGGGCGAAAGTAAAAATAAGCACTATTTCTCCCTCGAATGCGCCCAGCCAGATATTCTAGGAGAAATACCTTCTTACCTAAAAAAGACGTGGACGATAGTCGTCCCTGTGCCGATTGTGCCGTGAAGGACTCCCCATCGACTTCGTTCGGTGCATACATAGACCTGAGCGATTCGGCATACACCTTCTTTAACGAGAGCCCGGGAAAGGGTTGGACTTGTCCACCTAGAATGAAAATAGGAATTACCCTCACCGACAACCTCTTGCGTTCTCGCCTTAGTATAGGATAATTAAGGTATCTTAGGCACTTTGGGGTTGTTCCAACAAGTCAAGAGCCACCCGATATAGATTAGCTCCTTAGTAAAGACAAAACTTCATACAATAGCTTTCCGACACGGGGCCGTGCCCGGCCAACACGCCCCCGTGTCCACCAAAAGATTCCCTTCTGATCAGAACGTCAGAATACGGACAAACTGTGTCAGAATTTTATCTGCACACGGGGCCGTGTCCAGCGGACACGGGGCCGAGTCCAGCAGGCTGTCGTTTTCTATAAATGCAGCCAAAAATCCTGCACATTTGGACCAACTTGGGGACAGAGATTTGAAGGAATCTTCTCTCAAACAATCCTAGGTAAGTCTAAAAGAAGTTTCCAACAACCCATCTTGTCCTTTCCTCTTCTAGACATTTCCTTCTTCTTCATCTTTCTTCAAGAACTACCATGAAAAGTTTGAATTTTCAATCTTTGTGGTAGGGAACAATGAGTTTTGATCATGGAATCTTGGTAAAAACATGTTATGTAACATTGTTTAGAGTTATTTACTGTCAAAAAGCTTGCATAAACTCAGGAAATAACTTAAAAACCCAAGATTCCTTGCTCCAAAATTCTGCAGAAAGATGAACACGGGGCCGTGCTCAATGAGCACGGGGCCGTGTCCAGAAACTGTTTCGTCATATAAACTGCTTTTGGTTTATTTTTCGTAGAATGGCGAGTGAAAACAGCGAAACATCATCCGTTCATTCCTCAAACAGCCGAAGGGGAAGGAGGCCCTCCGTTGAAGCTACACTTGTGCACTACGTGATAGCACTGAGGGAAGCTCTCGACGAAATGACGTCAGTAGAGGAGGTCCTTATTGACCGTATTAACGATCTTACAATGGGACTTGAAAGCAGCTTCCAAGAGATTAACCTTTTGCACCAAAGGTTAAACATTTTGGTAGCACCTCCTATGGAACCAGTCCTTCCACAACGAGACTGGAACTTGGCACTCGGTGTTAACAACCCTACCGGGTGGGGAGACTTTCCCGCAGAACCTCCCATGGAAAATCCACAAGAAGTTCCAGCGGAAGTTGAAACTCCTCAAACTAATGCGAACGAGCCCTCTTTTCTCCTTCCAAGGGAGGTAGAGGAGTGGCTTGCCGACATATGAGGAGAACCACACCCGGAAGTAGGAGTTCTAAAAAGCCTTATCTAACCAAGATTAGTAGCTTCTTGGAAATTTTGCTAAATTAAAATAAAACATAGGGCTAGAACTCCATAAGTTTAATAGTTATGTAATTTTTATCTTTAACTTAATGTAATGTCTCTCTATGATTTGCAATGCTATGATGGTTTTTAAGATTGATGGTTGTTTTGAAAATAAAACACACTCATGGTGGTAATGGATGAAAAAGGGAACGAGAAATATGGAACCATGCAAAAAGAACAGAGCAACCCGACACAAATCTCCATCACAGAAGGCTCAACACGGGCCGTGCCCAACCAACACGGCCCCGTGCTGAGCCCCCTGCAGAAAATCACCCAGTTCAGGTAACTGGACACGGGCCATGTTCAGCGGACACGCCCCCGTGTCCAGGCTTCTGTTTCAATTCTCTAATTTTTGTTACTGGCACTTGACCACGGGGCCGTGCCCGGTCAACACGGGGCCGTGTCCAGGATGCCAGTAACACAAAACTTTGCTTTTAAACCCACTTTTACACATTCTAATCAACCAAAAACTTTATTTTTGGACACATTGAGGACAATGTGTAATTTAAGTGTGGGGGGGGATGCTAAAACCTTGAAATTTTGCAAAATCCTAAACACAAGCCTTACACAAAACTCTATTGGAACCGCTAAACACCCCAATTTTTTTTTCAAAAAACTTTTTCATTTTTTTTATTTACTTGTCTTAGTTTAAGTTGGGAATAACAAGTTCTAAAAAGGTTATATTTTTACAAGTTTACAACCGATAGCGTCATGATAAAAAGAACCAACACAAGAAAATTATGAAACGGCATGACAAGCTTAGTTAAAAATTTGATTGTATATACTTGATCACATTAAAAACCCGTTCCCACAAAAGTGAGTTTTGAGCCTTTATTGAGCATAAAAGTATACATATTTAGACTAAATGCTCATTTTTCGTTTCTTGTGTGAATAGCCGCTCGGTTCTTACAAATCTAGAACTTGCCACGACGATACATTCCCGGTCCTTACCAACTTAAACCCAAGTAAGTAAATGATGGAGGCATTAGGACTAACCATTTTTCCTTCAAAACCATTATTTTTCATTTTTTTTTTCACCTACCCAAAATCCCCCTAGATAGCCCCTTTGAGCCTAAACCTTTCATTTCATTACCCCAAAACCCTTTTTACCCACCAAAAACCTTTTTATTTTTCACCCTTTATTTTAGTAACAAGCTCGCTTTTTCGTAAACTCACCTTTTTATGTGACGATAAAAAAAAAATGATGATGAAGTCAAAAACAAACAAAAGCTTGTTTGGAGAAATACTTCAAAATAAAAAGTCACTAAAAACAAGGTATTTTACGAAAACCGACGCTTTTTACGATTTTCGCCCTTTTTACTAACCACTAACCAACCACCCACCTTTAACCCAAGCCTAACCCTTCACCCCAAAAGTCCTCTTGATATTTACAAAGGTAAAAAGTTAAAAAGGAGGAGGATTGATTGCTTGGCAAGCCTATGGAAGGCGTAAGTTCCATGCCGCTCTCGAGTGATTCACTAAAATATACACCTTCGGCCGAGTGTTGAGTGATCTCCCGTGAGGTATGTGAACTTGTATATAAATGGAATTTTAATAAGGCATGCTATGCCCAAATAAGTAATTTATCTTATGAAACGTTCAAAATAAATCATAACGAATAGGATTGTAAATAAATAAAAATAAAACCTATAAAAACCTTGGATTCCCGACACTCTAGGACAAGCTAAAAAACTTCTCTTCTACCTATTCCATTTGGGAGTGTAAGCCACATTTAAAGAGTTTTGCTTGAGGACAAGCAAAAGTTCAAGTGTGGGGGTATTTGATGTGTGTAAAATGCAACATATAAATCACATCAATTAAGGCATAAAACTAACCCTTTTTGAGTACTAATGTTGGAAAAATAGTGTTTTTGTCTTCCTTTTGCATTTTCAGGATTAAATGAGCTCAAAATCACAAAAGAAGCAAAAAGACAACTAATTCTAGCATAAATACAAGAAAAGGAATAAAAGTAGACTGCCCGGACCCTCAACGGCACCTCCCAAAGCAAAGGAGAAGAAACAGAGTCTGAACACGCCCCGTGTCCAGCGAACACGGGGGCGTGCCCAGGAAGCAGCAAAAAAGACAAACCAGTAGAAGCTTCCATTGCCCACCACGGGGCCGTGTCCAGCGGGCACGGGGGCGTGGTGAAAGTACAGCAGGCGCATTAATTGTAATTCGCAATTACAATTAATGAAGTGAGAGAATGTCAGACGGACACGGGGCCGTGTCCAGCGGACACGGGGCCGTGTCCAGCCTTCTGTTCAGCCTATAAATAGAGGAGCTTGGCTTCATTTTCTCTCATTCCTTGGCACACCACCTCTCTCACACCTCATCCACCACCCACCACCACCATAACACCATCATCCACCACCATCATCCACCACCATCATCCATTGTCCATCGTAGAGTGTGTGAGTCGTCTCGGGATCCAAGATTGATCGTAAGAGTTCTTGACAATCAAGGCCATGTTTGCCTAAGTCTCTTACATCACTTGGTGAAGACAAGTGTTTAGTATAATACTTTTTATTTTTAATCTTTTGCACTTTTTATTTGGTTTTGTATTAATGACTTTAATAACTAGTTACTTATGTTGAAGGTGATCTTTCCTTATCGTTTGTCCGTGGTGTCTTGGCATTATTTTACTGTCTATATAAAATAAAAGATTTTCACCATTCATATCTCCACGGTCTATATGGAGGTATGTTGGCTACCTGGTCGGGGGTTAAGGGAACGGTTTGGTAAGGGTCTTGCCCTTGTTCAGCGTTTAGAGGTCCTGCTTGGGACCTGGGTCAAATTTAGTAGGATCTCCTTCAATGCCCATAGGTATTGGATGGCGGGGATCCAAACTCTTTGACCCCCTCATAAGTTAACTACTATTAATACTATAACCCGGCTATTTAGGACTGTATCCCTGCTGACTCAGACTACTTAGCCGAGGGTAACGTCACCGCCAAAAGCAGGGCCTACCACAATTTGCATTAATAACTTAATTCATTATCTTTCAATAATCCGACCCTTTAGGATTGTATCCTTGCTGACTCAAACTACTGGGTTGAGGGTAACGTCGCCTTCAAAAGAGGGGCCTACTACAATAACTAAGATAATCTCTTAAACAAGTGCAAAAGTGCGAAAATAATCAAAGGTTATACTAATACACGTGTCGGATCCAAGTGATTCATCTTGTCTATCTGTTTTTATTTTATTTTTATTTTCAGCATTTAGTTAGTTTTTATTTTTCTTAGTTTAAAACATTTTTCTAACTTTTTGATTTGATTAGACGTTGAGGATAAACCGGTATTAAAAGCTCTTGTGTCCTTGGACGACCTCGGTATCTTACCAACACTATACGACGTCCACGATGGGTGCACTTGCCCATATGTGTGTTTAGTGTTAGTAAATATCGTGTTTTATAAATTTAAAACTTGGCTAAAAGTGTAAAAAGGGGCTTAAATATATATCAAAAATATAACACACTTCACGCACATCAACCAGGATCTCCCATTTTCATGGGCAGACGGTTTTGCAGAATGGCGGAACAAGTCTCATTCATCACCACACATGATATATCCTCGAGCTTCTGTTTATTCGAGAGGATATCCTTAAGGAATTTCGCATACTTTGGCATCTGGGCCAAGGCTTCAACAAACGGTATATTGATGTGTAGTTGCTTAAACAACTCAAGGAACTTACCGTATTGTTCTTCATTCTTCTGCTTCTTTAGCCTGCCTGGATAAGGTACTAGAGGAGTGTAATCTTTGACCGGCTCCTGGACTTGTGTTGTACTTGCTGGGCGCAGCCTGGCTTGCACCTCGTCCGGTGTGTCAGTCGGGACCGCTTCAGTGATCGGTGTTGAGTCCGATATGATGGGTCCGGTAGTTTTTCCACTCCTGGTCATGACAGCATTCACATCCCTGTGTCCGCCTGGGTTTGGTTCTGTATTACCCGGAAGACCGCCTGGGGGTCTTTTGGACATCATCTGTGCCAACTGAACAACCTGATTCTCGATATTCTGAATCGAGGCTTTCTGACTCCTCATTTCTCCCTCGTTAGCTAGAAAACGATCTTCGCTTTGTTGGTATCATTTTTCAGAGCTAGAGAGAAGCTGAGCCATCATATCCTCCAGCTTGGAACTAGACTGAGGGGCCTGCTGCTGGGAGCTACTCCCAGTGCCCTGATTCTGGTACGAATATGGACGCTGCTGGTAAGGTTGGTTGTACTGCTGGTACTGCTGACCCTGCTGAGGCGCTGGAGCACGCTGAGTGAACCCCAATGGGTTCTGATTTCCTGCGTTCGCTCGCCACCCAAAATTTGGGTGATTTCTCCAACCGGGATTATAGGTGTTGCTGTACGGGTTATTCTGCGGCCTCACTTGATTACTCACAAAATCTACTTCTTCGTGGCCCTCATATACGACTCCCTGAAAACATGTCCCAGGCTCGTGTGACACTCCGCACTGGTCACAACCCGAGCCAGCATGCGCAATCATCTGGGACCTGTCGAATTTCGATGTAAGAGCCGAGATTTGTGCAGTAATGGCCGTGTAGTCGTCTACAGCATGAACTCCTGAGCGAGATGATGATGACGATGATCGACCTCTATCTCCTTTCCGACGCGAGCTGGATTTCAACGCAGCTTTTTCTATAATATCATACGCTTCAGTCGGCGTCTTAGTTCCAAGATCGCCTCCCGCGTTCACGTCTAATCGCTCTTGCGTATTATAGCTGAGCCCCTGATAGAACGTCAAAACCAGCTGTCGCTTGGAGAAGCCATGATGTGGCACATCAATCAACAAATCCTTGAATCTCTCCCAAGCCGCATGCAACGACTCGCCCTCGTCCTGGCGAAAGGAAACAATTCGGTTCCGTAGTTTGTTCGTTTTCTCAGGTGGAAAATATTTCTGCATAAACTGCTCCGCCAACTGATTCCAGGTCCTGATGGACCCGGCAGGAAGTGACATAAGCCAAGCTCTAGCTTTGTCACGTAACGAAAACGGAAACAATCTCAACCGAATCGCATCCTCCGAAACACGTGTAATCCTAAATGTCGAACAGACAGCGAGAAAAGCAGCGATATGCCTCTCAGGATCCTCATGCTCACGTCCGTCAAACTGTACAGAATTTTGTACCATATTAATAATACTAGGTCTAATTTCAAAAGTAGGAGTATCTATAGTAGGTTGAAGGATACTCGGCTCCAGGCCTGCCCTTCCGGGCTGATTTGTTTCATTCAGCGGTCGGTCGTCGTCCGCCATGAAGACTCTCTCCTCGTCCCCTGAGCTTTCGTCTTTAGAGATAATCACCGGCTCGTCGATTGCATTTGCTATGCGTTGTGCAATGACAAGCGACCTTTCGCGCAGCCTTTTACTTCTTCTAAGATTATGCGCTGGTTCGTCAGTCGGCTCAGCAATAGCGGGCGCGGGAGTTGAGGACACCAACCTGCAAACGAAAAACTGACACAATGAATATTTTATTAATACAATAATGCTGGTTTTTTTTTTTTTTTTTTTTTTTGCTGAATAGAAGCAGAATATGTATAAATATGGGCTGTAAAATTTATAAAAATCCGAAAATGGGCCGAAATTTTTATAAAAATCAAAGCAACGAAAATAATCGAATCGGCTAGTACAAAAATGATTTTTAAGAGCCGAAAACTCAAAGAATAAATGAATAAATAAATCCGGATTTGAACAAATAAATAGAATAAAAATTTACAAGTGTACAAAAGAATCACGAAAATGAATAAATTGAATTAAAAGCTAGAAATATTAACAAATAAATCAACAAATAATTAATCATGAAAATATACACAAATATTAACAAGTATATACACCGATAACACAATGACTCGGGTCGTTCCTAAAACTCGCCATTCCCCGGCAACGGCGCCAAAAACTTGTACGTGCACGACTACACATATTTTTACAATGAAATTACACACAAATTGGTTTTAAATTTATAAAAGTGATTATTACTTTTACATCAAAACACACACGAAAGGGCAAGTGTACCCCGTCATATATGTAGTAAAGTATCGGTAAGAACCAAGTATCGATCCACGGAAATGGGCGGAGAAATAATACTAGACCTTTGCCACTAAATTACCGGTAAAAACATAAGTTGTTTTAGTTTTAATTAATCTAAAGTAAGCATAAATAAATACTTATAAAACATAGTAAATTATATATAAATAGCCTTGCTTAATACACAACCAAAGCATGTCAACTAAGTCAGTTTTGGCACTAGAACCATTCGGTCAATTTTCCATTTTGAGACAATTAGTATCCCTTTTGGGAATCCTAACATGACAATCATTCGGAAAGTTAAAACGATACACACACTTTAACCACCTAAAATTGTTCTTTAACGTGCAATTGATTAATGTCTACAAAAATCTCCTAAAAATAAGTTAGTCATCCGTTAGGAGTTTTCTAACCTCACTTAATCAAGGAAAGCAACACCGATAAACACAATGCAACCACCGAGACAAGCATAGACTAGATTAAATCACAACCGAGTTCATTTTACAAATCTTACGCATAAATTCACCAAGATAGCAATTTTGGCCGAAACTACTAACTAAGCTAACAAATCATGGCAAGAATTCATAACAACACCATCTAACCCGTTAGAGTCCTTCCGTGAGGGCAAGCTTTCTTGATTAATAATAATTACATTTTATTAAACCACTAACCCGTTAGAGTATCATGGTGCCCACATTTTAACCAAGTTAAGCTAGTTAACCAAATTAAAAGTTTACTAATACATGATTAAATAAGCTTCATTTTTCAACTATCTTACCTAACCAAGCACCAATCATCCAACACAATTACTTATAATCAAGAAATCAATATCAATAACAAGGTTGCAAACTAATCATCAAAGATAATCATAGAAAACACTTCCAAATTTCAATACAAACATAGATTAACATACTAATGGTTATAATCAAGCAAGGGATTGTTGTGTTTTTGCCCAAAGGCTACAATAATACATAAATATTAATCTAAATGCTTGAAACATTAACAAAATTCTGGAAAGATTAGAAATCCAAACCATAAACAAGCACAAGATTAAGAATCCGGATAGTAAATGAGCAAAACCGGGCAATGTGGCTTGAATCCGAGTGAAAGCAGAAGCCTTCGGAGCCTCAAAATCGCCTGCAAAGCTCTCCAAAATTCCAGAGTTACCAATAGAATAGTTCTGTTCTGTTTTTATGCTTTTTCCATGTTGTACGGTCGTTCTTCCGATCGCACGACCGTGCACTTTAAGCAATTATTGGTGGTGGTCCACCATACTGCGTGACGTCACAGATCGTTGACTGTTCTTCGGTCTCGCACGGGCATTCTTAGTTTGGCACGACCGTTCTTCACCGAGTTCTGGTTGCATGCCTGGTCCTTTGGTCGTTCAGTTCCGAGGTCTTGTTAGATCGTCGGATAGGCACGACCGTTCTGCATATGGCACGACCGTGCCGTTTCGGGTTTGGCCTTCGTCTCGGAGTTGCACCCTCGTTCACTGCCGGTCTTCATGGATCATCGGATATGCACGGTCGTGCATAAGGTCGCACGACCGTGCAACACGCCCAGGTCAGTTTTTCCAACAGAAGGTTCGCAGCTTCGTCGTTTTGTCCGGAAAGTCCTCGTTTTTGCTATCATCTTGTCTGGTATGCTGTTTTAGGCCTGTAAACAAAAATGTAGATAATTAAGTATCCGAATGACGGTTTTACGGCCGAAAACGCATAAAATAGGGGTAAAACGGGGGACTAAAATATGTGTAAATTAGCGAATATCAACCGTATCCGGTACGCTCACTTCCGATTGCAAATTTGTTATATTCTGATCACCGGTGTGATCAATATCATTTGAAGTCGCAATATTTGGTTCCTCGTCATAAATCGGATCGGTTTCCGATTCTTAGTCATCAGATTGGTCAAATAGTGGAGTTGTTTCTTCTGGGGGTGCATGTGCAGTTCCACTAGGACCAGCCTCATGATCATTTGAACCCACGGTGGGCGAGGAAACCACCAAGGTCTCGGTACTTGTTCTTGTGAAAGAGACTGCTGTTGTTGGTATAAGAACGCCAGTTCCTCCTCATTCGGCTCTGTCGGTAAATGGAATGACTCCCAAAGATTTTCGTAATCAAATAGCAACCTGTTTCCGGGAAGTTGATTCGGAGCGGTAAACTGTTGACAGTCAACATGTTGAACTTGTATGATCTTCCCCAAACTCAGAACAAAAACTCTCTTCAACGGACTTGCGTATCCTACAAAAAAACCTTCATTAGCTTTCGAACCAAATTTACCGTCTGTATCAATAAACGTGCATGGTGATCCGAATGGTTCTAAAAATTTCAGATTTGTTTATAAAGATGAAGTAATTCAAAACAATTTTTCTTGTACTTCTTCACCGTAAGAACCCGATTGAGTGTGTAACATGCTGTGGCAACCGCTTCACTCCAAAAATATACAGGTAATTTCGAATCTGCTAACATGGTACGAGCTGTTTCGATCAACGTACGATTTTTTCTTTCTGCGACACCGTTTTGTTGAGAAGTATACGGTGCGCTGAATTCATGAAGAATGCCCTTATCATTGCAGAATTCGAGCATACGGTTGTTTTTGAATTCTGTGCCATTGTCGCTTCAAATACGTCTAATCGGCAGTTTGTAAAGATTTTCCATCTTTTTGAATAGCCTCATCAAAGAATCAAACGTTTCGTCTTTTCTCTCTAGAAACATCACCCAGGAGAATCTTGTAAAGTGGTCAGTAACAACTAAACAATATAGATCTCCACTTATGCTTTTCACATTTACCGGTCCGAAAAGATCCATATGGAGTCTTTCGAGCAGTAATCTGATGGAGTTCAAGAGCTTTCTCGGGTGTGATTTCTTTGTCTGCTTCCCTTTTTTACATTCAATACAGTCATCGTTAAGATGGAAGCTTTTCAAATTAACACCGTCTACAAGATCATTATGAACTAAAAAGTTCATGTTTCTCAAGTGAATATGACCCACCTTACGATGCCACATGATGGATTCTTTTTCCGTCGCCTTCGTCTTACTCACAAAACATTGTTCCTTTTTATCTGTCGTTGTTGCAACGCTCATGTCTGGTACATAAAGATCGTTTTCAAGAGGAGCGCGCATCAAAACCATTTCTTCTGGTATTTTAAACCCTGGTTTAAGAATCAGACATTCATCTTTTGTAAAATGAACAGTGAATGACTTGTCACAAATCTAAGAGATGCTCAACAGATTGTTTTCTAACTCAGCAATGTAGTTCACTTTATCGAAAGATACGATCCCGTTAGTAAGTATTCCTTCTCCAACAATTCTTCCACCTTGAGTTCTAGCAAACCCTACATAACCTCCATTGATTGATTTGACGTCGTATAGTAGTGCTAACATCCCTGTCATGTGTCGTGAGGCGCCGCTATCCATTATCCATTTAGAAATGATAGACCTTGGAAGCCCCTACACACATCAAAAGACATTTACTTGAACAATGATATCCAAGATTTTTCAACATTTGGTACACTACCAAAGACAATATCATGAGCTACTATGTCAACTTTTGGAATGTTAAAAACAACTTTTGGAACATCAGATTCTAGTTTTGATTTTAGAGCTCCTTCCTTGATAGGTGGGAATTCTTCAATCAACTTTTCTAACTCAAACTCAATTTTCTCATCAGTAGTTGCAAAAATTTTCGGTTCAGATTTTAAAACTTATTCCATTTTCTTTTCCTCAAAAGAATGTTTAGGTTTCTCCACCCATGATTGACTTTGGGAAGTCTTTGTTTTAGGATAAACCTTTGAAGTCTTTTGTGATTTTGAAGATTCACCAATTTCAAAAATTGATTTTGGTTTGTCCTCTGACTTCAATGATTCACCGCATTTAAGAATACGCACGGGGGATACCATAGGTATTTTTCCCTTAACATCCTTTGAAATTTTTGGTTTTGGTTTATGGAAAACTGGTTTTATTATCCTTTTGACACATTGTTTGGCCATGTGACCGATTTCATTGCATCGATAACAGATTCTTTTGTCATATTCAACAAACGTGGATCTGTTGGTCTCGTCTCTTATCTTTTTGGCCACAATAAAATCATCAATTGCTTGCTTACTAAAGATATAATCCTTTTCGACTTCTGTATTATTACCAGCCACAAACACTTCACTCAATTTTTCTTTTGGCTTCACTTCTTTCTTAGCCATTTTCTTCTCAAAACCAACACCTTTCTTTTTGTAATCATTACCATGTCTCTTGTTATTACCATTGTTACCCACCCATTCATTTTTCTTTCCCGGGTTGTTTGTCGATTGTTGTTTAACAAAAGATTTTTTTGGTTTTGATAGAAATGAATTGTTGTTAACTTCTGAGATATCAATTTCCACGAGTTTAAAAACTTTTTCAACATTTTCCATGTTCGCATTCTGAATCGGGTACTCAAAATCAGTATACAGTTTGTTAGTTCCGGTCATCGTGTAAACCACAATGATCGAATCGTCATCCAAAACTTTATCTGACTTTGGGATAAACTTATCAAGAAAGTTTCCGTTATCTTCAGAATCTGAACTGGAATTCTCAAAATGAGTTTTAACCGTTTCGAAATCAGTGTTATCATTTTCTTCATCCAACACTTGGTCTACAACTGTTTTAACCAGTTGTGACTCGTTGTCGGTGTCAGACAGAGAGAATGTAACATCTATGTTTTCCGGTAACTCATTCTCTTATGTTCTCAATTTGAGATTCAATGCCTCCTCCACCCCGTCTGGATATTTCTGAGTATAGTGATTCCACATTGGGGGTGGAACCTTTTTGTAAGCTGGTTTAGCCTCAGTTTGTTGAGGAACGATCTGATCAATCACATACGAAGATGAAAGATAACTGATCCACTTTTTTTCGACTCTTTCTGTCTCACTGCGCATCAGTTCAAATTCCTTCTTTAGAGATGCGATTGTGTCCAGATGGATGTTAATCGACATTTGCTTTTCCATGACTGTAGCTTTGAGCAAATTAGCAACTTTATCATTTTCTTTATTCTCAGTGTGAATCATTTTAATTGATTGTGACAGAGTGTCATAAGCTTCTTTAACATCATTAAAATCAAATTTTAATTTGTCATTAAACTTTTTCATCTATTGAAACTGTTTGTCTTTTTCAAGACAATCCATGCATGGTTTCAAACAGTTTTTGCATGGCTTTTCAAGAATTGATTC
Organism: Helianthus annuus; assembly: GCF_002127325.2. Classification (NCBI taxonomy): domain Eukaryota; kingdom Viridiplantae; phylum Streptophyta; class Magnoliopsida; order Asterales; family Asteraceae; genus Helianthus; species Helianthus annuus. The sequence continues at coordinate 78,012,915 of NC_035447.2, read as the reverse complement.
ACCTTTTTCAAAAACGTTTTCTTGTTTATCATTTTTACTTTCCGATTTACCAAACTCTCCGGACTCAGACTCAGATTTCTCTCCGGATTCGGACTTCACATTTTCTGATTTGTCATCGGACTCGGACTTCTCTCCTGACTCATACGTATCACAAGTCTCGATAATTGACTCCTTTTCAACTGACACTGACTCTTGAGTTGCATCTTTGGTCTCATTGTTATTAGAAAGTGTTTTAGTTTGTTCTACCTCTTGCAGCTTGACCATAAGAGCTTTGTCTGTTATTTCTTTCAATGTCTCTTCATTCATTTCCTTTGAGACATCAATAATATCTTGAACCGGAGTTTGTTCAACTTCGTACTGTGGGCAAAAACCCGTAGTCGGTTCACTAAAGAAACCTGCAAAAGAATCAAGCACATTAGCTGGCATTATAGATTTAAATGCATTAGTAATAACCTCCTGTTCAGATTGATAATATAGACCGCTGCTGCTTCCTCTTCTTAATCTGCAAAACTTTCTTCATTCACCACTTCACTGACTTCTTCAACTTCAGGAACACATTCCTCGATTTCCGGTTCCGACTCTTCAATAATTTCAGCCATCATTGCAAGACCACCTCCTAGAACGTACTTATCCCAACTGAAACCTTCTGGAATCTTTTCGTCATCTTGATTCACTAAAAGAGCTTTTTCTGTTGGTTGGATTGTCTGTCTCGATTTGAGGTCGTGGATTGAATGGTTGTTGACTGTTTTTATAATAGATGGCCTGTCGGTAATAATCGTTGGTGAATGGATTCTGATGGTTATTAACTTCTCTGTTCGGACATTCGCGCTTGAAGTGCCCCTTCTCTTTACACTTGAAGCAAGTCACCTTCAATTTATCGAATCCAAGTTTAGGATCAGGACCTGCAAGACTACTTCTTTCGGTAATTTCCATGAACCTTTGAGCTCTTCTCACAATGCTTGCCATACCCCATTTTATGTCGATGAGTTCTAGTTCCTCGGGATCAATTTGATCGTAATCTTCTTTAGTCATGTCTGGGTTACCAATTCGTCCGGCTACTAGACTCTCGTAAGACTCAAGTACAGAAGCTAGAAGTGATATATGTTGCTTTGCGGCTGTCTCGGTAAAATCTTGACCGTTTTTGAAATTAACAGCGATATTGCACTGTATCCCATGACTATAACTCTGATTGTTCGAACCTGAAGAACTTTGAGAAGAAATCTGTTCTTGAGAACTCTGAACCATAGGATTCGGTTCGTAATTTGAAACGGTGAAAGGTTGTTGTTAGGCATGCTTTGAGGTGTTCCCGATGACGAATCTGCACTGAATGCTGTTTGAATCTTTGGACTCGGAGTAGATGTAGCAGATGAGTTTCCTTTGTAATAAAGCTGAACATCTTGCTGTACATTTGAAGATTTCATTTTCCTCATCTTCCGAAGTTCAAGCTCTTGAGCTTCAATTCTCTCGATAAACGTACTCAAATTGAACCCACGTATTCCAAATTGTCCTTCAAAACCAATAAGAACGTACCCCACTCTTCGTGTGGTAGTGTGTCAGCCAACTTATCAACCCACTCTTCGTCTGTTTTATCTATATTCAAACGTTTCATCTCCACTACCAAGTGACAATACCTCTCAATCAACTCTTTCGTTGATTCTCCATTGATAGCAGTTCCAAGAAATTTGAGTTTAAGAGCGTTCCAAATAGATTGCGCGTCACTCTGATGCTGTAACAGTACCAAAATGTCTTCTTTAATTGCCTATTGCAATATACTGACCATCTTCTTCTCGGCTTTAAAGTGTTCTTGTTCAGCCGGAGTTAACGAGTTAAGTGTTTTCAGAAGACCAGCATCATTCGTAGGAACTACATATTTCGTTTCAACTTTCAGCCAGTATTCTAGGTGATTCGCCTGAACCCACGTGCGAAATCTATCCTGCCACCCTGAATAATCTTCAATGTTGAGCAGTTTCGGTGGTTTTTGCATGGTTCCAAGCTCGTTCTCCATATTCACATTCTGGGCTATACTTGCTGGAGTTTGAGCTGTCATACCTCCTCCGAAAAAGGCATTGTAAAACTCTTGATTTTCCATTTTATACTTTGAAAAATGTTTCGAAAAATTTGTAAGTTTTGAAAAATTCCAATTTCAAGTGACCTGACTTCCAAACGATCTGGATTTTCAAACGATCTGGACCTTTTCAAACGACCTGACTATCCAATCTGTGCGAGGTGACCAATACTAGTTAAAAAAAATTTCAGTTCGTGCGATCTGGTCCAATCCGTGCGATCTAGACAAAAATTTCAAACGATTGAAAAAAACTCAAACGAACTGATCAATTTCACATGATTTGAGCATCATTTTCACACGATTTGGACAATTTCACCTCGTTTGAAGTCTTAGTTTATCAAAATTTCAAGTTTTTGACATTTTTGGATCAGTTTTAGTTCGATTTATGGTCTGTAACTTTGTATGATTGTTCAAAATGATGTTTTACACATAATATCTAAAATTCAGTCCATTTTGTCCGTGAATTTGTCTGAAAATCCAAGAAAGAGTAGAAGTATATGGTTCTAAACCGTTCAAAACACTGATATCAAGCTCTGATACCACTTGTAGGAACGAGGATTCGTCCAATACGAGTCAATCAGAGTCAGATCTAGTTTCTAGAAAGGCGGAGTCAGACTAGAAACCGTCAACCAGTGTTAGAATAGTAGTAGAAGAGTAGAAAGTCACTTTAAACATGTTCTTCATTGATTATAAACGTTTTGGTACAGAGAGAATCAGACAACACTTCGTTTCAGAATTCTCCAGAATGTTACAAATGAAGAACATTACTAACCTATTAATAGGATTCCCAGGTCGCACCAAATAACACACCCAGTCCGCACGAACTGACATCACCAGTTCGTGCGACCTGACATTATTAGGTCGTGCGACTTGGACTCAAACATATAAACTTAACATTTTTCAAACTATTACATATTAATGACACGACACAGACTGATGACGTAGGCGATAGACATTATGCATCAACAGGTGGACTTCGGGGTGGCGGCGGTGGTGGGTGGCGGTGGTGGCTGGTTGCAGGTGGTGGCAATGGTGGGCATCTGTTGTCGGTGGTGGTGGTGGTGGCGACAGTGGTGGGTTATGGTGTTGTTAATGAAGTGTGCAAGAGGGGATGGAATGAAAAAAAAAACATGGGGATGATGCAATGATTTTGAGTGAATGAAATGCCTTTTGTAATAGGTGATTACACTCAATTGACTAACCAAACACCCTTTTCTTCGTAGTTGTTCACTCCATTCCACCTCTTATTCCTGCATACCAACCACTATCTAAGTTTTTCTATTTCATCTCCACATATGCAAAATATCTATCAAATCGATGACAGTTTCCTTGTTAAAAAGCTCTATGCTTATATACATAACAAAGAGTAGTTGATATCTATATTGTCCAGGGAGAAAACTATTTTTTTGAGCTAAATAAATTGCTAATATATGTGTCAGAAGCAAATGATTATTTATTAAATAATTTTTATTGCATTAAAACTAGTGATTGTTGCCATGCATTGGTTGTAAAATAAGATTTTCAAGTTCGATTACTCGAAGAAGAGTAATCGATTCAAGGTAGGCTGCTGATGTGCACAAAATGCAACATATAAATTACATCAATTGTGGCTTAACTAACCCTTTTTTAGTACTAATGTTGGAAAAAATGTGCTTTTGTCTTCCGTTTATATTTTCAGGATTAAATGAGCTCAAAATAACAAAAGAAGCAAAAAGACAGCAAAATCTAACATAAATACAAGAAAAGGAACAAAAGTGATATGCCCGACCCCCCGACAGCATCTTCCCAAGCAAAACAAAAAAGACAGAAGACTGAACACGCCCCGTGCTCAGTGAGCACGGGGCCGTGCCCAAGTGCCAGCAGAAAAGACAAACTCATAGAAGCTTCTGTTGCCCACCACGGGGCCGTGCCCAGTGGACACAGGGGCGTGGTCAACTTCCTGCAGGCGCATTTATTGTAATTGCGAATTACAATTAATGAAGAGAGAGAGTCAGATGGACACGGGGCCGTGCCCAGCGGACACGGGGCCATGCTCGAGCTTCTGTTCAGCCTATAAATAGGAGTGTTTGGAGCTCTTGCAACTCATCCCTTGGCACACCACCTCTCTCACACTTCACCCACCACCCACCACCATCATCCACCACCATCATCCACCACCATCATCCATTATCCAAGATTGATCGTAAGAGTTCTTGACAATCAAAGGCCATGTTTGCCTAGGTCTCTTACATCACTTGGTGAAGACAAGTGTTTAGTGTAATACTTTTTATTTTTAATCTTTTGCACTTTTTAATTGGTTTTGTATTAATGACTTTAATTACTAGTTTCTTATGTTGAAGGTGATTCTTCCTTATCGTTTATCCGTGGTGTCTTGGCATTATTTTACTGTCTATATAAAATAAAAGATTTTCACCATTCATATCTCCACGGTCTATATGGAGGTATGTTGGCTACCTGGTCGAGGGTTAAGGGAACAGTTTGGTAAGAGTCTTGCCATTGTTCAGTGTATAGATCCTGCAAAGGACCTGGGTCAAATTTAGTAGGACCTCCTTCAATACCCAAAGGTATTGGATGGCGGGGGTCCAAACTCTTTGATCCCCTCATAAGTTAAACTACTATTAAAACTTTAACCCAGCTACTTAGGACTGTATCCCTGCTAACTCAGACTACTTAGCTGAGGGTAATGTCGCCTTCAAAAGAGGGGCCTACCACATTATGTATTAATAACTTAATTAATTATCTTTCAATAATCCGACCCTTTAGGATTGTATCCTTGCTGACTCAAACTACTGGGTTGAGGGTAACGTCGCCTTCAAAAGAGGGGCCTACTACAATAACTAAGATAATCTCTTAAACAAGTGCAAAAGTGCGAAAATAATCAAAGGTTACACTACACACGAGTCGGATCCAAGTGATTCATCTTGTCTATCTGTTTTTATTTTTATTTTATTTTTCAGCATTTTAGTTAGTTTTATTTTCTTAGTTTAAAATCTTTTTCTAACATTTTAATTTGATTAGACGTTAATGATAAACCGGTACTAAAAGCTCTTGTGTCCTTGGACGACCTCGGTATCTTACCAACACTATACGACGTCCACGATGGGTGCACTTGCCCATATGTGTGTTTAGTGTTAGTAAATATCGTGTTTTATAAATTTAAAACTTGGCTAAAAAGTGTAAAAAGGGCTTAAAATATATACCTAAATTATATTACACCTAACGCACATCAGCTGCTGAGGCGAGTTTCTTCAACTCCGTCTAATTACTCGGAATCGATCAAACATAGTCAACCTCGACCAGAATCGGATCTATTAGGTTAACGCAGACTAAGTTTGACTTAAAAAAAGATAAAACACTATATCTATGCCTATCATATTAAAGAATGAATATCATTTTCACGTATTTTGTTATAATTATTGTTGGTGCAGTTGTCTGTCGACTACATCTTAGTTCGAGTCTTAGGTTAGGGCTGATTGTACAGTGAACGAAAATTAGGAAACACATGAGTTATGGACAAAGCATGTAGGTTCGCTTTTGTGTCAATAATGTAGGTCCACTTATATGGACATGTCCATATAAGCGAACCATCCATGCCTATATATAGGTGACTGATAAGCGGATCTAGTAGTAGAGTTGTGTGTGTGTTACGGCGAAGCCCTGCCAGTTTGTCTCCAGCTCTTGTAACTTGTTAGAAGATCAATAAAAGAGACGTTATGTCACACCCCGATATTTCCACGTATTATCGGTGGGCCCGGTGGGGAGTATCGTGACGTAGTTGATATCATCATAGTCAAACAACACAATTTAAATGCACAGCGGAAGCAAAAGATAATTATATTACAACCGAATGAGAATATCAAAGTATTACAAACGGTATACAAAGGGATCCACAGGCGGATCAAAATAAAAGAAAACTGTTCAACAGACTTTAGGCATCTAAAACTTGCAAGATTCCCTATTGACGCCCTGAGCTCCCAGCCAATTACGTACAGTACCTGTCACTTAACCTTTTTGGAAAATACGTCAGTTTTCACTGGTAAATACAATTTAACTGACTCATTTTGAAAACGTTTAGAAAATTGATTTGAATGCACAAGGCACAAAATATTTTTATAACTTGGGACAATTTTATTAATAAAAATCTTGTATCTGATTTACATGTTTGTCCAACATTTAGGGCCGGTGATAATACATATACAAGCCGGTCAAAATTAATAGACACACCATAAATATAATCTCACAAGAAGACACCCTTACGAGTGAGTATATGTTTTACATAAGCAACAGGAGGTGTTTTGCCTACACCTTGTGCTTACGTTGCGGCCATTCACTTTTTAAATGAGCCAAGGATATCCAGGACACGGTCATTAACCCCCAATGTTATTTGTTATCAAGCAATACAAATCAAAACGGGATTATGCAATTTAATCATCTCCGATTAAAAGGTTTCTACACCCGACCAAGCGGTATTTTTATAATACCATATCCCAAGCCCGTATAAGGGAAAATAAGTTAAACGTATTTACCTGAGCTAAATATAAATTCAATACCAGCCGTATATCAAATCAGCAAGCACAAGTACTTCTACTGGGGCTCTTAATCTGGAACGAAGGTTTTAATAACCTATTAGATTCCTAACGGGTCTTATTTAAGCCTATGCTTAGACCGGTTAGTTTTAAAGGAGGATACGATTCAAAACGCATGATTAAGCGCAGACCGGATTAGAATGTGATTTAGACCCGACAAGTTTGGAGACTTGTATAATATGGGTAAACTAAACACATTCTGGATTTTGAAGTGAAAATGATAAGGTTTGACCCGTTTCGGTTATTTTATGCAAACTAGTTACATAAACCGATCCGAACGCGAAACACGTGTAACGAGTAACCATAAGAGTCATGAACAAGTTTCCTAAGTTAATATGCCTTAAACATGTTGTGATATCAGAATGATACCTTCCATTATGCCCCAAACGGTTTTAGACCCAATTTATGCCTCATAAGGGCATTTTGGTCATTTTAAAGGGTGAAAAAGGGTTTAAATAATAACCTGAGTTACATGTCTGATTAAATCAGTAAATATACTTAATTTACTAAGTTATAACAGTAGGTTATTAATCCTATGTGAAATTTATCGATCTTAATCATTCTAGACACCGCAGGGGCGTTTTGGTAATTTCACATATGCTTAAAAGGTCAAAACTGGAATTCTGATCTTAAGATATTCTCCTACTGTTTAAAATATAAAATTTTACTGAATACATCAGTAGGTTTCAACCTCATATGCTTAGATAGGTTCTAGCACATACTTATGCGTTAAAAATGCTTAAAAAGGCGATTTGGAGCCATTTCCGGGTTTTATATAGAAAGCTGATATTTTTAAAATTCCAAAAGGCTCAAAATAATTTATTTAATATATTAGATCAGTAGAAAAAGGTTTGGGGTCAATCGGATTTATAAAACTCATTTTATAGCCCAAAATGGCAAAACCGACATTAGCCGAATTAAGCTTAGAACACTAAGTTATGCTCAGCCTAAAAATAAATAAAAATCTCCAAAAATCCCAAAATATTATATTACATTAGTAGGTATAAAGTTTGGTATCGAAAATCAGGTTTAGATAGACTATATGCTAATTACGCCGATTAATTCATAAAAACTTTCTAATTACGCTAATGAGTATAACTCCTATTTTAGACCTCCAACTGATATCAAATTTTGGGTACAAGTTTATAAATCAGTAACTAAGGTTTCTACTCTTTTACATTTCCAAAAATCACATTTTAAGGGCATTTGGGCATAATGGTCAACTTTTAAGCATTTTACGGAAACATGCATGAACTAGGATTTCTATGGAACCAAGTTGTATAACCTTGGAGGGTTATACTAACTTATAATATGGTCCTAATGGAATCCTAAGGGATATCTAAATTAATCTAAATCCGGTCAGAACTGAAAGTCAAAGCAAAAGTCAACTTTTGCGACTTTCGGTTTCGAACCGAGCCTATACTTAGAATTGTCGGGTTGAACATGCTTAGACATGATCAACTAATATTTACCAAGTTATTAAAGTGGGAAAACTGATTTTGTGGTTTTTATATTAATAGTTATGAATTTATTTAAAACTAACCCGTTTGACTTTCATTTGACCCGACAATTTAACTAAGTAAATGTGGTAATTAGGAGTTTCCCTTTTGAGGGTTAAACACCTACCTAATTACGGTCACGTAGCCATGTTCGTTGCGAACAATGGCTTAACCGTTTAAAAGTCAAAGCGTTTATCGAAAACGCTTGACTTTCGGTTAAAACGCTAAAAATTAAACTAAGCATGAAGGGATTACTTACAAGAGTCCAAAGGACTGAGGGAGGTTTATCAAAAAGGTTCAAGATCCTCTCCAATTCAGAGAATAAGCAGATTAGAAGGAAATGTGCAAAAGAAGTGAAGTGGGGAATGGGTATTTATAGGTTTTTGAGGACCGTTAGGATCATTCCTCGTAAACCGTGATTGAATCTGAACCCTACACATATTACCCATGGTTTTATAAACAATGGGCAGCCCCTAGTTTCCAAAAAAACCATTTACAATTGATAGAAACTGCTGGAACAGGCTGTTTACAGCTGTTTAGCAGCAAACAGCACTTTCATATATGGCAGAAATGGCCCCTGTGAGCTTTTATGGTCACTTTAGGCATGTTCAAGGCCCGTTAACCTCATTTTAAGGCCCCACTATGATGTTTAAACATAGGGAACATGAAACATGTTCAAAAACATGTCGGATGTCGGTTCCTTTGGCCGTACGGTCACGTAGTGCGTCGAATTACGACGAAACACGGACGAACGCTAAAAACGGTCCAAATTACGCGACGAGTGGAATTTTATCATGCCACACACTAAAATAAAATATTTTAGTGCTTACATAAATTTTTGGGTGTCCGGGGATATTCAGAATGCGAGATATGCGCAAAAGTGCAAACTTGTGCACTTTTTGACACTTTTAGTCCCTGCATGACATAAAAGTTTATTTTTGCGTACCAAACACCTCTAAACCTATATCTAAGCTATATAAAGGATAAATAGGGTATGTTTAACTTATGGACATATTCCGGAAGGTCCGTTATCATACGATTCGACCTCCTTTTGCAGTTTGACGCAATTAGTCCCTTAATTGCGCAAAGTAGCACGAAATGCCGTTTAATGATATCTAAGCCTTCCATGGCCCATAATAATCATTTCCAAGCATATATTTAAATATTACTACGCTCCCGTTTGCTTAAATGGTCACCGAATGGCGTAGATTCAAAATTTGACGCTTTAGGCCCCTCTATTGCGCAAACTTGCGCATTTCATCACTTATTAGCATTGAAGCCTCATCTAATCCATATTAGGCATCCTTGAAAGTATTATTAAACATTACGATGCTTCGGGTTCTCTAAAAGGTCATTCAGAGGTATAATTAAACATATTGACACTTTTAGTCCCTTATACTTACAAAGTTACGCGTAACGTCACTTAAAGGCACAAAAGCCTTAGACGGCCAACGATTGGCATTCTCGAGAGCATAATCAAATATCATGAAGCTCTAGGTTTGTTAAAAGGTCACTCAGAGGTAAGAATTAACATGTTGACGCTTTTAACCCTTTATTGCGCAAACTTTCAATTAAATACACAAACGGCTACACTTGATCAACAAGTGGCTTATTTGTGAATATAAAACCATAAAAGGTTATTTAAAAACTTATTTTAGGTATGCTAACACTTCCAGTCCTTTCATAATCAAAGTTTTTGATTTTTCGAAAAATTAGTCCCTAAATCCCAAGGTTTGACTTTATTAGGGTTTATTACACGTGTCAATACATCATTGGACGTGATTTTATGAGGTGTTACATCCTCACCCCCTTAAAATAAATCTCGACCTCGAGATTTGCTAAAGTAATGGAAGTACCTTCTGCCTTATATTGGACTTAATTTTCATAGCATACTTGGGGCCTCTCCAAGCACCCAAGTTGACTTCTATAATTGGTACATGTATCCCTTTAGAGCATTCTTAACCTATCGATCCTTGATCGATACGGGTTCTTATCATATCATAATGTTTCATTAATCTGCCTATCATTACGCGATAATGTGTTTCGACTTATAGGCGAAACCTATCCTTAAATCATCAGTGTGGGTCGCATTGCGAGCTCAACTAGGCTCCTTACATAGGTTTTAGCTTATAGAATATTGACCTTTGTTGCATTCGATTTCCGAATGCTCCTATATATCTAGGACTTAACTTTTCTTGAGAAATTTAAAATTTTGCACACCCTTCTAAGGGTGATACCTTCGATTGAACCTTATTCCTTATTAAGGACTTAAGAAGGTTGCAACTTTTATCAATCCTAAATTTTCTGCCGATTACTGGCAACTTTAAGATGATTATGAATTTGAATGATCTTATTTGTTGCTTCCAATGCAACTTTCAGATCCTGATAATTGGACTTACCAATCTATTGTTCTAACAATAGATGTTTAACATTCCATCTATATAAGGTCTCCAAAGGAGCAACCTTGATACTTATATAACAACTATTATAGAAAAGCTTATTTAAGGTGAGATGGTTATTCCAACCACTTAAAACCAATCTTAAGGAATAGCTAATCCTCACAGCTAGTCGAACAAATCGACGAACCTGGGTAGCTAACGACGATTCTTAATCGTTGCCTAAATAGGGTTGCGGTAATCAAATGTATAAGCAAATGAACCGTCTTTCTTACTTAACCGTATCAAATCCTCAGAATATCGAGTTAGGCTATATGAACCTCTATCTTAAAACTCACTTAATCAGGATTCCGATTCTTCCAATGATGGTACCAGTCATCATGGAGATTTCGCAATAATGCAGCCCTAAGCGGGATGTTGATCTTAACTCTACTTGCCTCTAAGGAGGTAAACATGGTAATCTTAGGAGAAGATAATCAAGATACAAGGAGGTTATAGAGATTTTCCATATCTTAGGCTCCAGTACATCCATCAATGCTTGTGTCAAATAAGCGACATATTTAGGTTACAAGTCCACGAATTTCTTAATCGGGAACATTTACTTGGACAATTCCATTCTGGATATCTTCCTTGAATACTATTAGTTGACTTTTAGTATCATATGATTATTGGAATATCTTTGGGCTTCCATGCATTAAACCTCCATACTGATCAGGCATGGAAGCAATCTATGGAACATATTAAGATACACCAATCCTCATATGGAGCTTTTGTCATACCACTTGGTATTCGTAATCAATAGGGATTGAAGGGATATCAATTACATATGAATGCACTTTATCTGGAGAGAGGGTACGTTAGAATTTCATGACTGGGGATTTCTGACGGAACAGAAGAAATGGTTCCTATAATTTTGTCTGCAAGTTTTACCTTACACTTAGTATCTAAGGTTCCCAAGAGAGATTTTAAAAGTTTTCTACACTTAAGGTTTATGAAGGATTTGGAGCATTTAGCTCTTGGATCTTTTTCACTGACTCCTTCACAGCTTTTCCAACAGATGCGTCTATCATAGTTAGAAGAATATCCTTGTCAATTTTGAGGTTCTCAATTGTAACATCATTAGCATGCGTCGTATTATCAATGGCACGGTTGACTGCTGTCTTATCCGCGTTTGTCATACTCAAGTTTTGGTTCTTATTACCAAACGAATCGATTTCCTAGTTGCAGTCCAACAGTTGCTATTCATCACCCTGATGGCCTTAGCATATACTAACCATGGCATCATTAAACCATGCAGGCCAATATAGCACTAACATTCTTAATAAACGTTATTTAAAAGAATATACATCAATATTACTTAGCCTAGGTCATAAAAGACCATCAATGGCATTTAAGGTTTGGACCTAGTCCATCACCCTTTTTGACAGAGGATCAAAATGTCACATCTGTCTTGAGCATATTGATGATTTTGGATAGCTTGAAAGCTTGACATAGGGATGTTTGATAAGAGTGATTCCTAGTATAAAATATCTATCTAAGATTGTTGAAGCAGTCTCTAGAGTATCATCGGCCAATTCCACCTTGCGCTATATGCCTAAGGTCCTTCTAGGCAGATACAACCGCTTACAACATTTATTGTCCATAATAGACTTATCTGTGTTGGTATCAAATAAATTTCTGCATAAACTCTTGATAAGGAAAGGTACCTGCTATATCGTCGTCATTCTGCACCAACTCCTGAGCATTCCTCTGGAAGAATCACACGCTTGTTTCCCTGGCCCCTCCATGCTTCTTTATAAGTTTTGGGCAGTTGGTTTTGATGTGTCCTTCCTCGTTACAGTTGTAACATGTCGCGTTCTTCAACTCCTTGCAATCTAAAGTCTTGTGACCCTTGGTCTTACAAATTCCACACAGTTTAGCACTTGGGTCAATTGTACATTTTCCAGAATGTTGCTTTCTGCAGTTATTGCATTTGGGTTTGTCATTAGATTGACTTGAATTTTTCCTAAACTCTGAATCCTTCTTGCTCTTAAAACTTCCCTTTTTCTTCCTGTCAGATTGCTGAGAGTTTTCCTCCTCTCTTTCCCTTTTTCCCTCGCAAGAAGCCTTAATAGACTTATTTCTGATTGCATCTAAGGTGAGAGATAGGGATAAGTCCACCGCGGACCTGTATGTGGTAGGCCTAGATGCTTTAACATTCCCCTTTATCTCTGGTGCTAGGCCTCCAATAAAACGCGCTATGCGTTTAGGTTCAGGGGTGACTAAATACGGAACTAGGCGGGACATAGTGTTAAAACTTGTCACATATGCCTGACAATCCAAATTCTCCATGACCAGCATCAAGAAGTCTGATTCTATCTTTTCTACCTCATGCTGAGGACAATAGTTTTCCTTGATCAATGCCTCAAATTGATCCCAAGATAAGTTATAAAGTAGGGTCTTTCCCGTGGCTTGGAGTAATGATCTCCACCATGCCAACGCTTCTCCTTTGAATGATTGTGAAACAAATTTCACAACATCCTGTTCTGCACAACCGCTGATGTCAACAACAGTGTCCATTTCATCGAGCCATGTCATGCAATCGATGGCTCCTTTCTCTCCTATAAAGTCTCTGGGCTTGCAGGAGACAAAATATTTATAGGAGCAGCTCTTAACTGGTGCCTCTTGATGAAGCACAACCTGACCAGACGGGACACTCCTTTGATTTGATGAGTGATGAACATCGTCTTCCTCTGACTCATGTGATTTAGGAGGGGGCTTACTACGAGCCACAGATAGAGTCTTAGAGTGTGCATCCCTTGATTCATTATTTTGTCTGTCGAGAGCTCGAGTAACAACATCATCTATTAATGCCTGTAGTTCTGCACCAGTTATATTAATTCTGGTAGTATCATTGTTCTCCTTCGGGTGGCTGTTAACCTCATCTGATCCAGCCATGTAGCTTGATTGCTACATAAATATTGACAATGATTTATTCAAGGGTTATTATGGAATCATCATTCTGATGATTTATTAACCATGGTAATAATAGACCATTTTTGGTTAATTTGTTAATTATATTTAATTAGTATTTTCATTATAATTTATCCTAGTTATAAAACATTAAGGATATTAAAGTGGCACAAAAGGCCTAATCACAAGGGTAGTTTTGAATTTATAAGCTATGATCGTATGGGATCGAGGCATTTAGGGTTTGAACATAGTCAGTTACTTTTCTTGACAGAGAGTCGAAGACTACAACTGTTTTTTTTTTTTTTTTTTTTTTTTTGTCTTTTGGGACAATAGATATAGCCCGTAGGCATTTCCCTTCTGAGGGATGTTTATGGTATGATTATCTTTTCAGATGCTATTAGTCGAGATCGTATGGATCCTACCGACTATTATGCTTGGACGCAATCCAACATCTTTAGACAGGGGGTAAAGACCACCACTGTCGTTGTCTTATCGGACAATAAGTTTAGCCCATAGGCACTTCATCACTAATGGATGTTTATAATACGATCATCTTATAGGATGATATAAGCCATGATTTCTGGATCATTAGGCTAGATCAGGAAGTTGAAGAATTCCAATATAGGAATGATTATTGTGATTTTCTCAAATCACTTTTGTCAGGAGTGCCAACACGTTCTCAGGTGTTAACAAGAATCTGAATCTCTTTTAAACAGGTTTTTCCATCTTAGCCAGGTCTTTAATGACATTCAAGCTAGGTTATGCCTTTTAAGATTTTCTTTAATATTTAACGCAGAACAATCCTAAATTAAGATGTTAATAAGGATCTGAATCTGATTGAGGAACTACCATCTTGGCCCTGTCTTTACATGACACGTGGCTAGGTCTTGTCCTTTTTAGATTTTTGCCATTCTATTAAAATGGTAGATTTTATAAAAGGAATGTTATTTTTATTTATTTCATATTTCATGTTTTAGCATGAAAATTTAAAGTTAATCATTCCACTATATAAGATTAGAGTACAGATCTGCCCTAAACGGGACTTGAAAAGAATGATGTTGTCCTTGAAAGGACTGAAAGATAAATATGTCCTTAGAAGGACTATTAAAGAAACGATCTTTAGCAAAAGGAGTTTTCTTCTTTATTTTATTTCTGAATGTTTTCTCCCTGGATGCACGTTTCATTCTAGTCGCGGTACAAAGCTCAGCATTTCAAGGCTCCAGTTGTAGAGGATTTCCAATACGGCTTGTTTGCTTGGCGACATATTCAAAATATATATAAAATTGGAAGCAATAGATTTCCTAATAAAAATGAGGGTATTCCTATGTTAAGTCTAGACTCAGAAGGTCAAGGAATGTGCTACTGTGTAACTGAGATTAAACACAAATGGCTAGTGTTTAATTCACTCAGTGTTGGCTCTGATACCAACCTGTCACACCCCGATATTTCCACGAATTACCGGTGGGCCCGGTGGGGAGTATCGTGACGTAGTTGATATCATCATAGTCAAACAACACAATTTAAATGCACAGCGGAAGCAAAAGATAATTATATTACAACCGAATGAGAATATCAAAGTATTACAAACGGTATGCAAAGGGATCCACATGCGGATCAAAATAAAAGAAAACTGTTCAACAGACTTTAGGCATCTAAAACTTGCAAGATTCCCTATTGACGCCCTGAGCTCCCAGCCAGTTACGTACAGTACCTGTCACTTAACCTTTTTGGAAAATACGTCAGTTTTCACTGGTAAATACAATTTAACTGACTCATTTTGAAAACGTTTAGAAAATTGATTTGAATGCACAAGGCACAAAATATTTTTATAACTTGGGACAATTTTATTAATAAAAATCTTGTATCTGATTTACATGTTTGTCCAAAATTTAGGGCCGGTGATAATACATATACAAGCCGGTCAAAATTAATAGACACACCACAAATATAATCTCACAAGAAGACACCCTTACGAGTGAGTATATGTTTTACATAAGCAACAGGAGGTGTTTTGCCTACACCTTGTGCTTACGTTGCGGCCATTCACTTTTTAAATGAGCCAAGGATATCCAGGACACGGTCATTAACCCCCAATGTTATTTGTTATCAAGCAATACAGATCAAAACGGGATTATGCAATTTAATCATCTCCGATTAAAAGGTTTCTACACCCGACCAAGCGGTATTTTTATAATACCGTATCCCAAGCCCGTATAAGGGAAAATAAGTTAAACGTATTTACCTTAGCTAAATATAAATTCAATCCCAGCCGTATATCAAATCAGCAAGCACAAGTACTTCTACTAGGGCTCTTAATCTGGAACGAAGGTTTTAATAACCTATTAGATTCCTAAGGGTCTTATTTAAGCCTATGCTTAGACCGGTTAGTTTTAAAGGAGGATACGGTTCAAAACGCATGATTAAGCGCAGACCGGATTAGAATGTGATTTAGACCCAACAAGTTTGGAGACTTGTATAATATGGGTAAACTAAACACATTCTGGATTTTGAAGTGAAAATGATAAGGTTTGACCCGTTTCGGTTATTTTATGCAAACTAGTTACATAAACCGATCCGAACGCAAAACACGCGTAACGAGTAACCATAAGAGTCATGAACAAGTTTCCTAACTTAATATGCCTTAAACATGTTGTGATATCAGCATGATACCTTCCATTATGCCCCAAATGGTTTTAGACCCAATTTATGCCTCATAAGGGCATTTTGGTCATCTTAAAGGGTGAAAAAGGATTTAAATAATAACCTGAGTTACAGGTCTGATTAAATCAGTAAATATACTTAATTTACTAAGTTATAACAGTAGGGTATTAATCCTATGTGAAATTTATCGATCTTAATCATTCTAGACACCGAAGGGGCGTTTTGGTAATTTCATATATGCTTAAAAGGTCAAAACTAGAATTCTGATCTTAAGATATTCTCCTACTGTTTAAAATATAAAATTTTACTGAATACATCAGTAGGTTTCAACCTCATATGCTTAGATAGGTTCTAGGACATACTTATGCGTTAAAAACGCTTAAAAAGGCGATTTGGAGCCATTTCCGGGTTTTATATAGAAAGCTGATATTTTTAAAATTCCAGAAGGCTCAAAATAATTTATTTAACATATTAGATCAGTAGAAAAAGGTTTGGGGTCAATCGGATTTATAAAACTCATTTTATAGCCCAAAAGGGCAAAACCGACATTAGCCGAATTAAGCTTAGAACACTAAGTTATGCTCAGCCTAAAAATAAATAAAAATCTCCAAAAATCCCAAAATATTATATTACATCAGTAGGTATAAAGTTTGGTATCGAAAATCGGGTTTAGATAGGCTATATGCTAATTACGCCGATTAATTCATAAAAACTTTCTGATTACGCTAATGAGCATAACTCCTATTTTAGACCTCCAACTGATATCAAATTTTGGGTACAAGTTTATAAATCAGTAACTAAGGTTTCTACTCTTTTACATTTCCAAAAATCACATTTTAAGGGCATTTGGGCATAATGGTCAACTTTTAAGCATTTTACGGAAACATGCATGAACTAGGATTTCTATGGAACCAAGTTGTATAACCTTGGAGGGTTATACTAACTTATAATATGGTCCTAATGGAATCCTAAGGCATATCTAAATTAATCTAAATTGGGTCAGAACTGAAAGTCAAAGCAAAAGTCAACTTTTGCGACTTTCGGTTCCGAACCGAGCCTATACTTAGAATTGTCGGGTTGAACATGCTTAGACATGATCAACTAATATTTACCAAGTTATTAAAGTGGGAAAACTGATTTTGTGGTTTTTATATTAATAGTTATAAATTTATTTAAAACTAACCCGTTTGACTTTTATTTGACCCGACAATTTAACTAAGTAAACGTGGTAATTAGGAGGTGCCCTTTTGAGGGTTAAACACCAACCTAATTACGGTCACGTAGCCATGTTCATTGCGAATAATGGCTTAACCGTTTAAAAGTCAAAGCGTTTATCGAAAACGCTTGACTTTCGGTTAAAACGCTAAAAATTAAACTAAGCATGAAAGGATTACTTACAAGAGTCCAAAGGACTGAGAGAGGTTCTCAAAAAGGTTCAAGATCCTCTCCAATTCAGAGAATAAGCAGATTAGAAGGAAATGTGCAAAAGAAGTGAAGTGGGGAATGGGTATTTATTGGTTTTTGAGGACCGTTAGGATCGTTCCTCGTAAACCGTGATTGAATCTGAACCCTACACATATTACCCATGGTTTTATAAACAATGGGCAGCCCCTAGTTTCCAAAAAAAACCATTTACAATTGATAGAAACTGCTGGAACAGGCTGTTTACAGCTGTTTGGCAGCAAACAGCACTTTCATATATGGCAGAAATGGCCCCTGTGAGCTTTTATGGTCACTTTAGGCATGTTGAAGGCCCGTTAACCTCATTTTAAGGCCCCACTATGATGTTTAAACATAGGGAACATGAAACATGTTCAAAAACATGTCGGATGTCTAGGATCGGTTTCGACCTGAATGAGTCGTTCGGAAGAGCTCTCGTACGTTTCAGAGGCGGAAACTAAGAAACGCACTAGAAAACAGCTTGAAATACACTTTAATCCTCTTTTATATTCAATTGACAATGTTTACAGCGAGAGGAAATACCGGCAGCACTTCGGTATCAACTAACCCTATCCGTTACAAATGAGTTCGTTTGAGATCTATTTATAGAGCAAGCCTATCCGTTTGAACAAGCTTGAAACGGTTAACTGATTTCAAATGGAATGCCTCAAACGGCCAAGAACTCAAACGGTCAATATCAATTTACATGTTTCAAACGGTTGTCTTAAAAATGATTGGATCATCAAATGGTGTCTTATAATTGGACCCTCCTTCTTTTGTCTTCATGTGAATCTTGACTTTCACGTGAACATATTGATTCATATGATGATGATGATGCAATGGATGATGTCACAAGGATGATGTCATCATCGAAGATGATGACATAATCTTTGTTCCAAACCGCAACGAACCCAAGACTTGATATTAAGACGAAGACGACAGATGACTGCACCAACAGGATGTCGGTTCCTTTGGCCGTACGGTCACGTAGTGCGTCGAATTACGACGAAACACGGACGAACGCTAAAAACGGTCCAAATTACGCGACGAGTGGAATTTTATCATGCCACACACTAAAATAAAATATTTTAGTGCTTACATAAATTTTTGGGTGTCCGGGGATATTCAGAATGCGAGATATGCGCAAAAGTGCAAACTTGTGCACTTTTTGACATTTTTAGTCCCTGCATGACATAAAAGTTTATTTTTGCGTACCAAACACCTCTAAACCTATATCTAAGCTATATAAAGGATAAATAGGGTATGTTTAACTTATGGACATATTCCGGAAGGTCCGTTATCATACGATTCGACCTCCTTTTGCAGTTTGACACAATTAGTCCCTTAATTGCGCAAAGTAGCGCGAAATGTCGTTTAATGATATCTAAGCCTTCCATGGCCCATAATAATCATTCCCAAGCATATATTTAAATATTACTACGCTCCCGTTTTCTTAAATGGTCACTGAATGGCGTAGATTCAAAATTTGACGCTTTAGGCCCCTCTATTGCGCAAACTTGCGCATTTCATCACTTATTAGCATTGAAGCCTCATCTAATCCATATTAGGCATACTTGAAAGTATTATTAAACATTACGATGCTTCCGGTTCTCTAAAAGGTCATTCAGAGGTATAATTAAACATATTGACACTTTTAGTACTTTATACTTACAAAGTTGCGCGTAACGTCACTTAAAGGCACAAAAGCCTTGGACGGCCAACGATTGGCATTCTCGAGAGCATAATCAAATATCATGAAGCTCTCGGTTTGTTAAAAGGTCACTCAGAGGTAAGAATTAACATGTTGATGCTTTTAACCCTTTATTGCGCAAACTTTCAATTAAATACACAAACGGCTACACTTGATCAACAAGTGGCTTATTTGTGAATATAAAACCATAAAAGGTTATTTAAAAACTTATTTTAGGTATGCTAACACTTCCAGTCCTTTCATAATCAAAGTTTTTGATTTTTCGAAAAATTTGTCCCTAAATCCCAAGGTTTGACTTTATTAGGGTTTATTACACGTGTCAATACATCATTGGACGTGATTTTACGAGGTGTTACACGTTAAATAGTGAAATCAAGCTAAACAAAGACTGAATCAATGAATTCCGCCTCTGATTCAGTCTAAGCACTCTTCTGATCGACTCGTCAGGTCGTTTAACGATCCTACATGTGGTATCAGGGCTCAGGAGGAAGAGTTCTTACTGTTTGGCTCGTTTTCGCTCAAAAATTCTAATTTCTACACCTTCTTTCATCAGTTCAGGGAGTTTTACCGGTCAAAATTGGATCAAAATTTCACAGATTGTGTGTTATTGAACATAGACAAACCCTGGAAAGTTTTGGACCAAATTACGGACTAAAAATGGGTCAAACCATCTTCGGACATAGGTTCGCTTTTTCGGACATTTGAGTAGATCCGCTTTTGTGACCATTCAAGTTCGCTTATTCGGACATTTTTTTAGAAGATTCGCTCAAGAGGTTCGCTTTTAGGGACATATTGTGTGATAGGTCCGCTTCAAATTGCACCTAGGTCCGCTTGTAGTGTCAATTGTTTGAGATTCGCTTGTAAGGTTCGCTTATAAGGTTCGCTTATTGTTACATATCAGTGGTTCGCTCTTGTGGTCCGCTTATCTGAACGAACTGGTTCGCTTTTGTGTCACATTAAGTGAGGTTCGCTCCAAGTGCACATCAGCAGTTTCGCTTGTTTGGTCAGTACAAGTAGTTTCGCTTCAAGTGCGCCTCAAGGTTTCGCTTATCCAGACAAACAACTGGTTTCGCTTCAGTGAACATTCTTACTAGATCCGCTTCAAGTGCACATCTTGCAGTTCCGCTTATAAGACACTTGTTGATTTTTTTTAAAATAAAAAATCTAAAAAGGTGTTGGATTGGTAAAAAATGGAAATGGTTTTTGATGAACAAGAAAATAATAAGCATGAAAGTTTAAATAATTGGTATATGAGAACTGTGGATACCAATTATAGGAATGTGAGTACGGACATTTGGGTTAAAAGTTTTGAACATTTTATGTGTCAAAAGGATGAAACGTTGAATGAGATTGAAATACGGTTTTAAACTTTAATGGAGAATTTGAGGAACAAGGGTATTAGAATATCAAATGATGAACAAATATCGAAATTGACAAATGCATTACCTGCTAAATGGGATGAATTCTTGGTTGAGCTAAAAAAGAAAGATTTTTTCCAAGAACTTTTTCCTAAACAATTCTTTAATGAGGTTAATGCAGAGTTTCGTAAGGAATGTATGAAAAGGAAGGAATTTTTAAATGAAATGGAAAAGAATTTACAAAAATTGGAATTGGATGTACTTACTGAAATTGATGAAAGAATTCGTGTGTGTCTTGTAACAAAGAGTAGTCTGAAATATGATATTAAAAGGAAATGTTATATTGATGAAAGTATGAATCCTTTTGATTTCGTTAAACTCTTTTGTGCAGGAACATACACGATGAAAACAAAGAATATTCCAAAGAATGAAGAATCTGTGAAAAATGAAACAGTATGCTCAAAATGTGACAACTTCAAGACTGAGAATGACAAACCCTTGAAGGATGCGGAAAGTTTGACATCGGAAGTCAAGAAGTTGAACAATGAAAAGCAAGCTGATGATAAGCAGATTCTTATTTTGAAGGGAAATTGTGAGAAACTGAAAAATGAAAATAACAAACTGTTGGATGGTTTGAACAGTTTGAAATCTGAAAACAAAAGTGTGAAAGAAAAGGCAAAAGTCTTTGAAGAAAATATTAAAAGTTTTGAAATTGAAAAATCAAAAGCTGAAAAAGAATTTCAAAAACAAATGAAAATTCTTGAAGATGGGAGAAATGTTTTTAGTCAAAACAACATTGAAAAGCAAAAATTGATAAATTCCCATCTTCAGAAAATCATTAAACTTGAAAAAGAAGGTGAAAGTGCTCAAAAGAAAATCAAAGAGTTAGAAAAAGACCTTGAAAGCAACAAGAAATCCTCAGAAAATGAAGATTTCTGGATAAAGCTTGAGAACAAGAATTTGAAAGCTAATGAAAGGAAATTTCAAGAACAGATAAAAGTTTTGGAACATGAAAAGTCTGTCCTTGAAAACATGAAGAATGAGAATGAAAAATCAATCAAGTCTCATCTTGAAAGAATATCTCAGCTTGAAAATGAAGCCGAGAATTCAAGAAACAAGATTGATGAACTTGAAAAGAAGGTTTTGTGACTGCATCAGACAGTTTGAATTTTCCCTGTCCGAAACCAATCAATTCAGTTCCAATAAGTGACAATGTCACAAACTTTGACAATGTCAAAATTGAAGATTGCGATGAGAAATC
Source organism: Helianthus annuus (assembly GCF_002127325.2). Lineage (NCBI taxonomy): Eukaryota > Viridiplantae > Streptophyta > Magnoliopsida > Asterales > Asteraceae > Helianthus > Helianthus annuus. The sequence goes on along the minus strand of NC_035447.2, from coordinate 77,990,986 downwards.
TGATGATGTAAATGAAAAATTAGAAAAACAAAAATTGTTTTTGAAATTAAAAGAAAATTTTCAGAAAACTGTTCTACAATCGACTGAAAAGGGAGAATGCTCTAAGCAAAAACCTTTGAAGAAGAAAGTGGAACAAAAACAAAAAGATAAAAATTTGAAAAATGTTCAAAAAGATAATAAAAGTTCATCAGATCGATCATCCAATCGCAATGAAAAATTACAAAAAGTAAAAAATGAAAACTCAAAAAGTGTTGGCAATAAGTGGTGCAGGTCAGACCATAGTGCTCAAAAGTCAAATCGAGCAATCAACAGGAGAAAGGAATATCACCAAGCCAAACAATGCTTTGATCTGAGTATTTGGGCTGAAAATGGTGATTGGTATGATAACAGGGTGTGTTACCGATGCGGTTATCAAGGACACATTGCTGTTGACTGCCAGAGTTGGAGTTTTGAGATGAGAAGATGCTATAACTGTCAAATCAAAGGTCACATTGCCAGAGATTGCCCAAGGAGATCGAATGAAAGATTGAGGGCTAAGTCTCAGAAATTGGCAAAGATTCCAGTCAAAGTCAAGCCCCATGAACAGAAGGTTCTAAAACCTAAAGTTCAAGATCAGACAAGTCAAGAAAAGAAAGTTAAACTTTCACAGGGGCAGAAAGACAGACTGAGGAAAAAGAGGAAGAAGGCAAGAGAGTATCTCGAGAAGATATTGTCCTCGAGTTCATCCTTTGAAAAGAATAAGAGTTCTGATGAATCGACTTCCTCGAGTGAAAAGTCGAGCAAGATGAATTCATCAGATACAAATCTGAGGACAGAAGAGAGAAGAAAGAAAGAGAAAAGGGTCGGCGATGAATCTGACATGTTGAAGTCAGACAAGCCACCTTCGGGTAATGAATCGGACAAATCAAAGTCAGACAAGCCATGTGTAGGCAATGATTCTAGTTTGTTAAAACCAGAGGAGCCTAGTGTTGAGGTAAATAAGGAGAATTCAGGTTTAACAATGGATGATGCAAACTTTCCACCATTGTTGAACAAGAATTCGAAATCACCCAAGAACCGTCAGGCTTGGGTGAATTTGTTTAAATGAAAAACCTGACTTGCTGGAGATCCCAAGTTGGTAATCGTGGATCAGGAATTGGCATCATTCTTTATCATGTTTGTATAATGTGTTTGAGAAGTTTTTGCAAGAATTGCCGGAACTCCCAGGTTTATAAGCGTGGAGTAGGAATCGGCACCTTGAAAAACAACAACAGATTTGAGCTGTATGTTTGTGATTGATACAAGTGGTTCAGATTTTGAATCAGATCAATCCTACAAGTGGTTAATCAAGGTCATTAAATTGAACTTGAGTTAACTACATGATTTGATCCCCAAATTTTACAAGTGATAAAATCAAGAAAACTTATTTTCCGGAAAAACCATTCTGATTAAAACAAACTTGAGTGTTTTGAAATCATTATGGGAAAATAGTTTGTTGTGAGGGGGAGTTCTGATTATTTACGCCAAGTGGATGGAGAATTGATGCGATTCTCATCAAGTTGTCAAATTTTGTACAGTTTGTTTCAAATTTTCCCAGAAAATCAAAATTGAAACATATTTTGATTTTAGGGGGAGTAAAAATTTAAAAAAATTAGAAAATTTGAAAATGTCAAAAACATTGAAAAATTAAAAAATGAGTTTTAAGTGCGAATAGGGGAAATGATAGTACATCAGCTAGACTGGCACAGTATGCTAAAGATTTGTAATGTATAAATGCAATTAAGCAGTCTCGCTAAAGATGTGCCGGTAGGTTTTCACAGAATTAGTAGATCAGTTTGGGATATAAACATAAATTTCACTTGCATCTACGTGGGGAACACCTCCAGGATATATAGGTAACCCCTGAAATCCTGTTTGAAGGGTCCCGTATTCTGAGATACTAGGTCTTTATGCTCTGTGATATCTGGGGTATTATCCCGGGACTTCTGTTGTATGGAAGTACTGACCTAGTCCCCGGATAATCTTTGCTGTTGTAAATAAAAGATCCTCTAAAGGGGACACACCTTAAAGTCGAAGCCGTCATCTCTCTGCGTATACGGAAGTATCGACCTGAGCTCTCACGGCCCTCGCACCTACCCCTTTAACAAATATCAGCTGTGGTATACTCACCTGTAAAACTGAATACTGGGGTCTGGATACGGGAGTATATACTGAGGTGGGACACATGTAGATGTTTAAGTTTTAAAACACTAATTCAGTATCCCAAACAGGTTGAACATTTTGTGAGAATTTAAGTGGAACAGAATATCGGCAATCTATCTACGCGAATTGTTTAAAAGCTTAAAATGAAATAACAGCTTAACGGTGCTAGTGTCTAGTCAGCAGCTGATATGATCCTCTTGCACGAACTCACAAAAATATGTTTGTATATATTTCATTTCTGCATTTTAATTTTTGTTATTGCATTTGTGTTTCATATTTGAAAAATTCAAAAAGATTTTCGACAACTGATGTTGGAGAGCTGAAATTCAAAATCTCAAAGGCTATACATGATGATCAGAGTTTTGGTTAAATTGATTTGAAATGGTTAATCAGATTTTGGAAAGTTTAATAAACTGTTAAATGTGAAAAATTCTTGAATATTCTTAGATGATTAGTTGATTCATTAAGTTGAAACACAATCATGTTGGTTTGTGATAGAGTGTTTGAGTTGTGCAGGTTTCTGATCCTGTTGCTACGGAAAGCCAGGAGATACATCAGAACCTGAGAAGAAGTTTAAACTGATAAAGCCAGGAGCTGATTTCAATGGTGATAACGAATTCCAGACAGCGATCCCAGCATGATGATATGGGGAGTCTGATGAAAGTTAGAGCCAGAGAAAGATCCGGGTATTTAATTCCAGGAAGAGTTCCTGAAGAAGACCGATCAAGATTGAAGAGCTGTCATGTCTGAAGACTCTCACTGAAGATTCCGTCAACATTCAAGGGGGAGTCTGTTGGTGCAGTTGTCTGTCGACTACATCTTAGTTCGAGTCTTAGGTTAGGGCTGATTGTACAGTGAACGAAAATCAGGAAACACATGAGTTAGATAGGTTCGCTTATGTGTGTCATAGAGTGGGTCCGCTTGTGTGTCATCATGATAGGTCCGTTTATATGGACAAAGCATGTAGGTTCGCTTTTGTGTCAATGATGTAGGTCCGCTTATATGGACATGTCCATATAAGCGAACCATCCATGCCTATATATAGGTGACTGATAAGCGGATCTAGTAGTAGAGTTGTGTGTGTGTTACGGCGAAGCCCTGCCAGTTTTTCTCCAGCTCTTGTAACTTGTTAGAAGATCAATAAAAGAGACGTTAAATAGTGAAATCAAGCTAAACAAAGACTGAATCAATGAATTCCGCCTCTGATTCAGTCTAAGCACTCTCCTGATCGACTCGTCAGGTCGTTTAACGATCCTACAATTATTAGTAAATTTATGTTATTTGACATATTTTTAATTTTCGAAAACTAATTTCTTAATAATTTAGCATACCTAGCGACTTTTGCAACTATGAATTTGCGTATCACAACGAGATATCTCAAATTTAACATGAAACATCATATTTGAAAACAAATATGTTATATCGATCAAAAACTATAAAAACGAATACTACATCAGTTCTAATAATATCGATAGCGGTTCTGACATTTTTTGACCGATACTGGTTCAGTTCTTTCATTACCGGTACGGCACCGACAGTCGATATAGTTTATGAAAAAAAAATACAAATCTATAGAACACAACTCGGTTCATGACGGTACCCGTCCTTTTTACCATACAATAAAAGTCTATTTACAATGATTTCGTTATACAAAAGTCGTCTAATCTAACCCAAAAAATAAGATAGTATTTTACATCGATCAAAAACCAAAAAAAAAAAAAAAAGAATACCGGTACAAAATCTGATAATAATGATAACAATATCGTTGTTGCTCGGTCGGTATTTGTTTCATTCATCACGGTGCATGTATGTTACCAACACTCGATACAAGTTACAAGAAAGAAATATCTGATTTCGAATAGAACTTCGTTTTCAACAAAAATTACAACTAGATGTTAAGAGAAATAATAAACACAACTGTGTATTCATGTTTTACAAAAAGTTATTGGAAAAATCACATTAGTAAAAATTAAATGAGTTAACTTATTATTATTATTATTATTATTATTATTATTATTATTATTGAACGGAAAATTTGGATCACTGACGCTAGGCAATAATGGCTATACACCAATTTAGGAGGAAACCCAATAAATCTGGGAAAAACCTAGGGGTGTTCAAGATCGGATTATCCGGTTTTCGGATATCTGAAAATTTCGGATAGTGAATATTAATATCCGAATCCGTATTTATAAAAAAATCAAAAAGTTTGTGTTATGCATAGATTAAAGCTAAACCTATATTCGATTTTCCGAATTTCCAACATTGAGAAAAAAAAATTCATAAATCCATATCCGAATCCGATTGTTTACTATTTTTTACTATATTTCAAGCTAAATATAGTGCTTATATACTATATATATAATTTAAAAAGAAATCAGTTTCCGCATATTAGATAATCCAATTATCCGAAATTTTTAGAAATCAATATTCGATCTCAAATCTGAAAATTCGGATTATCTGGTTTTTGAATATTTTCGAATTCGGATTTTTTGAACACCCCTAGAAAAACCTCCTTATGAGAATCGAACCTATGACCCAACGGTTTTTAAGTCTTATCTCACACCCGAAATACCACTAGGCTGTAATGGTATGGATAGTTATTATATTATATAGATTTAAGTTCACGTACAAAGTGTCTTATCGTAAAAAATATACGAAAGACATGAAAAAACCAAAAAAACGTAGTGACATTTTCGTAATTATTTACTCGTAGAGTAATTATCAAAATTACTCTACAAATGATCTTGTAGGGTAATTTTGATCTTGTAAGTAATTTTGTAGAGTATCATAATTGCTCTACAAATGATTTTGTAGAGTAATTTTGAATTGTATGTTGTTTGATAAACTTGCAGAGTAATTTTGAGACACTTATAGAGTAATTTTGATAATTACGCTAAAAGATCAAAATTACTCTACAATAACATTTTACAAAATTACTCTACAAGATCAAAATTACTCTACAAAATCATTTGTAGAGTAATTTTGATAATTACTCTATGATTAAATAATTACGAAAATGCATCACGTTCTTTCAGCAAAACCTTTCGTTCGTACTTTTTGTACGTTAAAATTATTTGTAGTTAATCTTCTATCATGTTATATATAGTATAAGGAGCTAAACTTCAAAAATAACAAAACATGATTTAGATACAACCTATAAATACAATTTTCTAATGTACGATATCACTATTCATAGGTTTGTTTTTATTTTTTAGTGTAGTATAGTATAGTATAATTATAAATATAAATAAATAATATTTACAGCACACGTCATGCAATCTCTTAACCGTAAATTGAAGACATTTTTTATGCATGAATTGATGTTTTACTCATTTCATCAGAGAGGTAAACCAATCTGAAACGAACAAACTTGCTATGCTCAGGGTTTGTTCAAACAAACAACAACATTGCTATTGGTGAAGCAATATCTCGAAGATCATCTTACAAGGGCAAACAGTTTGATATGGACTATGCTAACAACTTTAGTTCAAAAATAACTATTAAGCACTTCTGGTTTGAAATGGTTAGGTTTGGATGTTTTAATTTGGGTTATATGATATTTTGATTTGGCTGTTTTTGTTATGAGGATCATTATTGGATGTCTGTTATGATTTTGAAACTTCATAAATGGTTACATTTTTAGTTTTGCAAAGAATATAAATAGCATAGAAATAGTAGCATATAAATAAGTATTAAAGGGCAAAAACAGTAGCATAATAGTGGCAACGCGGTAGCAAAACGGTAACAACAAAAAGCGGTAGCAAAACGGAGGCAAACTAGCAAACTAGCGGTAGCAAAACGGTGGCAAACTAGCGGTAGCAAAACTCTAGCAACAAAATAAACGGTAGCAAATAGGTAGCAAATAGGTGGCAATAGGGCAATTGCTACGTTTGTATTTTTTACCGAGTTTTTGATGGCAAAACGATGACAAAAGGGCAATTACCACTATTTTACGACCAAAAATGCGATAGCAAATGCCATTTTCTCTAGTAGTGAAATCTGAAATCAGAAATATACATATCCATTTAACCGGAGCCATTCTGTATCGTTAGGTAACATAGTAACCTACCAACTTTCAATATTTTTATATTTCAAGTTTTTTTGGGTAATAAATTTATATAAAAGTAAAAATATTAAGATATGTATTTAAAAATTTCAACCGATGACTTTTAGCAAACTAACAATATATATGAATTCTACGAGTACATGTAACGAGTAATCACGTAGCCCATGACTGTAACTAACTAATTATCAACACTCATCTCTTTTGATTGGTACTAAAACTCGACATTTTAAGCTTCCACCATATTATGAAGAGGCTAAATTTAGTAGATAACCCAACCAATTATTATTTCATTATCGATTACCACTAAAAGAATTTTTTTTAAAGTAGGACATGTAGGTCAATGAGATCTATCTGACCCAGATATCGTATAAATATATGCTCCCAACTATGACCCAATATATGTACAATCGATTATAAATCACATCCTTATTATTTATCATCACCAAGCCTCATCCTATTATTGTAACACTCGATAATTCAAATTGAAAATCGTGCTGTTACATATACATTCTTAAAAGATTTTTTTTACTGAATATACATCTTTTTCTCTCATCATCATTATTTCATCAGGTATAGGAATGTTTAATAAGCTGTTTCTTTCTACACTGTCGTTTAACCGTGCCTAAACCCTAACCATGCATAAGACATTCTATACAAGCGTTCAATCATGCGTAAATCCTTCTTTACAGGCGTTTAACCATATCTAAACTCTACTATATGATCGTTTAATCTTAAAAGCAAGATCATCTTCGCAAATGTTAAAAAAGATTTGGGCCCTTGGCGAAATAAAAATGTCGGGTCCAACCCACCCCATAATATAAACTAAGCGGGCCTTTTAAAATGATTGTAACTTTAACTATTATAACAGATTGGCTAGATAAAAAACTAGGCCACAACCACGCTATAATATTTTATTATTTATAAAAAAGTTTAGAAACGTATATCTTTATTATATAACTAGTTTATAGACCCGTGTGGTACATGGGTTTGATGACATTTAGTTTAACTAAAGTGTAAACGAATGTATATAAATTTATCGGGTTTGATAATATTTAATTTTACTAAAGTGTAAACAAATGTACATGAATTTAATATTTTATTAGATCGAACAATATAAAATGAAGGTGCACGTGACATTCTACAAATCTCTAAACACTTCTTTATTACATTTATTTAAATCGTGTGGTACACGGGTTTGATGATATTTAGTTTTACTAAAGTGTAAACGAATGTAATGAATTTATCGGGTTTGATGATATTTAGTTTTACTAAAGTGTAAATGAATGTAATGAATTTATCGGGTTTGATGATATTTAATTTTACTAAAGTGTAAACAAATGTACATGAGTTTAATATTTTTATTAAATCGAACAATATAAGATGAAGGCGCACGTTACATTCTACAAATCTCTAAACACTTCCTTAAAACACGGCATTTGTAGTTTTGTTTGTAATTTGACCATCCTCATCGAGTATCAATAGCTTAAGTTCATCTCTACTTTTAACTCTTGACAATACCACATATAGTTGGCCATGCGTAAAAACCGGTTGTTTTAGAAACAAAAAAAAAAAAAAAAAAACCCTTACACATCAATTGTCCTTGACTTTTATTTAATAGTTATGGCAAAACATACAACAAGAGGAAACTGTCTTCTTTGAAATTCGAACGGGATTCTTTTGTCTGTTGGTATTAATCGAAATCTTGGGATAAACGTTTGAGCCCCAATATTACTTCCAGATAAGATCTATGCCTCAACAACGTATTCGTGCTGTAATAGGACATGTAGTCGAGTTCCATTGCATAAGCCATTCTTTTGATTAATATTTCTTAATATATATAAATAGACATGACTAACACAAACATACCATGAGGTTGAGGAGCATAATTAAAATACAAAATAATCAAGTTAATGTAACAAAACAATTTGCAAAGTTATTGTTAATCAATTCATCCAGAAAATCTAAAAGAGAAGAAAGATTATAAATCTTTTGACAGATTATAAATCATTAAAGTAAAACAGAATCATGTACAAAGATGAATTTAATTTATGATTCTAAAAGTGCATATGATAGTGAAAAAAAAGTGACTCAGCATTAGAGCGTACATACCAGGTGCGAAGTTAAGGTTTTGGTAGCCGACACACACAAGTCTTGTTAACAGCGTTCCTGCAAAACCAAATAAAGTGGCGATCACCATCGGTATTATTAAAGAAAACCCCAATTTATGCGTATAAAAACAATTTATTATATAGAGATAATTTATACATAATCTTTAAAAAAGTCGAGTCGGTTCAGCCTCTCAACATAATGCATAACATCAACCCCTAAAGCTAATGCCACTTTCATTTGAATCCTCGTAATAAAACGTAGATATCTACAACGTTTCCATTCTTTAACGACCATAATAAAACACTTTCTTGCAGATCAAGAACGTAGCTAATCATCCAACTTAACAAGATATCATCAATAAACCCAAACCCTATGGATCAGATGTCTTAAACAACTTTCAATAACCAAGACTGACAACCCCTTGCAAATAACCAGAGATTATAGTCTAAACCTACAACATTATCAACTCAAAAACAATAGCCTAGACCTGCATTTCTAAGTGCAATTAGAACATGTGGCTCGTGAAATCTACCAAACAACAAATTTAGATCAAACAATTAACAAAACAAAATATCAAAGCAATTAACAACCTTCGATACGTCTTCACCGAGGGGCCATTCCCCTTTCCTGCCTCTCTTTCTCCTTAGTCTAGAGTGGAGAGCATGACAACTGTTCATCGTTACCGAGCACCTGGGTTGAAAATCCGACCATGTTGTCCCATTTGAATTGGATTTTGACCGAATTGATTCCTTCTTCAAACTGCCTCAAGATCTCTTTTGTAGCTTCTGATCCCCACCAATTACACTAAAAAGTCAAATATACTTGACATCACAAAAATTAATCATAAGTTGATAAATATTGTTTACATATCTCTTAACCAAATATAAACCAAACATTCCTTAAGAATAACATTATGCGACACATCCAAATATGTCACAATTTTTAAATATCTATGTTACTTCATATTATTTTAAGCATACGACATAATAAAATTAATTGTATATGTGAATGCTCTTCAATAACATAAAAAAGATCACACATACCAACATTCTAAGGGACATACAGGTTAATTATTAATGGGAAAACAAAAACTCGAAATTTACACACATATTCGACTTATGCAAAAAGCTTGCAATTTCAATAATCAATTCACCAAAACTTTGAGTCAGTTAGTGTCACACCCCGATATTCCCACGTATTACCGGTGGGCCCGGTGGGGAGTATCGTGACGTAGTTGATATCATCATAGTCAAACAAGACAATTTAATGCACAGCGGAAGCAAAAGATGAATCACATTACAAACCGAATAAAAAAGTAATATCAAAGTATTACAAACGGACTGTAAAGGATCCACAGGCGGATCAAAAGATAAAAAGATCATTGTTCAACAGACTTTAACATCTTAAGCTTGCAAGACTCTTAGTGATTCTAGGAGTAGCCAGCCTATTCCGTATAGTACCTGCACTTAGCCTTTTTGGGAAAATACGTTAGTTTACACTGGTAAATACAATTAACCGACACATTTTGAAAAGAATTCAAGAAAATTGGTTTGAATGCACGAGGCACAAAATATCTTTTATAACTTGGGACAATTATTTAAAAATAATCTTGTATACAGTTTTACTTATTTGTCGTCCGTCAGGGCCGGTTAGAAGAGCCGGACAAGATTAACTGACACGCCACAGGTATAATGCCCACAAGGTTGATTCCTTAAAGTGGGTTACTAGTTTTTACATATGCAACTGTCAGGTGTATGCCTACACCTCGTGCTTAGGTCGTGGCCATTTCAATGAATGATGCCAAGGATATCCGGGACATGGTCATTAACCCCCAAGGGCCATATACCAAATAAAACAGATTAAAACGGGTTATGTAAATATATTAATCACAATCCGATTTAAACAACTACATACCCGACCAAGCGGTATTATTATAATACCGTATCCCAAGCCCGTATAGGGAAAATAAGTTAAAAGTATTTACCTGAGCAAGTATATATCACAATCAGCGAGTGCAAGTAGCTTTTACCGGGCTCCTAATATGGAATGAAGGTTTTTAATAACCTATTAGATTTCTAACGGGTCTTAATTATGCCTAACTTAGACCGGTTAGCTTTAAAGGAAGATATACAGTTCAAAACGCACGATTAAGCGAAGACCGGATTAGAATGTGGTTTAGATCCGACAAGTTTGAAGACTTGTTTAATATGGGTAAACCAAACACATTCTGGATTTTGAGACAAAAATGATAAGATTTGACCCGTTTCGGTCAATTTATGTAAACTAGTTACATAAACCGAACCGAACGTGAAAAATGCATAACGGGTAACCATAAGAGTCACATACAGGTTTCCTAAGTTAATATGCCTTAAATGTATTGTGATATCAGTAGGATACCTTCCATTATGCCCAAAATGAATTTAAACTCAATTTATGCCCTGTAGGGGTATTTTGGTCATTTTAAATCTTATAAAAGAGTTTAAATATAAATCTAAATTTCAGGTCTGATGTAATCAGTAAAAATATTCATTTTTCTAAGTCATAACAGTAGGGTATTACATATATGTGAAATTTATCTTTTATAACTAAACTATGCACCGTAGGGGCATTTTGGTAATTTCACATAAGCTTTAAAGGTTAAATCTGGAAATCTGAGTTTAAAACTTTTGCTTACTGTTAAAGTATAAAATTTTACAAAAAACATCAGTAGGTATCAAGTCTTATATGTTTAAAATAGTTTAAACTCATACTATGCGTTTAAAACGCGTAAAAAGACGATTTTAAGCGATTTCTGGGTTTTGTAAGAAAAGTTGATATTTTTGTCATTCCAGAAGGCTTAAAATATTTTATTTATCATATAAAATCAGTAGCAAACGGTTTGGTTGAGGCCAAAAGGGCAAAACCGACAATTACCGAATCAAGGTTAGAACCCTATGTTATGCTCAGCCTAAAAATAAATAAAAATCTTCAAAAATCCCAAAATATTATATTACATCAGTGGGTAAAAAGTTTGGTATCAAAAATTTGGTTTAGATAGGCTTTATTCTAATTACACCGTTTAATTAATAAAAAGTTTTCTAATTACGCTATTGAGCATAACTCCTAATCTAGACCTCAAACTGATGTGAAAATTTAGGGACATGTTTATAATTCAGTAACAAAGGTTATTGTCTTTTCACATTTTCAAAATTCTCGTTTTATGGTCAAAAGGGCATAACAGTCAACATTTAGGCATATAACGGAAATATGCATATGAATCGGATGACTAATGAACCAAGTTGTATAATCACAGAGGGTTATGCTAACATGTAACCTGGTCCTAATAAAGCTCTAAGGCATTTCTAAAATATGCTACATTGGGTCATAACTGAAAGTCAAAGCAAAAGTCTTCTTTTGCGACTTTCGGATCCGAACCGTGCTTAAACTGGATATTGTCGGGTTGAACATGTTTAGACATGTTCTTACATTAATTACCAAGTTATATGAGTGATAAAATAGGTTGCACTGCTTCTACATTGTTAATTATGTGTTTATGCGAAAATTTGCTTTCTGTTGACTTTTTATAGTTAACTTTGACCCGACAATTGACCTAGTTAGAGTGGGAATCAGAGGGTGTCATTTCAAGGGTTTATTACCCACATAATTACCAACTCAAAGCTACTTTTAATTCGAGAATTGACTAGACCATTAGTGATTTAATCACTAAGTCAAACCTTAATTACGACGGTTTGACTTTAGGCCACTAAACTAAGTAAAACTGAATTAAGAGAGGTTAAGGACACTTACTGAAATCCTATGCACGACTAATGGTCCTTAGGAAGTGGTCTTGAGCTCCAGGAGACTCCAGAAAATGAGTTGTGAATGGTTTCAAGTGAATGCCAAAAATGATGCAACTAGTGTTCTATATATATGGATTTTAATCTTACTAGATCATGCCAAACAAGTCTATGAGGTGATTCCAGATCAGTACAAGTTCCCCTTATGCATGTAATACCATTGTAGCAGCCCCTGGAATGCAAAACAAGGCCTCTAAGTCGGTTACACAGCTTTTACAGGCACCTGACTTGTTTTTTTGTCGCTGCAGACATCCACGCGGCCCGCGTAAAAGACCAGCATGGTCTTACGCGGCCGGTATGAGGCCCAGGCTCAGGTTAAACAAGTTTCAACAATTGCATTTTGGCCCCTGGTCCTTTTAAATGTGGTTTTAACTTCCTATTTTACACTTTTAACCCTCCAAATTGATTTTTAAGGACCCTAAGACATAACCAAACTTTGTTAAGTCCTTGGTTAGTTTTATGATCACCCGAAAAGCCTTAAATTTCAACGTTGACTCTTTTAACCCCTCATATACGAATGTTAGCATAACTTTCTCATACGTTAACAAAACCTTGTGAAAATTTGAATCACTTATTCTAGTGAGCATAATTAATCATTACAAAGCTTTGGGTTCGCTATAAGGTCATTCAGAGGTATAATAAACATGTTGACACTTTTAACCCCTGCGGTTTGTAAACTCTCACTTTCTTTCACAAACGGCTTCATACGCTTCATATATCATTCGTTTAAGGGTATAAACATCGTGTAGGATCGTTAAAGGGTATATTTATCCAACGTTGACACTTTGAATCCTTTTATACACATACATTCTTCGTTTGTCAACTTTAGTCCCTCATAAGTAATCTATTACATGTTTAAAGCTCATGACACGTGTCGATATTATATTGGACATGAATTTTCCATATGTTACATCCTCACCCCCTTAAAATAAATCTCGACCTCGAGATTTATTGAAATAAATGAGGGTACTTTTCTTTCATTGTGGACTCTACCTCCCACGTGTACTCGGGACCTCTACGGGCATCCCATTTAACCTTTACAATTGGTACCTGATTCCTTCGAAGCTTCTTAACCTGTCGATCCTCGATCGACAAAGGTTTTTCAACAAATTTCAGGCTCTTATCTATGTGTACATTCGTATGTGGTATGACTAGTGATTCATCAGCTAGACATTTCTTTAAACTGCAGATGTGGAATACATTATGAATACCACTGAGCTCTTCAGGCAAGTTTAACTTATAAGCCATGGTTCCGACACATTCGATGATCTCGAATGGTCCTATATATCTTGGGCTTAACTTGCCCTTCTTACCAAATCGCATCACCCCTTTCCAGGGTGATACTTTAAGCAGAACCTTGTCACCTACCTCGAACTTTAGAGGTTTATGCCTTTTATCTGCGTAGCTTTTCTGCCTATCTCTGGCAGCTTTAAGGCGATCTCTTACCTGTACAATCTTGTCTGTCGTTTCCAGGACTATATCAGGTCCTGTTAGTTGGACATCTCCAACTTCTGCCCAGCAAACGGGCCTTCTGCACTTCCTTCCATATAGCGCTTCAAATGGTGCAGCTTGAATACTGGAGTGATAACTATTATTGTATGAAAATTCGATCAATGGAAGATGATCATCCCAACTTCCGCCTAGGTCAATAACACAAGCCCTTAACATATCTTCCAGTGTTTGAATTGTTTGCTCGCATTGACCATCCATTTGCAGATGATATGCAATGTTGAAGTTCAATCGAGTGCCTAGGGATTGCTGAAAACTTTTCCATAAATGTGATGTATACCTCGTATCCCTATCAGAAATGATAGACACTAGCACTCCGTGGAGAGATACAATCTCATCCAAGTACAGCTGAGCTAACTTATCTGAGCTGTGTGTTTCCTTAATAGGTAGGAAGTGGGCTGACTTAGTCAGTCTATCCACTATCACCCAAATAGTATCATTTCCTCGCTTTGTCTTAGGTAACTTGGTGATAAAATCCATAGTCACCATCTCCCACTTCCAGGTGGGAAGTTCAGGCTGTTGTAGCAAACCTGACGGCTTCTGGTGTTCAGTTTTAACTTGAGCACACGTCAGACATTTGGCCACATAAGTGGCTATAGACTTCTTCAAGCCTATCCACCAATAATTTTCCTTCAGATCCTGGTACATCTTATCAGCAGCATGATGAACCGAATACTTAGAGCTGTGGGCTTCTTGGAGGATAACATCCCAAAGTCCTCCATAGATTGGAACCCATATTCGTCCATTTAATCTTAGGATTCCATCCTTGCCATAAGATAACTGTTCGGCAGTTATTCCCAGCTTTTCATCAGGATAGTTAGCTTCTAATACAACTTCTCTTTGAGCGGCTAACAACCTTTTGTTCAAACTATTCTTTAATTCAATGCTCTTGGCATTGATTCTTATGGGCTTCACCCTTTCCTTCCTACTTAAGGCATCGGCGACTACATTCGCCTTGCCTGGATGGTATCGGATTTGACAATCATAGTCATTTAAAGTCTCCATCCATCGACGCTGCCTCATGTTTAAGTCCTTCTGATTAAACAAATGTTGAAGGCTCTTGTGATCAGAATAGATCACGCACTTGGTTCCATACAAATAATGCCTCCACAGTTTTAGTGCGAATACGACGGCACCCAACTCCAAGTCGTGGGTGGTGTAATTCTTCTCATGCACTTTTAATTGTTGAGAGGCATAGGCAATAACTTTGCCCTTCTGCATAAGAATACATCCCATACCTGTGTACGATGCATCACAATAAACCAAAAATTCTTCGATCCCTTCAGGCAGTGTCAACCCTAGCGCATTGCTTAACTTTTGTTTAAGAATGTCAAAGGATTCTTGCTGCTTGGGACCCCAGTCATACTTGCTATTCTTGCGAGTTAGTAAAGTCAGCGACGCTGCAATTCTTGAGAAGTTTTCAATAAAACGCCTGTAGTATCCTGCCAGTCCTAGAAAGCTGCGAATCTCTGTAGGCGTCTTCGGCTCTTGCCAATTCACGATGGCTTCAATCTTAGCGGGATCCACTTGGATACCACGATCACTAACAACATGTCCAAGAAATTGGACTTCACGAAGCCAAAATTCACATTTCGAAAACTTGGCATGGAGCTTTTCTTATTGAAGCAGCTTAAGGATACAGCGAAGGTGCTTCTCATGGTCAGCTTGACTCTTTGAGTAAATAAGTATGTAATCTATGAAAACGATAACAGATTTGTCTAAGTAGGGCTTGCAGACGCAGTTCATGAGATCCATGAATGTTGCCGGTGCATTAGTGAGCCCAAAAGGCATCACTAAGACTCGTAGTGACCATAGCGAGTCCTAAATGCAGTCTTGTGTACATCTTCATCTTTAACCTTCAGTTGATGTTAGCCTGACCTCAAATCGATCTTAGAAAAGTAACTTGCCCCCTGCAATTGATTGAACAGATCGTCGATCCTGGGCAATGGATATCTATTCTTGATTGTGACTTTGTTAAGCTCGCGATAATCGATGCATAAACGCATCGATCCATCCTTCTTCTTTACAAATAGGATTGATGCTCCCCAAGGAGACGAACTAGGTCTAATAAATCCTTTTGCCAACAAATCATCCAGTTGAGTTCTTAATTCTTTCTTCTCCGTTGGTGCCAATCTGTAAGGCGCTCTTGCGACAGGTGCTGCTCCAGGGATAATGTCAGTTCTGAATTCTACTTGCCTATCTGGTGGTAAACCAGGTAGTTCCTCAGGGAAAACTTCTGGGTACTCAGAAATGACAGGGATGTCTTCAATCTTGGGCTTCTGTTCATCAATAGTTACCTGTGCCATATAAATGACACAACATTTCTTCAAACACCTAGATGCCTTGAGCATAGACAGTTGCTCAGGCAACCCATACTGGGTATCTCCCTGTATGGTAAGTGGCTCACCATACGGAGTCTTGATCACCACTTGCTTCTTGTTACACATAATCTGGGCTTGGTTATGAGATAACCAGTCCATGCCTATAACTATGTCGAAACCAGCTAACTTTAAAGGAAGTAAGGATAACGGAAAAGAGTGGTTCCTAATGGATATAAAACATCCATCTAACACAGTTGAGGCTGTTTCTAAGGTACCATCAGCCAATTCTACCTCATATTTCACGCTTAGGGTTTTAACAGGTAAATTCAATAACTTACAAAACTTATCATCTACAAATGACTTATCCGCACCTGAATCAAATAACACCCTTGCATAAACATCATTTACAAGGAAGGTACCTTTTATCACATTATCATCCTGAACAGCTTCTCGTGCATCCATTCGAAAGACCCTGGCATTGGTCTTTTTGGCTTCTTCAGGCTTTTTGGCATATTTAGGGCAGATGGTCTTGATGTGCCCTTTTTCGTTCCAGTTATAGCACGTCGCATCCTTTATTTTCTTGCAGTATAATGTCTTGTGCTCCTTGGATTTGCATAACCCACATGCAGACAGTTTTGATTGAGACTTGGATTCAAACCTGCATTTTCCAAAGTGACGTTTCTGGCAGGTTTTGCACTTTGGCTTTTCATCTGCTTGCTGGCTACCTTTGTTGGACCCAGACTTCTTTTTGTGGTCCGTGTTACCCTTATGCTTCTTCTCAGACCGTCGTGAGTTATCGTCTTCGCGTTTTCTCTTACTTTCTTCAGAGTTCTTAAGCGATCTCAACCTGACCGCATCCAAAGTAAGGGATAAAGACAGATCAGCCGCTGACCTAAAAGTAGCAGGTCGGGATGCCTTTACACTGGCCTTGATCTCTGGGGCTAAATCCCCAATGAAACGAGCAATTCGCTTGGGTTCCGGTGTTACCAAATACGGAACTAATCGGGACAAGGTATTGAAGCTGGTGCGGTAAGCTTGACAGTCTAAATTTTTCGTTACCAAAGATAAGAAGTCAGACTCAATCTGCTTAACCTCATGTTGAGGGCAGTAATTCTCCTGAATAAGAGCAACAAACTGATCACAGGTCAGATTGTATAGTGGGATCTTTCCAGCAGCTTGAATGAGAGACTTCCACCATGCTAGTGCCTCTCCTTTGAATGACTGGGATACATACTTCACCACATCCCTATCAGCACAACCGCTGATATCAACCACGGTATCCATTTCATCAAACCATGTCATACAGTCAATCACCCATTTTTCCCCAGTGAAATCCCAGGGTTTGTAGGAGACTAAGTATTTATAGGTGCAGGTCTTGGTATATGGTTCACGATCAAATACTATCCTTTTGGATGGAACACTGTGTTGATTCGAGGAGTGTTGAGCATCCTCTTTCTTGGGCTCATGTTGTTTAGAAGGTGGCTTACTGTGAGCCTCAGAATGAGTCTTAGGGATAGATTTGGAGTGAGGTACATATGAGGTCTTACTATGCGTACCACTTGATTCCCTAAATTGCCTATCCATGGCTTTAGATACAACAGTATCAATCAATGTACGAAGTTCTTCCCTGGTTATGTTGATCCTAGTATTCTCATGATTTTCCACGGGGTGACTGTTAACTTCTTCCGACTCCGCCATGTAGCTTAGTTGCTACATAAAAATAATGATAATGGTTTATTTAGAAGTTTATAACAGTACTATCATTCTTGATGATTTATTAACCATGGTATTAATAACCATATTGGTTAATTTGTTAAATATACATATTCAGGATCTTTATAATAATCCTTAATTACATTTTAAATAATAGCACAAAAGGCCAAGTCACATGGACAAATTTAGATTATAAGCCAAGATTTTATAGAATCGAGGCATTAAGGCTTGAATCAAAGTTCATTACCTTTTCTTGACAGGGAGTCGTAGACTACCACTGTCTTTAGTCTCAAAGGACATTAATTATGGCCCGTAGGCGCTTCACCACTAATGGATGATTATGTAAACAAGAGGGGAATTGGAATAACCAAATTTAAGAATGACTTATGTGATTTTATCGAATCACATTTTGCCATGAGTGTTAACATGTTTTCAGATGTTAACAATGATCTGAATCTTTTAAATAGGTTTTGCCATCTTGGCCATGTCTAAAATGACATATAGGCTAGGTTATACCTTTAAGATTCTTTTTAATATTTAATGCAGGGCAATCCTAAATTGAGATGTTAATAAGGATCTGAATCTAATTGAGGAACTACCATCTTGGCCCTGTCTTAAAATGACACATGGGCTAGGTCTTGTCCTTTTTAGATTTTGGTATTTTATTATAATGGCTGATCTTATAAAAGGAATGAAAATTTTTATTTATCTCATATTTTATGTTTATGTATATAATTGACAAAAATGAAATTTCAACTTTAACCATTCCACTAAAAAATTAAAGAGTACATGATTTGCCCTAAACGGGACTTTTAACATAATAACTTGCCCACGCAGGGGCTAAACAGAAAAGACATGCCCACGCAGGGGCTAAACTGGAAGTACATGTCCTCGCAGGGACTGAATAGAGAAATAGATGTCCACAGAGGGACTTGATTTAAAGCGAGTAAATTACAATACAAATAAATAAATAAGGAATCTTCAAAAATCTCTTTTCTTGGTCTTCCCCTTGATTAAACTCGCCAGACCTTTGAGAAAACCGCGGTTGTTCCTACGCTCTTCATGAACCTCCCGCTATACCTGGCTCAACCTTCGGAGAACCTCCTGTTGTTGCTCTGGTGGTATAAATTGCGGCTGCGGCGGCTGCTGATGTAGAGGTTGAGGAGGTGGCGGGTGTTGGTACCCATAAACTGGGTATCCAACTCCCCAGGGAGCTCCATATGGCCTCTCAGGGTGGAGAGCATTGTAGTTCCATGCTGCCTAGTATGGGTCGACATCAGCATAGTTATAGTTAGTGTGGGCCGGCTGCTCAAAGGGATTATACGCCGCTGAACCGGCGTATGCAGGAATTGGGTTATCATAACCCAACGGTGGTTGCGCGACTGGCGTGGAGTCTACCTCAGAGACGGGGTTTGAAGGTCCTCCCATCTGTGGGTCTTCATAAAGTGGCGGGTAATGACTGCCACTTGAGTGTTGAGGGGTGCTGATACGGACTCCCCCTTGCACGGACATCCATGCATTTGATCTTCTTCGCCTTGGTGGCTCGGGAGGCGGCTGCTGAACTGGTGGTGGTGGCGGTGGAGTGACCGCTACAAAACGCGAATCCTCAGAGGGATCCTGCTGCTGCTGATGAGGCGATGAATGGTAAGAGGGTGTAAATACCCAATCATATTAGGCAAATCTCGCCTGGTAGCTGTCTGGACCACGGTAAGTGATCCATGGAATGATGACCCATCTGAGATCTCGATGGGGTGAGTAGGCGTCCCGGTTGGAGGTTCGGCGGGATCAGTATCTTCATCCATGTCCATCGCATGGTCGCCAGAGAAGTGGTCTTCAGGTCCCAATGGGTTAAAACCCACTGGTTCTTCAATTAGGTTTACCGGGATGAACCGGCTCTGAAAGTAGGGTGTTGGGTCATTGAAGGAATGGTGTGAGTTTGAGCATTGGAGAGGGATGAAGGAGGGATGTGAGTTGTGGGGCTCGTTTTCAGATTGGGACCGGAATGAATGGTGGTAGGATGGTGACGAACTTAGCTAGACCGGATGAAGGAGGGATGTGAGTTGTGATTGGTGCCTTTCCTCTTCCTCTCCTGAATCTTGGTGGCATATTTGATCTTGTCAACATAAACAAAGATAACAACAAGGAAATATATAAAGAATAAAAATGAAACAAATTAGGATTAGTCCTAAGTTCTTTGTCTAGACTCGGAAGTCGAGGAATGTGCAAACTGTGTCATTGAGATTAAACACAAAAGGCTAGTGTTTAATTCACTCAATGTTGGCTCTGATACCAACCTGTCACACACCGATATTTCCACATATTACCGGTGGGCCCGATGGGGAGTATCGTGACGTAGTTGATATCATCATAGTCAAACAACACAATTTAATGCACAGCAGAAGCTAAAGATAAATCACATTACAAACCGAATAAAAAAGTAATATCAAAGTATTACAAACGGACTGTAAAGGATCCACAGGCGGATCAAAAGATAAAAAGATCATGGTTCAACAGACTTTAATATATTAAGCTTGCAAGACTCTTAGTGATGCTAGGAGTAGCCAGCCTATTCCGTATAGTACCTGCACTTAGCCTTTTTGGGAAAATACGTCAGTTTACACTGGTAAATATAATTAACTGACTCATTTTGAAAAGAGTTTAAGAAAATTGGTTTGAATGCACGAGGCACAAAATATCTTTTATAACTTGGGACAATTATTTAAAAATAATCTTGTATACAGTTTTACTTATTTGTCGTCCGTCAGGGCCGGTTAGAAGAGCCAGACAAGATTAACTGACACGCCACAGGTATAATACCCACAAGGTTGATTCCTTAAAGTGGGTTACCAGTTTTTACATATGCAACTATCAGGTGTATGCCTACACCTTGTGCTTAGGTCGTGGCCATTTCAATGAATGATGCCAAGGATATCCGGGACATGGTCATTAACCCCCAAGGGCCATATACCAAGTAAAACAGATTAAAACAGGTTATGTAAATATATTAATCACAATCCGATTTAAACAACTACATACCCGACCAAGCGGTATTATTATAATACCGTATCCCAAACCCGTATAGGGAAAATAAGTTAAAAGTATTTACCTGAGCAAGTATATATCACAATCAGCGAGTGCAAGTAGCTTTTACCAGGCTCCTAATCTGGAACGAAGGTTTTTAATAACCTATTAGATTTCTAACGGGCCTTAATTAAGCCTAACTTAGACCAGTTAGTTTTAAAGGAAGATATACGGTTCAAAACACACGATTAAGCGAAGACCGGATTAGAATGTGGTTTAGATCCGACAAGTTTGAAGACTTGTTTAATATGGGTAAACCAAACACATTCTGGATTTTGTGACAAAAATGATAAGGTTTGACCCGTTTCGGTCAATTTATGCAAACTAGTTACATAAACCGAATCGAATGCGAAAAATGCGTAACGGGTAACCATAAGAGTCACATACAGGTTTCCTAAGTTAATATGCCTTAAATGTGTTGTGATATCAGTAGGATACCTTCCATTATACCCAAAATGATTTTAAACTCAATTTATGCCCCGTAGGGATATTTTGGTCATTTTAAATCTTATAAAAGAGTTTAAATATAAATCTGAACTTCAAGTCTGATGTAATCTGTAAAAATATTCATTTTTATAAGTCATAACAGTTGGGTATTGCATATATGTGAAATTTATCTTTTATAACCAAACTATGCATCGTAGGGGCATTTTGGTTATTTCACATAAGCTTTAAAGGTCAAATCTGGAAATATGAGTTTAAAACTTTTGCTTATTATTAAAGTATAAAATTTTACTAAAAACATCAGTAGGTATCAAGTCTTATATGTTTAAAATAGTTTAAACTCATACTATGCGTTTAAAACACGTAAAAAGGTGATTTTAAGCAATTTCCGGGTTTTATAAGAAAAACTGATATTTTTATCATTCCATAAGGCTTAAAATATTTTATTTATCATATAAAATCAGTAGCAAAAGGTTTGGTATCAAAATGTTATGTAAACCTCATTATATAGGCCAAAAGGGCAAAACTGACAATTATCGAATCAAGGCTAGAACCCTATGTTATGCTCAGCCTAAAAAATAAATAAAAATTTCAAAAATCCCAAAATATTATATTACATCAGTGGGTAAAAGGTTTGGTATCAAAAATTTGGTTTAGATAGGCTTTATGCTAATTACGCCGTTTAATTAATAAAAAGCTTTCTAATTACGCTATTGAGCATAACTCATAATCAAGACCTCAAACTGATGTGAAAATTTAGGGACATGTTTATAATTCAGTAACAAAGGTTGTTGTCTTTTCATATATTCTAAATTCTCGTTTTAAGGTCAAAAGGGCATAACGGTCAACATTTAGGCATATAACGGAAACATGCATATGAATCGGATGACTAATGAACCAAGTTGTATAATCACAGAGGGTTATGCTAACTTGTAACCTGGTCCTAATAAAGCTCTAAGGAATTTCTAAAATATGCTACATTGGGTTAGAACTGAAAGTCAAAGCAAAAGTCTACTTTTGCGACTTTCGGTTCCGAATCGAGCTTAAACTTGAAATTGTCGGGTTGAACATGTTTAGACATGTTCTTACATTAATTACCAAGTTATATGAGTGATAAAACAGGTTGCATGGCTTCTACATTGTTAATTATGTGTTTATGCGAAAATTTGCTTTCTGTTGACTTTTTATAATTAACTTTAACCCGACAATTGACCTAGTTAGAGTGGGAATTAGAGGGTGCCCTTTCAAGGGTTTATTACCCACATAATTACCAACTCAAAGCTACTTTTAATTCGAGAATCGACTGGACCATTAGTGATTAATTACTAAGTCAAACCTTAATTACGATGGTTTGACTTTAGGCCACTAAACTAAGTAAAACTGAATTAAGAGAGGTTAAGGACACTTACTGAAATCCTATGCACGACTAATGGTCCTTAGGAAGTGATTTTGAGCTCCAGGAGACTCCAGAAAATGAGTTGTGAATGGTTTCAAGTGAATGCCAAAAATGATGCAACTAGTGTTCTATATATGTGGGTTTTAATCTCACTAGATCATGCCAAACAAGTCTATGAGGTGATTCCAGATCAGTACAAGTGCCCCCTATGCATGTAATACCATTGGAGCAGCCCTTGGAATGCAAAACAAGGCCTCTAAGTCGGTTACACAGCTTTTACAGGCATCTGTCCTGTTTTTTTTTTGTCACTGCAGACATCCACGCGGCCCGCGTAAAAGACCAGCATGGTCTTACGTGGCCAGTATGAGGCCCAGGCTCAGGTCAAACAAGTTTCAGCAACTGCATTTTGGCCCCTGGTCCTTTTAAATGTGGTTTTAACTTCCTATTTTACACTTTTAACCCTCCAAATTGAATTTTTAGGACCCTAAGACATAACCAAACTTTGTTAAGTCCTTGGTTAGTTTTATGATCACCCGAAAAGCCTTAAATTTCAATGTTGACGCTTTTAACCCCTCATATACGAATGTTAGCATAACTTTCTCATACGTTAACGAAACCTTGTTAAATTTTTATCACTTATTCTAGTGAGCATAATTAATCGTTACAAAGTTTCGGGTTCGCTAAAAGGTCACTCAGAGGTATAAATTAAACGTGTTGACACTTTTAACCCTTGCGGTTTGTAAACTCTCACTTTCTTTCACAAACGGCTTCATACGCTTCATATATCATTCGTTTAAGGGTATAAACATCGTGTAGGATCGTTGAAGGGTATATTTATCCAATGTTGACACTTTGAATCCTTTTATACACGTACATTCTTTGTTTGTCAACTTTAGTCCCTCATAAGTAATCTATTACATGTTTAAAGCTCATGACACATGTTGATATTATATTGGACATGAATTTTCGAGATATTACAGTTAGATCCAATTATACAATACTAATAAATTACTGTAATTAAAAAAACTCAAATTGAAAAATAATTACCTGGATGGATAATATTGAAGAGAAGAACAATAGTTGAAGGTGTCTATATCACCTGTATAAACATTGAAGAGAAGAACAATCGATAAAGGGGCCCATATCACCTGCATAAACACTTCGTATCAAAACATATGGTGACAACGACTTTGTAGTGGGTAAAACGATAGTGTCATGGTGCTAGATATGGTTTAGAAGAGAAGAGATGGAAAATCGGAGTTGATGGTGTGGGAAGAAGTGGTGATGAGATTAGATTAGGGTTTAGAGTGAAATTAAGTTGGTATCGGGTATGGATTGGTGGGTTTACATTGACGTGAGTAGATTTTTTAAGCTAATAGTTGATGGTGTGAGAAGAAGTCATGGTGATGAGATTAGATTAGGGTTTAGAGTGAAATTAAGTTGGTATTGGGTATGGATCAGTGGGTTTACATTTACGGGAGTAGATTTTTTAAGCTAATAAGAATATGTCATGTGGCACAGGTCTTAGAAGAATGACATGTGACATTTAATGAAGTCTTTTATTAGAATTTATATTAGATATAAAATATTATTCAAATATTCAATAAAAAGACGTTAAATAAATAATAAACTAAAAACTAATATATATATACATATATATATATATAATGAAATAGAACAAAAGGATAAATTTTTTATATTAGTTTAAATAAAATAATAGACAAAATGGTTAAAATAACTTATTAAATTTTCACAATAAAATATTAATGTATGGTTAATTTTTTCTTATTATATGCAATGCAATCATGCTATGATACTGTGTATGCAATTATATGCAATGCAATGCGTATGTGTATGCTGATGGTATAATGTATACAATAAATAAGAGACGAACATTGCAATCTAGAGCGTAGTGTCATGGTCGCTTTTGGAACTGATTCGGTTATAGTCTGGTTTTATAAAAACTTTTTAAAACCTAGTTCACTATAACCAAAGGCTCTGATACCAAACTGTCACACCCTCAAAATACCACATGCGGATTTCACCCCGAGGTGTGTGACGTACCAGGATCTAGCCACTAGTCATGTCGAACTAACAATGAATAATATAAAACAAGCCATCATGTCCAACATGACTAGTGAATTTCGAATTAAACATTTCAAACATAGTATGTGTTCAGCGAAAGCAATGTAAACATCTCAAACAATTGAAATCAAAATGTTTTAAAACGTAAAGTATTAATCTTTGCAATCAAGTAAAACGCCCCATGACACTTCAAACTCCTCAAACTACAAGTTCCCATGTATGATGTATCTATCGACCTGCAAGCATGCAGAAAAAGTGTGTCAACATAAAGTTGGCGAGTTCACAGTTTTGTTTAACGTAAATCATGTAAGTGTTTAGCTTAAAGACATGTTACGAATAATAAACTCGATACCGATTGACTGTTCTGTTTTTGGTGCCCTCATCAATGTCTGTCATCATTGATCAAAGAGTTTAAGGTCATTAGTTCACGCCTGGCTCCCAGCACGGTGAGAGGTTTGTCAGGCCTAATAGCGCTATCAACTAATACCCCGTTGCCTCCTAGGCAACTAGCTTGGTATGTAAGTAGGGACTTTCGTGATAGATTAACCAACATCGAATTTAAACTATAACACATTGAAGAGTATTCCTCCCAGGAATAGCAGTTTGAAAAGTATTCCTCCCAGGAATAGTAGTTTGTTTGTCCCCCCAGGACGCATGCTTGTGAAAAAGTAGTGAACTCACCTTAGTTTGCTTGCTATGTATTAACGTACTTCTACGCGTTAAATAAATGTTAGGTTTGTTACACGCGACCTAATGAACAGTAAGTGTAAGTATGTATACGAGTAGGGTTTGCAATGCCCTAATTATCCAAACAACTCAGTGTGTAAGTGATCAAGTTAACATGTTTTGGTGACATTAGTTGGAGGCATGTAAAGTGACTTTGGGAAATGCGGACAACACAACTACTTTACATATACATAATTCGGAACAACTAAACGCATATATATTCCATGGATTAATAAACCCAGACCCATATGTAAAGTCAAACACATAGGTCCTTACAAAATAAACTCTATCAAACAAGTTCTATCACCACAAATACTATCAATTAAGTTCTATCACCACAAACTCTGACAATTAAGTTCTATCACCGCAAACTCTGACAATTAAGTTCTATCGTCACAAACTCTGACAATTAAGATCTATCATCACAAACTCTAACAATTAAGTTCTATCACCACAAACTCTGACGATTAAGTTCTGTCGTCACAAACTCTGACAATTAAGTTCTATCATCACAAACTCTGACAATTAAGTTCTATCATCACAAACTCTGACAATATATGTAAACAAGTTCGGACACCCCACCTTGTTTCCCTCTTAAATTCGGACATCATCAATTCTTAACAAACTCGGACATCATCAACTCTAAACAAACTCGGACATTATTACACTTAAACAAGTTCGGGGTATTGCATTTTAAACAAGTTTGGACCTTATGTATTTAAATAAGTTCGGACCATATACTTAATCAACAAACTCGGACCATATACTAAATCACAAATTCGGACACAATAAATTCGGACGACATATGTATCACAACCCTCAAAAAACGCTCCTAAAATACCCCGTATACGCTAAACTAGACCCGTATAACCTTAGTTTTTATAAAAATCAAATAAAATAAAGTTTTTGTGTGACTCGCGGGCCGCGACAAGGCTATGGGTGTCTGTCGCGGGGCGCGACCCATCTTACTTGTCGGACACACATTTTTGACACGTGTCCCCCTTCGTGTTTAACCTACGGTGGTGAGTGTCAAGCCTAGCCGTAGCTAGGTTTCTCTCGCGAGCCGTGAGAGAATGACCACAACGGGTCGCGGGCCACGAGGAAGTTCCGATTCAGCCTATAAATTGAGAAGTTCAACATCAGTTTCAGTCGTTCAATTTCTTTCTTTCTCAGTCTCTATTATAGCAAAGTAATAGCTCGGTATTATACCCCTAAAACACGAAGCTCTGCCTCGTTGTAAGTATTTTAACCTCGGTCACTAATTCGTTACCCTACCCGATTGATCTAGGGCCCCGTAATGCATGTCGAGGCTCTGCCTGACTAAGTTCATTGGGGTTCTGTCTCGTGTTGTATGGCTAAAGTGACTTGGGTTATCTTACTAACATGTGTGCATTATATGTTTTTTAATAGAAAATAATCAGGAAAAGCAACAGGAAGCTATAAAAATACTTAAGTCTACAATGTGAGTCATTTTCTTTTTCTACCTAACTATGTTACAAAATCTCAAATATTTTCTAGTATACTTACAGTGATTAAGTCTTTGTATTCTACAATTGTTATTGGTATGTGGGGTTTTGTATACACTACTAGACAAGCGCTACTATTGGACAAAGAGTTAGCCAATAGTAATATGACCACAGTCATGGAACTGCCAACATAACAAATACTGAATGAGTAATTGGGTAGATATAAACATTGTAATCACTCTCAATAAGGTAAAGTTATAAAAGCTTATTTTGATTAAACTGGAATGCACTCGCCAGTATTTCTTGCTGATAAAATATTTTTAAAACACGTTTCAGGTAACTTGATGTGAAAGCTATTAGAAGCCAACTATGGAGCACTGAAGGCTTAAAGAAAGTGGCTATAAAAGTTACCTAAATAAAAGTTTATGTTTTCAGCAACTAGGGTTTATCCCTATAAATATACATGAATGAAACCTGGGTTTTATCTCATTCGTTTATTATAAAAGTTTGGTGTTTTGAAACTCTGAAATTTATTTCCTAACTATGATCCTGATGTCTCATTTCCGCTGCCAAATTAATAAACACCGATACCACCTGACTGCTTGTTCGCGGCTCCCGCTCCCGCTCCCGGGGTAGGGGTCGACGGTTGCGACAGAAGGTGGTATCAGAGCCACTGGTTTAAGCCATTTAGGTGTTCTCTTAGCACCTAAATTTTAACCAATTGTGTTAGGAAATAACTTGTGTGTTATTCTGTGTAAATATGTATATTATTATTTTATGTTATTTAACAATTTTCTAGTTTACAGTATGAGTGAGCAAGGTACCTCTGACGCCTACCATCAATTGCCTCATTCTCCAAAGAATGAAGTAACTTCCCAGTTAAACCCAGGATACACCGCTGATTCTGAGGATGTCTTTGTTTTCAAAGACAAATCCGAAGAACCATTTCCCCCTAAAAAGAGAGGTTGGTTTAGTAGAGTAACTTATGAAAGGAGGAAAAGAATGAGAAAACTACAACAAAGGATAGCAAATAGAGAGGGAAATACCCAGAATTAGGAGGCTAGACCTTTGGGGGAGGAAGAGTTTGATAGGCAACTAGCTGATTTTCACATGTTTGGGAATGTAGAGTTTGGAAATGTAGAGGGAGGAATTAATCTCAACTAAGTAGCATACCCACAACTTCTACCATTATTCCATAACCAACCCATGGAACTAGAACAAAATCAGGAGAACCAGCTACAAATCCCAGCCTTCGACCTAAATGAGATCCCTAGAATTCCCGCACCAAACCCTTTAGACCATGACCCGTGGTGGGACGACAACAGGTCAGTTCAGGAAATATTGAATAACCCATACCCTTACGGAGAACCAATACCACGTTACCCTGACCTAGTACCAGTCCCAATGCCACCAATGACCAGTGAAAATGTTGCAGAACTTCGCCAGTATGGTGAAGAGTTGGTTGAAGAAGGGAACCAAAACCGTCAGATCGGAGAAAAACTCGTCTGGAAGTATGACGAGAATGAGATGTTGTACTAGGAACAAGTCACCTAATATATATATATATATATATATATATATATATATATATATATATAGGAGGGTTTAAATGAGAACGCTAAATACTGTGAGAACCGTGAGAACAAATGAAAAAACCGCAAGAACTTGGTCAAAAACAATTCAAATTCAAAAATTTTTTCTACACTTATCATTATTACTCGAATACCATGTTAGAAATTTAATTTACACGTTTAAATTTACGTGAATTCGTAAATAAAGAAAATTTACACATGTGTAAGTTTGCCATTTACACATGTGTAAATCTGTTATATTTACACATGTGTAAAAAATCTAAAAAGATTGATTTTGAAATGAGAAATGAATTATTTGATGTTGTAAATTCTTTTTTTGATGTTGTATCTTAATTAAAATGAGTTTTGTATCAAAAAAATTGGTTTTGATTGGTTTTTTCATTCGTTCTCACGGTTCTCGCAATATTTAGCGTTCTCAAGATAACCCTCCCCTATATATATATATATATATATATATATATATATATATATATATATATATATATATATATATATATATATATATATATATATATATATATATATATATATATATATATATATATATATATATATCTGTGTGTGTGTGTATTTTGTACTTAGATAAAAAAATCAACTAAAATAGATATAAATTAATATATATCACCTATATATATATATATATATATATATATATATATATATATATATCGATGCATAGTTACTAGTATTTAAATTCTAGTTGCAGTTTGTAATATATGCATATATAGATATATGAAAAGAGTAAGTCACAATGATCGACATTTTTGGTTAAATGTGCTTGAGTATTTGTTTGTTTAAATTATTCTGTGATATTAATACCTGATAATGTTTACAATTCAGATGTCAAACGAAGTAAATCAGGAAATCCAGAATAACAATAATAACGAGAACCAAGTGGATAAAAGTGCTATCGAACACATAGTAGCCCAAGGAATCATAGATGCTATGCCATATATTATCAACACTATTAAAAAGGCAAAAAATAATTCTATAATTGGAAGTAAACGTCAAACCACTGAACCAAGTTACAGCATGAACGGAAATCACGAACCACTTATCCAAGCTCTAATTCCAAAAAGAAGAAGTACCATCTCATATGGTTGTTCTTATAAAGAATTATTGGCCTGTAAACCAATAGAATTCTCAGGCAATGAAGGAGCCATTTCAGCCTTGCGATGGATAGAAAAGGCAGAAGCAGAACCTAGCTCAAAAGATTACCCAAGAATTACGTTATGGTAATTCCTACCGCGGAAAAGGACCAGGTTCTTCCTCTTCACCCAACTGCAAGTATTGCAAAAGAAAGCACTCAGGGAGATGCTTGATATACTGCAACTTCTGCAAAATATCTGAACATAAGGAAGAAAACTATAGGAAGAAAGCTAGCAATAAAATATGCTACAATTGTGGAGAAGTTAGTCATATTGAACCAAACTATCCGAAACTAGCTCTAGCGACAAACAACAAAGCTAAGACAGCAGAAGGACCCAAGAAGAATGCCAGAGCATTCGTTTTGACAGCTGAAGAAGCCAAGATGATTCTGGATGTGATTGCCTGTATGTTTTTAGTTAATGATGTTTATGCTAAAGTATTATTTGACTCTGGTGCAAACCAAAGTTTTATCAATACTTCTTTCTGCAAATTTCTCAATCAACCATTAATTAAACTCCAACAAGACTATTTGATGGAAAGGGCAAATGGAGATTCCATCAAGATAAGCGAAATCCTGCAGGGAGCAAGGATAGAAATTCTAAACCATAATTTTACTGCTAATCTTTTTCCAATGAATTTAGCCGGATTCGATGTCGTGTTAGAAATGGATTGGTTGATAGCCAATCATGCCAGTATTTTATGTGAGCAAAAGTCGGTACAAGTAAGTACACCAAATGGTGAAAGATCCCAGTTAAAAGAGACAAGACAACCAGGTCAACAAAATTCATCTCTGAGATGAAAGCTTCAAGTTATGCAAGGAAATGAGGAATATTGTATATGATTTCAGTAATCATTAACACTAAAGAAAAGGAATTAAAAGATATTCCCGTAGTATCTAAATTCTTGGATGTCTTTCTAGAAGAATTACCTGGATTACCACCAGATCGAGAGGTTGAATTTAGAATTCACCTAATACCAGGAACAACACCGATTGTCAAAGCACCTTGTCGACTAGCACCAACGGAGATGCATGAACTGAAGAAACAGCTTGACGAGTTACTAGAGAAAGGTTTCATACAACCTAGTTCATTGCCATGGGGAGCACCGGTGTTATTTGTCAAGAAGAAGGATGGATCGATGCGTATGTGCATTGATTACCGGGAATTGAATAAGGTCATGATTAAAAATCGGCACCCACTACCGAGAATCGATGACCTGTTCGATCAACTTCAAGGAGCTCGATTCTTTTCTAAGATCGATTTACACTCAGGATTTCATCAATTGAAAGTACAAGAAAAGGACATTCCTAAAACTGCTTTCAGAACAAGGTACGGTCATTATGAATTTACAGTCATGCCATTTGGTTTAACCAATGCCCCGGCCGCATTTATGGACATGATGAACAGGATATGTAAACCATACCTGGATAAATTCATAATTGTCTTTATAAATGATATTCTAATTTACTATAAGAGTAAGGAGGATCATGCGGAGCATTTGCATATACTTCTGACATTGTTGAGAAAAGAAAAGCTTTATGCTAAATTCTCAAAATGCGAATTCTAGTTGCAAGAAGTGCAATTTCTTGGACATCCGATAAATCATGAAGGAATTCATGTGGATCCCACAAAGATCAAGGCGATTACCAAATGGAAAGTCCCTGAGTCACCTACAGAAGTGAGAAGTTTTCTTGGACTGCATGATATTATAGACATTTTATTCAAGATTTCTCTAGAATAGCCATTCCATTGACCAAACTAACTTGCAAATCGGTTAAGTTTCAATGGGGACCAAAACAGGAGGAAGCATTTAGGATTTTAAAACAAAGGTTAACCAACGCACTCATACTCGCATTGCCTGAAGGAACTGAAGACTTTGTAGTCTATTGTGACGCGTCTAAGTTAGGATACGGATGTGTGCTGATGCAATGTCAAAAGGTTATAGCTTATGCTTCTAGACAGCTTAAGAAACATGAAGTGAATTATACAACCCATGATCTAGAGTTAGGAGCCATAATTTTTACCCTTAAGATTTGGAGACACTATCTTTATGGTAGTAAGTTCGTTGTGTTCACAGATCATAAGAGTTTAAGATATGTCTTCGGGAAAAAGGAATTAAATATGAGGCAAAGACGATGGATGGAAATTCTTAGTGATTATGACTGTGATATCCAGTATCATGCAGGAAAAGCTAATGTAGTGGTTGATGCTTTAAGTCGAAAATGTCATGAAAAGCCAAAACGAGTACGCTCTCTCAAACTAAATCTGCAGATAGATTTAAATGAGAAAATTAGAAAGATATAGGAAACAACAATCAAAGACGATGCTGAAGGTTTAAAAGGAACGATTAAGGAACTAGAAAAAGGAACAGATGGAATTTGGAGATTCCATAAGAAAAAGATCTGGACACCTATTCAAGGAAACCTATGAAACCGAATTTTGGAAGAAGCCCATAAGTCTAAGTATACGATGCATCCCGGTAGTGATAAGATGTATCAAGACTTAAGAATGAATTTCTGGTGGATAAAAATGAAAAAGGATATAGCAAATTACGTTACTAAATGTCTAACCTGTTCCTAGGTTAAAGCTGAACATCAGAAACATTCAGGATTATTACAGCAATTGGAAATGCCAATTTGGAAATGGGAATTGATAACAATGGACTTTGTTACCAAACTACCCCAAGACACGAAAAGGTAATGATACAATCTGGGTGATTGTAGACAGATTAACCAAATCTGCTCATTTCTTACCAATGAAGGAAACTTTCAATATGGAACAGTTAGCCAAGTTATATGTAAATGAAATAGTTTCATTACATGGAATTCCTTTATCTATTGTGTCTAACAGAGATAGCCGTTTTAATTCTCATTTTGGACAAGTTTCCAAAAAGCAATGGGAACCAGATTAAATCTAAGCACAACTTATCATCCTCAAACGGACGGACAAAGCAAAAGGACAATTCAGACAATGGAATACATGCTTAGAGCCTGTGTAATTGACTTTGGAGGAAATTGGGACGATCAGTTACCTCTCATAGAATTTTCCTACAACAACAGTTATAATACCAGCATCAATGCTGCACCGTTTGAAGCACTTTATGGACGAAAATGTCGAACTCCAGTCTGTTGGGCAGAGATTCGAGAAAAGCAACTATCTGGACCTGAGATTATACAAGAGATAACTGACAAAATTATTCAAGTCTAGGAAAGACTAAAAGCAGCACGAGATCGTCAAAAGAGTTATGCTGATAACAGACGAAAACTGTCAGAATTTCAAGTTGGAGATAAGATATTATTAAAAGTTTATCCATGGAAAGGAGTGGTCAGATTCGTTAAAAGAGGAAAGCTAAGCCCAAGGTATGTTGGACCTTTTAAAATTATCAAAAGAATAGGACCAGTAGCTTATCAGCTACAATTACCAGAAGAAATGGTAGGAATACATGATGTATTTCATGTATGTAACCTCAAGAAATGCTTAGCAGATGAATCACTGGTAATACCTCTTCAGGACATAGAGGGAAATAAGAAACATAAGTATATAGAGAAACAACTTCAGATTGAAGATAGAAAGATCAAGAATCTCAAACACAAGAGACTAGTTCTAGTCAAAGTTAAATGGGATTCAAAGAGAGGACCAGAGTACACATGGGAACTCGAGTCAGAAATGCAACGAAAATATCCACACCTATTCCACTGAATCTCGAGGACGAGATTTAACACATGGTGGGGAGGAAATAACAACCCTCAAAAAACGATCCTAAAATACCCCGTATACGCTAAAATAGACTCGTATAACCTTAGTTTTTATAAACATCAAATAAAATAAGGTTTTTGTGTGCCTCGCGGGCCACGACAAGGCTATGGATGTCTGTCGCGGGGCGCGACCCACCTTACTTGCCGGACACACATTTTTTACACGTGTCCCCCTTCGTGTTTAACCTACGGTGGTGAGTGTCAAGCCTAGCCGTAGCTAGGTTTCTCTTGCGGACCACGAGAGAATGACCACAACTGGTCGCGGGGCGCGAGGAAGTGCCGATTCAGCCTATAAATTGAGAAGTTCAGCATCAGTTTCAATCGTTCAATTTCTTTCTCTCTTAGTCTCTATTATAGCAAAGTAATAGCTCGGTATTATACCCCTAAAACACGAAGCTCTGCGTCGTTGTAAGTATTTTAACCCTGATCACTAATTTGTTACCCTACCCGATTGATCTAGGGCCCCGTAACGCATGTCGAGGCTCTGCCTGACTAAGTTCATTGGGGTTCTGTCTCGTGTTGTATGGCTAAAGTGACTTGGGTTATCTTACTGACACGTGTGCATTGTATGTTTTTAATAAAAAATAATCAGGAAAAGCAACAAGAAGCTATAAAAATACTTAAGTCTACAATGCGAGTCATTCTCTTTTTCTACTAAACTGTGTTACAAAATCTCAAATATTTTCAAGTATACTTACAGTGATTGAGTCTTTGTATTCTACAATTGCTGCCGGTATGTGGGGTTTTGTATACACTACAAGTTAAGTATAACAACTCTCCTAAAAAATACTCATAACACCCCTATACGCCCTAAAATACACCCCGTATACGAAAACCGGTCCCGAAGTACCTTTAATTTAGCAAAATTAAATAAAAACAAAATTTAAGGGGAACTCGCGGGGCGCGACCCCCTTGCCTATCTCAGTCACGGGCTGTGACAGCTTGACCACCAGGCGAGCCCTTGAGCTGCCACGTGGTAGGCTCGTGTCAAGGCTAGTGGGTCAACTCAGCAAGGCTAGGCCCTACCATACCTAGCTCGTGGGCCGCGAAGGAAGACCCTTAGTTGGTTGCGAGGCGTGAGGAAGTCCCTGATCAGCACTATAATTAGGGACCGTTGGCATTAAGTTGCAAATCGTTCACAAATTCAATTCTCTCTCAATCTCTGATAGCAATAATAATTCCCGAGTGTTATACCCACTAAAATAGCGAAGCTCTGCCTCGATGTAAGTATCATTACCCCCGATTACGTATTAGATACGCTACCCGATTGATCTAGTGCTCCTTAACGCATGTCGAGGCTCTGCCTGACTCAGTCGTTAGAGTTCTGTCTCGGGGAGGGTATAACTAATGTAAATTGGGTTATTACACTAACGCGTGTGCATTTTTTAATTAATAGATTATAACCAGGAAGTCACAAGGAAATACCTAAATTAGCAATGTGAGTAATCTTTTTTTTGTGAAACCTTTTGTGAACTGTTTTTGCAAAACCTCAAATGTTTTAAATTATATTTCACAGTGATTGAGTATTTGTAATTCTATAATTATCGTCGGTATGTTGGAGTTTTGTATACAAAATTTGTTACTACACTGTGAGTAGTAACATTACCACCAGTCAGGATTGACAGTACCATGGGTGGTAATTAAAGTAGATATAAACAAATGTAATTGTTGGATTTCCCTCAATGCTGTAAAATGATAAAACTTGTTTTGATTAAATTAGGATTCATTGCCAGTATTTCTTGCTG
This sequence comes from Helianthus annuus, assembly GCF_002127325.2. Taxonomy (NCBI): domain Eukaryota; kingdom Viridiplantae; phylum Streptophyta; class Magnoliopsida; order Asterales; family Asteraceae; genus Helianthus; species Helianthus annuus. Next base: position 77,955,810 of record NC_035447.2, on the reverse strand, counting down.
ATAAAATGTTTTTAAACGCGTTTCAGGTAACAAAATGTGAAAGGCAAATAGAAGCCAGCTGGAGAGCACTGAAGGCTTGGAAAAGTGGCTATAAAAGTTACCTAAATAACGAAGAATGTTTTATTTCAATAAATTAGGGCCCTATAAACATGTTTGTAATGGAAACTTGGGAATTTCCCATGTATTTATTATTATGAAAATGTGGTGTTTTACTCTGATAAACTATTTCCTAACTACGATCCTGATGAAAATTTCCGCTGCCAAATTAATAAACACCGATACCACTGATACTGGTTCGCGGTCGCCCGTTCCCAAGGATAGGGGCCGGGGGTTGCGACATCAAGCGTTACTATTGGAAAAAGAGTTAGCCAATAGTAATATGACCACAGTCATGGAACTGCCAACATAACAAATACTGAATGCGTAATTTGGTAGATATAAACATTGTAATTGCTCTCAATAATGTAAAGTTATAAAAGCTTATTTTGATTAAACTGGAATGCACTCGCCAGTATTTCATGCTGATAAAATATCTTTAAAACAAGTTTTTGATAACTTAATGTGAAAGCTATTAGAAGCCAGCTATGGAGCACTGAAGGCTTAAAGAAAGTGGCTATAAAAGTTACCTAAATAAAGTTTATGTTTTCAGCAACTAGGGTTTATCCCTATAAATGTATAATGAATGAAATTTGGGTTTTATCCCATTCGTTTATTATAAAATTTGGTGTTTTGAAACTCTGAAATTTATTTCCTAACTACGATCCTGATGTCTCATTTCCGCTGCCAAATTAATAAACACCGATACCACCTGACTGCTTGTTCGCGGCTCCCGCTCCCGGGGTACGGGTCGGGGGTTGCAACAATATGTAAGTTCGGATCCTTATACATAATCACAAACTCTGACCCTTGTGACTTCACAAGGTCGGACTAACATGTTTTTTCTAAAACCAACCACGCAATGTTACAGTTCTACGCCTAAACCCTAACTCTCAACAATGAAATCAATCACATCAGCAGTTTTATCATAACAAGAGCATTCCTAACATGTCAATCGCATCACTAATCGTCAAACAGCAGTTCCATATTCATCAAGTATGATCAATTACACATAATCAATTGTTTGTGTCATCTAGGGTTTGCATAAATCAAAAGAACAAGTTATCAACACATACATAAACACATACCTTAGATTCAATCTAGTGTTTGTTCTAGGAGAGTTGGAAAGATCAAGATTATTGGTTGTATGTGAAACTTGTGTATCCAATTGATCAGAGAATGATTTGAGATAACAAACTGCCGTATAGAGATTATGGGAGGTTTAGGGTTAGGATTAGTTTATTAGAGTTTCACAAATACTCTAAACACCCTCTAACTATACAACTTTCACACAAGAAGCACATAATAACATGTAATTTACATTTAAAGCATGTAGTTCACGTATTTGTCATGCAACACATAAGTTTCGTGTAAACTGCCCGTCTATAATTATTATTCATGTTAGTCACCAATTTTCGAGAGTTATCATGTGTATGTTCTGGTAATTCCTCAAGTTACCAATGTATTTGTGTTCCGGTAATTCCCCGAATTACGAACGTAGACTCATTTAACTAATCCTAGTTAAATGCAAAGCTATAAATGTATGTCTAAGCTAACTGGGGTTAGGTTAAAGTGGTAACCTGAAGTTGCGGGTTATCACTATATATATATATATATATTTAAGGGTAGGGTTCTAGAGTGAACACTAGGTTGAGAGTGAACTGTGTGAACTAATCTGGGCCATTGGAATACATCATCTAGAGATTTTAGACAATGGCAAGATTGTAATTATAATGTTATAACTTCCCTTTAAATTAATTGACAGTAGGATATTTCGTCACTTGTAAAATGCATTTATTTAACAATGTAATCAAAATCCCTAAAATCTCGCTAGTTTCCGTTTATACAAGATACATAGCTGCTAGTGTATACGGATGTGTACAGTCACGTTAGTATCAGTTTATACAAGATACACATATGTTAGTTTATACACATGTGTACACTCACGCTAACTATCAGTTTATACAATATACAAAGTTGTTAGTTTATACACGTGTGTACAGATTCGCTAACTATCAGTTCATACAAGATACACAGCTGTTAGTTTATACACATGTGTGACTTTTATACATCTGTGTATTATATTCAGAAATGGTTACACATGTGTATGCTAACAACATATAGTATATTATGCATGCACACGGGTATATTCATATAAAAATTATGAAATTAATGAAAACGAAACAAGTCACATGTATGTAAATTCGTAATATGCATATGCGTATACATGTAACATCAGGTGTTTTTGCATTTACGTTTACTTTCCATTGTACTGTATCCGATTATCCTTCCGTACAACATTTTATCATTATTATTTTATTTACTAAGAAGTTATTTTTTTAAAACAAATATATATATATAGGATTAGGTTCAAGAGTGAACACTAGTGTAGCTTGCGAACTGAGTGAACTAATCCTGGCCATACACGTGTGTAAATCAATGGCCAGGATTTGTTCACTCAGTTCGCAAATACACTAGTGTTCACTCTAGAACTCCACCATATATATATATATATATATATATATATATATATATATATATATATATATTTTCATCTCCAATAATGTTGCAAAAAAATTGTATTTCATGATCTATATGTAAGTGAGTTAGTAGAATTGGTTCTTGGCAATTATTTATTTTTATTTCATTTTATACAAACAAGAAAAATAAACAAATTACTATTACTATTACTATTTAACTTACACTTTATTTTGATAACTTAATACTTAATTAGTTGATTTTCATAAATGAGTATGGAAATGATAACAAAGATTGAATCCACTGGCATTTTTTACGGGTAGTCAAAATTGGGCTAACATACTTCTTTGACTATTAATTCACAGTTGTATGTTTGGAAACGCTTTTACAGATATATATATATATATATAGGGTCAGGATTTAGAGAAAACGGTAGAAAGTGTGAGAACGGTGAGAACGCTTATTGATCGTCCGATCAATACAATCTATGGACTAGATTGGCGCGGTGGCATTTTAGTAAATAACACCAATTTTATTACGTGGACGCGCTTCATTAATGGTAAAAAAGTAAAAAAAAAACCATTTCTCACGTTAAACGCATTGAAAACTAAAACGCCAAATAAATACAAAACGCCAATTTTATCACTGTGTACTTTTTTCTGTGTTTTTATTTAAGCTCTCTGGCTACAAAAACGCCAAAAAATATGAAACTCCATTATATATAATGCCAAAGCTTACATCCGGATAAATGTTAATTACATTTTTTGTTATAAAAATAACATCCCGCCTAAACTACGCGCCAAAAAAATTCTATAAATAGAAACGTATCACCTCCTTCCGTTTATCACACCAAAAAAACACACAGTGGTTGCTAAAAAAATTTACAACTCAATGTAAAACGCCAAAATATACAACGACGGCAAACATCTTTTCTTTGATCATCAGTAATGTTCTGTATGAAGCTTCATTTAATGATTTGTTACGTGAGTGCAGTAAGATTTTGCTGCATGAGATGGACAAAATTGAAAAAAGAGGGACTGATGACACCCATATGTCATACTGTCATCTTTGTTCCTGAAGAAGGTTTAGATGATAAGAATAGACCTATACCAGTGTAAATGCTACTTTGGCCTCGATGATTATAATGAAGACGACAGGCAGATAGCATCCACCCACCACGGGGTCGATCTATGCCTCCAACATCCACAAAGATACTTCAACACATGAACAAAGAAAATAAACAACGCCAAACCCAAAACGCCATTATTTGTCACATTTCTTTTAGTTTCAAAAGAAAAAAGAGACTGATGACACTGAAGATTTAAAATCTCAAATTGCTTCTACTTTTTTTTTAATTTCCTTTATCTATTGTTTGTTTTGTAATACCAGTTAATAAACAACAAAAGAATATTAATGCTATAATGAAAAATATAATAAAACGCCAAAATTAGCAAATGCGTGTAAAACGCCATAATGCCATAAAAACGCCCCCAAAAAACTACCAAACTATAATAAAATTAATTTGAACAACTAATATTATAAAAAAGCGTGAAACAATTTGCAAAGAATATAAAACAAAAGAAGTCCAATAGTTATCTAACCGCCATTGGAAAATAAAACGCCATAATTACAGCCGTCAAAGATTTAACGTGTTACACCATTAAAACAGTTGAGTCTGAAAACAAAACACGGTAAACTGCAAAAAACAGTAAAATGAAACGACAGAAAACATAATTACTAAGATTTATTATATTTATCTTTTTAAAAAGGGGAATTGGCCTGTAATAATCCCACCTAGACCTTATTGGCCATTAATAATCCCACCTCAGAATATTCCCCCCACCAGTCCCACCTTTCACCTATTTTTTCTACAATGGTCCCCCGTTAAAAAAACTTAACGGAGTTAAGCTTTTTTCCAAATTACAAACAGATTTTTTAGGGCTTACGATCAGAACGATGATACGAGTCCATTGATGTAAAACTTGCTTCGAAATGGTGCTCCAAGTGACTTGATTTTGGTTAATTGGAAATTTAAACACCCGAATTGAAGCGCCATTTTCATCGTTTGGAGCACCGTTTCGAAACAAGTTTTACATCAATGAACTCGTATCGTCGTTCTAATCAAAAGCCCTAAAAAATATGTTTGTAATTTGGCAAAAAGCTTAACTCCGTTAAGTTTTTTTAACGTGGGACCATTGTAGGAAAAATAGGTGAAAGGTGGGACTGGTGGGGGGAATATTCTGAGGTGGGATTATTAATGGCCAATAAGGTCTAGGTGGGATTATTACAGGCCAATTTCCCTTTTAAAAACGCCTTAATTACCTGTTATGCGGGGGAAAAAAAGTCAATATAAAAGAAGACCATGAGAACCCAAGCTCAAACACGCCAAAAAATTTGACTAAAATACCACATATTGTCCAAAACGCCAAAAAATTTAAAAATGGCTAAGGTTATTGCATGGAGGTTTGAAAGGAAAGAGAAACGATTCATCATAAAGTTCTCTGATATGAGAAGGGTAAAGGTAAGGACAATCAAAGCCATGATTGGAATGAATGAAAATGTTCAGAAGGATATCCTGGCCCTTGGGGTTCCAATAGACAACGATTGTGAAAGAATGAGAACTTTCATAAAAAGACTGAAGAGAAAATTTCCGGCAGAAGATGATGAAGATGATGATGATATTGAAGATACTCATATACCAAAACTTAGCAGTTGGGTATTTCATGAGGAAGAAGGAACACTTGAAGTGACTTATAAAAATGGAGTGCAATATTCAAGGCCAATGGAAGAAATGTTGAAGACAGGGTTGCTATCTATCATTCAACAACTCTGTGATTTAACACCTTCAAACGATCCAAAATCTAAGGATGAAGTGATATTCAAGAATAGGCTGCAGCAAAGAAGAGACGAGCTAATGGCGTTATACACAATAATGAAATTTAATGACGAAGAATCTGAAGAAAGTGATGAATAAAGCGATGGGTACATCTCTGTTGTAATCCCACCTACGGAAGACTATTAGTTTATTTTGATTTTCGTGTTATTGTAGTTTTATAAAATATTAATCTATGGTAATCAATTATTAACAAAAAGATACAAAACACCAAAAATGACATGGAAAAAGCCATAAAGTCAAAAAATTAACTATGTGACACTAAAAGAATTAATTCAAAAAGAAGAAATCTGAGAAAAAACAGTAAAAAACCAAATAATTAATAATTCTACATAACGCCAAAATTATCTTGCACGCAAAAAATAAAGCAGCATGTGAAATGCGAAAATCGTGAAAGAAGAAGAATACTAAAAAGAAAAAAAAAAACTCTCGGACCCTGATCATGCCCCCGGCCACGTGTTCAGCCAGGATGCGTTCTCATCGTTCTCACACTTTTTGTCGTTTTCTCCTGATCCCGTTTCTCTCTCTCTCTCTCTCTCTATATATATATATATATATATATATATATATGTATGTATGTATATAGGGTAAAGTTCATACGAGAACCACCTTTATTCCGAGAATCGCAAGAACCAATGTGAACACAACAAAATAACCTAAAAAAACCTAAACCCTCCACCCCCACCCCCAAGCTAAATGCTAAAAACTAACCCCTCCCAAAAACCTAAAAAAATCTAAAAAAAAACACAATTTTTTTTAAATATTTTTATTAAAATCGCTACTTTTAGTAGCCAAATTTTTTTAATAACGAAATACAACGATTTTTAATTAAGAAATGTTAAAAAAAATTGTATGTTTTTAGGTATTTTTGGTTGTGTTCACATTGGTTCTCGCGGTTCTCGCAATAAAGGGTGGTTCCTAACGGATCCTTCTCCTATATATATATATATATATATATATATATATATAGAAAGAGAGAGAGAGATAGGAGAGAGATATATGAGATTTTCCTGAGCCATCGTCCACCCGACACTTAGTTAGGGCTGGCCCTGTTTAAAAGTCAATCAAATTAATACAAGGTGTTAATTATTGGACTAGATGATGTGTGTATAGACTTACCTTTTAATAATTATTATATGTTATATTAAAGGAGATATAATTATCTCTATATTAATTGGAAACCACTTTAATAGTAACTTTATTTTTTATTTTTATATTGATTGGGTTAGGATCATGTGAGAAGAAGTAGGCTATTTGAGAAACTTGAGAAGAAATCTGGACCACACATTTTTCCTAAGCTTTTCGTAATATACACATATGTATAGTGTAAAATTGACTATATACATATATGTATATTGAATTATACACATATGTATATAGTCAATCGTAATCTATACATATGTGTATATTACGAAAAGCTTAGAAAAATGTGTGGTCCAGTTTTCTTCTCAAGTTTCTCAAATAGGGTGCTCTTCTCTTAGGATCCCTACCCTATATTGATTTTAATGTATTTTTATTATCATTGCTAATTGCTTTATTTAACCTTTAATTATCTTATATGATAAATAATATACATTTTTAACTCATCTAATTTGTTTTTTTTTTTTTTGTAACTTGCGTTAGTTAATTTTAAAAATTAAACTAAATACGCGACTGTGTTTAGTTTGGTAAAAAATTGTGGATAACGAAGTGTATTAATAATAGAGTGCTTTCCCCAAGCACTGGTACCATGCGGGTTCTGACCAAACAAAATCGGTACCGATATCAACATTATCGGAAACGGTATTTGTTTTTGTGGTTTCGGTTGATGTAAAATACGTTTTATATTCTTTGGATATATTACGACTTTATCTTTTTGGGTTTCTTCTTTTAGTTGACATAATGAGTGCCAATACCGTGAAGAGCTGAGACGACACCGACCAAATCCCCACCAGTCTGTTGCGGAACACGAGTATTCCCATTTAAATTATAGTTTACCATTTTGATTTTTGAATAAGGTTTTAATTTATATCTTTATTTAAAATCAAAAGGAGTTGATGTGACTTAGTAAACAGGATAACTTTAGGGGTTTCCTATTTGCATACCCTATGTCTATCTACACACTTTTTCAATTCCATACGCATCGTATAGGCCTATACGATGCGTATTGAATTAAAGTAAAAAACATGGCAGACTGACAGGTGCAGGTTATGTCTGACGGCGGGCCTGATCGTATCAGGCCGTTGTTTTTTTGAATTTATTTTTTGTTGTGGAACATAATCCCAGACTGTCTAAAGAAGCGCTTTTATCATGTGTCATATTAGATGTGTTATGGCGAGATTTTTCAAGTTTGCACAGTGGGAGAAAAGACCAGCACCTCTGTCAGTATTGTCCTTTAAATTTTCATAAACATATATTCGTTTCATAACCTCTTCCTATAAATCAACCACAACTCACCCGATACGTCTTCTCTGGATCACACCTGATAAAAGCAATTTTTAGACAATCTGGGATTATGTTTCATTTCTTCAAGATTTACGTCTGATGTCCAAGTTTGATCACATTTGATTTCATCTGCGGCAGTCCAATGACTTTCTTGAGTCACATATCCGACAATAGGGCCCACAGATCTTATGCCCACCCGAGACCGACTTGTGGATGACACATGATAAAAGCGCTTCTTTAGACAATCTGGGATTATGTTCCGTTTCTTCAAGATTTACGTCTGATGTCCAAGTTTGATCACATTTGACTTCATCGGCGGCAGTCCAATGTCTTTCTTGAGTCACATATCCGACAATAGGGCCCACGGATCTTATGCCCACCCGAGACCGACCTCTGGATCACACATGATAAAAGCGCTTCTTTAGACAATCTGGGATTATGTTCCGTTTTTTCAAGATTTACGTCTGATGTCCAAGTTTGATCACATTTGACTTCATCGGCGGCAGTCCAATGACTTTCTTGAGTCACATATCCGACAATAGGGCCCACGGATCTTATGCCCACCCGAGACCGACCTCTGGATCACACATGATAAAAGCGCTTCTTTAGACAATCTAGGATTATGTTCTGTTTCTTCAAGATTTACGTCTGATGTCCAAGTTTGATCACATTTGACTACATCGATTTCACAGTGAGTGGAGAAATTAGCGACGGAGAAACTGTTTGTATTTGTGGATTTCGATTGGTTCAGAAACTTAACAAGAGAAGCAACTAAAAAAGCGGTGAACGGTATTTTAACGTACATACCGCATTCGAAGATCCTTGCATCTCAAGATGAAAACCTCAACCGTTTTTTACTACGGAAACGGTGGCTATGGGAAATACAAACCTGACACGAACCACAATGGACTCAGACTCATACTACCCTTGTCGTTCCGTATTTTCTCCTTTTCTAATTCTCGAAGAATCTCGTAACGTATGACACATGATAAAAGGGGAAATCTAATGGAACACTTGATTGAGAGAAACTTCTTCGAGCTAACCGCTGATATCTCATCCTTCTGTTGTTCAGTACTTCCGAGACGATTCAAGTTATTTCTGTTGATTCAGTACTTCAACGTATTTTAGTTGGTTTCGAATATACCCAAAGAGATCTGAACCAACCGAAATCCACTTCCGTGACGATTCAAGTGAGTTCTATGAAGCAAGTGTCGGTCTATTCAATTGGGAGGAAACATTGCATGCCTTGAATGAGTGTAGAACACTCGTAATCCTCAACCGGCTTTGAAACCGGACGGAATCTACGAAAAATGCATACATAAATAGTTCTAGTGGACGAAGCAAATGAAACCAGAGCTGTTATCTTGGTTGTTCAGTACTTTCGTGTGCTAAATACAATGTTCATCTTCGTTATCCTTTGCTTTCTGCAATTCAAGCAGGCACGGATGCTAAACGTACTGTTATTACATCCGAGATGATTCAAGTGAGTCCTATGAAGCAAGTGTCGGTCTATTCAATTGAGAGGAATCATTGCATTACATCTCAGTTGAAAACAAGTGGTTGTAATGATGGAACCCTTGATTTGAAAAACAATTTTTGAGAAATTTATATTTTAATACGCATCGTATAGGCATATACCATGCGTATTAATCGATGATTTTACTGAAATACCCCTGGTTTTCTGATAAATCCAAGGGTATTTTTGAGAAAATTCATACTTTAATACGAATCGTATAGGCCTATACGATTCGTATTAAGCTGATATACGATACAACATAGGCCTATACGATCGTATATGACATTATTTCAAATTTAGTGTTATCGTGTTTCCCTCGTTTCGACGCGTATACGTCTCGTTTTTTGCTGAACTTTCGCATATTTTGTCGTTTTATTACGTATACCTTCAACATAAGTCGTTTCGGTGCCGTTCGGTTGCGTGCGAATATCTTATTCTATGATTACGTACAGTTTTGTTTTGAAATCCACTTGAACTCCATAGTGCCGTGTTATATGTATACGTGTGTGGAAATATCGTTAGTCGCGTACTTTGACGCATTTTTGCGTATTTTGACGTATTCTAACATATTGGTGCGTATTTAATAGTATTGTTGACGTATTTTAGCGTATTTTAGCTTATTTTAATGTATTTTAGGGTTTTTTTTACGTATTTTAGCGTATTTTAGAGTATTTTAGCGTATTTTAACGTATTTTAACGTATTTTAACGTATTTTAGGGTATTTTAACGCATTTTAACGTATTTTAGGGTATTTTAGCGTATTTTAAACGAATTGTAACGTATTTTAGCCTATTTTAACGTATTGTAACGTATTTTAGACAACAACAGATAAGGAACGGATTGTTGGACTTCTTGTTCCTAATGTACGCCTCAATTCATCTTTTTTACTTTTTTCTTCGATTTCAACAAATAGTACCACAATTGTTTTTGACTACGGAAACGGTGCCTATGCGAAATACAAACCGCAATCGTTTGTAACTATGGGAAACACAAGTTTTCTTTTTGACCTTGATGGATGTCCGTTATCTCAATTGAGGCGTGCATTGTTTAAATCTGAATATAACTAGATGTTACGTGTAACTTCATTAAACCAAGAACAAAGCCTATTTTTCAAAACACATGTGTTCGTATCAGCGTTGTTTATCACCCTGTGTGAGCATTGGAAACCCGACAAACAGTCTTAACAACTGTGACAGCTTATCTATCTGTGTGTGTCACATCCATCCTATTTGTGTATGCATTCTTTTTGAGAACTTATCATGTGTTGCAGTTTGGAAAGATGACCGAATAGAGATTTGAATAACTAACTGTGGAGAACTTGTTTGCGTTATCCATCAACATAAGCCCGAAGAAACCAAATTCGCAACAATGAGTCTGAGTCCATTGTTGTTCGTGAATGTTTCGAATCATCATAGAAGACGTGTCGGGTTCTTCTGCTAGTGGTCGGGCTTCCAATGCTCACACAGGGTGATAAACAACGCTGATATCATCATAGAAGCATTGGGATTCAAGGGTTTATTCTCTTTAATCTATTAGAACGATCCTTGTTTTGTCACGTACATGCGTTTAATTCCCAACATCCTTGTAGTGTTTAGAATGTTTGAAGGAAATGTTGGTTCAATACCACCGGTTTCTAACTTTATGCTTGCATCCACCACAGTGAATATTAACTTTGTTGGAATCTACGAAGAAACTGTTCGATTTCACGATGAGTGGAGAAATTAGCGACGAAGAAACTGTTTGTATTTGTGGATTTCGGTTGGTTTAGAAACTTAACAAGAGAAGCAACTAAAAAAGCGGTGAACGGTATTTAACGTACACACCGCATTCGAAGATCCTTGCATTAGACACATTTTGTTGTAATTTGTGGATCAACAGAAATAACTGAAATAGTTCTCTTTAATCTATTAGAACGATCCTTGTTTTGAGAACCCGATTCTGTTGTTCAGTACCAACAGAATGCATACACAAATAGTTCTAGTGGACGAAGCAAAGAGACCGCCTTGTTAATTTTAATGAAGTAATGAAGATTGAATCTGCAAACCGCAACCTTTATTGTTCTGGAATTGGAGAACCGTTGTTAACAAGAATATGCTGTTCCAAGATCAATTCCAAGATTATTGATGGTAACAAGAGTATGTTGTTCCAAGATCAATTCCAATTGCAGTTGATGAAATCGGAGCTGGTATCTCGGTTGTTCAGTACTTTCGTGATAAATACAATGTTCATCTTCGTTATCCTTTGCTTTCTACAATTCAAGTAGGCACGGATGCTATACGTATTGTTATTACATCTGAGACGATTCAAGTGAGTCCTATGAAGCAAGTGTCGGTCTATTCAATTGAGAGGAATCATTGCATTACATCCCTGTTGAAAAACATAATCGATAAATTTATGGAAAATGGGGTTGAAAGATGATAACCCAACAATGGAGGATCTCATTCGACAGCTTCGATAAATTAAGGGGTATTCTCAAATAATGTTTCCTAGATGTTTGAAGACCAACAAATGTCCAAAGTGTTACTTCTTCGTTCGCATGACGGAAAACTACCGCGTGACAGGAAGCTACCTTGCAAAAATTAAAAAATTAAATCCACACCCTCAATACGCATCGCATAGGCCTATACGATGCGTATTACTTTTTGGTAGGGGACAATGGCAGCCTTTGGCAGGCATAGAAGTTTGAACCCACCTCAATACGCATCGTATAGACCTATACGATGCGTATTGAGGGTGTCAATTTAATCCCTCAAGGTGTGCCAATAATACGACCCTAATTTTATTGTAGCAAACTAGCAATTTAGAAATAAGTGGATAAGGATTAGCCTTTTTCTTAACGGCCAACGAATCCTCCAAATGGGCTAGTAGCGAAATTCACCACATCGGGATACATTCGCCTCCGAACCGGGGAAAACCCTCACCTAGGGCCGAAGCCCGTGAACACTCGCCCTAAGGCATGACAATGCGATGAGGTAAAACCCGCTCAGTTCAAGGATCGAACTAGCGATCTCCACCTATTCGCCTAGTCTCCCATCATCAGCAGGTACTGCAGAAAATAATGGAGAGAGTAGGAATTGAACTTGGGTCCCTTAAAACCCCAAGACTCTCCCTTAACACTCCACTACCACCTGATTGGCGGATAAGGATTAGCCTATATAACATTCCATGAAGGTTCAGTTTATATTTCCACGCGTGTTTAAGGAATTCGAACCAGATACGGGTCAGGCACGTGCCTACATTTCCCATCCATGCATATTATTTATTTATTTGTTTGTTTTTACTTAAGATTTAAAAAAAAGTTAAAAATCTATTTGGAATTATAGTTCAATGTAATGATTTCGTTTGATGCTCGTAAAAAAACCCTAACTTTAATTCAAACCAATTACTTAACTTTAATTCAAATCACTTTTTTCGAGCTCAATTTCTTTCAATGCGATCAGCGAAAACAGTCGATTATATTCATATATAATACCAACTGATTTATAATAAATTGTTAAAATGTTCATTGTCGGTAAGAGTGTAAACAAGACGAGCTCACATCATTTTTAGCTTGACTTGTTTAAGAGGTTCGAGCTCAACTCCTTTCAAGCTCGAGTCGATTCGTGAGTCGTTTTTCAAGCTCTGGTTTGGTTCGAGTTTGACTCGCTTGTTTTTGTTAATATTAGGGCCGGCCGAAAGCGTAAGTCAAATGAGCCTTGGGCCTTGAGCCACCAAAACTATAGGGCCTCCACAATTTGATGAAACTACAGTCCATTTATAAAAGATTTAGGGTGCTGGTTATCAAATGATTGGTGGTGTAGTGGTTTTGTGTATGTATGGATGTTGGTGAGACCCGGGTTTGAATCCCTCCTTCAGCATTTTTTTCCTTGTTTTTAAATTTTTACACAATCTTTCAAATAATTACATTTGGGCCCTTCAAGTTTAACTTTCAATTACATACATTGTTTTTGGGAAAAAGGCCACAAGATTTTACTTCGCCTTACGCCACAAAAATGGTTGAGCCGGCCCTGGTTAATATATTTGTATTTACCTCTATATATATTTCTACTTATATTTTATACAAATATTTATTATATGTACATATAACAATTACCATGTAAATATATGTTTAACACATTAAATGAAATTATGTATATATATAGTCTCGTTTATGCTTGCGAGACTACTCGAGCTCGATAAGTAAAACTCGAGTCTGGGCGTGTTCATTGAACAAACTTATTTTTTTAAGTTTGAGCTTGAAATCATTTAGACTCAACTCGATTCGAGGTAGTAACGAGTGGCTAGGCTCGTTTAAACCAATAGTTTCCTGTATAGCTAACCCGTGGTGTGTATAGAAAGGCTTTATGGCCAGCAGGCGACCATACCAATTTTCATGAATGATATGTAGTTCACGTGAACTAGTCCTTCTATGAATGACATGATTAGCCATATCCTTTAAAATAAGCTAACCACCCATCCACCAGAGACTTGACCCACCCTTCTCATCCAAGTGTTTTGGGTCAAGTGGTAGCAACCCACCATGTGCATCCAACTCAACATATAGAACTTGTGTCCCCCTCTTACATTAAAATTTAATAAGCTTTAGATTAATCACATTAGAAATCAAGATTTTTTTCCGTACCCATTTAATTCCAACTACTAACTCAAGAGAGGGCAAGTGGTTGTTAAGAAGAAATCAAATCGGTATGGATACAGATTACACGCTTAGAAATAAAAGATGATAACATGATAATGTATGAAATCTGGTACTAAAAAATGACGTCGCCAAGTATCTCTCTTTAACAAAATGTATAAAATCTTCTCGTTTCTTACTAAACAACCATCAATCTTGAACATGCACTATCTAAAAGACATTAGAAGTGTCACTTTTGGTCTAGCATAAAATACTATTACTTGTGGTCAAAACCAGTTAGAATATCATGGACGAAGTGGTTACATTGCTTAATGATACTATTACAACCCTTAGAACACTTATTAGGGATGAATTAAAGCTTTGTTGTAAGTTCATCTTCGAATTACAGGTTTTCATATTCTATTACTTTATAGTAACTTATACTACAATTCTTCCCTACTACATAGTATTTTGTCACCAAATTCACATTCGAAGAAATAATTTACGACGAAATCCCTCATCTCATCTTTTGACATCCATCTGTGTTAGAACTTTCACCAACACATTTTGAGTCAGAAAATCATTGTATATTTTTGTTCAGATAAAAAAAATTTAATAGATTTCTTAGGAATATTATATTATCTAGCATTAAACCCTAAGTTGCTATTGATGCAATGTCGGATCGTGCATCGACCATGGAAGGCTTTCAAAAATTAATCAAGTTGAATTTGAGTTATTATGCCTTCAATGACATACACACCATTCGATATACAACACATATCAATATAAAGGATACATGATTTGTGTTAAATTTTAGCTTTAAGATCACTAGAAGTATAAGCTCATAAAGATACCACTTTAAATTGAACTAAATTTCATAATATACCATTTTAAATTGAATTAAATTTCATAATAAGATTGAGTTAAATAGGATAAGTTAAATAGGATATGACATAAAAATTTAAAAGTAAGAAGTAGAAATATTATAAAACTATAAAGTTGTATGAAAACATAATTTTAATAACATCTGAAATCAGTAAATTACAATTATCTGTAGTAAAGATATTGATAGGGTATAGAAAAGAGTGAAATTTAGATAAATCTTACCCCAATTTTTGAACGAGAGACCCCAGACTCAAAAACAAACAAACAAACAACAAACAGTATTAAAAAGAGATAGAAACCCATCAAAACCCAAAAATGGTGATGAAAGGTAGGGCTGGCAATTCTGACACGAACAGTCGAACACGATAACATGACACGAACCTACACGAAGTTATCATGTTTCGTGTTTGACCTTAACAGGTTTTGTGTCTAAACAGGTCGACACGTTAAGACCTTAACAGGTTAAAACCCGTTAACTTGTTAAGACCCGTTAAGTACATGTTAATAATTAAAAATTAAAAAATATTATATGTGGGTGTGGACATAGGGTCATCAATCGTGGTACCCGAGATGAATTATGCGCAAACACACACAGTTCTTTTTCCACAATCCAATCCCTAATTTTTAAATCTCTCTCACAAACACCTTCATTCCGGTTCACAGCTTCCCCAATTCGGTCGTGTTCGTGTCTTAACAGGTCGTGTTCGTGTCTTAACATGTCGTATAATATGTTGGTAATTTTTTTGTATCTTAACATATCGTTTCGTGTAACCTGTTTATTAACAGGTTCGTGTTCGTGTTTCCAAAATCTGACACGATAAGATTTCGTGTCGTATTCGTGTTTATGTGTTTCGGGTTCGTGTCTTATCGTGTTGGTGTCTTAACAGATCGGGTTAACCCGTTATGCCAGCCCTAATGAAAGGTAAAATAGTAACGTATATAACAACATATAAACACAAACATAGGTATAAAATACCATGTAAAGTCCACCTAAAAGTGTGGAACAACCTAAACCACTAAGGGAGTGTTTGTTTTTCGTGAAAAGCTCTTCAGGACCTCTTATGTCTGTCCCACGCAGACCACGCGCAGATGTTTGAGTCTGCAGTGTGTTTGTTTTCTCGAAGACCTTTCATTAAAAAAGGTCTGCGAGACCTCTTCTTGGTGCAGACTTGGGTCTATGTCTTCTAACATCTTCTCCTCTCTTTCATTTTGTCAGATACCACAAACAAAACACCCCCAAAGAAAACCCTAGCTTCTTCTCATCTCCTCCCTTCTCCCCTCTACATAGCCGCCACCGTAGCTCCTCCGCCTCTTCTCCGCGCCGCTGATCTCCTCCCTTCTCCCATGCTCCTGCCGTCGATCTCCTCCTTTCTTCCCTGCTGCCCGTGATTCCATGCTCACCGGAATGAGCGAGAATGCGTTTCTTGAAATTGTGTCGGAAATCAGGAACTTATCAAAAACCGCCAAAGCTTATGTACATTAAAGATTTTAAAGGATGGCAAAATCGGTTTGAAAACTGGGTGCAAGCTTATAAGTTTGACGCATGGTGTTCGTTAGATGTAGATTTCGTTAAGCCGAAAAATGAACGTGGGATTGCAAAAGCTTTCAGTGACTATTCAGAGGTTGAGAAATTGAAATACACCAGTGAAAAAATGATGATTAGTATTCTTCAACAAGCAGTAAAAGAAGATATCTTTGTTTTGCTTCAACATGAAAACACTGCTAGATCAATTTGGTTGGTGTTGATTAACAAGTTTAAGGGAAGCGCTGATATGATAAAGAACAAACAAGCTTTACTAAAGAAATCATTTGATATGTTTGTAGCTTTTGAAGGTGAAACAACAAAAATGACTATCGATAGATATTGTCATCTTGTTCTGGAAATGGGAAGATTGGAAATAAAGAAAGACGACGATGAATGGGTTGATAAGCTAGCCGATGCGTTACCACATAATAAATGGGGAACATATTTGCTAATCTTAAAACATATGAGAAAATCTGAAAGTATGAATTTGGCGAAGTTCATTCAGAAGATTGAAGAACATGAATTGGATATTCAGAAAACTGCTATCATGAATAATCCAAATGCTCAACAAGATGTTAGTCTATACTACAGAGGAAACAAATTTGAGACTACTCCAAGTCCAAAGATTAAAACTGCTTTCAATGCTGATAGTTCTTCTAGAACAAATGGTAGTACTGTAACTCAGAGTGCTGGATATTCATCATCGTATTCAAGTTTTGATCCGAATTTCACAACACCAAGTCCTCAACGACAGAATTCAACAAATCTGCAATGTAATGTTACATTGAATATTCAAAATGGTCAAAATCTTTCTCCAGAAATGGCTAAGCAACATATGGCATCACTTGTTACTATGTTAGAGTCTTATGAAAGTTTAGTTGCTGGAAGAATTGGAAATCCGATGCTCACCAAAGAAGTGGTGTTTAGCCAGTGCTGTTAGAAGAGCAGAAAAATTTCAACAAATCACCGGAAGATATGATTTTCGTGAGATTGCTACATCTCCGTTAGGGTTTAACAAATCAAAAGTGACTTGCTTTCGTTGCAGAGAAAAGGGGCATTTTAAACAAGAATGTAAAAATAAAGAAGCAACCGGAAGACAAGATCCATTTGGAAAGAACGATTATTATAAAAAATCAATTTTTCATCAGATTGCTCAACAACCATCATCATCTCGTGCAATTGAAGATGGAAAGAAGAAAACTTATCTTGTAAATCAAGATGATGAAAAAGTAGCAGAGGGTTTTAGCTGGGACAAATACATTCCAGCTGATTCAGGACTTGTTGCTCGAATCTTGGAAGAAGAAGAAGTCAAATCTAAGCCAAAAAGAACGAAGATTTTCAGATCATCAGATAGTGATGAAGATACCGATGATGAGGAAGAATACATTAATAATGCTAGAAAAAGTTTAGACTTATTCAGTTTTAATTTGTTTTTTGCAGATAAAATTGAGATGTTGAAAGAAAAAAAGGGTTGCTTGTCTAAAGAAAGAATTGGAAGAATTGGAAGCAAGAAAGATTGCTGAAGAAAAGGCAAAAATGGAAACTGAGAAAGCAGAAGTTGAAGAAAATTCGACGGAAAAGGTTGAAGTTGAAGGGTGGGAAGAAGAAATAGAATTCGACGAAGAACCAATGAAGACTGAGAAGGTGATTGAGAAGGAAATAGAGAAAATTGTTGAAGTGGAGAAAGTAGTAGAGAAAATTGTTGAAGTGGAGAAAATAGTTGAGAAAATCGTCGAAGTTGAAAAGATAGTTGAAGTTGAAAAAATTGTTGAAATCACGAAACCTTGTCTAAGATGTTTGGAATCTTGCAAACGTTGTGAAGAAAAAGACAAGAAGATTAGTGAACTTGAAGAGTTGAAAGAAAAGCTGTTGTTTGATGTAAAATATGTGAAAGAGTCATATGATGTGCTGAACAGAACAGTTGATAGTCTGAACAAGACAAACTTAGAAATGGGAGCTGCTCAGACGATGATGAGTTCAACATTAATGACAAAGCAAAAGGTCATCAATGAGTATATTGAAGATTGTGCAAAGCTAAAGCAGGATTTGGAACTCGAAAAGATTGAAAGTGAAAGAATCAAACGATTGTGTTGAGTTATACAACTTGTGATTATTTGATTGATCGAGTTTATCCTACTGTTGCAGATTTTGAAGCACTTCAAGATAAAAAGACGGAAGAGGATACTGGTAAGAAACAAAGTGTCAAGTATAACAAGTGTCCGCCTCCAATCTATGAAAGTTATGCTCCTAGAAAACCAAATGAGGAATGATTAAAAAATGCACTCAATATAAAGTTAAAGTCTGAAACCATTTATGAGTTACCAGACAATATTGATGTCACATTCACAGCTCTGACACTGATCATGAGTCCGAGTTATTAAAGAAAGTGGTCGATCAGGTTTTGGATATGGATGAGGAGTCAAAGTCGGAGTCAAAATCTGAAAGTTCGAGTTCATCAGACAAGAGTCAGAATTCACCAGTCAAATGGGTTTACGATAAAGAATTTTTGTTATCAAAAAATAATTTGAATGATGAACCAATCAAAGTGGCATATACTTTGAAAGATTCGGACAAGTTATTTTCTGATGAAAAATTTCTAATAAGAAGTGTCAAAACTGAAAAGGTCAAACAGGTTTTCAAATTAACAGAAATTAATATTTCTGAAATAAAAGATGTAAATCTTCATGAAAAACCTAAAAAGTACACTTCAAGAGTTCAACAAAGATTGAACAAGAAAAAGGGTTACAGTTCTGGTTATAGTTTTCAAAAGAAACCAAACCATAACGGTAATTTCAAAAAGAATGGATTAGGTTTCATCTCCCTAGAAAATCATAAAAATGAGAAAATTTATAAACCAAAAACTAAATTTGCTTCAGGAACTAGTTCAAAAGAAGAAGAGAAGAAACTTTTCTGGAGACAGTCAAACAAAGAGTTTCTTGCTGAGAAGAAAAAGAATATGTTGAAGAAATCTGAACCAAGAGTTGACTGAAGAACATGTTTCAAGTGTCAAGAAGTTGGACATATTGCGTGGAAGTGCCCAAAGCCCAACAACACAAAACAGAGAGTTTTCTCTAACTCTAAAATGGAAAGAAAATGTGTTGATAAGAATGAACAATCAATTGAAAAGTTCAAATTGTTTAAAAAATTGACTTTCAAAGTTGGTGAAAGTTTGAAACGTTTTTACAAAAGAAAAGTCTATTTGACCAAACAGAGTGGGTTGTTAAATCAGAGAGTAGTTCTGACAATGAATCTGACTCGTC
The DNA here is from genome assembly GCF_002127325.2 of Helianthus annuus. Classification (NCBI taxonomy): domain Eukaryota; kingdom Viridiplantae; phylum Streptophyta; class Magnoliopsida; order Asterales; family Asteraceae; genus Helianthus; species Helianthus annuus. The sequence continues at coordinate 77,936,121 of NC_035447.2, read as the reverse complement.
AAAGTAAGAGGAGTCATTTGTTGTGTCAAGCAAGAAGAATTCTGTTCCAGAAATGAACGATGAAAATTTTCCGCCGTTGTCAAAAGAAAACTTGAAGTTAAAAGTTGGAAAGATTGAGATTTCAGATCAATTTTTCTTTGGTAAGGAAGAATTTGATGCTGAAAAGGTTTTCAATGGAAAAGTTAAACATATCTTTGGGAAGATGGTTGACGGGAAGGTTAAGGGTGTGAAAGATTTTTATAAATCAAAAAGATGGTGGGAAAGAGTTGAATCACGATCACTCAAGGCTGGTCAGGCTTGGGTGACAGAATTTTCTACTTAAAATCCTGACTTGCCGGAGCTCCCAAATTGGTAATCGTGGAGCATGAATCGGCATCATTCTTTAAAAAAATGTTTTTGTGAAAAATCTAAAAATTGTTAAAATTCTACAAATGAGGACTTGCCGGAACTCCCAGGTTGGTAAGTGTGGAGTAGGAATCGACATCTTTCTATAAGTGGCATTTCAACCTAGAAGTGGTTGAAAAAGAGGTTTTCACCTACAAGTGGTTAATCAAGGTCATTAAGTTGAACTTGATTTAACTTTCATTCAAATGATTTGAAAAAGAAAGTGATGAAAAACCCCAATTTTCAAGTGGTAAAATCAATGATATTCGCTAATTTACACATATTTTAGTCCCCCATTTTGTCCCCAATTTTGTGCGTTTTCTGCCGTAAAATCGTCATTCGGATACTTAATTATGTATAGTTTTGCTTACAGGCCTAAAACAGCATACCAGACAAGATGATAGTGAAAAAGAGGACTTTCCGGACAAAACGACGAAGCTGCGAACATTCTGTTAGAAAACTGACCTCGGCATGCAGAACGGTCGTGCGGCCTGAGGAACGACCGTGCATCTCCGATAAACCAAGACCAGCCGGTGAAGAACGACCAGTGCAACAAGGCGTTCAAGAAAATCCCGGAGCGGCACGGTCGTGCCATTCCTTGCACCCCGTGCGGATCCGATGATCAGCTATATCCCGGTGATGAACGACCAGTTCTGCAGTCCGTGCAACAAGATCCTGGGATGGCACGGTCGTGCCATATGAAGAACGGTCGTGCGAGACCGAAGACCAGTCATGTCACACCCCAACCAATGGCGGAAACATCGGGATGAGACGAAGTGTGAAGATTGCTAGAGACATCATAACGCTATTTGTGACAATATTTAGAAAATCCAAATTTCATTTCATTTCATAACTTCAAATAGTCAACATTACAAGAAATTCAAATACAACGAGTTTAACGAAACAACATGATAACATAACAAAATTTGATACAACATATTAAACCCTAACGTCTATATGTGTATCTAGGCATCAACGCTATTTCTTTTCTTAGCATCGTCCTCATCAACCTGTAACATGTTTAAAATAATTCAATGCAAAAGCAAAGGCGAGTATACAAGTTTGGTACATACATAGCATAAGATAAAAGTGTGAACAATTCCTCATAGCAAGCATGCGATTCAAGATAAACATTAAATATGGCATGTGTATAACATATCAAACCAAGAAAACGCAACTTGCTCATGACATAACCAAAGTTTCAGTAGAGGCGGGTCGTTAATCCTATAGCGCTACATATGTCAAGGTTTGGCTCGTACGAAGTTAATGATAAGTTCCACACACAAGAATCACCCAAATTTAAAGTATCAAGTCATCACATATACAAGCATGTTATAGGAATGTTCATGTGTTTAGACAAAAGTTCATGTGTAAGTTTCAATAGGTAAACATGTTACACCCCAAAAGTGGTAAAAGTAAAAAGGGGAAAAGTACGAGTATACTCACGGTTTACAAGTGGTGACTTGAAGTTCCGAGAGCAAGTTTGTGGATGAATTAGTTCGGAGCACCTTGTCCTTCTACACAAGGAAACGTAGGTGTGTGAGTTTGGCGTATAACGGAAGATTATAGATTCGGGGTTTTTAAAATATAGAAAGTAACATAGGTGAAAATAATCATCTTGTACACATAACTCTTGTTCTTGACACTATTGAAACTCAAAAGAGTTGGTATGATTTCATGGATTCTAAGATCCATTAGAGTCGTAACAAGGGCATGGTCATAGATGATGTAACGTCCACTTAACAAATAACTATTAAGTCATCATCAAGTCTTAGTTACTTAGATGTATACATATAGAATAACTTAGATATTATATAGTTTACAAGTCTTACGATTCAAGCATGAGGTAGGAGATTAATGTCTCCATTTAGGTACCTCTTTGTGTCATAGAATACATACATGAGGTAGGAAGAACAAGCTTCCATTTAGGCACCTCTATTGTTCACCACTACACTTGTTGTTATAAACAACAAGGAGGGTCATGAACATACAAGTATCAAGGTATTAACAACAACTAATCTATAGCAAAACATCAAGTAATGAGTGGATTCTTATGAAGGATAGCCCAAGCTAATCCAACCATCACACATTCAACAAGTTTCACACTTGAACATTAATTGTGGGTAAAACCCTAATTAAAAACAGAAAGTTTATGAGGTTTTAACCTCTGATTTAGATGTCTCAACCATGTTTTTAAGCTTAACCAACCATAAGAGGGGTTGTAAGCATTAGGACATTGGTTTGAGATGTGTTTCACACAAGTTAGATGAAGTTTGCATAAGTTTGAAACAAAACAGAAAGTTTTTGGTCAATTTCGGAGCAATTCCAGGTCTGATTTCTCCAAGGAGAAGTCTAGGAATCGAACCCCATGATTATACAAGCAAGTAGGAAAAAGAATCGAGTGAATCGGATAAGAATTGAGTGAGTTATGCTCATTTTCGTGAAGGGGTGTCAATCTACTCGAACCTTTGTTTTCAGCTACGGTTTGGAGGATGTTTTGAGAGTTTTTAGTGTTGCAAAAGTGGTAGGGAGGCTGGTTATAAGTGGTATTTATAGGGGGAAGGATTAGGGTTTCAATGGGTTGGGCTTTGGAAGTGTTTAGAAGGGGTTACACCTTGAAACTAGCCCACAAAACCCAACTATATGGGGCTGAATTTTGCTGAATTGGGCTGCCATATTTCTTTATTTTTTATTTTTTTAAAACATTATAATGAGTAATTTTGTTAGTTAAGTTGTGTAATAATATGCAACAATGTTTCCCCTAACTTGTAACAAGGTGAAATATGAAATAAAACATGATTTAACTAGGTAAAAAGTGTAATGTACAAGTATGTAACATGTTTGTAAGTGACAAGTATATGTCACATATTTACAAGTTCAACATATGTTTGTAAGCATCACAAAGAAGTATCAAATGATCTCATGATTAATCGTATTATGGTGTATGTATAGTATGTAACAAGGAAATGCAAGTTTTCATTCATGATCAAAATCTCGAGTTTACAACGAGTACTAGAAGGAACGAGTACAATGATACAAAGCTTCCAAAATTAGCAACACGAGTAAGACAAGCTATAAATAGGAAGTACAAAACACAGGGCGTTACAAGTCAACTCTGCTGATGTCATGAACAGTAACTCCAATAATGCATAAAGTGAACGGCCGTGCGAACGGTGAACGACCGTGCGACATCGAAAAATATAAAAAGCGAACAGAAGCATTCTGTTCGTAACTCTGGAATTTTGGAGAGCTCCACAGGCGATTTTCAGGCTCCGGAAGCATCAGCTTTAGCCCGGATTCAAGCCACATTGCCCGGTTTAGCTCGGTTACTATCCGGATTCTCATTCTTATGCTTGTTTATCATTTGGTTTCTCAAATCTTTACATAATTTTGTTATGTTTCAAGCATTTAGACTGATTATTATGTATTAATGTAAGCCTTTGGGCAAAAACACAACAATCCCTTGCTTGATTATAGCCATTAGTATGTTAATCTTTGTTTGTAATGACATTTGGAAGTATTTTCTATGATTATCTTTGATGATTAGTTTGCAACCTTGTTATTGATATTGATTTCTCGATTATAAGTAATTTTGTTGGATGATTGGTGCTTGGTTAGTTAAGATAGTTGAAAAATGAAGCTTAATTAATCATGTATTAGTAAACTTTTAATTTGGATAACTAGTTTAACTTGGTTAAAATGTGGGCATCATGATACTAGAAATGGTTAGTGGTTTAATAAAATGTAATTATTGCTAATCAAGAAAGCTTGCCCTCACGGAAGGACTCTAACGGGTTAGGTGGTGTTGTTATGAATTCTTGCCATGATTTGTTAGCTTAGTTAGTAGTTTCGGCCAAAATTGATATCTTGGTGAATTTATATGCAAGATTTGTAAAATGAACTCGGTTGTGATTTAATCTAGTTTATGCTTGTCTCGGTGGTTGCATTGTGTTTATCGGTGTTGCTTTCCTTGATTAAGTGAGGTTAGAAAACTCCTAACGGATGACTAACTTATTTTTAGGAGATTTTCATAGACATTTATCAATTGCACGTTAAAGAACAATTTTAGGTGGTTAAAGTGTGTTTATCGTTTTAACTTTCCGAATGATTGTCATGTTAGGATTCCCGAAAGGGATACTAATTGTCTCCAAATGGAAAATTGACCGAATACTTCTAGTGCCAAAACTGACTTAGTTGACATGCTTTGGTTGTGTATCAAGCAAGGCTATTTATATATAATCTACTATGTTTTATAAATATTTGTTTATGCTTACTTTATTTTAATTAAAAACCAAACAACTTATGTTTTTACCGGTAATTTAGTGACAAAGGTCTAGTATTATTTTTCCGCCCTTTTCCGTGGATCGATACTTGGTTCTTACCAATACTTTATTACATATATGACGGTGTACACTTGCCTCTTTCGTGTGTGTTTTGATGTAAAAGTAATAATCACTTTTATAAATTTAAAACCAAATCGTGTGAAATTTCATTGTTAAAATATGTGTAGTCACACACACGTCAAGTTTTTGGCGCCGTTGCCGGGGATAGGCGAGTTTTAGGAACGACCCGAGTCATTGTGTTATCGGTGTATATACTTGTTAATATTTGTGTATATTTTCGTGATTATTTATTTGTTGATTTATTTGTTAATATTTCTAGCTTTTAATTCAATTTATTTATTTTCGTGATTCTTTTGTACACCTGTGAATTTTTTATTCCATTCTTAATCCCGATTTATTTATTTATTTATTCGTTGAATTTTCGGCTCTTAAAAATCGTTTTACACTAGCCGATTCGATTATTTTCATTGCTTTAACTTTTATAAAAATTTCGGCCCATTTTCGGATTTTTATAAATTTTTCAGCCCATTTAAAATAATATTCTGTTTCTTTTCAGCAAAAAAAAAACATTATTATAATAATAAAATATTCATTGTGTCAGCTTTTCGTTTGCAGGTTGATGTCCTCAACTCCCGCGCCAGCTATTGCTGAGCCCACTGACGAACCAGCTCATAACCTAAGAAGAAGTAAGAGGCTACGCGAAAGGTCACTTGTCATTGCACAACGCATTGCAAACGCGATTGACGAGCCGGTGAAGACGAAAGCTCAGGGGACGAGGAGAGGGTCGTCATGGCGGACGACGACCGACCTTTGAATGAAACAAATCAGCCCGGAAGGGCAGGCCTGGAGCCGAGTATCCTTCAGCCTACTATAGATACACCTACTTTTGAAATTAGACCTAGTAGTATTAAGATGGTGTAGAATTCTGTACAGTTTGACGGACGTGCGCATGAGGATCCTGGGAGGCATATCGCTGCTTTTCTCGCTGTTTGTTCGACATTTAGGATTACAGGTGTTTCGGAGGATGCTATTTGGTTGAGGTTGTTTCCGTTCTCATTGCGTGACAAAGCTAGAGCTTGGCTTATGTCACTCCCAGCCGGGTCCATCAGGAACTGGAATCAGTTGGCGGAGCAGTTTATGCAGAAATATTTTCCGCTTTAGAAAACAAACAAGCTTCGGAACCGGATTGTTTCCTTTCGTCAGGACGAGGGAGAGTCGTTGCATGCGGCCTGGGAGAGATTTAAAGATTTGTTGATTGATGTTCCACATCATGGCTTCTCCAAGCGACAACTGGTTTTGACGTTCTATCAGGGACTCAGTTACCACACACAGGAGTGATTAGACGTGAACGTAGGAGGCAATCTTGGAATTAAGACGCCGACGGAAGCGTATGATATTATAGAAAAAGCTGCGTTGAAATCCAGCTCGCGTCGTGAAGGAGATAGAGGCCGGGCAGCATCATCGTCATCATCTCGCGCAGGAGCACACGCGGTGGATGACTACACGGCCATTACTGCACAAATCTCGGCTCTTTCAGCGAAATTCGATAAGTCCTAGATGATTGCACAAGCCGGTTCGGGATGTGACCAGTGTGGAGTGTCACATAAGCCTGGTGCATGCTTTCAGGGAGTCGTATATGCGGGCCACGAAGAAGTGGATTTTGTGAGTAATCAGGTGAGGCCGCAGAACAATCCCTACAGCAACACCTATAATCCCGGTTGGAGAAATCACCCAAATTTTGGGTGGCGAGCGAATACAGGTAATCAGAACCCATTGGGGTTCACTCAGCGTGCTCCAGCGCCTCACCAGGGTCAGCAGTACCAGCAGTACAACCAACCTTACCAGCAACGTCCATATTCGTACTAGAATCAGGGCATTGGGAGTAGCTCCCAGCAGCAGGCCCCTCAGTCTAGTTCCAAGCTGGAGGATATGATGGCTCAGCTTCTCTCTAGCTCCGAAAAACGATACCAACAAAGCGAAGATCGTTTTCTAGCTAATGAGGGAGAAATGAGGAGTCAGAAAGCCTCGATTCAGAATATCGAGAATCAGGTTGGTCAGCTGGCGCAGATGATGTCCAAAAGACCCCAAGGTGGTCTTCCGGGTAATACAGAACCAAACCCGAGCGGGCATGTGAATGAGATCATGACCAGGAGTGGAAAAACTACCGGACCCGTCATATCGGACTCGTCGCCGATCACTGGAGCGGTCCCGACTGACACACCGGATGAGGTACAAGCCAGGCTACGCCCAGCAAGTACAACACAAGTCCAGGATCCGGTCAAAGATTACACTCCACCAGTACCTTATCCAAGCAGGCTAAAGAAACAGAAGAACGAAGAGCAATACGGTAAGTTCCTTGAGTTGTTTAAGCAACTACACATTAATATACCTTTTGTTGCAGCCTTGGCCCAGATGCCAAAGTATGCAAAATTCCTAAAGGATATCCTCTCGAATAAACAGAATCTCGAGGATATATCATGTGTGGTGATGAATGAAACTTGTTCCGCTGTTCTGCAAAATCGTCTGCCCACGAAAATGGGAGATCCGGGTAGTTTTACGCTCCCGTGTTTGATTGGAAACATGTCTGTTAGCCATGCATTGGCTGACTTGGGAGCAAGTATCAACCTTATGCCGTATAAGGTTTTTACTAAGCTGGATCTGGGTGAGCCGTCACCCACTAGGATGAGCATTCGGTTGGCAGACCGCTCAATAAAGTATCCGCGTGGATTTATGGAGAACATGCTTGTAAAAATCGATAAATTTGTTTTCCCCGTGGACTTTGTTATCCTTGACATGGACGAAGATTCGAGAGTGCCTTTAATACTTGGACGCCCGTTCCTCAATACAGCGAGGACGATTGTTGATGTGGCAGCTGGCCAAATCACGCTCCGAGTAAATGATGAGCACGTGACATTTGATATTAAAAGATCAATGCAGGATCCGCAAAGTCACGATGACATGCTTTACTATGTCGACATTGTCGACGCATGTGTGTGCTCTCATTTTCAAGGCACTGTTGACGAGATTGATTCGGACACACGTCTGTCGTGTGGGGACCTGATTGGCATTACGCAGGATGGCCACGATTTCGAGCAGCCAGTCTATCAGATTGGTGACGATGGTTCCTAGAGTCCGGAGAGGTTTCTAGAAATTGGCCATGTAAAAGAGGAGGAAACAAAGCCTTCGGTTGAAGATCCGACGCCTTTGGAGTTGAAAGAACTCCCGCCACATCTCGAGTATGCATTTCTGGACGAGGAGCGTCGCTTACTGGTCATAATTTCGGCTTCTCGAGGTTCTGAGACTTCATAAGAGAGCCATTACATGGAAAATCATGGATATCAAGGGCATCAATCCTTCTTTTTGTACTCACAAGATTCTGATGGAAGACGAGTACAAACCATGTGCACAGCATCAGAGGCGTTTAAATCCGAATATGCAAGACGTGGTGAAGAAGGAAGTGATTAAGTTGTTGGATGTCGGCATGATTTATCCTATTTCTGACTCTGTGTGGGTGAGTCCGGTGCAGGTTGTACCTAAGAAAGGTGGTATGACTGTAGTTTTAAATGATTGGAATGAGCTAATTCCTACCCGTACCGTCACTGGGTGGCGAGTTTGCATTGACTACCGCAAGCTCAATGATGCTACTCGCAAGGATCACTTCCCGCTTCCATTCATCGACCAGATGTTGGAACGTCTGTCGGGGAAGTTGTATTACTGTTTCTTGGACGGGTTCTCTGGATACTTCCAAATTCCTATTGCTCCTGAGGATCAGGAGAAGACTACCTTTACCTGTCCCTTCGGCACGTTCGCCTACCGGCGGATGCCTTTTGGGCTGTGTAATGCACCAGCGACCTTCCAGAGGTGCATGGTTGCGATTTTTCATGACATGATCGAGGATTCTATGGAGGTTTTCATGGATGACTTTTCGGTATTTGGGGATTCCTTCGATCATTGTTTGGAAAATTTGAAAAGGATGTTGAAGAGGTGTGAGGAGACGAATCTTGTCCTAAACTGGGAAAACTGCCACTTCATGGTGAAGGAGGGCATAGTTTTGGGACACAAGATTTCGCATGCTGGTATGGAGGTCGATCCAGCCAAAGTGGATATCATTTCACGACTTCCACCTCCCACCTCTGTGCGAGCGATACGGAGCTTTCTTGGTCATGCGGGGTTCTATAGGCGATTCATCAAGGATTTTTCAAAGATCGCTACGCCCAGGACCCGTTTGTTGGAGAAAGACACTCCGTTCATATTTGGAGATGATTGCTTGAGAGCCTTTGACCTTCTCAAGCAAAAGTTATTGAGGCCCCTATTTTAGTTGCACCAGACTGGATTCTGTCGTTTGAGATTATATGCGACGCGAGTGATTACGCTATAGGGGCCGTTCTTGCCAAAAGAGAGAACAACACTTTCACCCGATCTATTATGCGAGCAAAACTCTTCACGACGCTCAGGAGCATTATACCACGAAAGAAAACGAGCTCTTGGCGGTCGTTTTCGCATTTGACAAATTTAGATCGTACTTGGTGCTTTCGAAAACCGTTGTGTATACTGATCACGCAACCATCAGATATCTCTTCAGTAAACAGGACGCTAAACCGCGTCTGATCAGGTGGATCTTGTTGCTGCAGGAGTTCGATATTGAAATTCAAGATAAAAAGGGTGCGTTGAATGTAGCGGCTGACCATCTATCTCGGTTAGAGCATGGAGACATCGTGGACGCGCGTTGGGATTCCATAAATGATAACTTCCCACACGAGTCTTTGATGAGTGTTGAGATATGCGATGAGTCGCCATGGTTCGCCGACCTTGCGAACTACCTTGCTTGCGGGATTCTGATTAAAGGGTTGACTCTCCAGCAAAAGAGGAAATTCTTTTCGGATGTCAAGCACTACATTTGGGATGACCCTTACTTGTTTCGGGTTGGTGCTGATCAGGTGATTAGGAGGTGTGCTTCAGGGAAGGAGGCGACCGATATTCTGCGCCATTGTCACGAGGGACCTACCGGAGGCCACCATGGAGCCAACTTTACCGCCAAGAAGGTGTTGGATTCCGGGTTTTATTGGCCGACTATATTTCGTGATGCGCAGAGTTGGGTTAGAGCGTGCGATGCCTACCAGAGGGCGACAAATATATCGGCACATGATGAAATGCCTCAGAACTGGATTCAGGTATGTGAAGTCTTTGATATCTAGGGGATAGACTTCATGGGACCATTTCCCCCCTCACGAGGTAATAAGTACATCTTGGTCGCAGTTGACTATGTATCCAAGTGGGCGGAGGCACAGGCCTTACCCACCAATGATGCAAGGGTGGTCGTGAGATTTTTGAAAAGCTTAATTGCCCGGTTTGGTGCTCCGAAAGCGCTTATCAATGACAGAGGGACACATTTTTGCAATACTCAGCTCGGGAGAGCTTTGTCCCGTTACGGTGTGCATCACCGTTTATCCACGCCCTATCATCCACAGACAAGCGGGCAGGTGGAAGTCACGAACCGGGCGCTGAACAGAATCCTTGAGCGGTCAGTAGGTGCAAACCGCAAGGATTGGTCGGATAAGCTTGATGAAGCGTTGTGGGCTTTCCGTACGGCTTACAAGACGCCTATTGGGACTACTCCCTTTAGGCTTGTTTACGGAAAAGCATGCCATTTGCCGGTTGAGTTGGAGCATAAAGCGATGTGGGCTCTAAAAATCGCAAATCTGGACTTAAAAACCGGAGGTGAAGCCCGGTTTCTCCAGATTCATGAATTAGAAGAGTTGCGACAACGCGCTTATGAAAGCTCCGTGTTGTACAAGGAGCGCACGAAGAGATTGCACGATAAACGCTTGAAGGACCACAAAGAATTCCAAGCAGGCGATCTTGTTCTTCTTTACAACTCGCGGTTGCGCTTATTTCCCGGGAAGCTGCATTCACGTTGGATAGGCCCATACATAGTTAAAGAGGTATTTCCGTATGGGACTGTTGCAATAGAGAACGCGGACGACATTATTTTCAAAGCAAATGAGCATCGCTTGAAGTTGTACGTTGTCGGGCCGATAGAGTCGGCGGTGGAGGTCATCGAGCTCCAAACCCCGCACACATCATAAGTGTGGGGAGGAGAGAGTCTACGCTACTGACTCGCGGATAAAAAATGTAGCAAGAGCGTCAAAAGCGCTTTAGGGGTAATATCGTCCTTTTTTGTGTTTTTCTAGTTTTAATGTAATTTAGGAGTGTTTGGGAGTTTCCGTTTGTTTGTACAGTTTTTATACGTGCCGAGTGAAGGGTCTGCGTGGGAATAATGTTAGAACAGTTTGCGGATGGTAAAAATGGTGAAAAACGGCCGAAAAGGGTGCTGGAACTGTTTACTGCCGAAAAATCTGATCTGCAGATATGGCACGGCCGTGCCACATATCGCACGCCCGTGCGATTGCGGGATTGGCCGCCACCTCAAGTCGCACCCCCGGTGCAGTTCCGAGATCGGTGTGCCAGGATTAAGATTTGTCGATGACGCACGACCGTGCGAACTGTCGCACGACCGTGCATGAGGCTAGGGGCATTTCTGTCATTTGGCAGTATAAATACCCTCATCTGCAGCACCCATTCACAATTCGCGAACCCTAACTGTTGCCGACCGTTCCAGAGCGTTTTTGCCTTAAATCGCACGGTTTCACCCATCTCTTCGCACGGTATGTTCCTTCTTGTAGATTTTCAGTTTATTCGCTTTCTAGGTTAGATTCATCCGATTCTTCAAGGATTCTCTAGGGTTCTCTTCATAAACAAATCGAAACCCTAGCCCTTGCAAGAATCTTGAATATCGTGAACACCCGGTTGAGATTCCGACCCCTGTTGGCCCAAAACTTGTTAAAATTTGCAAAAATCAGGCTGTTATTAGATCTGGGGTTCGAAAACACTGCAGAATCGGAGTTGCACGGTCGTTCCTTTGTGAAACGGTCGTGCCTTACCGGCTGTTCACTGATTTTTGATGTTGGCTCGGTATCGCACGGTGGTGCCGTTGGTCGCACGCCGTGCGTTTACGACATTTGCTGGCCACATCTACTCGATCTCGGTGACGCACGGCCGTGCGACAGGCCGCACGCCCGTGCCAATCGCCCAGATCAGTTTGACAGAACCTTCATAATTGTGCGTTCTGCTATTTTCGAATGAAATTTTTCCTGTTCCGTGATTTCTAATGATATTCCTCATGCAGATGGATCATCCCTTCCTTCAGTTTAACCCCAATGATGAACGAGAAGCCCTTTGTATCCCAAGAAGGGACGCCTTATGGAGAAGGCGAGGGCAATTTGGCGTCCCACGGAGGTTGGATTGGGACGTTATGAGGGATCTCAATCTGTTTGATAGACTTGAAAACATGATCAGTATCCCACTTGCGCGCCTAGTAGCTGTCGCCCGACCCATCTATCTTGAGCTAACGATAGAGTTTTTCTCCACATATGCCTACGATAAACCACTTGCTGCTAGAAGGCCAAAATTCAACTACACGGAGCGGGTAACTTTTAGGTTGGGCGGACGCTGGCACAGTTGGTCGATAGGTCGATTGGGTAGGAGGCTGGGTATCTACACAACTGCAGACATGGATTCCGAGTTTTTCACTGAGCAGTTTAACTTTCCGTCTGATGAAGCACGGGCTGCATTCTGGGCTGCAAATGCTATTGGTGACCCTTACGACCCGAGAATGTCTAAGGCTTCACGGTTGAAAGACCCTTTGGTTCGAGTGATGCATCATGTGTTTAGCCACACCATTTGCGGCCGCATGGACAGTTTAGGGAACTGTCCAACACCGGATTTGATTTTTCTATATGCACTGGTTGAGGGAGTACACATCAACCTAGCCGCAAGGATGGCTGAATACTTTGTGAAGTGCTCAGGTAGGACACCCAACAGTCAGATTCACGGCGGCCAGTATGTGACCGAAATTGGTTACAATTTAAACTTGATGACTGATGAGGTGCTTGAGAGTCTCACTCATGTGATCGACGGTGTTTTTGTTGATATTCGGTCGTTGAAGGCGATGGGGTTAATTGCTGAGACTGATCACAGGGATAGGTTGAGGGGGCTCAACAACGAGGTCTGGGACCCGTTGCCCCCACTACCAGCAGATGATGAGGATGAGGAAATGGAGGAACAGCATGTAGTTCAGCAGCATGAGCCACACACACCACCACACCAGCCACAGACACCGCCACATGAGCCGCAGCACCATGATTACCACTAGCATCAGGAGTGGCCAGAGTTTTACCAGCAGTTCCAGCAGATGCGAGTTACGCAGGAATAGCATGGGGCTTATATCGATCAGATTAGGACTAGCCAGGACCAGATCAGGGATAGTCAGGATCAGCTCAGAGCCACTCAGGATCAGCTTAGGTATAGCCAGAAGAGTTTATACCATGGGGTGAGTGCCGGATTTTCATATTTGTTCGGGGAGATGCATCATGCATATCCTGACTACTTTCAGCACCCTCCACAGTTCCCACCGTGGAACCCGCATGGTTAGGGTGATGCGGGCCCATCCTTCACGAGAGACGATGATGGTGATGACGAGTAGGAGATGATGGTGTTTTTCGTTGGTGGTTTTTATTATTATTTCAGTACTTGTTATTTCGGGTGTTCTTTTTGCTTAGTATTTCAAACACCCTCGGATTGTATTTTATTTTCAAAACACTTTACTTTATGTTATGTCTTTGTTTGGATTGGTAGTATTTATGTACATTATGGTTTATTTGTGTTTATTCTGTTACTGTTCTGTTTTGCTGTACCATATGACATACTTGCAGATTTTGACTATCAAGTCTTTGACCGGAGCATATGATAGACACAACTTTGGAAGTCTCGTTTCATCATATTTCATCTTGAGGGGAGTACTATTATCCTTTTTTCTATATTTCGGTTTCGCATTGGGGACAATGCGAAGTTCAAGTGTGGGGAGCGGGTTAACTTTGTTAACTTTGTTTGTCCTCTATAAAAAAAAACCCAGAAAATTCATTCAAAAATATATGTTTTCTGTATATATTTTAGTAAATAAACCGGTTGGTTGTGTTTTAGAAAGCTTCGGACTTGATAAAAACTCGACAAGCAAAATATTTTTGAAAAAGAAAAACCGGAAAGCGTGACAAACAAAGAAAGACTTGCATGATAGTCTTCACACTTTTACCCATTCCTTCCGTTATGTGAGCATATTTGAGCCTTGATATTATTATATATTTGTTCATTTCGGATATAGGAGTGAGCCGGATGTTATGTGTAATTTAGAACTTGTCACTAGTATACTTGTTAAGACCATGAACTTGCGGATTTGTGTAAAAGTGATAGAGGCACCTAGATAACCCCTTTGTTGTAAACCTTGTTCTTTGTGTAGTGTTTCCCGTAAACCCTATATTACCCTTTAGGATTAACCATGTCGAGCCTTCCCGTTTACCTTTGTCTACCCAATATTATCGCCAACTTAGCCATATTTAGCCATTTTATATTTTTACCCGTTTAGTGCTGAAACTCGGCTAAAATAATCGTTTAACTAGCGCTTGTTATAATTTACTTTCCATTGTATAAACCCGTTAGTTTATATGTTAAAAAAAACAGAAAATAAAACACCCTAAAATAGGGTAAAGTTGAGAAAAATCGAGCAATTTTGAATTCTTAAGTGTTAAAATTCCGTTGATAAGCTCGATTGCGCAATAATCGCCTTTTTAAGGCATTTGTATGTATAGTTGTATTGTTTGTCGCTAGTTAAACGCTAAAACCGAGTTTTAACCGTTTCGCCACTTTAAATATCCATTTCCATACCCTTCGCCCAAGCCTAACGTTACAACCCATAAAGACCTCTTGATTTACACTTTTTTGCATGTTAGTTGGTGGAGACAAGATCTTATAACAAGCTTATGATATTACACATTTCATTGACGAGGCATTGAGTGTTTGCACGTACACATTTTATGTATGTTTCATAAATAAAACCGAGTGTGTGTGAACATTGTGAGTTGTGTGAAGAATAACATGTTGAGTCAATTAAATGTGAAGTCACGGCTTTTTGGTTGTCGCTATATAATTGCATATGCTTGTTGGGTTTGAGTCTTTTGAAGTTGTCTTTCGAAAAACCGGCTAACCGTTTATATTTGTTTTCAATAAAATAGTGTGTAAATTATCGTTCTTGTTTGAGTCTATCTTTTATTGCATTTTAGTTTAGCTTGCTTGAGGACAAGCAAGGTTCAAGTGTAGGGAGATTTGATATTCGCTAATTTACACATATTTTAGTCCCCCATTTTATCCCCATTTTATGCCTTTTATGCCGTAAAATCGTTATTCGGATACTTAATTATGTATAGTTTTGTTTACAGGCCTAAAACAGCATACCGGACAAGATGATAGTGAAAACAAGGAATTTCCGGACAAAACGACGAAGCTGCGAACATTCTGTTAGAAAACTGACCTGGGCATGCAGAACGGTCGTGCGATCTGAGGAACGACCGTGCATCTCCGACAAACCAAGACCAGCCGGTGATGAACGACCAGTGCAACAAGGCGTTCAAGAAAATCCCGGAGCGGCACGGTCGTGCCATTCCTTGCACCCCGTGCGGATCCGATGATCAGCTATATCCCGGTGATGAACGGCCAGTTCTGCAGTCCGTGCAACAAGATCCCGGGATGGCACGGTCGTGCCATATGAAGAACGGTCGTGCGAGACCGAAGACCAGTCAATCTCTGCTGATGTCATGAACAGTAACTCCAATAATGCATAAAGTGAACGGTCGTGCGATCGGTGAACGACCGTGCGACATCGAGAAAATATAAAAAGCGAACAGAAGCATTTTGTTCGTAACTCTGGAATTTTGGAGAGCTCCATAGGCGATTTTCAGGCTCCGGAAGCATCAGCTTTAGCCCGGATTCAAGCCACATTACCCGGTTTAGCTCGGTTACTATCCGGATTCTCATTCTTATGCTTGTTTATGGTTTGGTTTCTCAAAACTTTCCTTAATTTTGTTATGTTTGAAGCATTTAGACTGATTATTATGTATTAATGTAAGCCTTTGGGCAAAAACACAACAATCCCTTGCTTGATTATAGCCATTAGTATGTTAATCTTTGTTTGTAATGACATTTGGAAGTATTTTCTATGATTATCTTTGATGATTAGTTTGCAACCTTGTTATTGATATTGATTTCTTGATTATAAGTAATTGTGTTGGATGATTGGTGCTTGGTTAGTTAAGATAGTTGAAAAATGAAGCTTAATTAATCATGTATTAGTAAACTTTTAATTTGGTTAACTAGTTTAACTTGGTTAAAATGTGGGCATCATGATACTAGAAATGGTTAGTGGTTTAATAAAATGTAATTATTGTTAATCAAGAAAGCTTGCCCTCACGGAAGGACTCTAACGGGTTAGATGGTGTTGTTATGAATTCTTGCCATGATTTGTTAGCTTAGTTAGTAGTTTCGGCCAAAATTGATATCTTGGTGAATTTATATGCAAGATTTGTAAAATGAACTCGGTTGTGATTTAATCTAGTTTATGCTTGTCTCGGTGGTTGCATTGTGTTTATCAGTGTTGCTTTCCTTGATTAAGTGAGGTTAGAAAACTCCTAACGGATGACTAACTTATTTTTAGGAGATTTTCATAGACATTTATCAATTGCACGTTAAAGAACAATTTTAGGTGGTTAAAGTGTGTTTATCGTTTTAACTTTCCGAATGATTGTCATGTTAGGATTCCCGAAAGGGATACTAATTGTCTAAAAATGGAAAATTGACCGAATACTTCTAGTGCCAAAACTAACTTAGTTGACATGCTTTGGTTGTGTATCAAGCAAGGCTATTTATATATAATCTACTATGTTTTATAAATATTTATTTATGCTTACTTTAGTTTAATTAAAAACCAAACAACTTATATTTTTACCGGTAATTTAGTGACAAAGGTCTAGTATTATTTCTCCGCCCATTTCCGTGGATCGATACTTGGTTCTTACCAATACTTTTTTACATATATGACGGGGTACACTTGTCTCTTTCGTGTGTGTTTTGATGTAAAAGTACTAATCACTTTTATAAATTTAAAACCAAATCGTGTGTAATTTCATTGTTAAAATATGTGTAGTCACACACACGTCAAGTTTTTGGCGCCGTTGCCGGGGATAGGCGAGTTTTAGGAACGACCCGAGTCATCGTGTTATCGGTGTATATACTTGTTAATATTTGTGTATATTTTCGTGATTATTTATTTGTTGATTTATTTGTTAATATTTCTAGCTTTTAATTCAATTTATTCATTTTCATGATTCTTTTGTACACCTGTGAATTTTTTATTCCATTCATTTGTTCTAATCCCGATTTATTTATTTATTTATTCCTTGAATTTTCGGCTCTTAAAAATCGTTTTTACACTAGCCGATTCGATTATTTTCATTGCTTTAACTTTTATAAAAATTTCGGCCCATTTTCGGATTTTTATAAATTTTCCAGCCCATTTAAAATAATATTCTATTTCTTTTCAGCAAAAAAAACATTATTATAATAATAAAATATTCATTGTGTCAGCTTTTCGTTTGCAGGTTGATGTCCTCAACTCCCGCGCCCGCTATTGCTGAGCCGACTGACGAACCAGCTCATAACCTAAGAAGAAGTAAGAGGTTACGCGAAAGGTCACTTGTCATTGCACAACGCATTGCAAACACGATTGACGAGCCGGTGAAGACGAAAGCTCAGGGGACGAGGAGAGGGTCGTCATGGCGGACGACGACCGACCTTTGAATGAAACAAATCAGCCCGGAAGGGCAGGCCTGGAGCCGAGTATCCTTCAGCCTACTATAGATACACCTACTTTTGAAATTAGACCTAGTAGTATTAAGATGGTGCAGAATTCTGTACAGTTTGACGGACGTGAGCATGAGGATCCTGGGAGGCATATCGCTGCTTTTCTCGCTGTTTGTTCGACATTTAGGATTACAGGTGTTTCGGAGGATGCTATTTGGTTGAGGTTGTTTCCGTTCCATTGCGTGACAAAGCTAGAGCTTGGCTTATGTCACTCCCAGCCGGGTCCATCAGGACCTGGAATCAGTTGGCGGAGCAGTTTATGCAGAAATATTTTCCGTCTGAGAAAACAAACAAGCTTCGGAACCGGATTGTTTCCTTTCGTCAGGACGAGGGAGAGTCGTTGCATGCGGCCTGGGAGAGATTTAAAGATTTGTTGATTGATGTTCCACATCATGGCTTCTCCAAGCGACAACTGGTTTTGACGTTCTATCAGGGACTCAGTTACCACACACAGGAGCGATTAGACGTGAACGCAGGAGGCGATCTTGGAATTAAGACGCCGACGGAAGCGTATGATATTATAGAAAAAGCTGCGTTGAAATCCAGCTCGCGTCGTGAAGGAGATAGAGGCCGGGCAGCATCATCGTCATCATCTCGCGCAGGAGCACACGCGGTGGATGACTACACGGCCATTACTGCACAAATCTCGGCTCTTTCAGCGAAATTCGATAAGTCCCAGATGATTGCACAAGCCGGTTCGGGATGTGACCAGTGTGGAGTGTCACATGAGCCTGGTGCATGCTTTCAGGGAGTCGTATATGAGGGCCACGAAGAAGTGGATTTTGTGAGTAATCAGGTGAGGCCGCAGAACAATCCCTACAGCAACACCTATAATCCCGGTTGGAGAAATCACCCAAATTTTGGGTGGCGAGCTGGATACTAATTGTCATGTTAGGATTCCCAAAAGGGATACTAATTGTCTCAAAATAGAAAATTGGCCGAATACTTCTAGTGCCAAAACTGACTTAGTTGACATGCTTTGGCTGTGTATTAAACAAGGCTATTTATATATAATCTACTATGCTTTATAAAGATTTATTTATGCTTACTTTAGTTTAATTAAAAACCAAACAACTTATGTTTTTACCGGTAATTTAGTGACAAAGGTCTAGTATTATTTCTCCGCCCATTTCCGTGGATCGATACTTGGTTCTTACCAATACTTTATTACATATATGACGGGGTACACTTGCCTCTTTCGTGTGTGTTTTGATGTAAAAGTAATAATCACTTTTATAAATTTAAAACCAAATCATGTGTAATTTCATTGTAAAAATATGTGTAGTCACGCACACGTCAATCAACAAAACTAATTTTCCGGAAAAACCATTTTGATTAAAACAAACTTAAGTGTTTTGAAATCATAATGGGAAAATAGTTTGTTGTTAGGGGGAGTTCTAATTGTTTATGCCAAGTGGATGGCGAATTGAAGCAATTCGAATCAGTTGTCAGTTTGTTTGTACAGTTTGTTTTCAAATTTTCCTGAAAAATCAAAATTTGAAACATAATTTTTATTTTAGGGGAGTAAAACTTTTTAGAAATTTCGAAAATTTGAAAAATCCAAAAACATGATAAAATTTCAAAATCCAAAAACATGATAAAATCTCAAAATCCAAAAACATCGAAAAAATAAAAATGAGTTTTTTTTGAGAAAAAGAGGAAATGATAGTACATCAGTGGACTATCACAGCATGCTAAGGAATTGGAAAGTCAAATGTGATAAACGATCTCACTGAGGATATGTCAGTAGGTTTTTACACATTCAGTAGATTGTTTTTGAGATATAAACTTAAATTCGAATAACTATCTCGTGGGGAACATCTCTCGGATATATGGGTAACCCCCGAAATCTTGTTTGAAAGACTTTCTATTTCTGACATACTAGGTCTTTGTGCGTGATGATATCTGGGGTATTATACAAGGACTTCTGATTTTGCGGGAACAATAGCCTAGTCCTCGTATAATACTTTGCATAACTTTGATCATAAAGCCTACCCTCAGCATAAAAAATGATGAAACATTGAAAAATGCTAATCATGTGCTATTGAAGAAAAGATCCCCAAACGGGACATACCTAAAGACGAGCCATCATCTCTCTGTCTGAACGGAAGTTCTAACCTGAGCTCCCATGGTTTCGCATTTACCCGTTTACAGATATCATTAGTGTACACTCACCTGTAAGACTGAATACAGAAATCTGGATACGGGAGTATATTCTGAGGTGGGGCACGCGAATAAGTTTAAGTGCATAAAACACTAAACTCGTATCTCGGAACAATTGAACTTTGTGTGAAAATTTAAGTGGATCAGTATACTGATAATCTACGTGAATCGTTTAGAACTTAAAATGTTTAAAGCTTAACGGTGTTGGTGATTTGTCTCATAAACTGATATGATCCTCTTGCATAAACTCACAAAAAATATTGTCTGTAAATATTTCTTTATTGCATTTCATTAAAAAACAAAAATCCAAAAAGATTTTCAGTGTGTTTTAGCATAAATATTTTGAAAATACAAAAAGATTTTCGACAACTGATGATGAAAAGCTGATTTTCAAAAATCCGAGTGCTAAACATGACGAACAGGTTTGGAAAAGTTTGTTCGAGATAAAAAGTAAAGTTAAAAGCTTGAGATAATTTGAGAAATGTTATATTACAACAAATGATGTTTTGAAGTTGTTTTTACAAGTGGTAACCAGAGAATAAATTTGTCAAATTGTTAAATTTGTGAAATTTATTGTGAGGTAGAGATTTGTGCAGGTCCCTGTGTCTATACCTGAGCAGAGGTTGAGCCAGGTTGCGATTCTAGAACCTGTGAAAATTAGATTACGATCCCAGCACATCTCAAGGGGGAGTTTGTTAGAAAAGAAGAGTTTGAAGCTGTTTAGAGCCAGATTTCTATCTTGATGATCATGCCAGTTGCTAATGCTGATGAGTAAGAGAAAGGGGAGATTATTTGATAAAGAGAAAAGTTAGAGATTGAGGATGCTTACACTGTCAGATATTTTGGAGAGCAAGAGAAGACTGATCAAGACTGAAGACTGTGAAGACTCGACACCGAAGACTTCGTCAACATCCAAGGGGGAGTCTGTTGGTGCATATGTCTGTCGACTTCGTCTTGTATCGAGTCTTGTAACTAGAGATGATAGATCACAGCACGAAGTACGAGGAAAATAGAAAAAGGCATGAAACAGTCATTTTGCACGAAATGAGTATCAGCTATTTCGCACGAAATGGGTTTGCTATTTCATACGAAATGCATTGCCTATAAATAGTTTCCTTGCCAATTCATTTGTAACGTTTTCTGATTCCGGTACCGAACTGCTGCCGACGTGTCATTTGACCAGTAAAGCTTTCAAATTAAAAAACAAAACAATTAAAAAGTGAATCAAGTTGTTTTCAAGTCTATATCATTGAATTCCGCCTTTGATAAGGATTAGAACTCTTCTGATAGACTCGTTTAGATCGATTCTCGATCCTACAGTGATTCTCAGATGGTGTCGAGGGATTCCGCACCTCGCCACTGATCGATTCTGCTACGTTCTTACACCAGAACAGATCCTGCACGTGGCCTAACAAACTCACAAAAAGGAAATCAAGAATGGGAGGAATGATTATCTAGTCTAAGAATCCTAATGACAATGTTGAATGCTACGAGAAATTGACACTCACATGGAAACTAGGATATAAGTATATAGCCGAATCAGGATTCACTAAGATGTTCTATATCTCCTCTCGGTCTAAATGGAATACAAAGCTAGCCCAAGAGGTCATAGGAAGCTTGTCGGATAGTGAATGGATCTCTACTCGGTATCTCCATGTAATAGATGTTTACGCGCCAAAGTATTTGATCCCATCTCAGTCTTGTGAATCTCGAGATATATAATGGTGTCAAGGGGCGAATCTAAACACAATGGAAAATGTTTGGGAAGTTGATCAAATGGATAATGGTTAGAATTTTACTCTTGCGCAAATTCTAACCTACGTTCGGGATATCCTAACCAACCCACAACCTCTCACCTATTGGTCTCAAGGTAGGTGATAACCGGTAATGAAGTCCAATCATGGAAATCCTGGATCTAAAGTCAACAAGTCACCCTAATTGATAATCAACACAAAGTTAATAATAAATTCACACAATTTCTAGTTTAAAGAACAAAGTCAATAAACCGGGATCACATGTAGATCTAAAAACGCATTATAGACATCATCAGGGTAAAAAATCACAACATAACCAATAAAGTTTTGATTTTTGTTGTCACACCCTCAAATTCCACTAGCGGGGTTTTAGCTTGAGTCGTGTGACAAACCAGGATCCAGCCACTAATCATGTTGAACATTTATAATAAAAGAAAATAACTAAATACCACATTCAACATGAATAGTGATAGGGTTATAATAGTTGTTAAAACAAACAATCAAAGTCTAAGTTAAATGGCGGAAACAAAAGTAATACGTGCCAACATAGCAAAAACCCAATAAGTTTAGCATATTAAAGAAATACTTTAAGTAACCGTAATGACACTCCAATGTGTAAATGCAATGCAACACTCCAAGATACTAGCCTTAGCAATCTGTATGAAAACATACTAAAGTGTGTCAACATAAGGTTGGCGAATTCACTAGTTTTAGATAATCAAGTTTTTCTTTTAGAAAATGTACAAATCAATTATATCAATTAGGTAGCTAGCCTGTTTTCAAGTTACTAAACAAGTGAACCGAAGCTGACTATTGCGTTTTGGTGCCTTCCACCACGTCTATCATAAATGTGGCAATTGTGTTAGGTCAATGTTTTTCGCCCGGCTCCCAGCATAGTGTGGGGTTTATCAAACCAAGTAGGACTACCAAATATTACCTCGCTATTCCATATTAATGGTTCAGTGTGTAAAGACTTTAGTGATATTGAGTATGTTTTGTAACACAAGTGATATATGGAACTACATTAACTAAGTGTGTTTTTGTTTTCTTCCAGAAACAAAAGAGTTTAAGTGGTAGTGAAACTCACTGTCTGCGAAGAAATCCAGGATGTGCCAAGACACGAAATAGATGCCTAGCTAACCGCTACCTATTACATGCAATGCCTAAGAGTGTATGTTCACGTTGGTTCTCAAAACCCAAGAAATCCAAACAACTCAATTGTTTTAATGTTTTAGAAAATACTCTCATGTTTTACTACTTAACACAAGTTGACCCGACGACTCGTTGGTGACTAATTAGGTGACTTAACAAAGATACACATTCATGAAATCAAGTAAACTATAGTACGCATCACATAACATGTATAATGACATCTATTCAGGTTTCACCTCCTAAATACACTTTGCATGGCCAAAGAGAAGTAAACTTTAAGAGTAAGCTTTAAAGTTATTAACAAGTTTCAGCATACATGGTACAACTTCGGTTTTAGAGTTAGTTTATGCATTTTATTTAAAATACTATACGATGCCAGAAAATTATGAATATTTTATGAGATATGCCAAATAGTCCATATGGGTTTGTGTAATTTTCTTGAGGTCTGATTGTTTATAGAAAATTCATGAATAATCATACGTCACATCAAGGACAATTTACCATTTAATTTATAGAAAATTCTATGTTGATTCAATTTACAAAATTAAAATTGGAGTGTCTCAAAACTCCTATGATCTACTTTAAAAAGTATCAGGTCCTAACTTATAGTCCTTGTCATGGACCATATTTTCCGATCAGAAAACTCAGTGTTACCTATCCATGTTAAAAATTTGCAAAAACACACTTAGGGTTCATGAAAAATTGTAAAAAAATGGATCGTCTACACTTCAAGTAGATGATACTAGGCTCAAGAATTGTCCAAGTAAGAGCAGGTTATGATCAAAACAATTTCAGAAAATTTTTGCAATAACATTCCTACGTGTTCTTGTAATGTCTAACATTCAAGTTTTCATCAAGATTGCTTCTTTTCATCATACTAACACAATACAAAACCATAGACACTAGTTTGAATCATCAAGAACATGTTTAACTCAATTAGGGTTTCAATCAAAATCACTAAAAACACATAAAAGATGAAATCGATGGACAAGACTTACTAGTATGCATTTAGATTGCCTAGGATTGATCAAGATTCCAAAGAATTGCAAGATCCAAGCTCCAAAGATGGTGATTAGGGTTTGTATGGGGCACAATTTCGTGATAGGGAGGGGGAGGGGTTATCCTTGTATCAACGAGAGGGTAGAGTTTAGTTTAAGTTTTTTTATATAAAAATCGAACTTATTAAAACCATGGGTGGGCCTTTTGGTGGGTTTTTCTCACTTTTTATGGACTTTTTAAAGAACACAAGCCCACCAAGCCATTTTTCTACTAAAATTCATAGTGCAAATCTATAAAAATAAAACCCGCTAATTTATTTATAAAAATCATTTTCATAAACACTAGATTACACAAAAAAACGCACATTTTTACGCAATTACGAGAAACAATTAACAATTAATCCATACAGTTCTACACAGTCATATTAATATTTCTATGTTTGCAATACTATATCAGTGTTTCACCAACGTTCGGGGTCGGACTCGTGTGCGGTTCAGTAATTCGATTAATTCGCTAAATTATTGTTACGTGAGTGTTCGTGTACTAATAGACACACTTAGCCAACCAATATGAAGTGAAATGTTATATAATGAATGTTTTCAATCATGTTAAAGATAGTGGAGTTAACCTCAAAAAATTTTGGTTGCCACATTTATCATAAATAATCAATAAACAAGATCCAAAATCCCATACCAATTCAACATTAATAAAAAATCATCCCACAACTTCACAATCATGCAAAATCTAACCAATCATGGCTCCAAAATACATCACAAGATCAATCTATAAGTATCTAACATATTCCTAACCGAAACGACCGGTCTAAACTACGGAAAACCCAAAGTTGTTGGATTTAGGTGTCTAATGGTCGATTATTTTACGTTGCTATTAAGGTACGATCCGAAGAGTTACACTTTGGATTATGAACAAAGAATATTATTTAATTGTTAAATAGTACAAATCACAAAAGCTGATATTAATTGTGGAGATGTATTTGATGAAATACTTAAGATATTGATTTTTTACGAAACAATTAGTTTAGCGAAAATAATTGGTGTCGTTTAAAAAGTTAGACGAGTAACAATTTATTATTTAGATAATAAATTAAAATGTTATTTTATTAAGAATAAAATAAAGTCAAAGTGTTTTGACTAGTGGTTTATTATTAGCGGAGAATGATTGTTTTTAGATGGAAACGAGGATTGGTTATTATTGGATAATAATTAAGAAGAGTTGTTTTATTATTGGATAGTAAAGATCAAAGGGTTGACCGATGATTAGAGTTACTCTAGGATTAATTACTTGAAGAGAAAGCTAATAGTTAGTGGGCTAAACAGCGATTAGAGGGTCTTTAAATATATCCTTAACCTAAAACCCTAATTACAGAATATCCCAAAAGGGTGTTAGGACCGGTTTTTGACTCCGTAATGATTGCGAACCGAACGTGTGAAGTGCGGAATCCGTACACGAACGTGACCGAACACAAGATCGTACAATTAACATGATTCTATAGAATAATCTGACGAGTACAATGCACCGTGAATCACCTTTCTCTCTCTAGACTTTCTCTCTCTAGAACTAGATCTTCAAAGCTCCTAAATGCCAAAAGTTCTAAATGAGAACTCTAAAGCTCCTATTTATAGGCCAATGCATAATGAATTTCCCCTTATTTACAAGATTGCCACCTTGCCTTTTCAACTTCAACATGTAACATAAAGTCTAGATCTCTTCTATTTCTGCTACGGTTCTGATTGACGGAGGCGATAGACATACTATACTAACATACTCCCCCTTGGATATTGCCGCAGTCAATCTCGTAGCGTCTTCTCTATCTCTCTCTCTTTGAGTCTTCTTGAAGATTTGATATTATCAGCAACCGCAGACTCCCACTTTCTTGAACATAATTCCCGTGAATCTGTTTTCAGCTTCAGCTCCCCCTTTCAGTAGACTCTTCAGGCTCCCCCTTTCGTCAAGCTTCCGTGCTTTTGGGATCGACACCTGGCTTTCCGGTTACAAGCTCTTTTAGGATAGTTACCTGGTTCCTTGAAAGAACGCTTCCCTTTGTGTTGAGCTCGTCTTCAGACTCCCCCTTAGACTCGGCTATCGGGATCGTAATCTGGAATCGATTGTCCAGGAATCGTGACCTGGCACTTACAAAGTTTTAATCAAGATCCTGGCTTTAAGATATAATAATATGAATATATCCAGGACTTCTTGAATCTCTCCCCCTGTCAACAATTTTCATTGATTTGGCAGTATTAAGAATCCAAAATCGAACACTGGCTCTATTGCAAAAGATTTTAACAATCTAAGCATCCAACTCCCTCACAGTTAATCATCCAAGTCCAAATTAATGACCTTGGAGATTTCACAAACCTTTTTTGATTTTTGATTTTAAAAAATTCAAGTTACAACTTAATGAACTTGTTTTATTTTCAGAAACACGATCAGCATATTCAGATTTTGAAACTTAGCATTCAGACATTGGTTGACGAAACTAACGTGAAATCAAAATCAATTTGTATTTTTCTGAAACATAAAGCAGTAAAGAAATATTTACAAAAATATTTACAGACAATATTTTTGTTTGAGTTTGCGTCAGAGGATGATATCAGTTTATGACAAATCACTAGCACCGTTGAGCTTTAAACACTCTAAGTCCTAAACGATTCACTTAGATTGTCAGTATATTGATCCACTTAAATTTTCACACAATGTTCAACTGATTCGAGATACGAGATTAATGTTTTAAGGACTTAAACTTATTCGCGTGTCCCACCTCAGAATATACTCCCGTATCAAAATTCCTTAGATTCAGTCTTACAGGTGAGTATACCAATTTGATATTTGTTCTCTGGGTTCTTGCGAGACCTTGCGAGCTCAGGTATGAACTTCCGCTCAGTCAAAGAGATGAAGGCTCGACTTTAGGTGTGTTCCCTTTAGGGAATCTTTTCTTCAACTGCATTTGATTCGTATCTTTCGATATTTTATCAAATTTTATGCAGAGGGTGAGCTTTAAAAGCGCGAAAAGTATTATACGAGGACTAGGCCATTGCTTCCGCAATATCAGAAGACCAGGTATAATACCCCAGATATTAAACAGTATAAAGACCTAGTATCTCAGAATCAGGCAATCTCTCAAACAAGATTTCGGGGGTTACCCATATATCCGAGAGATGTTCCTCACGAGATAAGCAAGTATTTGATAATTAGGTTTATATCTAGAATACAATCTACTAAGCGTGTAAAAACCTACTGGCATATCATTAGTGAGACCGTTTATCACATTTCAACATTCCATTTCTTTAGCGTACTGTGATTGTCTACTGATGTACTATCATTTCCTCTTTTTACACAAAACTCAATTTTTGAATTTTATAATGTTTTTGACTTTTTCAAATTTTCTAATATTTTTTGATTTTCTGAAAATTTCTTACTCCCCCTAAAATGCAAAACCATTTAAAGAAAATTTGACAGACCAATGTAGATAGCTTTGTCTCGCCATCCATTTTCTGCTTCTCATGTACTGAATTGTAGAAAATATAATGTACCCCCATGTGTAACATCCCCAAAATACACATTTTTTAATTTGTATTTAGTTGCAAATAAAATTAGTAAAAAAAATGAACTAACTAGAAATGGCATTAACCTAGTTAGATGACAACTTATGAGTAGTTAAAGTGATAAAACAAAAGAAAAACGAAAATTGAGGGACTAAAGGTGTTTAAGTGAAAACTAATAATAATAAAACAAAAAATAAAAACTCACAACACACTTGTTTGTGTGGTTGAGATCGATCAGAAAACAGGGGGCGACCTCAAGCTCCCCAAAACCCTAGTTCATATCAAACACCTCCAATTGAAGGATCAAATCAAGTCCAAAACGAAATCCGAGTTGAGATTAGTGATCCCCATTGCAAGGGGGTTGTAAGGTATGTAAAATTTGATGAAAATTCTCTGTTTGAAATTCTCATGAATTTGGGAAATCCGAAATTAGATGATGCATGTTTATTATTTGGATAGAATAGGGATGATATAGTGTCTAGGAGTTAAACCTAGACAACAACATGTGAAATCATGTCTAAATTCAGGAAATTTCATGAACACATTGAAGGTGGTTTATGGGTTTTGTGAGAAAATGATGAACACTAGGGCTTAGAAGGCTATTCTAGTGTAAATTGATTCATGGAAAGAGATTACTGAAATTTGAATGTTAAATTTTATATGTGAAAGCTTGATTGATGTAAATTCGGGCTAAATGATAAGTTAGGGACTTGTTATATAATCATGTAAAATTTTGCCCTTAAAGTGTATGTATAAATGCCTCAAAGAAGGCTTGAAAACTGAAATTTGAAGTTAAAACGCATGATTGTGATGTTTAGGCAAATTAGGCGACATATGATTGAAAATGAGTTTTAAACATATCGTGATTGAACTCTATAGGAAAAGATACCGGAGCGTCGAGTGGACAAGCCGGTGGCGACTTACGTTTGAAGGGCGTGCATTGAAGGTATGTAACTTGATCCGTTACATTGAGTAATTTTGATAACTAGAGTATGTTTAGTTGCGTTGTAGAATAAAGGTTGTGTTGATCGAATGACATTATCCGTTATTTGAAATAATAGGTTAAGAATTGGTTAGAAGTCGTTTGGTAGTCATCATAATGGAGGATTCCGTAGATGAGCCAAACGGGTTGAATAATGGTGTAATAGTATCGTTAGAATTATAAATAGTTAGCATAGGCGGTTAGAATCATACGAGCATGAAACCATAAGATTGGTAATAAAATGTCGGTGATAATAAGCCCCTGAAGTTGGGTAAAAAGCGCCTATGTTTACTAATTAAAAAGAGTAGTAAAATAAGTGTAACTTGAATGGGTCAAATAACGCATAAGTGACTTTTATTCGTTCGGCCCGTAAACCCAATTTTCGTTATGACAATTGTGATAGACACGTCGGTAATGAATTTACAGACGTATAGGAAAAAGAATCACCTAAAACGGACAACCGAGCGAAAAGTTATGAGCATTTAAAGTTGAAATTTGTGAAATTCCGGAGCTGGGCGGATATGCAGGACCAGCTCCTGGACCTGCTGGAAAACGTACTCCCCCGCGCCACGCGGGGGAGACACAGGGGACTCGCGCGACACGTGGGGGCACCCGCGCCACGCGACAAAATGTAGGGAACCTGGCGCGACACGCGACATGATCAGTTTTGAAATTTTATTTTATTTTTCATGATTCGATGTCGGAACTTGTTTATAGATACTATATCAATGTCAAAACTAACATTTTTAGTGGTTTTGACCTTAGGTGACAATGGGGATCTTACGGATGGCAGTCAAGCAAGTTTTTTTGAAGAACCGAACACACTTTAGAAGCTTCCACGATATCTAAACTTTATTAGACAATGTTTTTGTATGTAAACAACTTGTCAAATATGTCATGAATGTTCAAGCTAGTCAGTAGTTGTTTAGTTATGGTTACTTAGAACAATGTTTTGGTAACTTGTGCTTTAACTTAGACGCATTTTATTTAAAATCATATAAATTTCTATTAAAATTGAGTAGAAATTAGATGGGTGTTACAAGTTGGTAATTAGAGCTTAAGGTTGTCAACAAAGTGTTCGGTTCAAGCTTGATCGATCGTCCGGTAAGAATTAACTTATTATTTTAATAGATTATATCTTATGTAAGAAATGAGAAGTGAATTGATGTGCATGGGAAGAGTGTGTTAATTCATTCAAACCCGGAAAGTGCACCAAATGTGAACGGTTAAAGCAAGTTAGGAACTTGGCTAAACCGAAACAAATGAAGCAATGTTATAAATGAAATGTTTAATGTTTAATGTAAACATTTCATTTTCAAGATGTCGGGAAGAAACGATAATGATCCGGTGCAGACAAGCACCGAACAAATGAAAGAGATAATTGCCGAAGAAGTGGGGAAGGCAATTGAAGGTAGTCTATCCAGGTTTATAGACAAAATTCAAAACACGGTGTTGTCACTTGTCGAAGAACGAGTCAAAAGGTTGGAGGATAGTGTCAGCCTTATGAAAGAGAAATCGGGAGAACGTAAAGGGTGTTCATACAAAGAATATATGGCATGTAAACCGCCAATCTACAACGGGGAGGTTGACCCGATAATTTGCCAAAGATGGTTGGGCGACGTTGAAGGAGTGTTTGAAAGGACCCATTGTGACGAAAGTGACTTTGTTGCTTACGGAACAGGTCAGTTGAGAGGTCAAGCCAAAGATTGGTGGGACAATAAAAAGAATGAAATAGGGGCTGAAGCGGCGAGAGCCATGACATGGGAGGAGTTTAAGACGCCGTTTCTTAAACATCATAGTCCCAAAGTGGTCATTAATAAAATCAAGGAAGAATTCATGCAACTTAGGCACAAGGGCGAGACCATAGACAAGATTACGACGACGTTTATGGATAATATGAAGTTTTGTAACGAATTGGTGACGAATGAAGAACAGAAAATATACTATTACTATAACATGTTGAGCGCCGAGTATAGTGAGTTTATGACTCCTTCAAAATACGAGACCCTTACCGAAATCATAAACGTTGCTCGGGAACGGGAAATCGAGTTGAAGAAACTAGTTGAAAGGGGTGAGTGAAGGGCCCAGTATGTGAATCCAAGCCCTACAAAGAAAGCTCGAACTGGGGAATCGGGAAAGAAGGTGGATGCTAAAGGTGGATCACCAAGTTGTAAAGTGTGTGGGAAAGGAAACAAGGGAGAATATCGGTTCAAAGACAAACCGTGCCCCATATGTAGTAAGACGGGGCATACGGCGTCGCTATGCCCGGGTAAAGTCTCGGTTTGCTACAAATGTTATCAACCCGGCCACAAAAAGTCCGAATGCCCAGATTTAGTTGGAAGGAGAGACGTTAAAGAATCTCCAGCAGAAGCTCCTAGGGCGAAGGCTAGGTCCTTCCAACTTACCGCGGCCGAAGTGAAAATAGAACCCGATGTGGTCTCAGGTATATTCGCAATTAACTCAATTCATGCACGTGTATTGTTTGATACGGGTGCGAATAAATCCTATATTTCGCATGGATTTATTCGACATCCTTTATTTGTATTGACGAAATTATCTGTGCCGTTAGAAGTTGAAATATGGGACAACAAAAGTTTTATAGTTTGTGATATTTGTCGAGGCTGCAAATTAGGCATCAATGATGAAGAATACTTAATAGACCTAATCCCGATGTCAATGGGGGAGTTTCAAGTAGTCGTTGGGATGGATTGGCTATCTCAGCACCGCGCAAAGGTCGTGTGTTTTCATAAGGAGATAAAGCTAACATCTCCGAGCGGGAAACACGTCACCATCTATGGCGAAAAAGGAGGTAAACCCATCATATGCTCGATGTTGAAAGCTCACAAGCTTATGAAGCAAGGATGCAAGGCATTTATGACATACGCGAATGAGCCCGAGAAGGAATCACTGAAGATTGAAGATGTACCGGTAGTACGGGACTACGAAGATGTGTTTCCGGAAGATTTACCGGGGATACCGCCCGAACGGGAAGTAGAGTTCGGAATCAAATTGATTCCGGGCGCAAAACCCGTAGCTAAAGCACCGTACCGACTCGCGCCGTCAGAATTACAAGAGTTGATGTCAAAAATTCAAGACCTGCTCGATAAAGGATTCATAAGGCCGAGTGTGTCTCCTTGGGGCGCACCGGTACTATTCGTGAAAAAGAAAGATGGAAGCATGCGCATGTGTATCGATTACCGGGAGTTGAACAAACTCACGGTAAATAATCGATACCCGCTTCCGAGAATAGACGATCTATTCGACCAATTACAAGGTGTGAATTGGTTCTCAAAAATTGACCTTAGATCGGGGTATCACCAACTAAAGGTCAAGGAGGAAGATGTGCCGAAGATGGCTTTCCGCACGCGATACGGACATTACGAATTCCTCGTGATGTTATTGTGCTGACAAATGCACCCGCGGCTTTCATTGTCCTCATGAACCGGGTTTGCAAGCCAATGCTGGATAAATCAGTCATCGTGTTTATCGATGATATTTTGGTGTATTCGAAAAGTGAAGCTGAGCATGCACACCACTTACAAGAGGTGTTAGAGACACTAAGACGAGAAAGGTTGTATGCGAAATTCTCTAAGTTCGCCTTTTGGTTACGAGAGGTGCAATTCCTCAGCCACATCATAAGTGCCGATGGAATATTGGTGGATCCGTCAAAGATCGAGGCTGTGTCGAAATGGAATTCCCCGAAGAACCCTTCGGAAATTTGAAGCTTCTTAGGGCTTGCAGGGTACTATAGGAGATTCATTCAAGATTTCTCCAAGATTGCGTGCCACTAACAAAGTTAACCCGGAAGGAGGAGAAGTTCATGTGGGGTGTAAAACAAGAAAGGGCGTTTCAGACGCTAAAAGAGAAGTTAACTCAAGCTCCGGTATTCACGTTACCAAACGGAGTCGAGGACGTGGTGGTTTATTCAGATGCCTCATTATCGGGGCTTGGATGTGTTCTGATGCAACGGGGCAAAGTTATAGCCTATGCCTCGAGACAATTGAAGATACATGAAAAGAAATATCCCACACATGATCTCGAG
The DNA here is from genome assembly GCF_002127325.2 of Helianthus annuus. Lineage (NCBI taxonomy): Eukaryota > Viridiplantae > Streptophyta > Magnoliopsida > Asterales > Asteraceae > Helianthus > Helianthus annuus. The sequence continues at coordinate 77,903,935 of NC_035447.2, read as the reverse complement.
TTGGCTGCGGTGGTATTTGCGTTAAAAATATGGAGGCACTATTTATATGGGGTAAAGTGCACCATATTCACCGATCGCAAGAGCCTAAAATACTTCTTCGATCAGAAGGAGTTAAATATGCGCCAGAGACGATGGTTAGAAACGGTGAAGGATTTCGACTGCGAAATACACTACCACCCCGGAAAGGCAAATGTTGTGGCGGATGCTCTGAGCAGAAAAGCGGACTATATCCCAATACGAGTAAGGTCGATGCAGCTTGTGGTGACCTCGGGTATACTTGAACGTATCCGGGAAGCGCAAGTGGAAGCAGTGAAAGAGGAGAATTGGAAGAAGGAACGAATAATCGGCCAGTTGAAAGACTTGTCGGATGGAAAGAACGGGTTGAAGACTCGATCCGGAAGAATATGGGTTCCAAATACTTATGGGGTGAAGACGCTTCTACTTGATGAAGCTCATAAATCCCGATATTCTATTCATCCGGGTGTGACCAAGATGTACAACGATCTGAAACGAAAATATTGGTGGCCCGAAATGAAGAGGGACGTGGTGAAGTATGTGGAGAAGTCCTTGACTTGCTTACAAGTCAAGGCAGAACACCAGAAACCTTATGGGAAACTGCAAACTACCTAAAACGATGGACCTGTTAACCAAACTACCTAAAACGATTCGGGGATTTGACGCTATATGGGTGATTGTGGATAGATTGACGAAGAGTGCACATTTTATTCCTATACGCGAAACATATACTTCGGAAAAGATGTCCGAGGTATATACAAATGAAATAGTGGCACGTCACGGAGTACCGGTATCCATTGTGTCGGATAGAGATACCCGGTTTACTTCAAATTTTTGGCGAGATTTTCAAAACAGATGGGAACGAAACTCTTCATTAGCACCACCTACCATCCTCAGACGGATGGGCAGAGCGAAAGAACAATACAGACACTAGAGGATATGTTACGGGCGTGTATCATCGACTTCGGTGGAAGTTGGGATGTTTATCTACGCTTGGCCGAATTTTCGTATAACAATAGTTACCATTCGAGTATCGGCATGGCACCTTACGAGCTTCTATATGGTAGAAAATGTAGAACCCCGGTGTGTTGGGGTGAAGTGGGACCACATGAATTGGCACATAAAGACATAATCCAAGCCACTAATGAGAAAATTGAAGTGGTGCGAGCCCATTTGAAAGCAGCCCAAGATAGACAGAAGTCTTATGCCGATAAAAGACGAAGACCGATTGAATTTCAAATAGGCAATATGGTTATGCTAAAAGTATCCCCATGGAAGGGCGTTATCAGATTCAAAAAAAGAGGGAAACTAAGCCCGAGTTTTATCGGGCCATTTAAAATCATTGAACGGGTTGGCAAGGTGGCTTATCGCCTTGAGCTACCGGAAGAGTTGAGTGGGATACATGGCACGTTTCACGTGTCGCAATTGCGGAAATGTCTAGCGGAGGAAACAACTTATATCCATTACGACGATATCGAGGTGGATGAAAGCCTGAATTATGCGGTGAGGCCATTGGAGATTTTAGATCGAAAGGTCAAGCACTTGCGAAACAAACAAATCGATCAAGTCAAGATCAAGTGGGAGCATAGGAAGGGTTCAGACACTATGTGGGAGTCCGAAGAGGAGATGCGACGTCTCTACCCTACACTATTCGGTACGTACTCTGGTTTCGGGGACGAAACCCTTTTTAAGGGGGATGGACTTGTAACATCCCAAAAATACACATTTTTAAATTTGTATTTAGTTGCAAATCAAATTAGTAAAAAAATGAACTAACTAGAAACGGCATTAACCTAGTTAGATGACAACTTATGAGTAGTTAAAGTGATAAAACAAAAGAAAAACGAAAATTGAGGGACTAAAGGTGTTTAAGTGAAAACGAATAATAATAAAACAAAAAAATAAAACTCACAACACACTTGTTTGTGTTGTTGAGATCGATCAGAAGACAGGGGGCGACCTCAAGCTCCCCAAAACCCTAGTTCATATCAAACACCTCAAATTGAAGGATCAAATCAAGTCCAAAGCGAAATCCGAGTTGAGATTAGTGATCCCCATTGCAAGGGGGTTGTAAGGTATGTGAAATTTGATGAAAATTCTCTGTTTGAAATTCTCATGAATTTGGGAAACCCGAAAGTAGATGATGCATGTTTATTATTTGGATAGAATAGGGATGATATAGTGTCTAGGAGTAAAGCCTAGACAACAACATGTGAAATCATGTCTAAATTCAGGAAATTTCATGAACACATTGAAGGTGGTTTATGGGTTTTGTGAGAAAATGATGAACACTAGGGTTTAGAAGGCTATTCTAGTGTAAATTGATTCATGGAAAGAGATTACTGAAATTTGAATGTTCAATTTTATATGTGAAAGCTTGATTGATGTAAATTCGGGCTAAATGATAAGTTAGGGACTTGTTATATAATCATGTAAAATTTTGCCCTTAAAGTGTTTGTATAAATGCCTCAAAGAAGGCTTGAAAATTGAAATTGAAAGTTAAAACGCATGATTGTGATGTTTAGGCAAATTATGCGACATATGATTGAAAATGAGTTCTAAACATATCTTGATTGAACTCTATAGGAAAAGAGACCGGAGCGTCGAGTGGACAAGCCGGTGGCGACTTGCTTTTGAAGGGCGTGCATTGAAGGTATGTAACTTGATCCGTTACATTGAGTAATTTTGATAACTAGAGTATGTTTAGTTGCGTTGTAGAATAAAGGTTGTGTTGATCGAATGACAATATCCGTTATTTGAAATAATAGGTTAAGAATTGGTTAGAAGTCATTTGGTAGTCATCATAATGGAGGATTCCGTAGATGAGCCAAACGGGTTGAATAATGGTGTAATAGTGTCGTTAGAATTATAAATAGTTAGCATAGGCGGTTACAATCATACGAGCATGAAACCATAAGATGGGTAATAAAATGCCGGTGAAAATAAGCCCTGGAAGTTGGGTAAAAAGCACCTATGTTTACTAATTAAAAAGAGTAGTAAAATGAGTGTAACTTGAATGGGTCAAATAACACATAAGTGACTTTTATTCATTCGGCCCGTAATCCCAATTATCGGTATGACAATTGTGATTGACACATCGGTATTGAATTTACAGACGTATAGGAAAAAGAATCACCTAAAACGGACAACCGAGCGAAAAGTTATGAGCATTTAAAGTTGAAATTTGTGAAATTCCGGAGCTGGGCGGATATGCAGGACCAGCTCCTGGACCTGCTGGAAAACGTACTCCCCCGCGCCACGCGGGCGAGACACAGGGGACTGGCGCGACACGCGGGGGAACCTGCGCCACGCGATAAAATGTAGGGAACCTGGCGCGACACGCGACAGGATCAGTTTTGAAATTTTATTTTATTTTTTGTGATTCGATGTCGGAACTTGTTTATAGATACTATATCAATGTCAAAACTAACATTTTTAGTGGTTTTGACCTTAGGTGACAATGAGGATCTTACGGATGGCGGTCAAGCAAGTTTTTTTGAAGAACCGAACACACTTTAGAAGCTTCCGCGATATCTAAACTGTTTTAGACAATGTTTTTGTATGTAAACAACTTGTCAAATATGTCATGAATGTTCAAGCTAGTCAATAGTTGTCTAGTTATGGTTACTCAGAACAATGTTTTGGTAACTTGTGTTTTAACTTAGACGCATTTTATTTAAAATCATATAAATTTGGATTAAAATCAAGTAGAAATTAGATGAGTGTTACACCATGATTTACAACATATTGATTTTTACAGTTTGAATACCGTTTTTCAATCTTGTGAAATTAATCATGTTTGTTTCGTCGGGAGGGTTTCGGCATATTCAATCAAAAAATGTTTTTTTTAATTTTTTAACAGAATTTAAAAAAACAAACATATTTTTGGTTTTTCAAATTTTTGACAAAATAAAAACATATTCTTGGTTTTTAGATTTTTTCAGTTTTTAGCGTTTTTGAAATATTGCTTATTTATGTACAAAAACCAATAAACTCCCTGTTCAACCAAACCAGGGTTCAGTAGCCTTTTCTTCCTGTGCCAGACTGCTCATCAATTCTTTTTCTTGACAATCAAACTTCATGAGCACCTGCACATTCACAAAAAACTTAATTAGTTGAACAATTTAGCCCAGGTCTGTTTGACCTTAGGCATTTCAACACAAAATTCATTCAATGATGGAAAATCTTTGTCATCTCGTACAAAAACTTTTTCATCTTTGACTTTAACTTTTACTTCATTCACAGAAGTCACTTGTTTCTTAACCACCCAGTTCTGTCCTTTTGAAGCACTTCTCTTGTAAAATCGTGACTCGTTTTGATTATTTTGACTTTGAGCAACAACTTTTGGTTTCCAAAATTGATTTTGTTTTGTCATATCAACCGATGTTTGCTAACTTTCTGTTGTTCTAAATCTGGGTGTGTGAGATTTCAAGGTTTGTCTTGAATCAAACCTATTCTGATTTGATTTCCATGTTTGATTCGAAGCAAACTTGTTTGTGTTGTACCTCCAAGTTTGTTTTATATCAAATCTAGTAATCCTTTATTTCTCATCCTCAGATTTCTGTTTTTTAACATCAACAGGCTTTGGGTTTGGACATTTTGTGTAATATGTCCAGTTTGATCACATTTAAAACAAGTCCTCGTAACATCCTTAGCCTGTTGTTGTTGCTTTTTCTGAGCATAGAACTCGTCATTAGACTGTTGTCTAAATTGGAGTTCTTTCTCTTCTTCCGAACTTTTCCCATGAACGAAATTCATTTTCTTTTGAAAATTTTGCTTTTCAAACTTTTTATCTTGATTTTGTTTCTTTTTATAACCCAACCCTGCTTTCATATTCTTCTTTTTGTAACCGGGTTTGTTATAAAAAGTTTTCTTGCTCTTCCCAGCAAATTTTGAAATTTCTGATTTTTCGATCTTTATCAATTTGAACACTTTGTCAATTTTATCTGCAATCACATTCTGAATCGGGAACTCTTTATTTGAGAATAATTTGTCCAATCCAATCATGGTATAAGCCAATCCTTTTGGATCATCATTCGCAACTTTCTCAGATTTTGACTGTTTAAGATAGCCATCATGAAAAATTCCCTCATTTTCATCCTGTGATACAGACTTTCCTTTGGTAGACTCATCTTTCAAAATGCTTTCAACAACCTTACTTACCACCTCTGAATCAATAGCTTCATCAGATTTGGCGTAAGTCACATCGATACTTTCAGGTAATTGGTCAACGATATTCAGACCTTTTGCCACCTTTTCCTCATCATAAAAAGTATAGTTATTTCTCAATGGTGGTGATACCTGATGATATTCTGAACCAATACCTTTTTTATTCTTGTCAGTATCTTTGTCATCTGGTGTGATGTTTAAAATGCGTTCGAGAATGTACGAAGAATTATGATAACTTTGAAGTTTTGTAACAATCTTTTCTTTTTCAACCAGAACTTATTTGAGATTAGCAACTTCATCAACACACTTGTTTAATTCAAGTTGCTTTTCTTTAAACTTTTTTCTCATACAGTTCTTTAGTTGTTAAAGTTTCAGACAATCTTTCGTCAAAACATTTAACTTGTCTCTTCAAAGTATCATAAACTTCTTGTACTCTCTGACTTGACCTTTTCAAATTATCATACTCTTTTTGAAAATCTTGAAACTTATTTTCTTTTTTAACACAACCAACACATTTTGCTGTACACATTTCTTTCAAAATCTCATTTTCTTTTTCAAAATCTTGACATTTCTGTGTCAGATTTTCAACCTTTTGTTTCAAAATTTCTTCTTTTTCAATCATTTCTTTACAATCTATTTTGAAAACAGTTTCAAGTTTATTTTTTTCAATATCTTTTGTTTTTATCATTTCATCTTTTTCGGTACAGGCTTTGCACATTTCTATGCAATTCCTGCACTTGTTTTCATTTTTATCAACAGTTTTAGCATTTGACAATTTAGAAGATTCATTTATCTCAGCGTCTTTTGGCACCTTTGATTCTTCTGTTTTCTCCTTCTGATCTTCTTCTTTCTTCTGTTCTTCTTCTTTCCTCCTTTTCATTTCTACCACCTTTGGTAGACTTGCTTCAAAAATTTCTTTTATTTTGTTCATCAGATCAGCTTCATACCCTTTTTCAGATAATCTTCTTGCGTGATAAGTGTCCTGATTTGGAAAGAAATTTGTTACTGCATCGAAATCTACCTTAGAAGGATCAACCACTGGATTACGCTGTGGATCCTGATGCGTGTCAGTGTGTATATATATTTTAGGTGTATATTTTAAACCCTTTTTACACTTTTTAGCCAAGTTTTAAATTTATAAACACGATATTCACTAACACTAAACACACATATGGGCAAGTGCACCCATCGTGGACGTAGTATAGTGTTGGTAAGATACCGAGGTCGTCCAAGGACACAAGAGCTTTTAGTACCGGTTGATCCTCAACGTCTAATCAAATCAAAATGTTAGAAAAAGGTTTTTAAACTAGGAAAATAAAACTAAATAAAATGTTGAAAATTAAAATAAAAATAAAAAACAGATAGACAAGATGAATCACTTGGATCCGACTCGTGTGTAGTGTAACCTTTGATTATTTTCGCACTTTTGCACTTGTTTAAGAGATTATCTTAGTTATTGTAGTAGGCCCCTCTTTTGAAAGCGACGTTACCCTCAACTCAGTAGTTTGAGTCAGCAAGGATACAATCCTAAAGGGTTGGATTACTGAAAGATAATTAATTAAGTTATTAATGCATAATGTGGTAGGCCCCTCTTTTGAAGGTGACGTTACCCTCGGCTAAGTAGTCTGAGTCAGCAGGGATACAGTCCTAAGTAGCCGGGTTAAAGTTTTAATAGTAGTTTAACTTATGAGGGGATCAAAGAGTTTGGACCCCCGCCATCCAATACCATTGGGTATTGAAGGAGGTCCTACTAAATTTGATCCAGGTTCTTTGCAGGATCTATACACTGAACAATGGCAAGACTCTTACCAAACCGTTCCCTTAACCCCCAACTAGGTAGCCAACATACCTCCATATAGACCGTGGAGATATGAATGGTGAAAATCTTTTATTTTATATAGACAGTAAAATAATGCCAAGACACCACGGACAAACGATAAGGAAGAATGACCTTCAACATAAGAAACTAGTAATTAAAGTCGTTAATACAAAACCAATTAAAAAGTGCAAGAGATTAAAAATAAAAAGTATTACACTAAACACTTGTCTTCACCAAGTGATGTAAGAGACTTAGGCAAACATGGCCTTTGAGTGTCAAGAACTCTTACGATCAATCTTGGATCCCGAGACGACTCACACAGTCTATGATGGACAATGGATGATGGTGGTGGATGATGGTGTTGTGATGGTGGTGGGTGGTGGGTGAAGTGTGAGAGAGGTGGTGTGCAAGGGATGAGTTGCAAGAGCTCCAAGCACTCCTATTTATAGGCTGAACAGAAGCTCGGGCACGGCCCCGTGTCCACTGGGCACGGCCCCGTGTCCACTGGGCACGGCCCCGTGCCCATCCTACTCACTTTCTTCATGAAATGCATTTTCATTAAATGCTATCTGCATTAGTTGACCACGCCTCCGTGTCCACTGAGCACGACCCCGTGTGCAGAAGCATATCTGTACTATTGAGATTTTCCTGGATTTCGCGAATCTTATAGTTGACCACGGCCCCGTGTCCGCTGAGCACGGCCCCGTGGTGGGCAATAGAAGCTCTACAACTTTGTCTTTTCTGTTGACACTTGGGCACGCCCCCGTGCTCACTGAGCACGGGGCGTGTTCAGGCTTCTGTCTTCTTGTTTTGCTTGGGAAGATGCTGTCGGGAGGTCGAACATGCCACGTTGGTTCCTTTTCTTGTATTTATGTTAGATTTAGTTGCCTTTTTGCTTCTTTTGTACATTTGAGCTCAATTAATCCTGAAAATACAAAAGGAAGACAAAAGCACACTTTTTCCAACATTAGTACTAAAAAGGGTTAGTTTTATGCCACAATTGATGTAATTTATATGTTGCATTTTGTGCACATTAAATACCCCTACACTGAATCTTTGCTTGTCCTCAAGCCGAACTCCTTATAATGTGGCTTTTTTCACTCCCAAATGGAATGGGTAGAAGAGAAGGTTTTTAGGCTTGTCATAGAGTGTCGGGATTTCCAAGATTCTTTATTTAATTTTTATTTTTATTTATTTACAATCCTATTCGTCATGATTTATTAAAAACGTTTCATAAGATAAATTACTTATTAGGGCATAACATGCCTTTTTAAAATTCCATTTATATACAAGTTCACATACCTCACGGGGGATCACTCAACACTCGGCCGAAGGTGTATTTTTTTAGTGAATCACTCAAGAGCGGCATGGAACTTACTCCTACCATAAGCTTGCCAAGCAATCAATCCTCCTCCTTTTTAACTATATACCTTTGTAAATATCAAGAGGACATTTTGGGTGAAGGGTTAGGCTTGGGCTAAAGGTGGGTGGTTGGGTTAGTGGTTAGTGAAGGGGCGAAAAGCGTAAAAAGCGTCGGTTTTTGACAGACTTTTTATTTTTCACAATTTTATTTTATTTTGATGAACCATTTCTTTCAAACAAAGTAATTTTTGATGAACTTGTTTGTTTATTTGGTTTCATCATCAATATATATATATATATATATATATATATCTTTTTTAGTCATAAGAAAAACCGAGCTTTGTTACTAAAAGAAAGGGTTAAAATAAAAAGGTTTAGGTGGGTAAAAAGGGTGATTGTTTTGGGTTAAGAAATGAAAAGGTTTAGGCTCAAAGGGGTTAACTAGGGGGATTTTGGGTAGGTGGTAAAAAAAATAAAAAATAATGGTGTAGAAAGAAAAAAAGGGTTAGTCCTAATGCCTTCATCATTTACTTACTCTGGTTTAAGTTGGTAAGGACCAGGAATGCTTTGTTATGGCAAGTTCTAGAGTCATACGAACCAAGCGACTATAAGGTTGTATGCTCAATAAATGCATTGGCTCGTAAGCTATATTCCTTGAGGAGGTTCACTAAATGCATTGGTTCACTAAATGCATTTAGTGTAAAGATATGTATTTGTATGCTCAATAAAGGCTCAAAATTGAAAGATTTCATTGAAATTGTTCACTTGAAATAAATAATTGTTCCGATGGAACCTTCTCTTTATCTAACAGTTCAAGTACAGTTGATATAGTTGAAGCGCAGTCAAAATATGGTTTTTGGGGATGGAATTTGTGTAAGGAGGTAGGGGTGCAGAGACAGCCAGGAGGTTTGCCTAGAAGCAGCCACCCTTGAAAGAGTGGTTTCTTTCATCAACCCCCGAATAATGTAATGAATAAAAAACGAAAATCTATATTCAACTCATGACACTTCCTTCCTAGAAAGAAAAGAAGTAGCGAGAATTTTATGTCTTAACGAATCACACGTAGAGATATTGATAACACACATAGAGTTAATGGTATTTCATAACTAATTGATTGAGCAGCAGCTCGTAGACCACCTAAAAAAGAATATTTATTATTTGAGCCATAACCTGACATAAGAAGGCCAACAGGAGCAATACTTGAAGCTGATTCAGTAGCATGGGCTGCAAACACGGGATTCCACGTGCCCCATGCTACTTGGGTCAGAGCGTAAGCTAGTGAACCTCCTCAAGGAATATAAGCTTTTCATGAGGCTGATCTTGAGCCGCCATCCAAGCACGAATACCTTCGTTTAAGAGAATATTTTGGGGGTTGATGAAAGAAACCAGATAGTTATATGAGTGAAAGAAACGGCTTAGAAATTTTGCTTTGGATATCAAACGGACCTCCCCAGAAGGTAATTTTGATGTGGCCCATTTCCCTTCTTTTGCAATCAGTTTCTTTCAAATATACAACATGGATTCTGGCAATGCAATGTAGTTGGACTCTCATGTCGATCCGAACAAATCAACCTTTCCACGGAGGCAAATCTTTGCCTGTTAGGCAAGAGGATAGCAAGTTCAAAATTCTGTCTTGACACGAGGGTTGCGCTCGTTGCGGGACTTAACCCAACACCTTACGGCACGAGCTGACCACAGCCATGCACCACATGTGTCCGCGTTCCCGAAGGCACCCCTCTCTTTCAAGAGGATTCGCGGCATGTCAAGCCCTGGTAAGGTTCTTCGCTTTGCATCGAATTAAACCACATGCTCCACCGCTTGACCAACTCGAGGTCCAATAGAAGCAAGCCCTACAGCCAATCCAGTAGCAAAAATCAAAGAAAATCCTATTATTATAAGTTAGAAGGAACTTGCAGAGGGAAAGTTAAGAGTTGTCATAGAATGGGTACCTCGATTTACTATTTGCTCGTGCCGTAAGGTGTTGGGTTAAGTCTCGCAACGAGCGCAACCCTCGTGTTTAGTTGCCATCGTTGAGTTTGGAACCCTGAACAGACTGCTGGTGATAAGCCGGAGGAAGGTGAGGATGACGTTAAGTCATCATGCCCCTTATGCCCTGGGCGACACACGTGCTACAATGGCCGGGACAAAAATTGTTTCTTCTTTCAAATGCCTGTTTATGCTTATTTTGACTCAAATACAAATCTTTCTTCGAATTTTTGGTGATTATCTATTCGTGGAATAAGTGATGATCCGATGGTTCTTACCACAATAACTGCCTCAATTACTATTTTTACCCAAGGCTTTGCTACTTCGGGTCTTTTAATAATTTCCTTCGGAATGAGCTGACATCCGTTACGGTCGTCATTCAATTCAAAGAATCTCCGTTACAGAATCGTACATGAGATTTTCATCTCATACGGCTCCTCTCTTATGTGCATAATGATAAAATGATAAAGAAGATGAAAATCTTCTCATTATGAACTGAGTAGGGCTAGTGTTTCTACAAGAAATCTCTACGACCTTTTTATTTTTCATTTTTTTTCATATTGAAAAAGTATGAAGAACGGGAGGTGTGAAGTTTTCGAGCCTATATGACATGACCGATCAATAGAAATACTCCAACACTCCATTATTCCATACATCACACTAGATAGATATCATATTCATGGAATACGATTCACTTTATTAGTCCAAGTAAATCCATTATATATAAAATAAGAGATAAATAAATCAAAATCTTGCATACTACTTGATTCACACGGTTCTCGCAAAGACCGAGTACATTGGGCAAAATTTTAAATTCATAGTTTGTTTTGACTTTATTTAAAATTTAATTTAAGAGAATAAAAATACTTCTTTTTTTTTTTCATTAGCCAACCAACTCTAAAAATAATAGGAGTTTTTTTTTAGAAAACTATCTATAAAAATAATTAGATAGAATACCTTCAATCTTGTCAACTGATAGTGAAAGAACAAAATCGGGGTACATACCAATACCTATTACGGGTATAAAAATGCTGGTACTTTCAACTTCATGATTGTATTCCAGGCTGAGCACAACATTCTTATGCACCCATTTCACATGATAGGCGTAGCTGGTGTATTCGACGACTCCCTATTTAGTGCTATGCATGGTTCCTTGGTAACCTCTAGTTTGATCAGGGAAACCACAAATTATGAATCTACTAATGAAGGTTAAAGATCATTTAATGTAGTTGAAATAACTGACTTTTGGGTTGTTCGATGAAATAAGGGAAACTCAATGGAATTCATAACTATCTCAATTTTTTCCGTTACAAATAACCTCTGGGTTTTTTCAGATTTGGCGAAATGTTTCAAAAAAGGTAGGCATACGACGTACAAAAAGGGGGCAGCGGGTAGGAGAAATGGAGGTTTGGGCTTTGGAAGGGTTTGGCGTTGCTTATATTTTACAAGAAATGCTTACTTATAAATCTGATCATATTAGAGCTCGCCAGGAAGTGCTTGGTACCACGGGCTTTACGCAATCGATCGGATTATATAGATATCCCTTCAACACAACATAGGTCATCGAAAGGATCTTGGAGACCCACCAAAGCACGAAAGCCAGGACTTAGTTCTTTTTTATTTCATTTAATGCCTATTGGTGTTCCAAAAGTACCTTTTCGAAGTAATTATTACTGAAATTGTCACTACCACTTACAATGCACGATAACTGGTACACCAGAGGTGCGTCCTTCCTGGTCCTCTCGTACTAGGGAAAGGTCCTCTCAATGCTCTAACGCCCACACCGGATATGGACCGAACTGTCTCATGGTACATGGACAACTGTATGGACCGATGGACTTACCAGCCTTGACCGTTACAAAGGCCGATGCTATGGACTTGAGCCTGTTCCTGGCTTTTATGGGAATGGGTTTTTATGTGATCAAGTATATATAATCAAATTTTAACTAAGATTGTCATGTCGTTTCATAATTTTCTTATGTTGGTTCTTTTTATCACGACGCTATCGGTTGTAAACTTGTAAAAATATAATCTTTTTAGAACTTGAAATTCCCAACTTAAACTTAGACAAGTAAAAAAAATGATTTTTTTTTTTTGAAGAAATTTGGGGTGATTAGCGGTTCCAATAGAGTTTTGTGTAAGGCTTGTTAATTAGGACTTGCAAGATTCAAAGTTTTAGTATCCCTCCTGTTAGGCCCTAAAGTGTGAGACTGACGCATCAAATTGATACAACGGGCTATGGTTACGAACTGGGCTTTACCGGGTTAGTTTATATTAGGTTGTGGACCTTTATGGGTCACTTGGGCCAAGTTTTAGGCCATGTAGGAAGGTGGGCTTGTCTATGTATATAAACAAGTTTCTAACTTGTTTTAGGGTTGGATCTTGAGAGTTACAAAATTCCTCTAGAGTTAGAGAGAGAGGCGATTGGTTGTGAGCTTGTACCAGACGATTTTGCTTGTTCAAGTAATAGAATCGTATGCAAGTTTAAAGGTTATTTCGGTGTTCTTGTTATTTTCGTTTTGATTTCTTGAATCACCCATTGATTGGATTCCGCACAATCAATAGGGTTGTTTGATATCATTGAAAGATCCGGTTAAACAGGACTTACAAGTGGTATCAGAGCCATTAGAACCTGTTTCTAGGCTCGGTATGATATCAAAGATTCAAGATTTTCGATATTTTTGGTTCGGTGTTCTTCGCATTCTTGGTACTGTTCATCGATTTTTTATCAAAATCATTATAGTTTGCTGTGTCAATCTGTTTTGAAAGTGTTAAAGATAGTCGACATTTTTGAATTTTTGAAAGAAATATTCTTTCTGATTTTAAAAAGGGATTTCAATTTCCAAAAATATTGGAAATTCAGTTACAATTTTCATTATTTTCGAAATTTCCATTATTGATTTGAAAATTAAAAGATTCCAAAAGCACGGTTGGAGTTCTCGAGTCATCTTCAGCACGTCTCGACTCATCTTCAGCAGGTCTCGAGTCACGGTCTCGACTTTGCATCATCCTCACACGGTCTCGAGTTGTAATCTTCACCGTCTCGAGTCGCAACTACGGTTCCGAGTCGCAACCTCGTCTCTGTTTTACAGTCTTGAGTCGCAACCACCACCATCTCGAGTGATATTTCAGTTACACTCCGATCTCGAGTCAATTCACTGTTCAGTCGCAACCTCCAATCATCTTTCAAGGTCTCGACTCAAGGTCTCGAGTTATCAACCTTCTGAGTCGCAACCAAGGATTCAAGTGGTGTGTTCTCGACAGAGACTTTGAGTTATCTACACTTCAGGTCTCGAGTCGCCATCTCCATTTCACGGTCTCGTGTCATTGATCATCTGAGTCGTAACGATCATCGCCGGAACCTGCAACTCTGTCTCCGGTCATCTTCTTCGACCTCCTAAGATCTCCGGTCACTATCTGTCCGTCCGTCCTATTGATCACCTCCGATCAACACCTCCGTTCAGCATTTGACATCGTCATCTCTCCGTTCATCACCATTAAAACCAATACCTCCGGTCATCTTCTCCATTCACCTTGGTTCATCATATGATCGTTAACTTCACACTCACTGTTATCGGTCACCGATCTCCGAGCACCTCCGTTCATCAGATTATCACCTTGGTGGCAGAAGTTAGAAATTAGGGTTGTGGGTTTTGTTTTGCAGAGAAGAAGACTGTGACGTGGTGTTTGTTTAGTTTAGGTTTCATTGATTGTTAATTATAATTATAATTATAATAATAATAATAATAATAATAATCAACTCATTTAGTCATCATTACATAATCATTATTTATAATAATAATAATAATAGTTAATAATAATAATAATAATAATAATAATAATAATAATAATAATAATAATAATAATAATAAACCTTTATATTTATTAAATTTATTAAAGTAACTTAAAAATCTTAAAAAAATAAAAAAAAATTATATTAAGAGTGAATTGCAAGTTTTGTCCTTTATCTTTAGGCCATTTTGCAAGTTTTGTCCTTTGTGTTTAAATTTGACGAGTTTTGTCCTTTATGTTTAAAAATAAAGCACGTTTTACCCTTTGGGCCTTAAAAATCAAGCACGTTTTGTCCTTTATGTTTAAAAATCAAGCACGTTTTGTCCTTTATGTTTAAAAAATCAAGCACGTTTTGTCGTTAAAAATAAAGCACGTTTCGCCCCAAAGGGTAAAACGTGCTTGATTTTCAAACATAAAGGACAAAATTCGTCAAATTTAAACATAAAGGACAAAACTTGCAAAATGACCTAAAGATAAAGAACAAAACTTGCAATTCACTCTTATATTAAAAAAAAGAGGTTTGTTTGGCTTGTGACAAGTTTTGACAGGTTTTGAGGTACGGTTCAGAAAGCGGGTTCCTTTAACTACCAAGAGTTTGAGTTAGCGAGTACACAGGTTCTCGCTTTGGGCTTGTGTTGAGGAAATAGTTAAAAGATCACATTTTTTGGGATCAAATCTTAAAAATGTCTTCTAAAAGAGAGATGCTTGAGCAGGAACTTCAAGGATTTAGATACTTTCCTGGTGAATCTATAGAAGCAGTGATTGGCCGGTTTGTTGAACTGCTCTCTGAGATGGAGAAGGCAGAGATGGTGGTGTCTACTCGCATGAGCAACAGAAAGCTTCTGGATGCTATAAAAGGGATTCCAGACCAGGCGAACTGTAGTTGGTTTAGAAATGTTAATTAGATAATATTGACAACCGACTCCAACTGTTACAAAATGAAGTCAGATGAGCTGATATCACTCATTAAATCATTTGGCAATGCTAAGCAATCTACTCAAGGCAACACATCTGCTGTAGTGTGCTCATCCACTTCTGCTGATTCATCACAAAATTCAGCATTTATGTTTAACAAACCCCTGGCTTGAGAAATTACTAAAGAACGTGAAGAGATACTTTCTGTATTTTGCACTCCTGAGTGTAGAGAAAGAAATGAGGCATATCGGTTACACAACGCTGAGCTTATACAAGATTACAATGACATTAAAAGGAAAAAATTCACTTTAGCTAATAATGAAAAACTTTTTAAGGAGAAAATCGAAGCTTAGCGAAAAGACATCATTAAACTCAAGGATGATCTAAGTGTAAAGACTTGCCATTTCTTAGAAGCCCAGGAGAAAGTATGCATATTGACTAAAGAACTGGAAGATATCAGAGATAGATATCAAGTAAATGAACTAAATATTAAAAAATTTGATTCTTCCAGCAAATTAGTCAAAAACCTATGTGATCAACAGCTTGCATACAAGAAAAAGAAGGGGTGTGGGTTGGGATTCAATCAAGTTCCTCCTCCTTATAATGACAACTACACATATTTACCCATGACTGAGGAGGAATTGATGAATGAGGACAAGATGGCTTACGGTCCTAAAACTGATAAGTCATCAATCAACAACAGACTTGTTGATAAACGAACGACTCCTTCGGAACATTTTGTTTCAAAGGGTACTTTTGATCCTAATGCTTCGTCTTCCCCTTCAGATGAAGTTAAAGTTGAAAGTGTCGTTGGAGATGAACAAGCATCAAGTTCTCATGTGTGTGACATTTTTGGCTCATTTTTTCACTCTATGATTAATTTCAGGTCTGATGATTTGGGCGAAAACGTTCATGCTTGCGTAACAGAGACTGAATCGGCAAACGAAACGAATGAGCCAGTTAAATCATCTGATTCCAAATGCGAATCACCTGAAGCAGCTGATTCTGAGAAATTGGAATCAGTTGATTCTAGTGAATTCAGCTCAAGAGTGTCATGTGCAGAACCGTCTTGTGCTGATAATTCATCTGATGATTCAGCTGAAGTTTCTACTGAAGTTTCTGGTGTTTTATCTGATAAACCAGAATTCTACGATTTTGTCAAAGCTGAAAACATGAAGGATGAAGTGAAAACTGACGTGAATAAGGTTCCAAGTGCGCAAGCTGAACAATCTGAACCTTCTGTTGGTGATGAAAAGGTTCAAATCAAGCAACAAGATCCGAAGCGAGCAAGTAAAGGACGCGGAAAGAAGAAGCCTAAATATCAAAGACAAGCGGGCTCTCCACAGTCCTCAACGGGTAGTAATAGTCCTCAAAAGGCCCATGTTGTGAAAAATGCCTTTGTTAAGCCAGTCAGTAATGGCAAATGTGAAAAATATGCATTTGACTGTGCTAACAAAGCTTTTCGGAAAGACTGGTGAGATTTCTGAACAAGACGTGCAGTCTACACAAAATAAGAAAACTCAGAGGAAATCTCCACCACAAAAGGCCCCTGCAAACGACAAGTATAGACATCCAAATTCATCATCTTTTGCAAGAAATGTGCAACAAAAACAAGCACAGAAAGGACCGGTTCATCCTTCAGGGCCTGCAAGAGCTACACAAGCTGATCAGAATGCCTTCTCCGTGAAGAGACAAACATGCTTCAATTGCGGCATTGCTGGTCACATTGCTCGGAACTGCACAAATCGTCCCTACGTACCCTATTATATGCAAAATCAGAGGGTTACACCAAAGGGTAACTACCGTTCCAAGCCGATGAAGGTATCATCACCTAAGGCAATGAAGAATGTGAATCCCAAGGTTAAACCTTCTGATGGGGATTGGAATGTTGCTAAAAACAAACGCAAGGCTGTTCAAGAACAAAAGCGTTTTTTTCTAAAACTAACAAGCCTGAATCAGCTAAAGTTGCTCCACAGAAGGCAACGAACACGTTTGTTAAACCGAAACAGATTTGGAAACCCAAATCCAAAGCAGCAACGTCTCCAATCCTTGAAATTAAAGGGGACTTGTGTTTGAAAGAAGTGTCTTATTTTGATGCTTCAGGTAAACCCAGGACCGCGATGGCCTGGGTACCAATGTCTTACTAATCTTCTTAATTTTCAGGAACAACTAAGGAGGAGCTGTTGACAATCTCTGGAATGTTGATAGCAGTTGTTCCAGATATAAAACGGGTAACATTTCACTGTTGCAAAAAGTTCAAATTTTTTTTTTCAGATGATATGTTTCCTTTGGAGGAGATTAGAGAAGTAAGATAAGATCAGCAAAAGGTACCGTTTAAATTCAGTACTTTGATGTGAATTTGATTAGTCTTCAATCTGATGACAGAACGGTTAAGCAAAAATATTTTCTCTCTTTTTCTTAGTTTATAACTTTGTACATAAAGTGTCCTTTCTCTAGTAAATGGTAAATTTGCGCAAAAATACAAGATTTATGCACAAATTTAGGGGGGGGGGAGAGGAACACATAGATAGATATAGAGTTTAGGGGGAAAAAAACACAGAAAATACAAAAAGAGTTTGCTGTAAATATGTATTGTTTTAGGGGGAGAAAATGAGAAAAATACAAAAACATTAGAAAAATGAAAAAGCCAAAAAGATAAATTGCATGATATGGGAAGTGAAATAAATGTTTGTGTTAAAGGGTTTGACTAACACATGTAAGGTGCCATAGCTGAAAAGACTAGGATCTACTGCGATATGTTGATAGGCTTGACGCTCAAAATGATAAAAGATACTAAGTGATATAAACATAACAAACTATGTACCATGTGGGTAACATACCAATGGCGTATGATTTTATGGTCTTAAATCTTGCGTTGATAGATAGCCAACATCTGAGGTTTCGGGTCTTTATATTGTTGAATCATCCGGGAATATCTTGGTTGTCCTTCTGTTCAGAACTAAAATTGTACATGACCCCAGGAAAGAAAGTCACTTAGAATTAGCTCATTTCTATTTGAATGTGTGTATGTTGTCCCGATACACACAATTTTGATCTGATTCTGAAATCTTCTCTGAAAAAAGTCGTGTACCTCCTCTGCTGCATCCAGATATATGCTGACCTGGAGGTGCTTTCTGCTGCATCCAGATACATGCTGACCTAGCTGTACGTTGTCGCGCTATAGATCTAATACACCCGAAAGAGGCCCGCTAGTGCCCAAAAGAAACCCAAGAAACCTATATCAAATTGAGAAAAACTCATTTGATCTGTATATTATACCATCTCTACAAAAGATCTATTCTGTTCTCTTCTCAATCTATTCCCAGTTAAGATTTCAGAAATCTGGATTGGGCTTGTGAAATATGTGGTAGGGAAGATACTTGCATGATAGAGTGTGCTATTTATATTTCCAGGATTTGATTAGTATTTATTTGGGTGTTCATTGTTAAGAAATCAAAACATGATAAAACAGATTATATGCAGACCTAGACACAGTCAGGATATCTTAAAGGATGACATCAGTATACTCACCTGTTACGATGAATCGTTGTGCTTACCTTGATCGGGGGGGGGGGGGGGGTATGCCTTGGAATGGGATACACGGGTATAATAGTATAATATTACCTTAAGCATATCACGAAGTTGAAAAATTGAAAGTTGAGCGTTAAAGTTTATGTGGACAAACATATTGGCAATCGCATAGACCAGTTTGATTAGGCTCGTACTGAAAAGTGTTCCTTAGTCTGCCTGAGAACGAATT
The DNA here is from genome assembly GCF_002127325.2 of Helianthus annuus. NCBI lineage: Eukaryota > Viridiplantae > Streptophyta > Magnoliopsida > Asterales > Asteraceae > Helianthus > Helianthus annuus. The sequence continues at coordinate 77,885,117 of NC_035447.2, read as the reverse complement.
TTGATCCCCTTGCAATTGTAATTGTATATTATGGTAGTTGTTTATATTTTGAGTTTTTATTTGTTTTTAGTTCTTAAAAATTAAAAAAAAATTCAAAAAATAGAAAAATTCAAAAATACAAAAATAGTGTCTTGCTTTTCATAAAACCAAAAATCCAAAAATAGAGTGATTATTTGTTTTTTTTTTTTAAATAAAAAAATGTAACCGTTCTTGAAGACTTGACTGATCATCAAAAGTTGAAAGAATTTAAATTGTGAAATCTGAGTACAAGTACTTGGATGTACCTAGTGTTCATATGGTACTCTCCCTGTTGCATAAGAAATGTTTCCTTATGAGTTTGTGAGCATGTGCAGAACTTGATTTCAATCAAGAACAGGGGTTGATGAAGACTGAGATGCTGTTAGTTGCTGAAGAAGCCTGAAGCAGCACAACATTAAGATGTACCTGAGTCAGAAGAATCGGATACGAATTGCCGTCTGACAGTGATAGTGCATTTGAAGAAGTACCATGAACCTGCTTGAAAGACAAAGATTGAAGAAGAAAAGAGCTGTTGAGAATCCTCCTCTCACATTCTTTTTGACAAGATTTTCAAGCAAATGTTGATCGTGATCCTGATATGAACCTAACCACAAAATCTGAAGAAAGAGACCTAGTGCTGAGAGTTCAGTAGTCAAGAACTTCCACAACATCTGCAGCATAGCGTCAACCATAGATTTCGTTGAAGACGTTGCTAAATTCAAGTTATGAAGACAATTTGATGGCATCAGTCTAGGGGGAGATTGTTAGGCCCTAAAGTGTGAGACTGACGCATCAAATTAATACAACGGGCTATGGTTACGAACTGGGCTTTACCGGGTTAGTTTATATTAGGTTGTGGACCTTTATAGGTCACTTGGGCCAAGTTTTTGGCCATGTGGGCCAAGCAGGCCCAAAAGAAGCCCATGTAGGAAGGTGGGCTTGTCTATGTATATAAACAAGTTTCTAACTTGTTTTAGGATTGGATCTTGAGAGTTACAAAATTCCTCTAGAGTTAGAGAGAGAGGCGATTGGTTGTGAGCTTGTACCAGACGATTTTGATTGTTCAAGTAATAGAATCGTGTGCAAGTTTAAAGGTTATTTCGGTGTTGTTGTTCTTTTCGTTTTGATTTCTTGAATCACCCATTGATTGGATTCCGCACAATCAATAGGGTTGTTTGATATCATTGAAAGATCCGGTTAAACGGGACTTACACCTCCCCCCCCCCCACACTTAAATTTCACATTGTCCTCAATATGTCCCAAAAATAAGTTTTTAGGTTGATTGAATGTGTAAAAGGGTGTTAAAAGCAAAATTTTATGTTACTGGCATTCTGGACACGGCCCCATGGTGACCGGGCACGGCCCCGTGTTCAGGTGCCAGTGACAAAATTTAGTAAAGAGAAATAGAAGCCTTTACACGGGGGCGTGTTCAGTGAACACGGCCCGTGTCCAGTTACCTGAACTGGGCGTTTTTTTGCAGATTGTGCAGCACGGGGCCGTGTTGGGCGGACACGACCCGTGCTGAACTTGCTATAATGAAGAAATTTTTGTCGGATGACCCTGTTTTTGTGCATGGGGTGATGTTTCTCGTTTCCCTTGTTATCCTTTCCCATCCCGAGTGTGTTTTATTCATTACAACACCATTCAAACATTAAAACTATCATTTCATTGAAGTCATAGAGAGAAATACATAATCCTAGGAAGTTAATAACTTAGATAGGCGAGCACAAGAAGCTTAAACCAAGGAGTTCTAGTCTAAAAGTTATTCTAATTAGCAAAATTTCCGAAGAGATAATTCTCTCGGTTAGATGTGGCTTCAAAGAACTCCTTTCTCCGGGCATGGGTTCCTCATACGTCGGCGAGCCACTCCTCTATCTCCCTTGGGAGGAAGAAGGCGGGCTCGTTGGCGTCGGTTTGAGGAGGTACAACTTCCACTGGGACTTCTTGTAGATCTTCAAGGGGAGGCTCTGCTGGAATGTCATCCCATCCGGTAGGGTTGTTGACTCCAAGTGCTAGGTTCCAATCCTCTTGAGTGAGGATTGGTTCCATGGGAGGTGTTACAAGAATATTTAACCTCTGGTGCAAGAGGTTAATTTCTTGAAAACTATTTTCCAGCCCCACCGTAAGATAATTTATACGGTCTATCAGGACCTCCTCCACCGAAGTCATTTCATCGAGAGCTTCCGTAGTGCCATGACGTAGTGTACAAGGGTAGCTTCAATGGAAGGCCTTCTCCCTCTTCGACTGTTTCTTGAATGTACAGAAAATGTTCCACTGTTTTGACTTGACATTCTACGAAAACAAACCAGAAATAGCTTATTTTAATGAAACAGTACTTTGGACACGGCCCCGTGCTCAACGAGCACGGCCTTGTGTTCACCTTTCTGCAGAATTTTGGATCAAGGAATCTCGAAGTTTTAAGTTATTTTTCCAATTTGTGAAGCCTTTTTGAGTAATAATAACTTAAAAAAAATGTTATTCAACTTATTTTTAACAAGATTCCTTGAACAAAACTTCAACAATCCATACAATAAAGCTTGAAATCTCAAGCTTTAATGGAGGTTTTGGAGAAAGATGAAGAAGAAGGAAATGGATAAAAGAGGAAAGGACAAGATGGTTGTTCGAACCTTCTTTTAGAACATACCTAGGATGGTAGGAGAGAAGATCCCTTCAAATCTCTGTTCCTGGATGGTCCAAATGTGCAGGATTCTTGGCTGCATTTATAAAAAACGACAGCATGCTGGACACGGCCCCGTGTCCGCTGGACACGGCCCCATGTGCAGGCAAGATCCTGACACATTTTGTCCGTATTCTGACGTAAAGTCAGAAAGGAATCTTTTGGTGGACACGGGGGCGTGTTGGCTGGGCACGGCCCCGTGTCGAAAGGCTGATTATGAAGATTGTCTATTTTCAAGGAACTTATCCGGATCGGGCGGTTCCTTACTGGATGGGACAACCCCAAAGTGCCTAAGGTACATTAATTGCTCTAGATTAAAACGAGAACGCAAGAGGTTGTCGGTGAGGGTGATTCCTATGCTAAATGTAGGTGGACAAGTCCAACCCTTTTCCGGGCTCTCGTTAAAGAAGGTGTATGCCGAATCGCTCAGGTCTATGTATGCACCGAACGAAGTCGATGGAGAGTCCTTCACGGCACAATCGGCACAGGGACGACTATCGTCCAAGTCTTCGCTAGAGTCGAAGGTAACGTTGGGAACAATGAAGTTGTTTTTATTTGAATGCGACCCAAACAATTCTTCTTGGTCATCGTCTTAAGATGAATTAAGGAAATCCATCTTAAGTTCTTTTAACCAATTAAGAACCAGATCTTACAGTTGAAATAGTTCATCAAGAAGCATTTCTCATGTCCGGTTGGGCTCATTCGAGGGAGAGATAAGGATTATTTTTACTTTCGCCCCTCTTAAGGCTACAGGAAAACGATGGGTCTATATAGTGGGGCTTATAGTTTAGAAGATAGCATTCTAATTCTTTATGACCGCCTCCACATAATTGACACCACGTACCATAAGAGTGCCGAAAGTAAAAAAATATCATTATCACTCATTTTTGTGTCAGAAATTACCAACCGTTGGGATCTTACGGTTCTGTTTTCAGTAATTGAATCTTGGGCACGGGGGCGTGTTCAGTGGGCACGGCCCCGTGTTCAGCTTACTGTCTAACTTAAAACAGGATTGCCAGTTCCAATAATTGGGCACGGGGCGTGTTCAGCGAGCACGGCCCGTGCTGAGTTTTACAGAAGCTAAAAAACTAAGAAAATCCTAAAAATAAAAAATAAAAAAAATGATTAGGCCGCTGATTCCTAACTTTCTTAAAATCCTTGTGTCCTCGGCAACGGCGCCAAAAACTTGATGCGTGTCAGCGTGTATATATTTTAGGTGTATATTTTAAGCCATTTTTACACTTTTTAGCCAAGTTTTAAATTTATAAACACGATATTGACTAACACTAAACACACATATGGGCAAGTGCACCCATCGTGGACGTAGTATAGTGTTGGTAAGATACCGAGGTCGTCCAAGGACACAAGAGCTTTTAGTACCGGTTGATCCTCAACGTCTAATCAAATCATAATGTTAGAAAAAGGTTTTTAAACTAGGAAAATAAAACTAAATAAAATGCTGAAAATTAAAATAAAAATAAAAAACAGATAGACAAGATGAATCACTTGGATCTGACTCGTGTGTAGTGTAACCTTTGATTATTTTCGCACTTTTGCACTTGTTTAAGAGATTATCTTAGTTATTGTAGTAGGCCCCTCTTTTGAAGGCGACGTTACCCTCAACCCAGTAGTTTGAGTCAGCAAGGATACAATCCTAAAGGGTCAGATTATTGAAAGATAATTAATTAAGTTATTAATGCATAATGTGGTAGGCCCCTCTTTTGAAGGTGACGTTACCCTCGGCTAAGTAGTCTGAGTCAGCAGGGATACAGTCCTAAGTAGCCGGGTTAAAGTTTTAATAGTAGTTTAACTTATGAGGGGATCAAAGAGTTTGGACCCCCTCCATCCAATACCGTTGGGTATTGAAGGAGGTCCTACTATATTTGATTCAGGTCCTTTGCAGGATCTATACACTGAACAATGGCAAGACTCTTACCAAACCATTCCCTTAACCCCCGACCAGGTAGCCAACATACCTCCATATAGACCGCGGAGATATGAATGGTGAAAATCTTTTATTTTATATAGACAGTAAAATAATGCCAAGACACCACGGACAAACGATAAGGAAGAGTCACCTTCAACAAAAGAAACTAGTAATTAAAGTCATTAATACAAAACCAATTAAAAAGTGCAAAAGATTAAAAATAAAAAGCATTACACTAAACACTTGTCTTCACCAAGTGATGTAGGAAACTTAGGCAAACATGGCCTTTGATTGTCAAGAACTCTTACGATCAATCTTGGATCCCGAGACGACTCACACACTCTATGATGGACAATGGATGATGGTGGTGGATGATGGTGTTGTGATGGTGGTGGGTGAAGTGTGAGAGAGGTGGTGTGCCAAGGGATGAGTTGCAAGAGCTCCAAGCACTCCTATTTATAGGCTGAACAGAAGCTCGGGCACGGCCCCGTGTCCACTGGGCACGACCCCGTGCCCATCCTACTCTCTTTCTTCATTAAATGCATTTTCATTAAATGTTGTCTGCATTAGTTGACCACGCCCCTGTGTCCGTTGAGCACGACCCCGTGTGCAGAAGCATATATGTACTATTGAGATTTGCCTGGATTTCGCGAATCTTATAGTTGACCACGGCCCCGTGTCCGATGAGCACGGCCCCGTGGTGGGCAATAGAAACTTTTACCACTTTGTCTTTTCTGCTGGCACTTGGGCACGCACTCGTGCTCACTGAGCACGGGGCGTGTTCAGGCTTCTGTCTTCTTGTTTTGCTTGGGAAGATGCTGTCGGGAGGTCGGGCATGCCACGTTTGTTCCTTTTCTTGTATTTATGTTAGATTTAGCTGCCTTTTTGCTTCTTTTGTTCATTTGAGCTCATTTAATCCTGAAAATATAAAAGGAAGACAAAAGCACACTTTTTCAACATTAGTACTAAAAAAGGGTTAGTTTTATGCCACAATTGATGTAATTTATATATTGCATTTTGTGCACATTAGATCCATATAACATTCCAATTCATCGTTCCATCTTCTGGCTCTCCGAGCTTCTTTGAATGGTTCATTCAATTTTCTAATCTCATATCTCGCACTATCTCTTCTCCACCAATTATCATAACTACTATCTCCTGAAATTTTAAATCTACTTCTTGATATTCGCACCTTGTAAATCACCTGCAAATGAAACACACAAACGATCAGATAAAACTGAAATGGATAAGATAATAACACTCAATAAAATGTGAAATAACACTTGATTGAACGTGAAATGACAAGTATTGATGCTGCCCTATCGAATGGGCCTTAAAACTTGGATCGAATGGGCCGGTCGAACGGATGGGACACTAGTGGAATGGTTGACACGCTGAATGAAGACAGTTACTCCCCGATCGGGTGGGAGTGCCTTGAATCGGGTGGGAGTGCTTTGGATCGGGTGGCACTTTGAACGACCTGTTGTTCGATCAATAGCACAACACGACAAAAATGTTGTTCGATCGGGTAGCTTGTTGACTCTTTAACCACAATAAAGAAATATGACTTACAATTTATCACATTCAAACTGACAACACCATTGATTCAAGTGAAAATCTGATATCCTCAACTAAAGTGGCTGACAATCAACTTTGAATTCTAAATGCTCATTTGACTGATTCAATTGATGTGACTATATCAAAGCTATGGCAGACAACTACTTATCACTTCATATGCAAACCTTGATCAGCTCAATATGTATCGAACAGAGTTTTAGAGATAATGATGCTTCACATGTAATTTTATTGAGCAACACAAAGTCACATGTAATGTATGAATATTTTTTTTAATCAATGGCCGACAAAAGTAATTCACATCATAATTCTATTGGGCTGTTTATAACTAGTGGGCCGGTGCAATTAATTGATCATGACAGACTAATACATCAAATGCACATGATTGGGCCGATAATACGACTTTATCAATTTTTATTGCATCACATGACTACTGATCGATCGGTTGGGCTAGTCGTTCGAACAGCACGACAAAAGATATGCTGTTCGATCGACCCACTGTTCGTTCGGGCAGGTTATACGCTGTTCGACCAAGTAACACGCTGTTCGATCAAATAACACGCTGGTCGATCGAGTGGCAAATTGAATGAAACGAACATGACGAACATTTCAACGAAATCGGCCAGTAAATCTCGGATTTCTCCCAAACGGCTTGGAATTTTGACCTGAAAATTTGTAGGGTTATAGATCAGCTAATTTCGCACAACATATAAAAAATCAGCTAATTTGGACTGTAAAACCCCCGTCAATTTTGCAATATTCAGTAAAAAACATGAAGAACAAGAAAATTATGAAAAATTTGACAAATCTGGATGTTTTTGGCTCTGAATCTGATCAAATCTTGAACGATTCTGTGCGTTTGATCTTCGCAACCGAGCTCCTGCTCTAATACCACTTGTTAGGAGCGGTTTTTGACTCCGTAACGATTGTGAACTGAACGTGTGACGTGCGGAATCCGTACACGAACGTGACCGAACACAAGATCGTACAATTAACCTGATTCGATAGAATAATCTGACGAGTACAATGCACCGTGAATCACCTTTCTCTCTCTAGACTTTCTCTCTCTAGAACTAGATCTACAAAGCTCCTAAATGCCAAAAGTTCTAAATGAGAACCCTAAAGCTCCTATTTATAGGCCAAGGCATAAGGAATTTCCCCTTATTTACAAGATTGCCACCTTGCCTTTTTAACTTCAACATGTAACATAAAGTCTAGATCTCTTCTATTTCTGCTACGGTTCTGATTGACATACTACACTAACAAAGGGCAAGAGAAAAATTGAAACCTTAGCCCCCTCTCTCTCCCCTCCCTACGCTATCCGCCACCACAACCGCGATGCACCCTCAGTTCACGCATTGAACAAGATAATGTGGTCCTTATTATAAAAGCGGTTCATAAATTTTAAGTGAAATTAAGAGGCTTCTAGATTTTCTTTATTCAAAAGCATTTTCTTCTATATCTTTATTTATTATCTATTGATATTTCACCTTCTTCACCTTGGATTCACACAATATATTTTCCTTAACATTTAATGAAAATTTCCCAAAACAATCTCCCCTTATATATTGAAGCAAATGAACCTTTTGTTGTCTTCTAGGAGTGAATTAAGAGATGCTTCTTTGTAAGAGATACTTGTGGTAAGTAAGGGATAGATTGGTTTTAAAAGTGAGTGTTGAGCTACAATTAAGTTCATCGCGTGAGAAATTTATGCTTCCAAACTTTTTAACTTGATTTCTTAGACTTATGACTTGTATATTTGTTCTTATTTTTTAGTATTTTTCGTGGTTCTTAGATTTCAATGTTCGTTTTGTGTTGAGACATTGAGGAAGATACATAAACTCTTTCTTAAAGAATGTTATGAAGTTTATAGTTGTATCTTCTTCTGATTAAACTATTCTCACACAATAAACATGTGATAGAATTAGTTTGGGCAAAAAGAAATAATAGAGTTGTTAGGTTTCAAACAATTTTGATTTAATCAACTTGTTCTTCCATAACTCCCTTACCCTTATGTTCGTTGCATCCCCTTTCAATCAATTATTCTAAGAAAGACTTCTCTAAGAATGACGTAAGGGGTGCAAGAACATAGGATATCTTCTATCACTTCACACATCTTGAAGAGTACCAAATTAAGAAGCCTAGTGTTCTCACAAGCATATGAAGAACACCCTAGTGGAAAAGGGGCACTAGAAACTTGTTCCAAGGGGAAAGGGGCTCAAAGTTTTTGTGAAGTTTTTCAAAACATGATATAGCTTTGTGGAGTCATCCTTGAACTATATATGTCATATGATCGGCAGGAAGATAGATGCATAAATACGAAGAAGACATGAATGATTTCTGAAAGACCGTTCCATTTTGTTTCAATTAAAAACTCAACTAAGGATGATTACTCGTGGCTTGATGCAAATAAGTGTTCTTTTGTAAACTAAGCCAAACTTTTATATACTAAATGAAGATTTATACACAAGATTTGGTTAACTACGGTATTCTATCAAATATGTTCAAGGGTAGGTGGCGGTGATGGATGTCACAATCCTACCCACAACGGATTGGTACGGGCCATGACGATTGCCAAAGCTTATAACCACAATTATAAGTTTAAAATATTTAAAGCATCATATTAACATTGTCACACATAATCATAGGATCCCAAATATTCCATACAAGTATCAAATTCAAAAATCATAAAAAAATCCAGTTTAGTAACTAAGGCACATCATAAATGTCTTCGTCTTAAATTCATGTCACACTTATGTACCTGTATCATCTGTAAAAAGAAAATGTTTTCGGGTCAACATAATGTTAGTGAATAGATCTAACTTTTTAAATAAAATGTTGAATTATTATTTTCTTTTAAAATATCTTAACATGCAATCTCAAGTGTAATGTTATATCCAAAATATATAAACAATAAACATAATCACCACAACTACAACTGATAATGCGACACAATGCTAATCATAACAATAGACACAATGAGATTCAAGCCCCAAAGAGCGAAGATGTTGGCGATACCAAGTTCAACCCATGGCTGTGGGGAACCGGTCACACAAGGTCGTGCCGTTGACACACAAGGACGTGTTAGTACAAGACCTGACACTACAGTTAACGAAGAAGAGAGAGAAGGACCAACACGGGGCCATGCCAGGGGGCACGAGGCCGTGCTGACAGTCTGTTTTCAGCTATAAATAGGGGTGCTTGGTTTCATTTCAACTCATCCATTGGCAAACCACTTCTCTCTCACTTGCCACCACTCCACCACCACTACAACACCATCATCCACCACCATCATCCATCTTCCATCATTTAGAGTGTGTGTAGTAGTCTCAGGATCCAAGATCGATAGTAAGAGTCTTTGTTAAACAAGGCCATGCTTGGCTAAACTCTTACATCATTTGGTGAGGACAAATCTTTTATGTATTACTTTTTGATTTCCAATCTTTGGGAACTTTTTAATTGGGTATGTGTTAATGACTTTAATTAATAGTTTTTTATATTGAAGGTGAATTTATCTAATCATTCTTCATATGTTGTTGATTCACATATTCGTGTCTTTACGGTCTATATAAAGCGCGTTAATTGACTGGAAGGGGTTAGAAGGGTGGTTGGGTAAATTTTATGTCTCGTTCAGTGTATAGATCCTGTGAGAACCTGATTCAAGCTTAGTAACACTTCACGAGCTAGAGCGGGCATTACCCACCGCGGGAGAAGTGCAAACCGCTTGAACCCCTTATCTATAAAGTACTATTAAAATTTTAAACCAACTCTGTGAGGACTGTATCCCTGCTGACTCAGACCAAAGGGTTGAGGGTGATCGCTTGTAACACCCCGAAAATATAAAACTTTATATTAGAATTATAAAGTATTAAATAAACAAGAACAAACTAACTAGGAATAGATAACCCAGTTAGATACGAGTCTTGAGATGCCATATAAGTGGATTAAAACACCTAAATTATAAATTAAACAATGGTTAAGGGACTTAAGTTGTTAAAATGGGAACTTGAGTTATTAAAACAAAATACCCTACACCAAACATACACTTAGTGTGTGTCTGGTCGATCATAAACACAGGGGTGAACAAGAACTCCCCCACCAAACCCTAACTTGTGACAAATTGATCAAATTGGAGGCTCAAATCAGTTCCAAATCGATTTTCAAGCATGAATTAGTGATCACCTTGTTGAAGGGATCATAAGGTATGCAAAATCTTGATGTTTTGATTCATCTAAAATTCTAGGTTAATTGGAAAATCAAATTTTAGCTTGATTATGTGATGATTAGATGAAACTTGTAATGAAAACAAGTTTATGAGTGAATCCTAGTTGATAATTAGCAAGAATCATGTTTTAAAATTCTGAAAATTATGATAACCCATTCATGGGTTAAATGGGTTTTTACAAAGAGATGAACACAAGAATTTGGGTTATTAGAAGTAGTATTACTTGAATCCTCTATGATAAATTTTAGAGAATTTATGCATGCATGACACGAGGAAATCGAAATATGTGATTGAAATTGGTGAAAATAACAAGTCATGAACTTGATTCTAACTATGTAAAAATTAGACCCGCTAGGTGTTTGTTAAAATGCCTAAGTGAGGATTAAAATGTTAAAAATCGGATGAAAACGCATATTTGATTATTATAGCGAATTATGCGTTAATGATTACGAAAAGAGTTCTAAATTGGTTGTGAATTGAACTCTTTAGGCAAAGAATCCGGATCGTTGAGTGGACAAGCCGGAGGGGATACACGCTTGAAGGGGGTGCTCTAAAGGTACGTGACTTTGGTCTCGTTACATTACTTATAAACACTTGGTTTTAGCTTGTTAATGCTGTCACAATGTAGTATATTCGTTTGACGTGTCATTGAAGTGGCGAAGTCCATTCGATACTTAAACAGGTCAAAACTTTGGTTAAAAATAGTTTGGCTTGACATTAAAGTGAAGATTTTCACTCGTCAACCAAACGGGTCAAAACTATGTCCATATATTGATCTTGCGCGTAGAGAGTTGAAAGTCTTATATTGCGCAAGTGCTAGATAGCAAATTAGTACTGAATGGTTATACTAAGTTAAGTTTATGAATCCATGTTATCGGGTCGAATGGTAGAAACTAGTTGCAAGAATTGCATAAAGTGGCAATGCTTGAAATTATAGAAAACAAGCATGAAATTCGAATACGAGCGTAAAGCCATGTAATGGTACGAATACGCCAAGAATTACAAGCCCGGGAATGGGTAAATATGTCTAGAATGCAGAAGGATAGAATGATAAACAATATGCACATATAGTTAATGGGTTGAATAATCGAAACAAGGGTTTTGCGAGCCATACGTTCATAAACCGAGTTTCGTCAAGTGAAACCTTCTTGGTTAGATCCGTAATTTTAATACGGATACTTAGGAAAAAGAATCGGATAAAACGGACACAAAAATCGAAAGTTATGATAGTTTAAAGATTGACATTGGAAAATAACCATGCTGCGCAGATATGCAGCTCCATTTAACGAGCTTACTGCCAAAATGGAGGCCTCGCGCTCCGCGATGCCAAAATGCATTCATCGTCGCATCACACGACGGATATCGCGGGCAGCGAAAGCTTGCCTTGCATCTGTCGCGAGACGCGACAGCCCCCAATTGCAGAAATTTTGTTTGTTTTTCATTGTTTAGCAATAGAACTTATATTTATTTGATATTATGATGTCAAAACTAACAATTGATGTGGTTTTGACCTTAGGTAATGCTCATTTCGTTGTGGATGTCGATCAAGCAAGAGAACCAAGAACCGAACACAAGTTTTGAATGCTTCTGCGCTAATCTAATCTAGTTCAAGCCATGTTGTTTTATAAAAACTACTGAATGTTGAATATTTTAATCTAGTTAGTTGACTATGTTTCAACACTATAATGAAGTACATCTTAGTTTATTAACTAAGTTTTTGTTAATTATGTATTTCGTTTTTAAAAGTCCGTATTTTATGATTAAACTATGAAATTATAAGACGAGTGTTACATCGCTGCCTGGAAGGGGCCCCACCACTTTTCACATTAATAACTTACTTAATTATCTTTCAATAATCCGAACTTGCGGGACTGTATCCTTGCTGACTCAGACCAATAGGTTGGGGTAACGTCGCCTTCACAATAGGGGCCTACCACTATTACTAAGATAATCTCTTAAAATGCCCAAAGTGCTGAAATCATCAAAAGGATACATGAAAGAGAAGTTGGAACCAAGTGATTCCTTCTTGTTTATCTGTTTTTCCTTTATTTTATTTTCATTTTTATTTTATCTTTTCATAGTTTAAAAATCATTCTTTCAAATTTTGGTTCGATTAGACGTTGACGATAAGCCGGTATTAAAAGCTCTTGTGTCCTTGGACGACCTCAGTATCTTGCGATCAGTATACTACGTCCGTGATGGGTGCACTTGTCCAAGCGTGTGTGTAGAGTGATAGTAGAATATCGTGTTTTATAAATTTAAAACTTGAATCGACGAGTAAAAAGAGCTAAAAAAATACACTCACACCGACACATGTTATGTTTTTAGCGCCGTTGCCGGGGACACAAGAATTTTGAGAAAGCTTAAAATTAGCGGTCTAATCAAATTCTAACATCTTTCAAAACTGCGCGCCCGTTTTTTAAAATTTTTTCTGTTTACAGTAGCTTTAACACGGGGCCGTGTTATTGGGACACGCCCCTGTGCTGCAACTTTTCTTAAAAAACTTTTTCAATGCCCAGATACAGAACTGCCCACAGGGTCGTGCCAGTTCGGCACGGGGCTGTGGTCAACAATCTGTTAAATTTTAAAGCTTTTGTTTCTGATCCCGAGGCTCGTTATTCTTTTGGGTATCTTCCAATACAATGGATTACTACTCAGAAGACTACACCTACTATATTGAGGACGATTATGAGGAACCTTATTGTACCATTTGCGGTGAATCCAATTCGGTACAACATTGTGACCTTTTCAAACCATCAACCTCGTATACCACACCAAGTTCTTCATACACCACTTACGAAGAACCAAGGTTTGAGCTCCCAAAGTCAAGATTTGACTGGGATGCCAATCTGTTTGAAACCTACGACACTCCACCAACAATTAATCCCGAAGCCGAACGCGTAATACAAAGTCTCAAAAATCTAGAACTCTTAATTTAGAGATCTCGAGAAAAAGAAGAGGCAATTTGTACTAAAGAGGTAATAATCGAACGAGTAAAAATAGAAGAACAACAAAATGAAAAACTCACGCATGAACCAAACCAAGTCTAAAACTAACGATTTTAAATTAGAATAAATTGTTCAAGAAATTAACTTTTTGCAACCTTCTTTTGAAAATCACTGTTTGGTATCTTCTCGTGCCAAGTTTTTAAAAGAGTTAAACACTACTACTAAAATCGAAGAATTAGTTAGCATCACATTAACAGATGATCAAACTTCACTAATAAAAGATGAATACCATGAACTAAACATCAAAACATCTTTGTTAGTAACGTGCTAATTGATAAAGATCTTCGTGTTAACATAATGTGTTGGGATTGAACCCTATCAGAGGAACAGATAATCAAAGCCAAAACTGGATCAGAGCAGTGGATCCAGAATAAGAAAAAGTTTATATTCAAATCTCTCCCCTTGAAAGTGGTTTCAACATCTGCTGACCTCCAAACTACTAATCTTTACTAACTGCTAACCTACAACTGCTGTCCAAGTTAAAGACTGATGGAAGACTAAAGCTCTGCTGATTCAATCTACTGCTATGGGTCAAGCTCTGTTGATCATGATAAGTACTGCTGGGTTGGAAGGATGCAGCAGTAGTTTAGTTTATATTATGAAATGTAATGTACAACAGTAGTTAGCATAGCAGAGGTTGTATAGATCAGATGTTAGAGTTTGTTAGGAGGTTAGATGTCACTTTCATGGTGACGTCAGCTTAGATGCTTCAGTGGTTTGCTCGTGCCTATAAATAGAACAGTGCTCTGTACTGTTCTATCAGCTCTTCACCATCTTTCTCCTGCACGAATAAATCACTGTGAGCTCAGGCTGAGGAGGAGTTTGTTATACACTTGAAATTGTAATTGAATCTTGTAATAAATTCAAGCATTCGGTTCAATGTTAAACCTGTGTATTGAAAGCAATTCTCCTGTTTGAATGTGTGCAAAGTTTGTGATAATTTATATTCCGCTGCATTTCTCATTCATCTTCATCTTAATTCAAACATAAAACACAATCAATCCAAACTCAGATCCTAACAATTGGTATCAGAGCTCGGACAGTCAAATTTGATTTAACAATCATTTTGACATAAATAGTTCAACTCAAAATTGTTGATACTGATAGTTTGTTCGTTTTGTTGAAAAACAGTGTAAGGATTAATCACCATCAAAGTTGATTAATCAGGACCTGTAAAACAACCAGGATGACGTCACAATCACAAGATGATAAGAATAACATCGGCTCTCTTTTCAAACCACCCATGCTTAAACGTAATGAATACAACATCTGGGAGAGAAGGATGGGTCACATCCTTGCTCAATAGAATACTTGATGTTGGAGGTCTGTTGTTTTTGGACCACATGTTCCCATGGTGCCAAGTGCTGAGGATTCAAAGAAGTTCGAACCTAAAAAACCTGAAAATTATACTGAAACTGATTTCCAAAAGTTCGAACTTGATGCCAAAGCATTTAGCATCATTGCATCTGCATTACCCAATGAAATCTATGCTGGACTGTTACATTGTAACAGTGCCAAAGAGCTATGGGATGCACTGAAGGAACAGTTTGGGGAAACTAAAGAAGTTATTGAAAACAATAGGGAAATTCTGAATCAGCAGTATTAAACCTTTTGTCATATCAAGGGTGAATCATTGACCCAACAGTTTGAGCGATTTAGTTGTCTCATTAGTGAGCTAAGACTTGTTAAAGTTACATTTCCTAATGCAACTCAAAATAGCAGGTTTCTTAGATCACTAACTGAAAAATGGGATACAATTGCTTTTGTAACTAGAAATTCAGCTGAGTTCTAAGTTCTGACCCTGACCCAACTTCATGGTAGACTCCTGACCTATGAAAGGGAGTTAAACCAGAAAAAGAGGTTGCAAGAGTCTGGAAAAGTTGCTAAGGACTATTCATTTGGCACCACAGCTCTTTTTGGTCAGGAAGAATCTGGTAGCAGTAGTAAGGATCAGAGTTTTGACCACTTTATTGATATAACTGCTGGTGGAAATTTCAACAACCCTGATTCTCACTCTGCAAATTATGCTTTTGCAGCAAATTGTGAAAACCAGATGTCAGATCATTTGCGTTTTGAACTAAATGATTTGCAACACTTTGATCCCACTGACTTAGAAGAGATGGACATTTTGCATCAATTGGCTTTGCTTAGTGTAAGAACAAGCAAATTCTATAAAAGAACAGGGAGAAAATTCCCAGGGTTACATGGGAATTTGAGAGAGGGGTTGGATAAATAAAAACTGAAATGTTACAAGTGCAATAGGCTAGGTCATTTTGCTAGGGAATGCAGGAGTCAAACCACTGGTCCAATAATAACTCATCCCAGCTCAAACCCTAGACCACAACATCAAAGCACTGTGCAATATACCCAATATACCCCTGCAGCATATGTTAACATTGCTCACTATGCTGCAACCCCTGTGCCTGTGCATTATGTTCAAACCACTGTTCCACAAATTCAGTATATTCAAGCCCATGTCCCTCAGGCAAAAGTACAACCTGTTGCACCTCAACAAGCTGCTCCAACAGTGGTACAACCAGATCAACAAAGCTTCTTTACCCAAGGCTTTGTTGACTGGAGCAGCATGCCTAATGAGCTTGGTGATGAAAATTTTGCAATCTATGCTTCTAATGATAATCTTAATGATGAATTTTGTTTAATGGCATTAGAGTCAATACTAGAAGGGGTAGAAACTGAAGGTGAACAGCTAAGTACTGAAACAGTGGATGAAGTGGATGAAGCAGTGGTTAGTGCAGTTGCTGGTGAACTATTGTTGGGAGAAAATTCAGAAACCCTGATTGAACCACTGTCTGACCCCTGGTCCAAAGAAGACAAAGTAGAAGAAGAAGAAAAGAAGGAAGGTGTGAATGAAGTTAGAGCTGATGAAGAAGGTGATTATCAATGTGATTGTGCCATGATGGCTGCTGCTAAGGGAGCTTCTGCGTGCTTAGATTGCCTTTGGTATGTAGATAGTGGAGGCTCCAGGCACATGACAGGATGTAAAGCCCTTCTCAAAGATTTTAAAATCCATGGAGGGGGTGATATATCCTTTGGTAATAATAGTAAAGGGTAAGTTCTGGGGTCTGGTACAGTACAGTCTGGTAATATAAAATTTGAAAATGTCAATCTAGTAGACAATCTAAAATTCAACCTCCTGAGTGTTTCACAAATGAGTGATAAGGGGTATGGATCATTCTTCACAAAGGAGTGTTGTAGGATTGTTGGACCAGAAATGGTTGAAAAGATTGAAGAAATAATAAAAGCTAGGAAAACTAAACTTGTTACTCAAAGAAGTGGCAATGTTTATGTGGTAGATATGTTAAAAGAGTGCCCCACGACTAATGCCTGTCTGTTCTCAGCTGCATTAAACAAAGAGACAGAACTATGGTACAGAAGATTGGGACACACAAATCTTAAGACAATCACTATGACGGGTGGTCCATAGGACAACCCTTAAAAGGTTTAATACAACGCATATTCTACACTTTATTCGGTTAATTGCTTGAACTAGATAACCACTTTATGTTGGATTGTGCAGGTGTTAAAGCTACCAAGATGTAGATTTTAGGAGGTATGAAGGAATGCTAGAAGTTGTTGGAGTCAAAGAGCGAAAGAATGAAGAGTTGGCGAAGTAATGGAAAAGAAAGCAAGCTCAGCGCCGTAAGCTACGCCACCAGGCCGTAGCTTACGGCCCCCATCTCATGCCAAAAGAAGCTGCCGTAAAACAGGAAGGGAGTGCCGTAAAGAACATTAAGTGCCGTAACCTACGGCGCCAGCCGTAGGCTACGGCGCCTCAAGGCGATGCAAACATACACTGATTGCCATAAGCTACGGCCCGGTGGCGTAGCTTACGGCACCAACTGGTGTGCATTTGTAACTTATGGCATTTATTGCCATTTTGATGGAGTTTTATGACCCTTATCATGAGTTTTTCGGTTACAAGCTGCTGGGGAACGAGATTGGGGACTATTTCTAGGGACTTGGAGTCATGAAAACATATCTTTGAACTATCTTTCACTTAATCTCTAGTTAGTTATTGTTGGTGAACTTTGTAAACATTATTTCTCTTCTACTTTTTTCTACAATGTTGGTCCAAGCCATGAGTGGCTAAGTTCTTTATGGTCATCCTAGGGTGAAGGTTATTATGAAACAATTGTGTTTTGATTCTATATTTCTAGAATGGTGAACTCTATCTATGTCTTGTTTATCATGGTGTGTGATTGCTTATTTGTAAGTTGTTAATTCTTATGACATTCTAGTTTGAAACCATACGTTCTTGGTGCCGTTGGCAATCGAGATATCATGGGTAGAATTAGGATTGGGTAAGGGTTGATTGGTCATCGGGTAACAACCTCACGTTCTAGGAATTTGAGTACTTCGTTCCCTTTTATCACAATAAATAATTACACACAAACTATGTTTATGTAGTTCTTTCTAGTGGATGATATCACAATTGTTGAAGCAAACTGGAAACCTAGGATGGTCATTCGTCTCCAAATTGTTTACAAACTCAACTTTCATTTCGCAAATTAATTAGCATCCTTAGTTTTAAAAACCAATCCAATCAAACCAACTCTTAAATTTATTTTTCTTTCAATTTAGTTCACTTTAGTGAAGTTAGACATACATCGAGATAGCACATATTCCACAAACTCCCTGTGTTCGATACCCACTTACCGCTATCTATTTAGTTGTTATTGGGACAAAATTTGATTGTGACCACGACATCACGTCAAATTTTGGCGCCGTTGCCGGGGAGTAGTGCGCAACGTGTGTTATCTTGTGTATTAGTTTGAAAAAAAAATTAAAAAATTAAAAAAAAAGAGTTACCAAGAGGAGTACAATTATGGTGATTATTATGATGAATATTCCCAACTTTCATATGAAGGCCCTCAGATGTACGACCAAGACTATTATCATGCTCAGTATACATTTGATCAGTATGGTTATGAATGTGTAACCCAACAACCTACTTTGCATTATCAGTCACATAAATCTGAAAGTCTTGACGAGATGATGAGAAAGAGACACATGGTTCATGTTGAAAAGGAATTAACAAAACCTCATTTGTCAATGGAAGAACGAGTAGAACTTTTGGAATGGAAATATGATTTGTTACCAAAAGAGGTGAAAGAGATGAGGCCAGGGACGTCGATATTGGAAAAACGTCAAGCAAAACAACGCTGGATATATGTGCAGATTGAACAAATGACACCTATGGGTGATGTAGAAGAAAAGCTTGTGAGTCCTCTCGAACTTGAAACTGAATTATTAGGGCCAAATGAGGAATATACAATTGAAATTATTGTGGAGGAACCACCTATGGAGAGCAAAGTTGAGGGCCTTTTACTTGATGAACCAATCAAAGTTGATTACAACTCTCCGGCTGTGGTGGTTATGGAAACCAAGAGTGTTAAGGATACATGTTTAGAAATTAGGAAGGTGGCACTTCATGATGTGGGAGATTTCATTCATAAGTTATGTTTATGGGAGAGTTTGGATTTGTTGGGCACAGAAAACGAAGTAGTGAAGTGGAGAGTAAACTACCGAGCATTTGTTGGAAATTCGGTAGGAAAATGTGGATTTAAAGAATTTTGCAAAGAAAGATGGGACGTGACAAAGCACACACACGATAGAAGAATCAAACACCGTGCTTACATCAGCAACGAAAAAGGTAAATGTGCATTGAGACCACCTTGAGACATATCAGGTATGGTCTGGCTGAAGACCTTTAAACTTAGCGCTCTCGGGAGGCAGCCTGAGGATGTAGAGTATTGTATTTGTGTTTTGTTTTGCTTTGTTTGGTGTTGTTTTGGTGTTGTGTTTGTGTTTTGGCAGGTTATTACGTTTCAACCCTCGCGGATGCAATAATTCAAGTGTGGGGATGTTTGGCAACATCCCTGTTGAGATATTGGCGAATCTAAGAGATGTTTCGAACCGGTCTGATTACTGCAGCTTCATCACTACCAACACTGCTAATTTACTAATCAGGTCGTGTCTTGTTCTCATCTTGTGCACCTTTGTATATATTCATGTTTAAGTTTTTGGTTGGGCGGTTGGGTGGTGTTTTGATGTGTTTAGTTTATGGGGTGTGAAGGATTGGTGGTGTTTCTAGTAATTAGAATAAAAAATAAATAAAATATAAAAATACAAAAAGAAATTTGGGGTTTGAGAGTATAAGCAATTGTTGATGTTTTTGGTTAAAGCGATCTTTTCCTCAAAACCATACATTGGGACAATGTATCCCAAGTGTGGGGATCGGGGAAAACTTTGAGGTTTTAAAAATTTTTTAAATCAAGCAAAACATTATGAGAATTTGAACACCTTGGATTAACCCCAAATGATGCACCGGCAACCCTTAATACCCTTTTGTTCTTGGTGAGAGTTGAAGCCACACTTGTACATAAATAATGCTTATCTTTGATGAGAGTGGCAACGGGTGGGGGTGCATTAGAACTTGCGCCTTAATACGGTTTGAGTCCCTAATTGAACATGAATGTAAAAAGGATAAGGGCAATTAGGTAGCTTCGTCATGGTGAGTGCGAGTGAGGGATTTGGGGGGTTGGACCTCATTAATTATATATATGAGCATGGTTGCGAGAGGGGCGGGGGTTTGGACATTTAGTTGCCCATTTTGTGCCGAAAGCCTATCATTTGTTACCCCTTAGCTAGTTTCTTAAAAATTTACCCGACTTGACCCGGTCTTATAGTGTTAGTAGTTATTTTAGTAGTGTGTAGATACGTTCGATGTTATGTTGAATGTTAAAAAAAAAAGAGAGAGAGAGAGAGAAAAAGCAATGAAATATGAAAAAAAAGAAAAAGAAAAAATTGATGTTTAGTTGTCTTGCATATAGTAGTTAAGTTTGATAGTTGTTTATTTGTTTCTTTGGGTAATAAAAGACCGGGTTAAGTTTTCGCTACTTCATATATATTCCATTTCCTACCCATTCGCCTAGCCTTATTACAACCTTAAAAGCCCCTTTGATTTGCATTCATATTTGACACTTGTAGGAGGAAGACCGATTTAGGTACAAGCATATAGTTGTGCAACCGCCCGTTTGCCTTTTGTGTGTCTAGCTTACTAATGCTAGTGCTTACTTGTAGCCGAGAGGAGAGATTTAGAGAGGGGTGTTTTGTTTTGGGAGTTAAGATAGGGTTAGTAAAAGGACAACATGTTTTTGCTTGGTTTGCATATTTGATCGTTCTTGGTTGAAAGTAGTTTTGAATGGGTTGCTTGGGACAAGCAACGGGTAAGTGTGGGGATGTGACGGGTGGTCCATAGGACAACCCTTAAAAGGTTTAATACAACGCATATTCTACACTTTATTCGGTTAATTTCTTGAACTAGATAACCACTTTATGTTGGATTGTGCAGGTGTTAAAGCTACCAAGATGTAGATTTTAGGAGGTATGAAGGAATGCTAGAAGTTGTTGGAGTCAAAGAGCGAAAGAATGAAGAGTTGGCGAAGTAATGGAAAAGAAAGCAAGCTCAGCGCCGTAAGCTACGCCACCAGGCCGTAGCTTACGGCCCCCATCTCATGCCAAAAGAAGCTGCCGTAAAACAGGAAGGGAGTGCCGTAAAGAACATTAAGTGCCGTAACCTACGGCGCCAGCCGTAGGCTACGGCGCCTCAAGGCGATGCAAACATACACTGATTGCCGTAAGCTACGGCCCGGTGGCGTAGATTACGGCACCGACTGGTGTGCATTTGTAACTTATGGCATTTATTGCCATTTTGATGGAGTTCTATGACCCTTATCATGGGTTTTTCGGTTACAAGCTGCTGGGGAACGAGATTGGGGACTATTTCTAGGGACTTGGAGTCATGAAAACATATCTTTGAACTATCTTTCACTTAATCTCTAGTTAGTTATTGTTGGTGAACTTGGTAAACATTATTTCTCTTCTACTTTTTGCTACAATGTTGGTCCAAGCCATGAGTGGCTAAGTTCTTTATGGTCATCCTAGGGTGAAGGTTTGTATAAAACAATTGTGTTTTGATTCCATATTTCTAGAATGGTGAACTCTATCTATGTCTTGTTTATCATGGTGTGTGATTGCTTATTTGTAAGTTGTTAATTCTTATGACATTCTAGTTTGAAACCATACGTTCTTGGTGCCGTTGGCAATCGAGATATCATGGGTAGAATTAGGATTGGGTAAGGGTTGATTGGTCATCGGGTAACAACCTCACGTTCTAGGAATCTGAGTACTTCGTTGCCTTTTATCACAATAAGTAATTACATACGAACTATGTCTATGTAGTTCTTTCTAGTGGATGATATCACAATTGTTGAAGCAAACTGGAAACCTAGGATGGTCATTCGTCTCCAAATTGTTTACAAACTCAACTTTCATTTCGCAAATTAATTAGCATCCTTAGTTTTAAAAACCAATCCAATCAAACCAACTCTTAAATTTATTTTTCTTTCAATTTAGTTCACTTTAGTGAAGTTAGACATACATCGAGATAGCACATATTCCACAAACTCCCTGTGTTCGATACCCACTTACCGCTATCTATTTAGTTGTTATTGGGATTAAATTTGATTGTGACCACGACATCACGTCACACTGCCATTTCAAAACAGGGGTTAGTAAGAGGCTTACCTCAAAAACTGTTCACCTGTTCTGAGCATTGTGTTTCCTATCTAAATGGAAAACAACATAAAAGCTCATACAAATCCATTGATGAGTCCAAAACAACCAAATGTTTGCAAATGCTTCATATGGATTTGTTTGGCCCAGTTAAAGTCATGAGTCTGAAGAAAAAGAGATATTGTTTGGTTATTGTTGATGACTTTTCTAGGTTTACATGGACTTAGTTTTTACAATCAAAAGATGAGACTGCAGGCATTCTGCAAGACTTTGTGAAACAGGTTGAAAAGCAGTTTGACCTTCCAGTAAAAATCTTCAGAAGTGACAATGGCATAGAGTTCAGGAACAAGGAGTTAGATGATTTCTGTGTGTCAAAAGGAATTGTGAGACAATACATCATTCCAAGAAGACCAGAACAAAATGGGGCTGTTGAAAGAAAGAACAGAACCTTGATTGAGGCTGCCAGAACCATGCTTGCTGATTCAGGTTTGCCATTAACTTTTTGGGCAGAGGCAGTAAACACTGCTTGCTATGTCCAAAACAGAGTTTTAATCAACCCCAGGCATCAAAAGACTGCCTATGAACTGCTGTATAAAATAAAGCCATTGATCTCATATTTCAAAGTTTTTGGCTGTCCATGCTTCATTTTAAACTTAAAAGATTCTATATCAAAATTTGCAGCCAAAATTGATTGTGGTTATCATCTGGGATACTCAACCACTGCTAAGGCCTGCAAAGTGTTTAACACAAGGACCAAAACAGTGGAAGAGACTTTGAATGTAAAGTTCAATGAAAATACTGCTGTCAAGACTAACAGTGCAGGTCCATCAGAGAATTTATCACCAGACTATGGGTATGAGATCATCATTCCTCAACATAAGTCTGTCACAATGGGAAGAGCAGCAGATGTACAAAACAACTGTCAAAGCTCAACCACTGCTGCCTCAACAGTTATTGACCAAAGTAGCCCCTTAACCCCTGCTTCCACATCATCAAACACTGTTGATAAAAGTCCTCAAACAGTGGATCATATTCAGCATGTGTCCACACCATTACCACCTATCCCACCACCTTTTGAAACCACTGTTGGATCATCAAAGTCACCAGAAGTGGTTAGCTCAGATGATTCACATCTGCAGCCATCCCCATTCAATGCCATTGTTCCATACCATGGAGAGCTCATCTTCTTGAAATCTCATCCACCAGACCAAATTATTGGCAACATCAATGAAGGGGTGCTCACAAGAAGTCAATCCTAAAACATTTGTCTTTTTGCTGGTTTTCTATCACTCCATCAGCCAGTCAAGTACCAAGAGGCACTAAAAGACAACAGCTGGGTAGAAGCCATGCAAGAGGAACTCCAACAGTTTAGAAGACAACAAGTTTGGGAGCTTGTACCATTGCCAGAGGGTGTAAGTCCTATTGACACAAAATGGGTCTTCAAAAATAAAACTGATGAAAGGGGTATTGTTGTCAAGAATAAAGCCAGGCTTGTGGTTCAAGGGTTCAGACAAGAAGAGGGCATTGACTATGATGAAACTTTTGCCCCTGTAGCAAGACTTGAAGCTATCAGATTATTTCTGGCCTTTGTTGTCAACCACAACATCAAGGTGTATCAAATGGATATCAAATGTGCATTCCTCTATGGTAAGATTCAAGAAGAGGTTTATGTAGGTCAACCTCCAGGCTTTGAGGATCCATTTAATCCAAATCATGTCTACAAGCTGAATAAAGCTTTGTATGGCCTGAAACAAGCACCAAGGGCCTGGTATGAAACTCTTTCCACCTTTCTACTTTCTATTGGTTTCACAAGAGGTAAGATAGACAAAACATTGAGAGTGACGGATTTGATGATTGTCCAGATTTATGTGGATGACATCATCTTTGGAAGCACATGTAATAAAATGTGTGAAGAGTTCAGAAAACTCGTGACAACTGAGTTTGAAATTAGTGCAATGGGTGAACTGCAGTGCTTTCTTGGTCTCCAAGTAAGGCAACTGCAAAATAGCACTTTTATCCATCAAGGCAAATATGCCAAAGAACTTTTAAAGAAATTTGAGATGGATGATTGTAAGCCATGCAGTACACCCATTGCAACCAATAAATTAGTCATGTCTGATGAGAAGGATGAATTGGTTGATCAAACTTTATATAGAAGCATGATTGGGTCTTTATTGTACCTAACTGCATCTAGGCCAGACATCATGTTTGCAACATGTGTTTGTGCAAGATCCCAATGAGCCCCTAGAAAGTCAAACCTTATTGCTGTAAAAAGGATATTCAGATACCTCAAAGGTGCTCCCACACTTGGTATCTGGTATCCAGCTGATGGTAAAATTGAGCTTTCAGGTTTCTCAGATAGTGACTTTGCTGGATGTGATAAAATAAGGAAGTCCACTTCAAGAGGGTGCCAATTCCTAGGCAATTGCTTAGTGTCTTGGCAAAGCAAAAAGCAAGCAGCTGTTTCCACATCCACTGCTGAGGCAGAATATATAGCTGCTGCAAGCTGTACAGCCCAAATGCTCTGGCTTCAAAATCAGTTGCTGGATTTTGGTATCACTGCCTTAAAGACACCACTCATGTTGGACAGCCAGACAGCAGAAAATATCATCAAAAATCCAGTTTCCCACTCAACCACCAAGCACATTGACATCAGACATCACTTTGTGAGGGATTACTATGAAAAAGGTTTGATTTCTCTGCATCATGTTCCAACTAAGGATCAGCTGGCAGATGTGCTAACCAAAGCATTAGACACATCCTCCTTTGAAAGCTTGATCTCTAGGATTGGCATGCTAAACATGGAATAACAGGCAAAATCCTGTCTTTCTATGAATAAAAGCATTAAAATGTTTTCAGAAAATCAAAAATTCATCCTTAAAAATAGCTAAAAATGAAAGTTTTCATTGAAATCCTTAAAAGTCTGCCATAACCATTGCTTTGTTCAAAAATCTGTTCTACTTCAAAGTTTGTCCACTGCTGAAAGTCAACCCCTGTTCTCTCATTTTCATGATAAGCACTGTTGTTCAAAATCAGTGTTTTATCCACTGATAGTAAAAATCATCCACTGCCTTCATTTGTTACCGTTGCAACCACTGCCCTTTATCAGTGGTTTTCATAAAAGTACTGTCCTTCATTTCATCAGGGGTTGGCACGTGGACAATACATAGTGGTCAGACCTTTTGTAACCGCTGCCACGTCAGCATTCACTTTTTCTCCATAAAACCCCCTTTCAACACCCCAAACAGGGTTTTACTGTCGAATTGAATTCTTAAAAATTCCTTTCTCAAAGCAGTTTTCATCTCATCTTCCCAAATTTCTTCACAACCATCTTCGATCATCTTCTCGAAAATGACAAAATCGAAGTCATCCACTAAATCCACCTCAAAATCATCGTCAACACCCCCTGAAATTCCACACAAACCTTCTCACAACATTTTGGGTCTTCTTACAAAACCCGGCACCATCGATGCCTTCGATTCCATCATTAATCTCATGTCTGCATCAAAGTACAAAACTTTGCTTACAGCAGATGCTCCAATTTATCTGCAAACCCAAAGAGAGTTTTGGAAAAATTGTACCCTTGATAAACAAGGCGAAGATGTCATAGCCATTAACTCTACTTTACAGGGTAAAGTAGTCAAAATCACACCACAATCCATTTCGGAAGTCTTTGAACTCAATGATCAGGAAGGTAAAAATTCTTTTCCCAAAAATGAGTTAAAAATTGATTTCCTTGAACGAGGGTATGTTGATTCAATGATGAATAGGGATACCTTACAAAAAGGGTACTTCCCTCCTGCAACAAGATTTTTATTTCATACCCTGTTATTGTGTGTTTCAAATAAAACCACCTCTTTTAATGAAATACCACTAAAGATTCAAAACCTGGGGCATGCTATTCTTCAAGAAGAAAATTTCAATTATATTCCCAGGAAATCTTTAATGATATGGTTAAAAATGTTGATAAAAAGCCATTCTTATTTTTTCCAAGATTTTAAGCTATTATTTTGAAAAGAAATTTAGTAAGGATGATGCTTTTGCAATAAAACAAGGTGAATCTTTTCAAATGAACAGCTTAACTGCTGAAACTTTTACAAGAATGTTAACACCTTGCAAAACACAAGCAGAGGTGCTTGAGCAGAATTTAGCAGCTACCACTGCTCCTCAGGTATCTGCTGCTGAGCCCACTGCTCAAGGTGATCAAAGTAGCAAAACAACTGTTTTGAAACCCACACCTACAATCCACAAAAAACCAAAACAAAAGAAAATTCAAAAACCCCCCAAACCTACCAAAAAGGCAACTCTGGAGGATGAGATACCAGAGCAACTGCCAGTGACAGCACAAAAGTCACAAGAAACCACTGCTGCTACTTCCTCACAGCAGATGGTAGAAATATCTCAACCCATGGCCGAAACTCCTCATGCTTCTTCTCAAAAAGAACAGGTTGTACAATTAGGGACACCACAATATGATGCTCTGGAATCCCTTGCTTCCATCATCCACAGCCTAATGCCCGGGGCTAATTCTCTTTCTACACCCAACCTCACCTCCACAATTCTCTCCCCAACGAAATTATTGTTGGATGCAACTGATCTGAACCAGGCACAAACCAGTCCTTCTCACTCTCCTATTAATGAGAATATACCTCAACAACTGACTGGGTCTGATGTATCAATCATTGCTAACCCACCAACACAACCTGAGGAGGTTACACCCATGGAATTACAAGTAACTCTTGGTGGTAGTCCAAGTGAAGCAACCACTATAAGTGTTAAACCCACTGGTTTACACTTGGACAGTGGTTACATCAATAAGACTTCCTTGGAGGCAATTCCATCTATAGCACCCCTCTGATAACCACTGGTGAGTTTGTTTTAACCACCGGTACCATCAAAAGGTTGTTAAGTGTTGAAGGAAGAAGTCCCCAGTACCAAGAAAAAGAGGCATTAGTGGATAATGTTTGGAGTACACTCTCTACATCAACCACTGATACAACCACTCCTAGTGGGAAATCAGATGATCCCATTAAGTTGGGTGATGGTTTAAAGTACCTGGACTTGACAGAAGGAGTTGAAAAACTGGATACCTCTGTTGCAGAAATCAAAGAAATGCTACAACAGTTGTTGACAGTACAAAAGGTGCAATCCACTATTGTTCCACCTCAAGCACCTGCTCCACCACAAGCACCTGCTGCAAATGAGATATGGAACCTATTTCAACCTTTTTATCCAACAACAAAAACAAATGGCTGATCAGCAACATGCAATACATGTACAAGAGCTGAGAAACACAATGGAGTCTAGGTTCAAGAACACACAAGCAGACATTAAGGCTTTCAAGGCCCACATATTGAACACCACTGGCACTGCTCTTCCAACTGTTCTCTTCATTGGTCAATTACCCCCAGATAATGCCAAAAAGGGGGAGAAAATTAAGGAGTGGAAGAAGAAGGGAATAGATGATGGTCTCTACATTGAACCAGAAAAGGATGCCATGACTAGAAACATTCCCTTGCCAGATGGCAGCAAAAAGGTTGATGTTACCCAAAATGCACTTGATGAAGCTGTAGCAAGTGTAAAAAGGGACAGAGCGGCATAGGATATGTCAAGGTCGAATGAGGAGAAAAGAGCTTACATGGAGCTGAATGCGCAGGGTTGTTCTGAGCCAGAGGATGTTCAAAATCCTGTGCCAAAAAGAAATCCTAGAAAAGTGAGGGAACCCAAATCTATACCATCCAGACTCACAAAGCATACTCCAAAACCACTGTCCAAACGCCCCCAACATCAAACTTCCACCCAAACAGTTGTTGTAACACCTGTTGTGTCAACAACTGCTGATACTTCAGTAGTTTCAACAACTGTCAGCCAAACACCTGCCATCACTTCAACACACACCACTTCAACACACACCACTACCACTGCCTTACCACCATCACCACCAAAAATCACTTCACCTCCAAAAACAGCAGAAGACATCAGATGTTACAACATCTGTTGTAATGACAACAGTGGTTGAAACACCAGTTGTTTCAACAACTGTTAGTCAATCACAAACCATTGCCACTAAAATCACCATCACTGATCCACCCAAAACATCATCAGCCTCTCCTCAACCAAAAAGGAGAAGACTAATCCTAAAAGATGATGACATTTCACCATCACCAACATCTTCAAAATCTCTGACACTTGCCACTATACCAAACACTGTTCCTCTCTCATCAGCTCAAATTCAAAAACCATTAGCTCCTGCAGGTGTTCAATTTCCTCTTGAACTTATAGCAGTCAGAGAAGAAATCAAGTCCTTTTATTATGAGGATGACCCTGCTAAAAGGAGTTTGCCATCAGTTGGAGGATATCCCAGGCCTAACAATATTGAAGAATATTTGAAAATCAAGGCTCAGCAAGCAGAGGATATCTCAAAAAGAAATACACAAGGGAAATCTGATAGAGAAATTCAGCAGAACTATCAATTCTTGCTCACACAAGTCAGATCTTTGGAACAATTTGCAAAGAATGTATGTCAGCAGATATCAGAAAAGGCAGATGAATCCCTAAGAAAAGATTATGTTGAAAACATCATGGCCCATAAGAAATACAAAGGATAGAAACACATGTATAAAGACTGGACCATTCCTGAGCTTGAAAGTGAAGCAGCCAGGATTCAAGAAATGATTAAGAATAAGGTCAAGCACACTCCTCCAGATTGGGCAAAATTCAAAAAGAATGTACCTGATAAAAAGGTAGAGCTGAGGAGAATGAAAGAAGAATAGGCTGCTGCTGATTATGGGTCCTTAAATCAAGTGTTGAGATGGAAAGAAGATAAAGTCAGGGCTACCTACAAAAGTTTGGAGAAATTGAGAAAGACAGATCCTAATGCTCCACAAAAGCCTGACTACCCTGAAGCAGAGGTTTCAAGAAGACCACCAAAGCTGCAAATCAGGAGAGCCACTACTCCAGCTGGTGCAACCATCTTTAAAAGAAGGCAACAAAAACAGTTGGGTGCTGAAACTATCCAAGAGCTAATGGAAGGTGATGACCTTGTAAAAGAAGGCATCAAAAAAATGATTGTAGAAACTCTTGGTGTAGGATCGTTTTCGGCCCTGATTGAGTCGATCAGAAGAATTCCTATCCAAAACAAGAGGCGGAAACTAATGTCTTGGTGCGATTTCAGCCGGATTCTGTAACAACCCGCACCTTCGTGCGTTGTTACTACTCGATACACTCGTTACGCCTAGCACCGGAGATTCGGATCATAATGTAACTATATCAATTATATCGCTAAATCGAAGTACAATCGAATAATCATGCATATTCTATCGCTATTACAAACCTATTTTGCATAACACTCACGATGATGTCGAATATGGGCCTAAACTACCCTTCTCGATGAGCGTGAGGTGTCAAATGTGAGTAATCAACGCTAACGAGGGTTATCGGGTGAGTACTATGACTCTAACCGTCATGACGATGATGGCAATATGAGTAAGTGGTGCCCCGATAATCATTGTGGCACATCACATCGAAGAACGCACTCAAAGGCACGCGTAACTCGATCACCGCACTGAGAATTGGATACATAAATACGTATATACGGCCCTTTTGTGATTAATAATAATAAATAATTTAATAATTATATAAATATATGAAAATATGGCTCAAACCGTCGAAATCGCACCAAAAACGGGATCGAAAGGCTTCCGAACGGATCAATTCGATCAGACTAGTCCAATTGGTCAGACCGGCCCAATCAGATAGGCCAGTCCGATCGGATGGGCCAGTCCGATCGGATGGACCAGCCGATCGGATGGACCAGCCGATCGACTGGGCCAGCCGATCGACTGGGCCAGCCGATCGACTGGGCCAGCCGATCGACTGGGCCAGCCGATCGACTGGGCCAGCCGATCGACTGGGCCAGCCGATCGACTGGGCCAGCCGATCCAGTCGCTGTTTTGCCTTACTTTCTCCTTCCTTGCCTATAAATACCCCTCCATTCACTCCCAAACACTTGTGTTGCTGCTCCTAACCGACCAAGACGTTCCAGCCCTCAAATCTCTCGATTTCTTCCGATTCTTGTAAGTTTTCAACCCGAATCTTGTACTTTCTTGATCCAAATGCAATCCTTCATCTTTCTATCTTTCAAATCCCAATTTTTAACCGTGAAATCAACGGATTTGGGGTGTTCTAAGGTGATGCCACCACAAAGTTCTTCAAAGGTGATGTCATCCCATGAAGAACAACTCAGATTCGGATGATTTACATACGATTTTTCATGAATCTCAACCAAATCAGTGTTTTCCTATCAAGATGGTCATGGATCTGAGATGTTCTGACTGATTTCATCACAAGTTCTTATGAACTTCAAGGTGTTGACCTCATATCATCAAGAACAACTTAGATCTAGGGCATTTCCCAAGTAAAATCAAGGTTTTTACATCAGATTCTATACATAAAAATGGTAAAACCAGAACTTAGACCAATCTCCTACACATTTCTAGTGATAAAGTGATCGATTTCGAGTTAAACACTGAAAAACCGACAAAAACGACCAGTTCCGACGAACGGGGTGATTCCCGGCCGATGAAACAGGTTGGAATTGACGGGATTTCAGTTGCTTAACACCTCATCGTAACGTCTCGACCCAAAACGCCGAAAAACGCTCGAAAAACCATCAAAAACAGCCGAACAGGATGGCCAATCGAACAGCTAGTCGATCGAACAGCTGGTCGATCGAACAGCTGGTCGATCGAACAGCTGGTCGATCGAACAGCTGGTCGATCGAACAGCTGGTCCATCGAACAGCTGGTCGATCGAACAGCTGGTCGATCGAACAGCTGGTCAATCGAACAGCTAGTCGATCGAACAGCTATTCGATCGATCAGGCTGTCCGATCGATCAGGACCTAGTCCAACCGATCGACCAGGCCCACTCGATCGAGTGGCCTGTTCGACTGGGCCAGCCCAATTTCATCATTTTACCCGATTTTAACCCAATTTTGCCCGATTTCACGCAAATCGATACCGTTGAACGCATAGTAATCTATCACTCACATAAATTGTCTGAAATCAGGACATTCTCCGGCACCGATTCCGCAAACCTAACCGAATACGCGCTGTGAGTATACTTGACCCCTTTTATCGAATTTTGGGTGTAACATACGTTCCATAAAAACCAAACTTATCAAACGAATGATTCAATTGGACTATTTATCACTTGCGAATAACTGTTTTGCATAGATATACGTGATGCTAGTTACATGTATGCTAGAACTTATACTCGTGACGTCCCACTAAGACTAGTATAGTACTATTTCGCCCGACGGGGTCTAGTTATGCCATCAAGAGTCGAGCATCGAGGACTTAGCTGGTAGTATCAGTTTTGTGAGTATATATGTTGTGTATTACGTTTATGCATATGGAAATTCGCAGCACTTTTAATCTATCATACTACACATATCAAACCTGTATACTCGCCAATACTTTTGTATTGACAAAGTTTTAACGTATGTTGCAGGTTTAGCCGAAGTTTACATCAAATCAAGCTAGGAAGTCTAGAAACTCATCTAAAATCTAGGTTGTCGGATTTGAATTGTTCGAGAGGACAAGAAATCTGTGATGACTTACGTGATTGTATTGTTTGTTAGTATGGGATGACAAATGTAATAAATATTATCGCAATATAGTTGTTATGGATTCTCTTGAGCAATCTGATTCGCCTAGTGCCGCGCCCCGATGATTCCGCCATCGGTTGGGGTGTGACAGATTGGTATCAGAGCCATAACTATAGGGAATTAGGCAAAGTTTGAGACTCGACCTAGTCCGGGTCGATGTCTTAGAAAAATTGACCTAGTCTATAGTCTAAGTACCTACAGGCCGACTCTTACGAACTCGTTAGGGTTTGTTTGGGCCAACTTGCTACCCTCGATCCAATTTGTTGAAAGTTACAACTATTGTGTGAACACCGCATACTACAGCTTCACACAAAGAGCCTTTCCTAAGGCTAGAATGTTACTTAGCCTTTCCTAAGGCTGACACAATACACATGTTTTCAAAACTACTCGCATGACAAAACCGAGTGATCTAGTCGAGACCAGGTGTGAAAACCAATAACTCTCGATAGGATCACTCACTCAGCGTATTTTTCTAGCACGAGAACTCTTCGTTGAGCTAGGAGTGACATCCACATCTCGACAAAAGGTCTCCATTTCGAAATTCTGGTGGAACTCTCGGATTTATTCGATGAGCACAACCACAAATGGGAACGAAGTTGTTAAGCCAGGGGTGAAACCCATACCTTAATCAACTGTTCCACTCCATAAAATGGTTTACAAAAAGCTCTCACCAAGGTCACGACCATAACAACGACTCAGGCTACGCGAAGACTAGAGAGACGAATGTCAGGAGCTGCATCCCAGTGGAAGCATGAGTCCCCTAGGTCAACGCGTATGCCCGAACTTGTTGGGTATAGTCGGGTTACTTGGGTAGTCAACGCCTAAACACCCAAGGCATTCCATCTAAATTTTACGTGTATGGTTTACGTCTATGAGTTTTCAAATTTAAGCTTTACGATCTATCGATTTCTCGATTTATCGGATTTACGAACCTCGATTTACAAAGCGCACAACTTGCACAGCCATCGCAATCTAAAACAAAGACCGAATGATCGCAACAAAACAAACGCCTAAGTACTCGAATTCGCTCACGCTATTTCTCTCATCGCGTCCTCGCGAATTCTGAACCAATATCTATGTGTAACCTACAGCTATACCTATACGTACTATATACAAAACGAATCAATTATGTGAGAGTTTAGGAACCTAGAATTTTCCTATGTGGCTCCTATGTGTTTAATTAAATTCTATAACAAGTTTTGATCGAATCAAATCGCATCAAAAGTTCAGAAATCATTATGATCGAATCTCATTCCGAATCCTTCTGTCTAGATGCCTTCCAACAACTCGATCTCGAGACAAGTAGCTAGGAGAAGAGCCCAACGACGCGCCGATAAGAGGATTGCCTCAATTGTGACCAAGGAAGTGGTCAAGCTCATTCCTCAAATTGTCGCGCAAGTGCACTCTCAGAGCCACTCTCGAGCCCCGGAAGACGTCAAGACGGAATCTGCATTCCTCTACAAACACTTCAAAGCCTGTGATCCGATGCCTTTCACGGGTGAAGGAGATGTTTCTCAATTACTCCAGTGGTTCGATGCCATCGAGGTTACGCTTCGTCAGAGTGGGTGCCCCGAGGACCTTCAAACTACTTGCGCCACCGGAGTATTTCAATCACGAGCACTCGATTGGTGGACCGCCGAACGCAACAAACGTGGGACCTCCGCAGCTTACGCCCTCTCATGGGACGAGCTGAAGGAACTCATGAAGGAAGAATATTGCCCTCCTCACGAAGTCCAGAAGCGAGAGAACGAATTTTGGGAAATCAAGCAAACCGAAGGTGACAATGCGAGTTATACAGCAAGGTTCAAACAGCTCAGCATAATCTGCCCAAGTCAAGTCGACACTCCGAAGAAAGCTATCGCGAAGTATATTCGTGGCTTACCAGAGTGTGTGGGTGATTTTGTCGAAGCTGCAAAACCTACTACCATCGAAGAAGCCTACCGTCTAGCCGCAGAGCTCAACAGCAAACGAGTCGTAAACGGATTTTTCTCCAAGAAGCCTGTCAAACGAGCTCATCAAGCAATCATCATCCACTCATCCGACGATTCCTCTGGAGAATCGGTCGATGGTTCATCTGACAGCTCCTCGGAGGATTCTTCTAAGGATTGCTCCGACAATGTCTCCGTCAAATCATCAGGCGAATCCGAAGACGACACTGCATCAACTCAGGAAGCCCAACCTAGCCGCAAACGAAAGACCGTGAGCCCAGACTCTTCAACAACTGGACTGCCGCAACCCGAACCTCTCCGATCAGTCCCAGTTCAGTCACAACGTGCTTACCATGGACCTCATCCCCTGTGTTTCACATGCACGTATCATCACCCGCTAGAAGCAAAATGTCGCTATTGCGCAAATTGCAACTGGTATGGGCATTATACGTCGCAGTGCCGTACAGGACCGTGACCTGGAAGGAAGTCATCAGCAACCGCCGTCTCCGCAAGTATCCACAACAACGTTATTTTGATCCTAATGTTGTTGTAATAATCCGACTTATTGTTATCATTTCTGGAACTTATGTCATATATCATCGTGTGTGGATTCTATTTCTCTTACAATCGAGCACTATCTAGACGCTAGCACTATGTACTATATTATGTATTTTATCCCTATAACACTCTTAGAATGAGGTACGGTATACGTGCAAGGGACAACTAATCACGGGTGCACACGGGATTATCTTGGTCAGTGCACGGAGATCGTAGTGAAGTTCTAATGGTGCCATAACGTTTAAAAGCACGGTCAAGGCCGTGTCAACAAAGTGTGACACCAAAGCACGGGGCTTAAGTAGTAGGGGTGACGCGGGGGTACGCTTTACCATACTACCGAAACTTCGTGAAGAAAGTGCCATGTGGAGTTGGACGTTATTAGACCTATTATACTATTATGGTTAATTTGACACTCTACCATCAATCACAAGGCGTAACAAAACTAAACCGCATCACTGCGAGGCTTCTCGTAAGTCCGCGTACACAAATTGCCACATCGATGAACTTAGGTAAGTTCACCCCAAAGAGCAATTGGAGCAACGCGAGACTGGTCGTAAAGTCTAGAACGCAACTTAATCGCAGTTTTGCCGGATCAATCTCGCAATCAAATCATTCGATAAGTGGCTCGAAATCGCAATCGCATCATGTGTTTGTCTAGAAATCTCTAACGCTAGTTGTTGTCAATTGTGTGAACTTCTATCAGCTGGTGTGGATCGTCTATTGTGGATTCGCTAGACGAGTATCGAGAATCACTCGCCGCCTTCCACTCTTAACGCGCCTCGCACCTAATCCACCAACTCGATACTCTTATCATGGTTCGCTATTACTTATCAATGCACGCATTCTACGTGTCATGTTAGCGCACAAGACCTCGCTTCACGAGACGAAACTAACAAGGTTGAAACATGGTGATGTTTTGACCATATTAGTTGACTTTGTGGAAAAAGGCCGTGTGGGCTAGCCTTAGTACTATTCGTGGTGTAATCAGTTCAATCAATCGTCTATCACTCGCAACGCAACAATCGTCGCTTATCAATCTGTTGAAATCTATTGTCTATCGATGTTCGAATGTTACTTGGAAGTCATCGCAGGTGGTGTAATGTTAGGGTGCATGACATTGCTTCACAAGATAAAACTAATATGGAAACATGGTGTTTGTCATATTAGCAAGTCTTGTGGAAACGTGCCATGCGAACTTCGTGTGGAATCAAATCGAAATCTCATTTACCCGAATCAAAATCGTGTCATTGTTGCCCAACCAAGCATACCATATCAGCGTTGTGCGACTGGACTACTCGCACCCGCTGCCTACGCTTGGTTTGCATCCAACTTATTTCTACTCAAAACTCGGTCTAGCACCTCATCGCTAGGATCAAGGGAATCGAAATTCTATCTGTGTCTTATCGGCACGCATGACACTGCCTCATGAAACAGAGTTAATATGGGTAAAGCATGGTGGATACGCCGCTGGTACTTCCTATATATAAGTGTTTTAACCATATTAACGAACTTTTGTGGGAAGGTGCCACGTGGGGCCCGATGTAAGTTATTTTTCCATAGTATTAAGGAAAACCTATTTTTATAAAATTTTTACTAAAACCGTTGGACAAATGAAATTCCTTACAACATGGAGAAAACATTGAAACAGTTTGGCTCCGTGCCCAATGAAAATTTCATAAGTCCAATTCTTTTCTTAAAA
This sequence comes from Helianthus annuus, assembly GCF_002127325.2. Classification (NCBI taxonomy): domain Eukaryota; kingdom Viridiplantae; phylum Streptophyta; class Magnoliopsida; order Asterales; family Asteraceae; genus Helianthus; species Helianthus annuus. The sequence goes on along the minus strand of NC_035447.2, from coordinate 77,849,234 downwards.
ACCTTTGCAATGACCGACAGGAATCTTCCCGAGAACGAGGGTTCGGCAGTCGAGTTCCGCTCGAACCCACGTTGTAGGAAACTTTCTTAAAACTTATTTTGCCGCCAAATTCTTTTAAAACGTATAACTCACAACCTATTATCAACTAACAAAAACCCTCCCCATAGCGCTGGGGTGGACATCGATACAGTCAACGCCGCGCCATGAGGAGATTTTCCCAAATAACCTCGAAGATTAATCGAGTATTGGTAAGTTTAGAACGCTATGGAATTGCTTTTTGTGTGTGTTATCACTTTTAACTAATCGAATCGTATCTTCTCTCCGTTCTCACTCGTCAAATCTTAATCGATCGCTCGTTATCTAGATGCTATTAATCTCTACTCTCAATCGCATCAACTCTTACGACCCTACTATTGGATTAATTTCGGGACGAAATTTCCTAAAGGAGGGGATACTGTAACAACCCGCACCTTCGTGCGTTGTTACTACTCGATACACTCGTTACGCCTAGCACCGGAGATTCGGATCATAATGTAACTATATCAATTATATCGCTAAATCGAAGTACAATCGAATAATCATGCATATTCTATCGCTATTACAAACCTATTTTGCATAACACTCACGATGATGTCGAATATGGGCCTAAACTACCCTTCTCGATGAGCGTGAGGTGTCAAATGTGAGTAATCAACGCTAACGAGGGTTATCGGGTGAGTACTATGACTCTAACCGTCATGACGATGATGGCAATATGAGTAAGTGGTGCCCCGATAATCATTGTGGCACATCACATCGAAGAACGCACTCAAAGGCACGCGTAACTCGATCACCGCACTGAGAATTGGATACATAAATACGTATATACGGCCCTTTTGTGATTAATAATAATAAATAATTTAATAATTATATAAATATATGAAAATATGGCTCAAACCGTCGAAATCGCACCAAAAACGGGATCGAAAGGCTTCCGAACGGATCAATTCGATCAGACTAGTCCAATTGGTCAGACCGGCCCAATCAGATAGGCCAGTCCGATCGGATGGGCCAGTCCGATCGGATGGACCAGCCGATCGGATGGACCAGCCGATCGACTGGGCCAGCCGATCGACTGGGCCAGCCGATCGACTGGGCCAGCCGATCGACTGGGCCAGCCGATCGACTGGGCCAGCCGATCGACTGGGCCAGCCGATCCAGTCGCTGTTTTGCCTTCCTTTCTCCTTCCTTGCCTATAAATACCCCTCCATTCACTCCCAAACACTTGTGTTGCTGCTCCTAACCGACCAAGACGTTCCAGCCCTCAAATCTCTCGATTTCTTCCGATTCTTGTAAGTTTTCAACCCGAATCTTGTACTTTCTTGATCCAAATGCAATCCTTCATCTTTCTATCTTTCAAATCCCAATTTTTAACCGTGAAATCAACGGATTTGGGGTGTTCTAAGGTGATGTCACCACAAAGTTCTTCAAAGGTGATGTCATCCCATGAAGAACAACTCAGATTCGGATGATTTACATACGATTTTTCATGAATCTCAACCAAATCAGTGTTTTCCTATCAAGATGGTCATGGATCTGAGATGTTCTGACTGATTTCATCACAAGTTCTTATGAACTTCAAGGTGTTGACCTCATATCATCAAGAACAACTTAGATCTAGGGCATTTCCCAAGTAAAATCAAGGTTTTTACATCAGATTCTATACATAAAAATGGTAAAACCAGAACTTAGACCAATCTCCTACACATTTCTAGTGATAAAGTGATCGATTTCGAGTTAAACACTGAAAAACCGACAAAAACGACCAGTTCCGACGAACGGGGTGATTCCCGGCCGATGAAACAGGTTGGAATTGACGGGATTTCAGTTGCTTAACACCTCATCGTAACGTCTCGACCCAAAACGCCGAAAAACGCTCGAAAAACCATCAAAAACAGCCGAACAGGATGGCCAATCGAACAGCTAGTCGATCGAACAGCTAGTCGATCGAACAGCTGGTCGATCGAACAGCTGGTCGATCGAACAGCTGGTCGATCGAACAGCTGGTCGATCGAACAGCTGGTCAATCGAACAGCTGGTCGATCGAACAGCTGGTCGATCGAACAGCTGGTCGATCGAACAGCTGGTCGATCGAACAGCTAGTCGATCGAACAGCTATTCGATCGATCAGGCTGTCCGATCGATCAGGACCTAGTCCAACCGATCGACCAGGCCCACTCGATCGAGTGGCCTGTTCGACTGGGCCAGCCCAATTTCATCATTTTACCCGATTTTAACCCAATTTTGCCCGATTTCACGCAAATCGATACCGTTGAACGCATAGTAATCTATCACTCACATAAATTGTCTGAAATCAGGACATTCTCCGGCACCGATTCCGCAAACCTAACCGAATACGCGTTGTGAGTATACTTGACCCCTTTTATCGAATTTTGGGTGTAACATACGTTCCATAAAAACCAAACTTATCAAACGAATGATTCAATTGGACTATTTATCACTTGCGAATAACTGTTTTGCATAGATATACGTGATGCTAGTTACATGTATGCTAGAACTTATACTCGTGACGTCCCACCAAGACTAGTATAGTACTATTTCGCCCGACGGGGTCTAGTTATGCCATCAAGAGTCGAGCATCGAGGACTTAGCTGGTAGTATCAGTTTTGTGAGTATATATGTTGTGTATTACGTTTATGCATATGGAAATTCGCAGCACTTTTAATCTATCATACTACACATATCAAACCTGTATACTCGCCAATACTTTTGTATTGACAAAGTTTTAACGTATGTTGCAGGTTTAGCCGAAGTTTACATCAAATCAAGCTAGGAAGTCTAGAAACTCATCTAAAATCTAGGTTGTCGGATTTGAATTGTTCGAGAGGACAAGAAATCTGTGATGACTTACGTGATTGTATTGTTTGTTAGTATGGGATGACAAATGTAATAAATATTATCGCAATATAGTTGTTATGGATTCTCTTGAGCAATCTGATTCGCCTAGTGCCGCGCCCCGATGATTCCGCCATCGGTTGGGGTGTGACAGATTCACTTTTAATTGTTGTTGTATTGATCTTGATAACGTTTACAAGCTCTAACAACACTTCGGCAACACTTCGTGGCTTACCGGAAGACAACACCTACAACTATACTATTGATTTCGCTCTTACAATCCTATTTATAGGTGATCAGATTTCGCTCATACATACATGTACATAAGAGCGAAATTACAATATAACTAAATGAGCGAAATCATCATCAAAATGACATATGGGCGAAATCAGAACCATGGGGGTTTCGCTCCAAATGACTACATGTCATTTGGGGCGAAATCACCTCTAATACAAGTTTCTTGATTTTCGTGCCCTGTTTTATCCTTTACAACGTAAGACTCGATATAAGACGTAGTCGACAGACGGATGCACCAACAAACTCCCCCTCGGATGTTGACGGAGTCTTCAGTGTCGAGTCTTCGATTGTCAACCTTCAGTCTTTATCAGTCTTCGATCTTCCTCTGAAGTATTTATCATTGCAAGAATCCTCATTCTCTATCTTTATCATCAACAAACTCCTCTCTCTCGGATGTAGAATCTTTTAAACTTCATCATCATCAGCAAATCCAAAATCAGCACTGGTTTTCCCTGCTTTATCACTGTGTCTTCAGACTCCCCCTCTCAATCTGCTGGGATCGTAGTCTGAAATTCTTTCATTCACTCTAAGATCGTGATCAGGCTCTCATCTGGTTCAGGATTGTCACCTGGCACACATTTACCTGCACAAACTCTACCCAACACATAAGTTTCTTTTAAAGATTAGACCTTTAAACTTTTAGAAACTTTCGTAAGAAGCATTTAATAATGATTTATACATTCAGGATCTTTTCTTGGCTCTTATCATGCAAACTTAACAACTTCACATACTCTCTCCCAAACCTGTTCTTCATTTTATCACTTGGAATTTCGAAAATCAGCTTCTCAACATCATTCGTCGAAAATCTTTTTGAATTTTTCAAAAATTTATGCTAAAACACACTAAAATCTTTTTGGATTTTCTGAAAGAAAGTAAATGCAGAAGCGAAATATTTACAGACAATATTTTTGTGAGTTTGTGCAAGAGGATCATATCAGTTTTGAGACATATCACCAACACCGTTAAGCTAGATTTCATTTTAAGTTCAAAACAATTCACCTAGATTGTCAGTATGTTTGTCCACTTAAATTTTCACACAATGTTCAACTGTTTCGAAATATGCAATTAGTGTCTTAATTACTTTAACTTTTTCGTGTGTCACACCACTTGAATATACTCCCGTATCCAGATCCCAATATTCAGTCTTACAGGTGAGTATACCACAGCCGATATCTGTAAAGGGGTTATGTGCGAGGGCCGTGAGAGCACAGGTCGATACTTCCGTATACGCAAATAGATGACGGCTTCGACTTTTGGTGTGTCCCCTTTAGAGGATCTTTTGTTACAACAGCAGCGACTATCAATTTTATTGTTTCATCAGCTTGCTGAGGGCGATGCTATGTTTCAAGCATTTGCGGAAAGCATTATCCGGGGACTAGGTCAGTATTTCCATACAGCAGAAGTTGTGCCAACCCTCGTAATTCCATGTATCCGTACAATTTATTATTGATAATTAAAGTGTTTGATGACTGTGCTGAATCATTTAACTGCTTCTGATATCTGTGCTATACTTACATGTACTTGTTAATATACTAATAGTGTACAGAAAGGTCACTAAATAGTCCGTTATATTTTCCGGAGTGTTGAAAATTAAAAACGTTACAAAAATATATATATAGGACGCTTTAGGAATTAATTAAGCGCTTTAACGGAACAGTGTCAAACCGAACAACCGGACATTACCTGGGACACCAAATATTTGTCAAATACATTGATTATTTATTTCTTGGCTTGTTATGATCCCCGTGCACCATAACACCCACTAAACATCTAGTAACTAACTCTAGTAAACATACACTTGGTTTCTAGCTAGTAAGTAACCATCTAGTTACAACTTTTGCAAACAAGACCCCCCCCACCCCCCCATGTATGAAATCGGTCAAGGGACCCACCCCCATATCTCCAAGATTTTATTTGATATTTTGGTTGATTTCTTGCTTTTTGAAGTGAACATAATATTATGAACATCCTTATAAGCATGATATATAGATCACAATGTCACTTCACCAAGATTCACTCTCACACTCAACATCTCTCTCTCCTCCCTCATGAACCATCCATCCACCATACTCCACATATTTGAGAAGATTTTATCTTATTTTTTTATTGGATTACTTGCTTGTGTAAGTGTCCAAGATATGTGAATGATGATTATAAGTAAGTCTTGAGATCACAACCATCATTCTCTAGATTACACACTCAAACTCCCACTCTCTCTCTCAATTCGGTTCCTCCATAACCGAAACCCATCACCACCACTTCCAATCATCTATCTCTTCCATTAACAAGTTCATTCTAAGCTTGAAGTTCATCCATGGAAGGTGCAACTTGAAGGACTTTCTAAGGAGCTTGTTCTAGTCTTTTTCACCATCATATTCTCAATAGATTCTACCCTAGCTATAAGCTAGTAGTAAGCTCTCGTTTAACCCTTGATTATCTTACTTTTATGGCTAATATTTGTAGAATGATGTTTATTTCACAAGAACACTAAAAAAAAGTTTAACCAAGAAGATGAAACATGATGTACTTGTGTTAGTATGAAGTTGTTTTGATATGTACTGGGTATTTGCTGATTTACTTGTTGTTATTGATGTGGGATATTGTTACAATCACTAAATATAATTAACGGGATCAACCGAACACAAACTAGTAAGCTAGAGACCAAAAACAGCAATCTGTCCATACTTTACAGCCAACTTCAGTTGGCTGTAAACAGGTCATAAACTCAACGAAAAACCGATATTTTGAATCTAAAATATTTCACTATGAAATACGGTTCTAATGGCACCGGAATCGTAATTTTTGGACTTCGTTTACTATTTTTAAAGAACCAATTCGTAACAGCAGCTTAGGCTGAGTTTTTACAGCAATAAATGAGCATTGTATTTTCTGTTGTAACTTGTATTCTGTGTAGAATCGGACCATGAAATTTGTACAGTAGATGACAACCGATGCATGTGTAATTACCCCACTGGAATTTCGTAAATCGGACACTCGATGAATTTTTAATAAATTGTTCCGTGGACTGTGGTCAGAAATACATAAATCTGAGTTCAGTCCGGAATATGATTTTTTTATAAAATATTGGTAGTGAACCAGACTCCGATATTTTCACACAATAAAATATGGAACGTTTAAGACATCTTGTAGAAATTTGGCAATTTTTGGAATAATATAAATATTTTATTAAGATGTCCGAAAACAGCCGGTTTTGAATATAAATGCTGAATTGAGATAAGTTGTGACTTGCGTGTCTAAATGTCGAGTATGCTATCCGTGAATGATCTAACATGTTATATATGTTATGTGCATTATCGTATGTTTGATTTTGAGTGGGGAATGGATGGGAAACTTAGAGGGCATAAACCGTTAAAGTGATGAATGTTATGTGATAGATACGTGTAGGAACTTTGTGTTCTATTTGAAAGCCACTAAATGACTATCTGGTAAATTATATTAGGACGAGATTGACCGACCTTGACTGTTAGCTATATTGAGAACCTAACCGAGCAAACCGAGGTGAGTTCACACTCTTTCTAAGGCATGGGATTCCCAGGGGTTTGGGAATGGGATTGATTAACTACTTGTACTATCATTACTATTAAACTACTTTTTGCTGTCCTCGGATTGAAGGGCACGTACGTAAAACCTACGTACACGATCATAAGACCATCAACTCTATCACTTTAAGTCCCTCATTTATCGACTTAATCGCCGAGGCCTATGGCGAGCGGGTCATTAGTTAATAGCGCTATTAGGTTTAACAAACCTCACACCGTGCCAGTCGGACGGGCGTGTACTAATGGACTATGGGCAAAGGGTCAATGCTGATAGACATTGACATAGGGCACCTCTTATATTTTCGTAGCAGTCGATACGCGTGGTCTAGTAACACATGGGAAACCCCCACTAATCTTCGCAAACATGTCAGAAAGACCGTGATGCAAACTCATACGATACATGGTTTTCAAAACGACCAGATAATTTACGAAACAAATGCTATACTAAACAACCAACTGTGAATTCACTCAACTTTGTTGTTGACTCGTTGTTACATGCCTTACAGGTCGTTAAATGCTTGGAGCTTGCATATGGAGGTGGTCGTTGTGGGATGCGAACTGATATGTCCCGTATTTAATAAATAAACTTTATGAACTTATTAAACCAACGTTTTGGACTTTAAACTTATGAACTATGGACTATGTTTTGAACTTACGTTTTATGCTTCCGCTGTTTAACAAAAATCGGTTTACTTCCTTTTGGTCACCAATCGTATTGTGTTTGGTTTTAATTACTTAATTATGTTGTTCGATATGATTGGTGGCTCGATCCTGGTCACGTCACGCCTCCAAGCGGTGGTACTCCGCATGGTGGATTTTGGGGGTGTGACAGATTGGTATCAGAGCCATTGGTTATAGCGAACTTGGTTTTAGAAAGGGAAAAGATTTTTGATAAAACCAGACTATAACCTGTACAGTGCTCAACGATCCACAACGACGCTTCGCTCCACGTGCAAGACTCGACACAATAGGTGGTATGATTTATGTTATATTGTCGGTTAGATAGCTCACACTGTGCATTAGTTAATGTGATAACTGCTACTTGAACCTTGTGTGCTTACTCTCTACTGTCGTCCCACACCTACGCACTTTCACGACACTTTCCTCACTTACGTTGCTTCGTTATGAAGATCATGAGCGGACGCGGAGGACGTATCAACCTTACTCAAGCCCAGTTGATGGCTCTGATCAACGAACGAGTTGCTGAGGCACTCGCAACTGTTCCTGCAGGAGGTCAACATGCTCAGCCTCCTGTGTGCACATTCAAAACCTTCATGGATTGCCGACCAAGCACCTTCAGCGGCACAGAAGGTGCTGTAGGCCTTCTTCACTGGTTCGAGAAGCTCGAGTCTGTTTTCGAAATGTGTGATTGCCCGGAAGATCGTAAGTTGAAGTATGCTACTGGAACACTCGAAGGAGCTGCGTTAACCTGGTGGAAAGCACAGGTCCAATTACTTGGGTTGGCGGTTGCTAATGCCACCCCATGGAACGGCTTCAAAGAACTGATTAGAGAAGAATATTGCAGTCGTGACGACATCCACAAGCTAGAGGTGGAATTTTTCAATCTGAAGATGACGGGGTCTGAGATTGAGGCGTATACTAAGAGGTCAAACGAACTGGCCATCCTGTGTCCTACTATGGTGGACCCTCCCTACAAACGCATTGAGCTGTACCTTAAGGGCTTGGTGCCAGAAATTCAAAGCCACGTGACCTCAGCTAACCTTGGCACTATACAACAAATCGTCAAGTTGGCTCACCGACTCACTGATCAGGCAGTTGAGCAGAACAAACTGCCCAAACGTATTAGCGCCACTACTTCTGATGCTCCCAACGACAACAAGCGAAAATGGGATGAAAACTCCAGTAAGGGTTCTGCTTCGGTTCAGTCTCAGCAGAGAAAGACTGATGGCTACCAGAGTCCTGGTCAGCAATCCTCCGGTAATCAAGGACGGGGTGGGTATCGAGGAAACCACCCGAAGTGCAACAAATGTAACAGACACCATAGTGGTCAATGCAACAAAGGACGTTGTCAGAGGTGTCTCAAGATGGGTCACGAAGCCAAGGATTGCAGGAGCTCACGGCCTGCAAATCAGAATCGCCAGCAGCAACAGCAAGCACCGCAAAATCAACAACAGCAACGGGGCAACAGGGGATGCTTTCAGTGTGGCACCGAAGGCCACTTTAAGAAGAACTGTCCTCAGCTTAACCAAAATCAGAACAACAACAACAACCAGGGAAACGGGAACAACAATGGAGGTAACAACGGGGGTAACAACAATGGTAATGGAGCAAGAGGTCGTGCTTTCGTGATTGGTCAGGGTGATGCAGGGAACGATCCCAACGTTGTGATGGGTAAGTTTCTTCTGGATGATTTCTTTGTTACTGTTTTATTTGATTCGGGTGCAGATACTAGCTACGTGTCCTTAAAAGTTAGCCAAATGCTTAAGCGCACTCCAACACTTTTGAACACCAAGCACACGGTAGAAATAGCAAATGGCAAAAGTTTAGAGGCTACATATATAGTTAAAGGTTGCAAGCTTGTCCTTGCCGATCAGACCTTTTCTATCAACCTCATTCCTATCGTTCTGGGTAGTTTTGACGTTGTCATTGGGATGGATTGGTTATCTCGACACCAAGCGGAGATTATTTGCAAGGAGAAAATCGTCCGCATCCCTCGCCCTGGTAAAGAACCCCTCGTGATTCGTGGCGACAAGAGTGGTGCTGTTGTAGGCATCATCTCTTTCCTTAAAGCCCAGAAGTGTTTACGGAAGGGCCACACCGCTATCCTAGCCCTCGTTACTGAGGCATCCTCGGAAGAAAGGAAGATAGAAGACATTCCTATTGTGCGTGACTTTCCTGAGGTATTTCCTGAGGAATTACCTGGTTGGTCTTCCGCCTCATCGCCAAGTTGAGTTTCAAATCGAGCTAGCTCCTGGAGCAGCGCCCATAGCTCGAGCCCCTTATCGTCTAGCTCCATCGGAACTTGAAGAACTGTCCACGCAACTACAAGAACTCTTGGAAAAGGGTTTCATACGTCCTAGCTCTTCGCCATGGGGAGCTCCAGTGTTATTCGTAAAGAAGAAAGACGGTACTTTCAGGATGTGTATTGATTACCGCGAACTCAACAAGGTGACCGTGAAGAATCGTTACCCCCTTCCACGCATTGATGACTTGTTCGACCAGTTGCAAGGGTCGAGCTTCTAATCTAAGATTGATTTGAGATCGGGATACCATCAGCTGAGGGTCCGAGAGGAGGACGTCTCTAAAACAGCATTCAGAACTCGTTACGGCCATTACGAGTTTCTGGTTATGCCTTTCGGATTGACGAATGCACCAGCGGTCTTCATGGACCTCATGAACCGAGTGTGCAAACCTTACTTGGATAAATTTGTCATAGTCTTCATCGACGACATCCTAATCTATTCTAAGAGTCAGGAGGAACACGAGCAACACCTGAGGCTTATTCTGGAACTACTTCGCAAAGAGCAGTTGTATGCCAAGTTTTCGAAATGTGACTTCTGGCTTCGCGAAGTCCATTTTCTGGGCCATGTGGTAAACAAGGATGGGATTCATGTGGATCCATCTAAGGTTGAATCGATCAAGAATTGGCCTGCACCCCGCACACCAACAGAGATCCGCCAATTCTTAGGTCTGGCAGGATATTACAGAAGGTTTATCAAAGATTTCTCAAAGATTGCGCAACCTCTCACTTCACTGACTCAGAAAGGTGTTACCTATCGTTGGGGTGATGCACAGGAGTCCGCATTTCAGCACTTGAAAGATAGACTCTGTAGCGCGCCTATCCTCTCATTGCCTGAAGGCACAGATGATTTTGTGGTTTATTGCGACGCTTCCATCCAAGCACTTGGTTGTGTGTTGATGCAACGTGACAAGGTCATTGCCTACGCATCGCGCCAACTTAAGGTTCACGAAAGGAACTACACTACGCATGACTTGGAATTGGGAGCAGTTGTTTTCGCGCTTAAGATATGGAGACATTACCTGTACGGTACCAAGTGCACCATTTACACCGATCACAGGAGTCTCGAGCATATTTTCAAGCAAAAGGAGTTAAACATGCGTCAACGTCGATGGGTCGAACTCTTGAATGACTACGAATGCGCGATCAAGTATCATCCGGGCAAGGCCAATGTTGTGGCTGATGCCCTCAGCCGGAAGGATACTATACCTAGGCGTGTACGTGCGTTACAACTTACCATCCAATCCAACCTTCCAGCTCAGATTCGTGATGCTCAGGTTGAAGCGTTGAAAGCAGAGAACATTAGGGCTAAGTCCCTACGAGGATCGAGGCAACGGCTAGAACAAAAAGAAAACGGCGCCTACTATGTTAACGGACGTATCTGGGTTCCGCTGTATGGAGACTTGCGCGAACTTGTGATGGATGAAGCGCATAAGTCTCGTTACTCAGTACATCCTGGTTCGGACAAGATGTACCATGATCTCAAGACTACATACTGGTGGCCTGGTATGAAAGCCAGCATAGCGACCTACGTCAGTAAATGCTTGACTTGTGCTAGAGTCAAGGTCGAATACCAGAAACCATCAGGCCCACTTCAACAACCAGAGATCCCGAAATGGAAATGGGAGCAAATTTCCATGGATTTCGTTACTGGTCTGCCCAGATCTCAACGCGGAAATGATACCATTTGGGTGATCGTGGATCGACTGACCAAGTCTGCACATTTTCTGCCTATCAAAGAAACGGATAAGTTTTCTACTCTAGCAGACATCTACCTAAAAGAAGTGGTATCAAGGCACGGAGTGCCAACCTCCATCATTTCTGATCGTGACGCTCATTTTACCTCTGAACTATGGCAAGCTATGCATAAGTCTTTTGGCTCACGATTAGACATGAGCACCGCTTATCATCCACAAACGGATGGGCAATCTGAACGCACCATTCAGACTCTCGAAGACATGCTTAGGGCATGCGTGATCGACTTCGGCAACGGCTGGGAAAAGCATCTCCCGTTAGTGGAATTTTCGTATAACAACAGCTACCACACCAGCATAGAGGCCGCTCCGTTTGAGGCATTATACGGATGTAAATGCCGATCACCTCTTTGTTGGGCAGAAGTTGGTGACAGCCAAATCACTGGCCCAGAACTCATAGTAGATACAACCGAGAAGATTGCTCGGATACGACAACGAATGGCGGCAGCTCGTGACCGTCAGAAAAGCTATGCCGATAAGCCAAGAAAGCCACTCGAGTTCCAGGTTGGGGATCGGGTGCTACTCAAAGTTTCACCTTGAAAAGGTGTAGTTCGTTTCGGAAAACGAGGCAAACTCAACCCGCGATACGTTGGACCCTTCGAAATCACCGAGAGAATTGGCAAGGTCGCCTACAGGTTAAATCTACCCGAAGAACTCAGCGGAGTTCACAACGTATTCCACGTGTCAAATCTGAAGAAGTGTTTGTCAGATGAGACCCTCATAGTTCCTCTCAAAGAGCTCACAATCGACGACAAACTGCGATTCGCCGAGGAAACAGTAGAGATTACGGATCAAGACGTTAAGATTCTCAAGCACACCAGAATACCTCTCATTCGTTGGAATTCCCGTCGTGGCCCAGAGCATACCTGGGAACGAGAAGACCAAATGAAACTCAAGTATCCCTAGCTGTTTAAGAAAAATGCAACCACTACTGAGGCTGAAGCTACCGCAGAATTTCGGGACGAAATTCCAAATCAATGGGGGGATGATGTGACACCCCAGGAAAATCAGGAAAACAACGCAACTTAACTAGCTTCCTCAGTAACCACGCGCTAAATTTCGGGATGAAATTTTCTTAACAGGGGGAGAATGTGACAACCCTCGTAATTCCATGTATCCGTACAATTTATTATTGATAATTAAAGTGTTTGATGACTGTGCTGAATCATTTAACTGCTTCTGATATCTGTGCTATACTTACATGTACTTGTTAATATACTAATAGTGTACAGAAAGGTCACTAAATAGTCCGTTATATTTTCCGGAGTGTTGAAAATTAAAAACGTTACAAAAATATATATATAGGACGCTTTACGAATTAATTAAGCGCTTTAACGGAACAGTGTCAAACCGAACAACCGGACATTACCCGGGACACCAAATATTTGTCAAATACATTGATTATTTATTTCTTGGCTTGTTATGATCCCCGTGCACCATAACACCCACTAAACATCTAGTAACTAACTCTAGTAAACATACACTTGGTTTCTAGCTAGTAAGTAACCATCTAGTTACAACTTTTGCAAACAAGACCTCCCCCCCCCCCCCCCCCCCCCCCCCCCCCCGTGTATGAAATCGGTCAAGGGACCCACCCCCATATCTCCAAGATTTTATTTGATATTTTGGTTGATTTCTTGCTTCTTGAAGTGAACATAATATTATGAACATCCTTATAAGCATGATATATAGATCACAATGTCACTTCACCAAGATTCACTCTCACACTCAACATCTCTCTCTCCTCCCTCATGAACCGTCCATCCACCATACTCCACATATTTGAGAAGATTTTATCTTATTTTTTTATTGGATTACTTGCTTGTGTAAGTGTCCAAGATATGTGAATGATGATTATAAGTAAGTCTTGAGATCACAACCATCATTCTCTAGATTACACACTCAAACTCCCACTCTCTCTCTCTCTCAATTCGGTTCCTCCATAACCGAAACCCATCACCACCACTTCCAATCATCTATCTCTTCCATTAACAAGTTCATTCTAAGCTTGAAGTTCATCCATGGAAGGTGCAACTTGAAGGACTTTCTAAGGAGCTTGTTCTAGTCTTTTTCACCATCATATTCTCAATAGATTCTACCCTAGCTATAAGCTAGTAGTAAGCTCTCGTTTAACCCTTGATTATCTTACTTTTATGGCTAATATTTGTAGAATGATGTTTATTTCACAAGAACACTAAAAAAAAGTTTAACCAAGAAGATGAAACATGATGTACTTGTGTTAGTATGAAGTTGTTTTGATATGTACTGGGTATTTGCTGATTTACTTGTTGTTATTGATGTGGGATATTGTTACAATCACTAAATATAATTAACGGGATCAACCGAACACAAACTAGTAAGCTAGAGACCAAAAACAGCAATCTGTCCATACTTTACAGCCAACTTCAGTTGGCTGTAAACAGGTCATAAACTCAACGAAAAACCGATATTTTGAATATAAAATATTTCATTATGAAATACGGTTCTAATGGCACCGGAATCGTAATTTTTGGACTTCGTTTACTATTTTTAAAGAACCAATTCGTAACAGCAGCTTAGGCTGAGTTTTTACAGCAATAAATGAGCATTGTATTTTCTGTTGTATCTTGTATTCTGTGTAGAATCGGACCATGAAATTTGTACAGTAGATGACAACCGATGCATGTGTAATTACCCCACTGGAATTTCGTAAATCGGACACTCGATGAATTTTTAATAAATTGTTCCGTGGACTGTGGTCAGAAATACATAAATCTAAGTTCAGTCCGGAATATGATTTTTTTATAAAATATTGGTAGTGAACCGGACTCCGATATTTTCACACAATAAAATATGGAACGTTTAAGACATCTTGTAGAAATTTGGGAATTTTTTGAATAATATAAATATTTTATTAAGATGTCCGAAAACAACCGGTTTTGAATATAAATGCTGAATTGAGATAAGTTGTGACTTGCGTGTCTAAATGTCGAGTATGCTATCCGTGAATGATCTAACATGTTATATATGTTATGTGCATTATCGTATGTTTGATTTTGAGTGGGGAATGGATGGGAAACTTAGAGGGCATAAACTGTTAAAGTGATGAATGTTATGTGATAGATACGTGTAGGAACTTTGTGTTCTATTTGAAAGCCACTAAATGACTAACTGGTAAATTATATTAGGACGAGATTGACCGACCTTGACTGTTAGCTATATTGAGAACCTAACCGAGCAAACCGAGGTGAGTTCACACTCTTTCTAAGGCATGGGATTCCCAGGGGTTTGGGAATGGGATTGATTAACTACTTGTACTATCATTACTATTAAACTACTTTTTACTGTCCTCGGATTGAAGGGCACGTACGTAAAACCTACGTACACGATCATAAGACCATCAACTCTATCACTTTAAGTCCCTCATTTATCGACTTAATCGCCGAGGCCTATGGCGAGCGGGTCATTAGTTAATAGCGCTATTAGGTTTAACAAACCTCACACCGTGCCAGTCGGACGGGCGTGTACTAATGGACTATGGGCAAAGGGTCAATGCTGATAGACATTGACTTAGGGCACCTCTTATATTTTCGTAGCAGTCGATACGCGTGGTCTAGTAACACATGGGAAACCCCCACTAATCTTCGCAAA
The DNA here is from genome assembly GCF_002127325.2 of Helianthus annuus. Classification (NCBI taxonomy): domain Eukaryota; kingdom Viridiplantae; phylum Streptophyta; class Magnoliopsida; order Asterales; family Asteraceae; genus Helianthus; species Helianthus annuus. Next base: position 77,834,118 of record NC_035447.2, on the reverse strand, counting down.
CATGTCAGAAAGACCGCGATGCAAACTCATACGATACATGGTTTTCAAAACGACCAGATAATTTACGAAACAAATGCTATACTAAACAACCAACTGTGAATTCACTCAACTTTGTTGTTGACTCGTTGTTACATGCCTTACAGGTCGTTAAATGCTTGGAGCTTGCATATGGAGGTGGTCGTTGTGGGATGCGAACTGATATGTCCCGTATTTAATAAATAAACTTTATGAACTTATTAAACCAACGTTTTGGACTTTAAACTTATGAACTATGGACTATGTTTTGAACTTACGTTTTATGCTTCCGCTGTTTAACTAAAATCGGTTTACTTCCTTTTGGTCACCAATCGTATTGTGTTTGGTTTTAATTACTTAATTATGTTGTTCGATATGATTGGTGGCTCGATCCTGGTCACGTCACGCCTCCAAGCGGTGGTACTCCGCAAGGTGGATTTTGGGGGTGTGACAGAAGTCCCAGGATAATACCCCAGATATCACTGAGCATAAAGACCTAGTATCTCAGAATAAGGGACCTTTCAAACAAGATTTCAGGGGTTACCTATATATCCAAGAAGTTGTTAACCCACAGAATAAGCAAGTTTGAATTTAGGTTTATATCTCGTTACAGTTTACTAAATGTGTAAAAATCTACCGACACATCAGCAATGAGATTGTTTATCACATTTTATCTTTACATTTCTTTAGCATGTTGTGACAGTCCACTGATGTACTATCATTTCCTCTTTTATGCAACAAAAACTCATTTTTCAGTTTTATCATGTTTTTGGCTTTTTCAAATTTTCTAATGTTTTTGGATATTCTGAAAATTTCTTACTCCCCCTAAAATTCAAAAACATTTAAAGAAATTGAAAACAAACTATACAGAACATGATAACTGATATCGAATTGCCTCAAATCTCCATCCTCTTGGCATAAACAATCAGAACTCCCCCTCACAACAAACTATTTTCCTATTAAGATTTCAAAACACTCAAGTTTGTTTTAATCAAAATGGTTTTTCCGGAAAATAAGTTTTGTTGATTTTACCACTTGTAAAGTTTGGGGATCAAATCATCACATTGTTTTACCAATCTTTTGAATGATAGTTAACTTAAGTTCAATTTAATGACCTTGATTAACCACTTGTAGTATCAATCTGGTTCAAATTCTGAACCACTTGTACAAACAACAAACAAACATATCAAACCTGTTTTTCAACCAATTACCATCTGTTGGTTGAATTCTCAAGGTGCTGATTCCTACTCCACGCTTACAAATCTGGGAGTTCCGGCAAGTCCTGCTTTTCAAAAAACAAATTTTATAAGCATTTTAAAGAATAATGCCGATTCATGCTCCACGACTACCAACTTGGGAGCTCCGACAAGTCAGGTTTTTATTCTTTGAAAAATATATCCACCCAACCCTGACCTTCCTTGGGTGTAACAACATTTTCTTCTTCATCTTTTCTTTCAACAGACTTGTGAACACGTCTTTTAGAAGCATAAAATTCTTTGACACCTTTGGCCTTACCATTGACCATTTGTCCAAAGATACATTTCACATTTCCGTTGAAGGTCTTTTCAACATCAAATTTCTTCTTGTCAGAATAAAATTGATTTGAAATTTCTACTTTTCCAACTTTCTTCATAAAATTTTCAGCACGCAAAGGTGGAAAATTTTCATCATTCATAGTTGGAAATGATTTTTCAACCTTTCTATCAACACGCGGCTCCTCTGATTTTGTGGAATCAGATTCATCACCAGAATTGTTACCTGAACCTTTCACAACCCATTTTTGATTTGTCACATTTTGTTTTCTTTTCAAAGCACTCTTTGAACATTCTCCCTTCTCAAAGGTTGAATTTTCAAAGCCAGTAAACTTTCAGGTTGACAGTTTAGTTTTCTCAACAACCTTCTCTTTCAGTTTACCAGAGACTTCCTGTTTCGGTTTGAACGTATTCGGACAATCCCTAGCAACATGACCAGCAGTCTTACACTGAAAACAAGTTCTCTTTTCAATCTTCTTTTGAACAACATTCTTCTTCAACTCTTCTTGCTTCTTGGCAAGGAATTCTTGATTCGTCTGCTTTCTGGATGCTTGTTCTTTCTCAGCCTCTGATGTTTTCCCTGAAACAAACACAGTTTTTGGTTTATAAACTTTTTCATTTTGATAATTTTTCGGTTGAATAAAACCTAATCCTTTCTTTTTGTTGTTACCATTCTGGTTTGATTTCTTTTGGAAACCCGTACCAGAATTGTAACCCTTTTTCTTGTTTAATCGTTGTTGTACTCTTGAGGTGTAAGGTCTTGGTTTTCTTGTAAGATTGTCATCTTTTATTTCAGAAATATTAATTTCTGTTAATTTGAAAACCTCTTTGATCATTTCTGGTTTAACACCTCTTATTGGAAAAGCTTCATCAGAATATAATTTGTCAGAATCTTTCAAAGTATATGCTACTTTGAATGATTCATCATTCAAATTAGATTTTGATAGCAAAAACTCTTTATCATAAACCCGTTTGTCCTTTATGACTGTTGACTTTGACGTATCGGACTCAGACTTTGACTTGGATTTGGACTCCGGTTTTGACTCCTCTATGTCATCTTTATCTAACACCTGATCGACCACACTTTTTATCAACTTTGACTCATGATCAGTGTTGGATAACGTGTATGTGACATCAATATTTTCTGGCAAGTTATCCGACGGCCCAGACTCCCATTGTAAGTTTATTGCCTTTTCGACTCTTTCGAAATTTGGATTTCGAGGTGAATATCCATTTTCGACCGGGGGCGGACATCTATTGTAGACCACAATTGGTTTCTTACCAGAAATCTTCACTTTATCTTTGTCTTCTATCACAGATTTCTCTTTTTCTGAAGTCTTTACTTCTTCAAAAGTCTTCAAATTCTCCACAACCGGAGAAATCCTGTCAACAACAAAAGTAGAACATGAGTAACTTTCTAATAACTTGTTGACTCTTTCAGTCTCGATTCTTTGTGTTTCCAGCTTTAATTCCAGCTCAGTACACTTCTTTATGTGAAAATTAACATCATCAAGCTGCCACAGGTACGCTCTCTTCAGCGTATTCATTGCCACAACTTGTTCACCATTTGAATCAGTATACTTGTTGATTTCTCTTTTCATTGTATCATAGGATTCTTTCAATCTGTTTATGTTATGCAGCAACTCATTGTTCTGCTTGATTAAAGAATCACAGTTCATCCACTTTTCAGGAACTTTGACAGGTTCTGCATCAACTTTGATTTCAACTTCAGGAACATCCTTGACTGTTCTGTTGATCGTAAAAATTCAGCTCTTCTCTTTTTCTCGCCTTCAGCTTCAGCTTTTAATCTCTCTTCCTCTTCTTCCTCTTCTTCAAGCTTTCTCCGTTTATCCTCTGCAGCTTCCATGACTTTTCTGCACTTTTTTGTCCATTTCAGATCGTAGGCATTTGCAATGAAAGCGTTAACATTTGAAGTGTTTTTGGACATCTCTTTGGCCATGAGTTCTTGATCTGGGCAAAAATTGTCCCAACAGAAACCTTCAGCCAGTTTTTCATCATCTTGTTCTGCCAAACACACTTTGCTGTTTGTTGGAAGATATTTATCCCAGCTAAAATTATCATATTTGCCCTGATTAACGAGACATGCTCTTTTTGATCCTTCAATCACATCTCTCCCGTGTGCAGTTTGTGCCTGATGCGATGCTTGTGGTGTGATTTGATGATAGATCGCCTTTTTGTGATAATCATTGTTTCCGAAAGGATTCTGGGCTCCACTAGCTTCACGATTTGTGCACTCCCTTTTGAAATGCCCCTTTTCCCTGCAACGAAAACAAGTAACTTTAGATTTATCAAAACCTAAAGTTGAAACATTTGCATCACGAAAATCATCTCTTCCCGTAATTTGTTTAAACTTCACAGCTCGTCACAACACACTAGCCATGCACCATTTAATGTCCATTAATTCCATCTCCTCGGCATCAATTTGATCGTAATCCTCTTTCGTGAGCATTGGATTACCGATCTTTCCAGCCACAAAACTACTATAGGACTCTAGAACCATTCCCAACAAAGACATTTGATTTTTGGCAACTTCATCAGAATAATCTTGATCATTTTCAAGGTTTAATACAATATTGCATTGAAGTTTTCTTCCGTTCTTTGTTGTAGAAATGTTTGGATCGAATGATGAAAATCTTGTGCTGCTTGATCCCTGAGGTTTCTTTTCAGAAGAGTCTTTTACACTGAAAGCAGTTTCGATTTTTGGAGAATGATTTGTTATTCCAGTAACACCACTCTTGTAATACAAGCTGATGTCCTGTTCTCCATCATAGTTCTTCATCCTCTTAATCTTTCTCTGCTCCATCTCTTGAGCTTCCAGGTGTTTGATGAAGTCTCCCAGTGTCATCTTTTTAAAATCCTTTTTGTTGGATTTCAGCATCATCAGAAAAGTTCCCCAGATTTCATGAGGTAGCGCATCTGCAAGTTTTTCAATCAATTCATCAGTATCTTTTTTAATACCAAGTTTCGACATATTTCTCACCAAGTTACAATATCTCTCAATAATTTGCTTGGTGTTCTCTGATTTCAAACCACGAAACAAATCAAATTCTTTCTTCATGAGAGACATTTTGTTTTTGAGCATATCATCGCTTCCAACAAATTTTGCTTCCAATTCTGTCCAAATTGAATAAGCAGTTCCATCATGTTGAAGCAGTATCAAAATATCTTCTTTTATCGATTACTGAAGCAGACTCACCATCAATTTTTCGTCTCTATATTTCTTTTTCTCTTCAGTACTCATTTCTCTAATTGTTTGCTGCACACCATTTGTTGTGGGTCTAACATATGGTTCCTCAGTGTGTTCCCACGCATCCAAATGATAAGCTTCAACCCAATTCCCAAATCGTTCGGACCATGCATTGTAATCATCAATATCCATGAGTTTGGGTGGTTTCTGAGATGTCCCGGTTTCATTTTCAAGTAAAGCATTCTGTGTGATTGTAATCGGGCTAGCAAAAGCGTTATAAAATTCGTTGTCCATTGTTCAAAGTTCACAAGTTCACAAATTTCCAAGCTTAGGCACAGTTGACCTTGGAGCGAAATCCCAGATTGATCTTTGAGCGAAATCAGATGTAGTGTGTACTTATGAGCGAAATCACATTTGAATGTCCACAAAAGCGAAATCCTAAGTGACACTAGAGCGAAATCCACTTGTTTAACCACAAGAGCGAAATCTAATTTACTGGTCCTCAAGAGGGAAATCAAGGAGTTTCCTATGAGCGAAATTAGATCTTTTGTTTCTCAAAAGCAAAATCATCTATGTTCCAGGAGCGAAATCAGGCATGACATCATCATTTTCACGAGTCACTATAAGCGAAACCTCAAAAATACTAAGTTTTAGGTCGATTTTTGCTTTGAAACTTTCAAGGGTTTATTAATGCATGATTACGAGTGCTGTGTGTGAAATTGAGCTGGTTTTACCGTGAAAAATTTTGTAATTTTGAAGAAAGTGTAGAAAATCAGAATAAATGCAGCTGAAATGGAAAGAACTCTTCCTCCTGAGCTCTGATACCACTTGTAGGATCGTTTTCGGCCCTGATTGAGTCGATCAGAAGAATTCCTATCCAAAACAAGAGGCGGAAACTAATGTCTTGGTGCGATTTCAGTCGGATTCACTTTTAATTGTTGTTGTATTGATCTTGATAACGTTTACAAGAGGCGGAAACTAATGCCAAACTATATTATCGAAAAATTAGGCACTAGTGATTTTTCTCCTCTTAAATTTCCTATTTTTCTCTTTAATCGAAAATTGATTAACGCCACAGGAATGGTTAAGGATGTCTTAATTCAAACAAGCCAAACGGTAGTACTAACCGACTTTATCATCCTATATGATACCCTCCTCGTATTGGGACAACCGTTCATAAAAATCCCATCAAACCTTGGTCAACCGGAAGCAAAACAACTTACCACTTCAATTAGGGGCCGACAAAAGGTACGTCAATCTTGATCAATCAATAAAATATCAAATTGGCAATGACGACCCCCTAATTGAAGATGAGCCAGAACCACCCGATACGATGGGTCTAGCCAAGGACCCTTATAAACATGGCTCACCAAGGAGGCATTCCATGGACTATCCAATAATAAAGTGGTTTTAATATTAGTATAAATTTTAAGCTTTTATTTTTGAGTTTTTCTTTTAGCAGGAATAAAATACACTTAGAATGATGGTGAGAAGGCCAAAGGACGTTGACGCAGCACCTATGCATGAAAACAGGCGGCTCTCGACTGAAAATCTTCAGTTGTGTAAGTGCAGCACGGGGTCGTGTCAGGTAAGCACGCCCCCATGTTTGCTTTCTGAAAAAATTTAGTACTGACACTTTTGACACGGGGTCGTGGCTCCCACACACGGGGTCGTATCAAGTGTCTATTTTCCAAAAATTTGGTTATTTTTAACACACATCTTACACATTTAATCAATTTAACCTATTTTGGACACATTGAGGACAATGTGTAATTTAAGTGTGGGGGGAAACTCAATAACTTGAATCTTTTTGTCCTAAATTAAGCCTTACACAAAACTCTACTTGGAACCGCTAAAATACCCCAAATCTTTTTCAAAAATTTTCTTTGTTTTGTCTTGTTTATAGTTTAAATTAGAAACCAAGATCTAAAATTTTCAAGTTTTTATAAAGTTTACAACCGATAGCACCGTGATAAAAAGAACCATGCAAGAAAAATTTATAAAAATGGCATGACAATTCTTTGTAAAATTTGATTGTATATATATAATTTCACACTTATACCCCTTTTCCCACAAAAATGTGAGTTTTGAGCCTTTACCGAGCATTTAATCATATATATTTACTAAATGCTCATCTTTCGTTTCTTGTGCGAATAGCTGTATGGTTCTTACGAATCTAGAACTTGACAAGACAATACATTCCCGGTCCTTACCGACGAATCCAAGTAAGTAAATGATTGAGGTATTAGGATTTTAAACCCTCTTTTTCATCTTCAACTTTATTTTCTCTTTTTCTCCCCACCATAAACAAAAATAGGGATGGCAAAAATACCCGAGCCCGACGGGTATACCCAAAACCCGACACAAATGGGACGGGTATACCTGATACCCGACGGGTATTGGGCTGGGTATGGGATTAATTTTAGAAATTTTCGCGGGTATGGGTCGGGTATGGGATTAGGAGATACCCAACCCGATTACCCGAAACGACAAACCCGTTTACCCGAACTATATACCCGATCATATACCCGAATTTTTTAATTTATATTTTTATTTTCTATTAACCCTTGTATATTAGTGATTTATTTTAGTATGTTCATAATGTAAAAGAGTAAATTTTTTTATTATATGTATTTGATAATAGTATTTATATATTGTATGTTGTGAAATGTATAAATATAAGTGTATAAGTATTATAAAGTTATTATTAATTTATAATAAAGCTTATATGTATGTAATGTACATTTTTAATTTATAACATTTGTTGTATAAATAAAATTATAAGCGTAAAAAATGTATTTGGAATTCACAACGTATATCTTTTAACAAACTAATGGGTATACCCGAAACACGACGGGTAATTACCCGACAAATACCCGACGGGTATTGGGTCTGCTTTGGGACACAATTTTACAACTGGGTATGGGTATGGGATTACCAATACCCACCCCGAACTCGACCCATTGCCATCCCTAAACAAAAACAACAAAAATATCCCCCTAGTTAAACCTCTTTGAGCCTAAACCTTTCGTTTAAAAACCGCAAAATACCATTTTGCACAAACCACCCATCACCCCAAAACCAATTTTTATTTTCACACCCCTTGTTTTTAGTAAAATGCGGTTCTTTGGAAAATCATATAAAAAAGAGGTGCCTTTGTTTTATATCAAAAAAAAAAATCTCTCTAACTACTTGAAATAAATAAGCTGAAATTATTGCTTATAAATATGTAGTTCATAACTAAGTCACAAACAAATAAATTTTCAAAAGAAAACCGAAATTTTACGTTTTAGCTGTTTTTCAATAAAACTATCCTTCCCTTAGCCAAAACCTACCATTTCAAAGTCCTCTTGATATTTACAAAGATTATGTTAAAAAGGAGGAGGTTTGATTACTTGTCAAGCATATGGTAGGAGTATGTTGCATACCGGTATCAAGCGTTTCACCTATACATCTACGGTCGAGTGTTGAGTGATAACTTCTTCTCCAACAATTCCATTTGGGTGTGTAAGCAACATTAAAGAGTTTTGCTTAAGGACAAGCAAAGGCTCAAGTGTGGGGGTATTTGATATGCATAAAATGCAATATATAAATTATATCAAACACGGCGTAAAATCAACTATTTTTCGGTACTAATGTTAGAAAAAGCGTGTTTCTTTGTTTCTTTTTAATTTACAGGGTCAAAAGAGCTTAAATGCACAGAAGAAGTAAAATAACGGAAAAAACCAACATAAATACAAAAGAATAGAAGTCGACACTTCATACCGACCCTCCAAGCTTCACCCAAAGACCAAAAATAACAAGTCAGAAGGCTGACACTGGGTTGTGCCACCTTGGCACGGGGCTGTGCCTAACTCCAGATTTGTACGTCCCGTAACGCGTGCGGATCGTAACAGAATCTTCGATGTAACCTAGAGTGCGGAATCCCCTAGATTAGATTTCACAGAAAACGAGTAGAACACGAATCACTTCAAACCCGATCTTTATTGATTATCTTCGTAACGATTACAATCAATTAAGATCCTAATTCATCCAAGCCGTTGTCTTTCACGAATTCTCTCCAAGTGATTAAGGTGATTAGATTGATTAACCTAAACCCTAATGCTAAGCTTTGTTTATATAGGACAAAGGCTTTGCATATGGGCTAGGTCTTGGGCAAGGCCCATTTCGCAAACCCTCCCCCATATGTGGGTTTGGTTTGGCCCAGTCACTCTTAATTCACTATTACAAACTATTACAAAGCTAAACCCGCTAACCATTTATCGTTTTACTAATTACAAGATATCCAAAGACCAAATCTAAGCTGTTGTCACAAAACCTGCACCAACAAACTCCCCCTTGACAATAGCTCGCAAAGGTAACTTCAGTCTTCAGAATCTTCAAGTCTTTTGGTCTTTGGATAGCTTCAGCTTTAACAGCATCTGTCAGCAACAGACTCCCCCTAAGCTGATGCATCCAATCACCAAATCTTCAAAACGTTAGCGCTTGAGTAAACTCCAGCTCAGCATTTGAATAGCAATCTTCAACTCTTCAACTCTGTCTGCAATGTAGAAAGGAGGTCCTACCATGCATCCAAGCAAACTCGCATTCTCACAGCAACTAGTCAGCAACACACAGCTTCAATCTGTATACTATAAAACAAACATCTCGAGAAACCATAAGAATTTTTCAACAAAAGTTAAACAAATTATTATTATTCAAGAGAATGTTAAACTGTATCACAGATTAAGCACTATCCATTCAGCACCAACACGCACAAATTTTAAACAAACACTTTATAACCTGCTTGATTTGAAAGTTTTGAACCCACTTTCTAACACTGTCTCCCCCTATCGGTAACAACTCCTCCAAGAAATAACAGTTTTCCGTACTTTAAGAATGTTAAACAGAAAAAGAAACTATTTTTGTATTTTCTGAAAGAAAATAAATACGAAAAGCAATACACACTCTATTTTTGTGAGAATCACCGGTAAGAAGATCATATCAGCAAAATCAAACTGTTTCACACATTTAGATAATTCTTTAGGTAATTTTCGTGAAAAGCAGATCAAGACGATTACCAGTATGTTTGTCCACTTAAACAAAATGCATGAATATTTCAAGTACCATTACCGTATGATACGTTAAGGTAATTTTAGAATATCGAAATACAAGCGTGTCCCACTTCAGGATGTACCCCCGCGATCAAGGTATGCACAAAGATTCATCGTAGTAGGTGAGTATACCGAATTCATCCGTTTTGTTTTTCAACGATAGATAATTGGTGAATAGGTCAGTACTTCCTTACAGCAGAGAGACCAAAATATCTTATCGAGGGCTAAGACAGATACCATTTTTGGTATGAATTGTGCATTTTGCACTTATTGAGTGACTCTCTTTGAGAGCTTTTTCATTTTCAGGGTTTTGGCATTATTAGCTCTTTTAAGATATCCTGGGTGTGTCTAGGTCAGCATGTATCTGGATGCAGCAGAAGGACACCCATGATATCCCCGGATGAAATAACAGCATAAAGACCCAAAACTTCAGATTTTGGCAATCTATCAACACAAGAATTAAGGTCATTAAACCATACACCACTGATGTGTTCCCCACTCATACTCAGTGCATTTAGGTTTATATCACTTTGGTAAGTTGATTATTTCATGCTTTTGCCTACTGGTACATCATATGATGAACTGCTATCACACTTAAGCAATTGTGGTTCAATTTCAGTGTGACAGTCTAACTTGCTGATGTACTATCATTTCTCCTTTTTCACACAGTGATAACTCATTTTTTATTTTTTTTTTATTTTTTTTATGTTTTTGATTTTTCAATGTTTTTGTATTTTTGATTTTTGAAAAAGCAGTAAACTATTTACAAAATTCTTATGAAAAACCAGTTATTCAGGATTCCTCATCCCGTTGAGTTCGACTAAGTGTTCAAAGCGAGCTCGACCAAAAGCTTTTGTGTAAAGATCAGCAAGGTTATCTTCTGTGTCGACTCGATGTAATTCAATTAGTCGTTTTTCAGCACAATCCCGTATAAAGTGATGACGTATGTCAATATGTTTAGTTCTACTGTGCTTTACGGGATTGTTTGTGATTGATATAGTGGCATTATTATCTATCATAATAGGAGTACGAGTGAAATCCAAACCGTAATCGCGCATCTGCTGTTGGATCCAGAGAACCTGAGAGCAACAGCTACCCGCAGCAATATATTCAGCTTCACACGTAGAGGTAGACACACAGGATTGCTTCTTACATTGCCAAGACACGATCCTGCCTCCTAAGAACTGACAACCACCTGTTGTAGACTTTCTGTTTGATTTGCATCCTCCAAAGTCTGAATCAGTGTAAGCAACGAATCTTAGATCACTATCAGCTGGATACCACAATCCAAGTTTAGGTTTCCCCTTCAAGTAACGAAGAATACGCTTCACTGCTTTCATATGTGACTCTTTTGGATTCGCCTGATATCTGGCATACAAGCATACGGCAAACATGATGTCAGGTCTTGAAGCAGTCAAGTACATTAGAGAACCAATCATCGCCCTGTAATGAGTAGGATCAACATCTTCAGTGCTTTCATGATCTGGGCCGAGATTGTGATTTTCGCATATAGGTGTGTTAGAAGTAGAGCAATCATTCATTTTGAACCAATCCAAAATGTCATACACATACTTCGTTTGATGAATAAACATCCCATCCTCATTCTGTTCAACTTGTAATCCCAGAAAGTAAGACAGCTCACCCATAGCACTCATTTAAACTTGCTTTTCGTCACCTGTTCAAACTCCTTACACATGTTCTCATTAGATGACCCAAAGATGATGTCATCTACGTATACCTGTACCAGCAGAAAATCTTCCTTCTTCCTCTTAATGAACAGTGTACTGTCAATCTGGCCTCTTTCAAAACCATTCTTGAGCAGATGTGTAGACAATGTCTCGTACCATGCCCTGGGAGCTTGATGTAACCCATACAAAGCCTTATCAAGTTCATACACTCGATCTGGATAGTCTGGATCAACGAACCCTTCTGGTTGTGAGACATACACCACTTCTTGGACTTTTCCGTAAAGAAATGCACTCTTCACGTCAAGTTGGTAAACTTTGAAGCCCTTGAATGAAGCGAAAGCCAGAAACAAACGAATTGCCTCCAACCTTGCCACTGGTGCAAACACTTCATTGTAATCAATCCCTCTTTCATCCTTCTTGCACCTAAAAACCCATTTAGTGCCAATCTCTCTTTCACCTTTAGGAAGGTCCACTAACTCCTAGACCTTTAACTTCGCAAACTGGGCCAATTCCTCTTGCATAGCTTCAACCCATGAATTGTCTTTAAGAGCCATATGAATGTTCTTCGGCTCCTCTTGGGAAATAAAGCAACTATACAAGCATTCATTCACTATCCCTGTCTTCTCAATCGAAACAAATAACCCAGAATTCGCTGCAATGCTTCTTCTTGTCTGAACACCTGCAGTAGGATCTCCAAGAATCATGTCAACTGGATGATCTCTATTTGCTCGTGTAGTAGCAACAGCATCGACTTCCAGATTATCACCCAGGTTTGATCCAACCTCCCCCTGAATATTCTGATTTGCAAATGGATTAATGAAATCCTCCCCCTGATTGGGTTCAGGTTCACTATCACTTGAATCAGGATCAGCAGCACCATGGGAAGTTTCCGGAGCATCTGACATATCAACATTCGATCTAGGCATGAACTCGCCTTCATCGTCTTCACCAATCACTGTTTGAATCAGCTAAGAATCATCTGCATCAGAAACCTCAGGAATATTAAATGATTTAAAAACACTTTTGTAATCATATAATATAGCAGGACCACTTGTTGATTGTTGAGGTTTGTAGGAAGTAATTTCCACATTGAAAACAACCTCAATTTTACCAGATTTTAGATTAAAAACCCTTTTATTCGGTGTGCCAGGCACGTAGCCTAGAAAGTAGCCTTCGTCTGCCACCTCACCGAATTTTTGTTTATCTTTGTTTCGCACAATGGTGCAGGGTAATCCAAATGGTTCAAAGCCAGTTAAGTTTGGTTTTTCGTTAAACATCAACTCATGACAAGTTTTGTTAAAACGTTTAACGGTTAAAACTTTGTTTAGGACGTAGCAAGCTGTATTCACAGCTTCTCCCCAGAAAAGAACTGGTAGCTTTGAATCTGAAAGCATCGTCCCAGCGGCTTCAATCAACGTCCTGTTTTTCCTCTCAGCGACTCCATTTTGTTGAGGAGTGTAAGGAGCAGAGTATTGATGTTCTATTCCCTTTCGAAGACAGTAGAGATCCAGAATACGATTCTTGAACTCCGTGCCATTATCACTCCTTATCCTCTTGATCCTTGCATCATGGACGTTTTCCAATTTTGTAAAAAGATCTATCAGCATCTCTGCTGTTTCATCCTTTGTACCTAAAAAGAAAACCCATGAATAACGTGAGTAATCATCAGTGACAACAAGACAGTAGTACTTTCCACCGATGCTCCTTACGTTCACTGGACCGAATAGATCCATGTGAAGTAATTCATAAGGGGCATTAATGGAATTTACTGTTTTAGACTTATGAGGTTTCTTGTGTTGTTTTCCCTTTTGATAGGGAAGACATTTGTCTTCCACTTGAAACCTCAGCAAAGGAACTCCTTTCACTAGCTCATTTTTAATGATATAACTCATTTTACGGTAGTGAATATGAGCCATGCGTCTGTGCCACAACATAGATTCAGCTTCAGATGCTTTTGACAGTAAACACGCCACCGCAGCAGTTGGATCTTTGGCACCCATGTCCATGACATAAGTATCATTTTTCCTTGGTGCACGCATCACTATCCAATCGTCCGGAATGACCAAACCCGGTTTCAACACCAATTCCTCAGTATTTGTAAAAAGGACCGAGTGACACTTGTCGCAGACTTGTGACACGCTCATCAGATTGTGTTTAAGCTGCTCAACATAGTTCACTTTGTCCAATGTGATCTTCCCATTCGTCACTTTTCCTCTTCCAGTAATCCTACCACCTTTAGCACCAGCAAAATTAACATGTCCACCATCATATTCTTCAAATTCAGAAAACAACCTCGCATCCCCCGTCATGTGCCTGGAGCAGCCACTATCAACATACCACAAGTTGATAATCCTCCTTAGCAGCTCCTGCACACACCAAACAAAAGATTAGTTAGAGTGGGGGACCCAAGCCTTGATGGTCTTGGGTCGTCCAGATTCATCAACTACAGGAACATCCATCCAATGTCCATCACTCCTAACTGGAGTCTTGGATCTTGGACCTGTTGATGGAAATGGGGTTTGATTTCCATAAGGTCTCTGGTCCTGAGGGTTCCTATATGTGTTTGGACTATGTGACCTTTGAAATCTTGAATTTTGATTCCAAGAAGCTTGATTGTTATAATTCCTAAAGCCATTGTTATAAAAAGTTCGATCACCATTATTATGGTATCGATTTTGATATTGACCTTGACTTCTGAAATTATTTGAATTTTGATTGTTCATTCTTGGTGAACTACTTCTAGGTCTCTCATATCTGCCTGATGTAGATTCAGGCTGAAATCTTGGTTGATTTCTTTGAAAACGAGGAACTTGAGGAGTTCCCTTTTCAGCCTTATCTACACCACTAGCAACACCCTGTTGTTGCTTTGGAGCAGATTTCTTTGGAGAGTTAGACTCTCTTTCCTCTTTATCACCGTTCTTTTCTGGTGACTTCCCTCTTTGTTTCTCACTAACTTGTGCTTCAACCTTTTTATTAGGACAGCAGCTGGCTACATGTCCCTTTGTGTGACATTTGAAGCACGATCTCCTTTTCGAAGACTTCTCAACTGAAGCCTTTGAACTGGATTTTGGTTCTGATGATGATGCCTTGGAAGGATTTTGTTCAGTTTGCTTAATTTCAGATTTTTCTATGTTTTTGTTTTTAGCAAACTCTACATTTGATTCCTTTTCAATAACAGCTGTTTTGGTTTTCATATCACTTCCTTGAACAAAATTAACCTTTTTAACAAAAGTTTGATTATTGTTTTTAGAAGGTGTACTTTTCTTTTTCAAAATAGGTTTACTGTTATTTTCCTTCTTAGCATCATTATCCACAAAAACATCACCTTGACTGGATGTGAAACTACTTGGTGATGTTGACAAAAAGTCTGTGAACTCATCTTCATCAGGTAAGAAAGAATAGTCATGACTAAGAGGAGGTGGGACTTCATTAAAGCCCTGGAATCCCACACTTGTCTTGTCATTACTTTTCTTTAACCCACCCATCATGTGTTTCATAACAAAAGTAGAATCCCTGAATTGACCTAACTTCTTTTCAAGTTCAACCATTTTAAGTTGTGCATCTGACAAGTCTTTGTTTTTATCAGAAATTTCTTTTGTTTTCTCAGCCATCATGTCATGAGCTAAGTCAATGACTTGAAGTTTTTCATTCAGTTTACAGGTTAAAGCATCAATTTCCGCTTCATAACCTTTTATCTTTTTCAAATATGATGACTCATTTCTTTTAGCAAAGAAATTAGATTCTTTTACGTTAGACATTTCGCTCACCAGACTTTTGTTTTGAGTTGACAATTTGTCAACTTCACCCTGTAGTTCACGACACTTTAAACAAACAGAAGTAGTAGAGTTACTTACCTCTCCTGTCGATTTTTCTGAGTTGGCCATAAGAGCAGCAAGTTGAGCTCCCAGTCTTTTGATGATTTCATCTTTCTCTTCAGCTTCCATTTCATTCTCAGACTGCGACTCTTCTTCTTCAGCATCTGTTGTCTGATTAGCCTTCTTTACCTCAGCATCACTTTCTTTCTCAGCATTTTCTTTAGATTCAGCTTCTTCAACTGGCACGATCTCTGCCATAAATGCTTGTGTAACATTCTCATCTTTTTCCAAGTGAATGCTCCAGTCATATGAACCCTCTCTTGCAGTAGAAATCAACGCCCTTGAGTTAGAGTTGTTTGATGAATTTCTATTGTTTGAACTCTGGCTCGAAGTCTCATGCTTTTGTTTCTGACACTCCCTAGCGAAGTGACCATAACTCTGACAGTTAAAGCACCTGACTTTTGCCTTGTCAAAACCTACATTCTTCCCCACAAACTTCCTTCCAGTTCTGTTCATGAACCTCTTCACACGCCTTGAAATCATGGCCATCTGCCATTGCAAATCCATCTCTTCTAAATCATCAGGGTCAATCTGATCATAATCTTCATCCAAAGTAGCAGGATCAGATATCTTCCCCTGAATTTAATTCTCATACGAAGCAACAAACGAAGCAAGTAGTGCGAGATGTTCTTCAGCAGACTTTACACTCATAGGCATTGACTTTGCACTGCTTGTTTGCTTAGAAGCTGATGGTCTCTTAACTCCTGTTGAACCTCCTGAAGCAGCTACAAAACACACATCACCATCCTCATTAACTGTAACCTGCTCATTATCACATGAAAGAAAAGCAGTGGCAGAGTCGCTAGAAGCATCATGAGATGAAGAAGATGCAAGCCCATTGTAGATCCCTGGATCTTGAACCTGATCATATCCAGTGTCCTTCTTCTTCTTCATGCTGAGCTCATAAGCTCATAGTTTTCCAACAACTTCTTCCAGCTCCTTTGTTTCATAGTCAGCTTCTCCCTTTATCATGAGAGTGTAAATATCCCATTTAGCAGGCAGGGCATCTAGCAGCTTGTCATTTTTCTCTATGTCAGAATAGCAGTCTATATCATAATTATCCAGCTCTGACATCAGATGGTAGTATCGAGTGATGATGTCCTCAAGTGACTCATTCTTCATGTGCTTAAACACAGCAAACTGCTTCTTCA
This sequence comes from Helianthus annuus, assembly GCF_002127325.2. Lineage (NCBI taxonomy): Eukaryota > Viridiplantae > Streptophyta > Magnoliopsida > Asterales > Asteraceae > Helianthus > Helianthus annuus. The sequence goes on along the minus strand of NC_035447.2, from coordinate 77,817,556 downwards.
GAAGATCAACTTTGTTCTTTTTGACATCAGGATTTCCTTCATATCTCTTCTCTAGAGCTTCCCACATTTCCTTAGAAGTAGTGTACTTCTTAAAGGTGTGTTTGATGCTATCAGGTAAAGACATCTTAATAGCAGCCAAGGCTCTCTTTTCAGCCTCATACATCTTTTTATCATTCTCCTGCATGTTCACATAAGCTGTCACACGAGGTCTGCCTTCAAAATCATGTGTAGGGTTTGTGTACCCGTCAACAATACAGATCCACATGCGAGTGTCTTGATAATCAATGAAGGATTGAAACCTATCCTTCCATGTCAAGTAGTTTTCCACCTTCATCATCTTAGGTGGTTTGTTGGTTGTGCCAACCTCATACTCCATCCTTAAGAGTTCGTTCAATTTAGTCATGTTCGACATTTTAACGTAAGCAGACTGGTAAAACCGTACAAATTTTGTCCGAAATCTGTTTTTACCAAATTATACCGTTAGACTCGTCTCGAGATTACGATTCCAAAGATATATAATGTCGAAAACCTTTTTCGGGATTTTCCAGAGTTACGGATAGTTTTCTAAACGCGAAACAGTGAAAATTTTCTTACGCAAGCCAAGAAAAATTCCACCCCTTCCGAAATGATCAGAAAAGGTCCGAAATGGTCAGGAATGATGATGCTTATCCGGAATGGTCCGAAATGAGCTATTCTGATCCGAAATGACCACTTTTTGTCCGAAATGGTCCGTAATCCTTCACAACAATCCGAAATCAACACCTTCTAATCCGTAATGGAGCAGTCTGATCCGTAATGCTAGCCTATGGATCCGAAATGCAAGCCAATCTAGTCCGAAATGCAGATTTTGATCCGTAATGCAAGCCTGTGAATCCGAAATTCAAGTCTGGAAATCCGAAATCACCAGCAGAACACGAACTCAGCCTTCAAAAACCTCCAAAAACGCCGATTTTTCTGCAAAAATGATTCTGAACCAAGCCAATCAAGAGCCGAATACTCTGATACCAATTGTACGTCCCGTAACGCGTGCGGATCGTAACAGAATCGTCGATCTAACCTAGAGTGCGGAATCCCCTAGATTAGATTTCACAGAAAACGAGTAGAACACGAATCACTTCAAACCCGATCTTTATTGATTATCTTCGTAACGATTACAATCAATCAAGATCCTAATTCGTCCAAGCCGTTGTCTTTCACGAATTCTCTCCAAGTGATTAAGGTGATTAGATTGATTAACCTAAACCCTAATGCTAAGCTTTGTTTATATAGGACAAAGCTTTGCATATGGGCTAGGTCTTGGGCAAGGCCCATTTCGCAAACCCTCCCCCATATGTGGGTTTGGTTTGGCCCAGTCACTCTTAATTCACTATTACAAACTATTACAAAGCTAAACCCGCTAACCATTTATCGTTTTACTAATTACAAGATATCCAAAGACCAAATCTAAGCTGTTGTCACAAAACATGCACGAACAAGATTCCCTGCAGAAAAAGACCTGACACTGCAGTTAATGAAGAATCTTGGATAGTACAGCAAGTACAAGCAAGTACAATGGACAAGGGGCCGTGCGTTGACACACGGGGTCGTGTTAGTATAAGACCTGACACTGTAGTTAATGAAGAACAGAGAGAATGACCAACACGGGGCCATGCCAGGTGGGCACGGGGCCGTGTTGACAGTCTGTTTTTAGCTATAAATAGGGGTGCTTGGTTTCATTTAAACTCATCCATTGGCAAACCACTTCTCTCACACTTGCCACCACTCCACCACCACTACAACACCATCATCCATCTACCATCATTTAGAGTGTGTGTAGTAGTCTCGGGATTCAAGATCGATAGTAAGAGTCTTTGTCAAACAAAGGCCATGCTTGGCTAAACTCTTACATCACTTGGTGAAGACAAATCTTTTATGTATTACTTTTTGATTTCCAATCTTTGGGAATTTTTTAATTGGGTATGTGTTAATGACTTTAATAACTAGTTTTTTTATATTGAAGGTGAATTTATCTAATAATTCTTCATATGTTGTTGATTCACGTATCTGTGTCTTTACGGTCTATATACACCGCGTTAATTGCCTGGAAGGGGGTTAGAAGGGTGGTTGGATAAATTTTATGTCTCGTTCAGTGTATTGATTCTGCGAGAACCTGGTTCAAGCTTAGTAACACTTCACGAGCTAGAGCGGGCATTACCCACCACGGGAGAAGTGCAAACCGCTTGAACCCCTTATCTATAAACTATTATTAAAACTTTAAACCAACTCTGCGAGGACTGTATCCCTGCTGACTCAGACCAAAGGGTTGAGGATGATCCCTGCCTGGAAGGGGGGCCATCACTTTTCGCATTAATAACTTACTTAATTATCTTTCGATAATCCGACCTTGCATTACTGTATCCTTGCTGACTCAAACCAATAGGTTGAGGGTAACGTCACCTTCACAAGAGAGGCTTACCACTATAACTAAGATAATCTCTTAAAATGATAAAAGTGTGGAAATCATGAAAAGCATACATGAAAGAGGAGTTGGAACCAAGTGATTCCTTCTTGTCTATCTGTTTTTCCTTTATTTTATTTTCATTTTTATTTTATCTTTTCATAGTTTAAAATTCTTTCCTTTAATGTTTGGTTCAATTTGACGTTGACGATAAGCCGGGATTAAAAGCTCTTGTGTCCTTGGACGAACTCGGTATCTTGCCATCACTATACTACGTCCGCGATGGGTGCACATGCCCTAGCATGTGTGTAGAGTGATAGTAAAATATCGTGTTTTATAAATTTAAAACTTGAATCGGCGAGTAAAAAGAGCTAAAAATATACTAACAAAAATGCTCACACCGACACACGTCAATTGAACATATGCATGGTCGTGTTCGTTCATTTAACTTTAACTGAACACGAACAAGAACACGAATATATAATCGAACAAAGTTTATTTTTCGTGTTCATTCATTATGAAATCGGGCATGTTCGTGTTCGTTTATGTCCGTTCTATTAAAGGCTAAATTATTAGTTCACGAACATAATCAAACACAAATGAACATAAACAAAAAAAAAACTTAACTAAAGATATTTGAATAAACATAAATTAACATTATTAAATAAACATAAACGAACTTAAATGAAGGTAACTGAACAAATATAAACAAACACAATTTAACATTAGTGAACACAAACTAACAAATCTGATATATTATAGTTCTTTCGAAAACACATCTAAATTAGGGTTCATAGATACTAAAATTAAGTAGTTTTTTTATATAACTATTAAGTAAGTGATCAGTTACGATCTAAGAACAACTTTAATATTTCACTTTTTTTAATAGAAAACTCAATTACTAATTGGTTATATTTATATAAGTAATTAGGAAATCTAATATTTATATTAATATAACTACTTATGTATCTACTAAAATTTAAACAAACGTTCATGAACAAAAATAAACGAACATAAACAAAGGTTCACGAACATAAGTGAATGAAAACAAGGTGTGTACATGTTCGTTCTTTAATTAAACGAACAAAATTTTTTGTTCATGTTTGTTCGTTTATTAAATATACCAACATAAACAAACTTTCCGCCAAACAAGTTCATGAACAGTTCATGAACTTTCGGTTCGTTATGATTTAACATAATTAAGTATATTTATGTAGTTAAATAGCTTAATATGTGAGAAATGGTGATTTTGATATATTAAAGTGTGTATTATGCTTTACGGTCAAATGGGCATAATGTTGTTAAAAAATGTTAAATGTATGTTTATCCATGGTTTTGCATGTTAAGTGTACTAGTTTTGTTTTACGTCGTGCGTTGCGGCGAAACCCAGCAAATGATAAAACATGTTGTTTAGAAAGTCAAACAATTAGAGCGGTTTAATTTATCATCGAATCGTTTTATGATACCAAGTAAATACTTTATTTTGAGTACAACTTCGTTTTTTTTTTGATGTGTTCATTATATTTCAATATAACCAGAAAACTTGTTAAGTTACATCAAAACAGAAGGTAGACGGGCAACAAGCTGCGCCGCCAACCCTTTCTGAATTGCAAACCCCAACCTCCCGAACACAAACCCCTGCCCCCTTGGGGTCGAACAATTGCTGTGGATAACCCGTTGAACCCTCGTCAAGAAGTTAATGGCTTCTGGCGCTAGGGAGCCAAAAGTATCAAAGGCAAAAGGGATAAAGACATGTTGGTTCTCTGCGCAAGCTTTAGCGTGCTTATCCATTTTCTTTGATTATGCCTTTCTTGCTGCTAGTCCAGCTACAAACCCGTTTTCCCTTAAACCAACCAAAGGGGAAACCCCCGTGAGATCTACACAAGCATGTTTCCCCCCAGCCCAGCCAAAGACGAGCAGATCCGCTGGTCGCAGAGTAGATCTCCCTTCCGTAGGGTCCGTGAGGAGATTCACAGGGGCCTCTTTCTTAGCAGAAATCCCAGCTCTTCTTAAGATGTCCCCCAAAACATCTCGCACCCAGTCATGCCGATATTTAAACCCAGGGAGCTCTTTACAGTGAACTGCGTGCTCCCCATATTTATCCATACAAGCTTTACGACATATCGGGCAGGTTTCATCTTCTGGGTACATAGGGATCATTAGCCGGTATTTGAGAATGGTTCTATATTCTACTGCCGACATGCATTGTCCTAACCCCTCAATCGGGATAACGGTCAAAAATTCCTGAGCATGGGGACCCTTCAGACACTCAAACACCGCCTTCTGGCGGGGTGACAAATCAAAAGCTTCTCCCAGGCTTTGAGCGATTTTGCTAAGAAGTGCATTCGCCAAAGTTTTTTGCGGCTTCGAGGGGGCGGTGTCCTTGTTAGAGAAACCGCCAATATCCAAGTCCGGGAGAGAGACATTTAAGCGTTCGAGCGCTTGTTTATAGTCTGGGTCAAGCCCGACGACCCCACCGTTTCGAAGGATATGATCCTGTAGTTCCCAAGACTGAGCTCTAGACGCCACAAAGGCATAAGCCCCAACATCTCGGGCTAAGAAGAGGCCCAAACCACCTAGACGCATTGGCAAAGATGCTAGACGCCACTGGAGGTCACCAAAGAAGTGGCCGCCACCCACTACGATGTCTTCTATAGCCTTTCTAAGGCTATCATCGAACTGAGATACCGCATCCTCCATCATATGGGGTTGACAAGTCCGCAGCCCAAAAAGCAACTTAGCAACACCCATGCACGACCTTAGCAGGAGGAGTTCACATTGGGGATCCCTCAGGCAGGGTAAGAGTTTCATAAGGTCAACCGCCCCCGAGGCTCGCCGCCCTGCCAAGTCTCCAATAAAGCTAGGATCCCGACTAACAGCTCCACCAAGGAGCTTAACCCCCTTCTCTGGTCTACCGATCCCTCTCGGGAAAAGCCCGTCCTGAACTTTCTGGCCGTCGCATGTCGGCCAATAAACCTCTGTTTTCTTAATATTGAGATAAAGCCCTAGAGATGGCCCCTCCTCGTTGATGATGTCTAAGGCCTTAGCAACCTCAGAGGCATTGCCGATAATCGTCCCATCCTCCAAATACCAAGCATGAAATGGGAGTTTACAGCGGTTCTGAACTCGGAGAATAAGGGGGTGTAAGGCGAGGGCAAAAAGAAGGGGCCCCAAAGGATCTCCTTGTTGAACTCCGGTAGTAGCCCCAATACACTTGTTACCAACATACAACCTAGCAGGCTGAGCGTAAAGAAATTGGACCCACCGATAGATTGACGGGCAACGCTGATGAACCTCTTGGAGAAAGGCTGTGCGGTCGACCGTGTTAAAAGCATTGGAGAAATCCACAGTAAGCAAGGCTAAGGAACCATCTGCATGAAACGAGTTGAGAAACTTGTTTGCACTGTGAAGTACCGCCTCTGCCCCATTTGGCATCCCCACCCCAAACTGATAGTCACCTAAGTATTGGGCCATTTCTTTCCCGACCTTCTTCATCGCCACCTTGGAAACCAACCTTCGCCAAATACCCCCCACAGCAATAGGCCGAATTCCTTTATGAGGTTTCAATAAGGAGGTGAGGGGGGCCGAGGCAACAAACTCAGCAAGCACCATAGGGCAGGATCCCCCAAGCCATAAGTTAACAACTTCAGTAATGCTCGTAAGCAAACCTGAGGAAGTCACCGAGCCCTCGCCACCAATAGCATCTAACAGGTGTTGAGCCCGCATCCCGTCTCTACCGTATGATGTCCCTTTAGGAAATGATCGAATACATTTGAGCACGCAATCCCCATCAATAACAAGAGTGGGTTGGGCCAAAGGGTTGGAAGGCAATGACGGGGGCGACACCACAGGGTATTTATCAATAAGAGCTTTCAAGGTCGAATCACCTAGAGGGGCAACTCCACTAGAGCATTCGACCTTAACCGCGGCTGTGAAATGTCCATCCCTGACTTTCCGAAGACATTGCTTAATATTAGGGTCCCTTTCTTTTTCTTCTTCTTTCTTGCATTCTCCCCTAGGGGCCCCCGTCTCCCCCGCGCTATCCAATAGGGAAGCGACCAAATCATCAAACCCAGACCTATCTTTCCACATTGTAAGCGCGTGCAAGATGTTACTACACTGTAGAGATTTCCTATTCCCTGATCTCCGCTCTTGTCTGGAGGATGGTCTAACCACCCGCAAGGTGCAACGCGGTAGTAAAAGCAATTGGACCCAATTGTTGACCGATCCTGGTGACGCTACCACTTTGCGTAAAGCACCTGTTAGGACCTGAGCAAACAACAGCCGACAACTAGGGGGAATGCTTTTAACAGTCTGAATAGGGAGGGAGAAAACACGCTCGAGGAGGTTAACATCACTCCCGAGCCTTGCTGGGTGAGGTGGGTTTGTGTCAACCACCACTTGGCATGGTTTCCCAATCCCAACAATGAAATCTTCAACACCCCCCGAGATCATGGCAAACGACACGAGCTCATTATCATGCTTGCATCCCCTACTGAGTGCGTGCATCACCATGCACTTACCACATAACCATTTATCCCCTGCCCTAAGAACTTCTGCAACATCCATAAAAAGGTCCAGGTCCTTTGGAATAGCCTCCTTCAAAGATAGCCTTCGGTTTTCTGTCTTGAGGTGGATGCTTTGCATGTGTTCAAATAGGCGGGAAAAACCCACAGACCCCAGTTTACCATCTTTACATTCGTGGAAAAATTTGAAAGGACATGTCTTTAAACCACTGTCAAAGCCCTGCGCATGGCCGCCTGACTTAACGTTCCGACCCCCCCTTGTAGGAGCCATGCGCGTATGTTATCGTATGTTAACTAATGATACACCAAACTCGAGATGAGTTGTGGGGGGTAGAAAACCGGGAAAATTCTATAGAAGATGAAGGAGGGCAGCAACCGCTGGTTGCCCACCCTCTAAATGGTGTCCCACCTAACCTCTTACCCCATGCCGTGTAGTTAAAGATTAACACAATTGAATCTAAATTACAAGATCAAATAGCCTTAACCAATACCCACTCCACAAGATTGCTAAAAACAAGTTTTTTTTTAAACCTTATCTTCATTGAGGCATTTGATCGAGCACCTGGTGGGTCAACTTGTCATTCATAAAAAATCACTTCTATTTATGAATAAGATTGATGAATGAAGGATAATGAGATGCAGGAAAGACAACGACTTGGAACTAGGGTTTTGGGATTTGAAGATATTAGAGATGAAATCGACAGTTTGGAGATTGTGGGCAAGATTGTTTACTTAAAAGACAGTAACAAAATGTTGAATCGGAAGTACTTCGTTTTTAACAAAACTTATAACAGAATGTCAGAGAAAAATTAAGCACAACTACATGTTGAAGTTTTTAGAAAAAAAGTTATAAACGTAAATTATTAAAGAATGATCAACTTAATCGATAAATTAATATATGTTCTAAAAAAAGAAAAAAAATAGAATTATTAAAGAAAATGGCAAAGGAAATACATGGTTTTGAAAAAAGGAAAAAAAAATTAAAAGTATGTTATTAAAACTAAATATAATAATAAACTATTATAATATATTAAATAAAAAAAATAATAAAAAGCTATATATTATTATAAAAATAAAGTTACTATTAATCGCTCTTCGTTAACAATATATATAATATATATATATATAATGTGGATATTATATGGCTTAACACGTGTAAAATGGAGATCTTGGTATGTTAAAGTTGTATATTATCACAAGGATCACTAAGTATGGTGATTTTGTGATTAGATGATCATCAAGGATTTGTGGTTGTTTTGAAGTTTCATACAAGACTTGGTAAAATTTTACTTGTAACACTATATCCCGTTTATATCAAATATCTTACATATTCGGATGATTTGGTCTCATACATATATATATATATATATATATATATATATATATATATATATATATATATATATATATATATATATAGGGCAAGGATAAATCGAAAACCCACTCCAGTTGACTAAACCCAAGAAACCCAACATCTACCATTGATTAGAAGAGATGGATGGTTGTGATGTGTTTGGGTATTATCTCTCCTACTTTTTATTATATTAATCAATAAATGGTACATCTAAGGGTAAAATGGGGATAGAATCATTTGTCCATCTGACTTCCTTTGATGTGTCCCATTTTTCAATGTGTCTCCTTTTCCAAAGTGTCCCAATTCTCGTGCATCCTTTTTAATATATAATTCAAAAATACATATTAAAAAAGAAAAGAAAAAGGCTCTGACAAATCTTTTCCCAATGTGTTCTCTTTCTCTTGCATCTTTTTCTTATTAAAAAAACGCTAAAATCTTATTCATGAAATGATGGTTTTTTTTTAATTCATATATATTAACGAAAAAAAAAGTGTCAACTTCTTCATACAGTTGTTTTGGGCCACTGGTGTAGTATATAACAAAATAAATGCAAAAGCATTAAGTGAAAAACTGGATATACACGTTGAATAAGGTTACATTATATGTACCATCTTATTAATGTTACATTCTACAAATAACGTTACATTTTCTGTATAATTTCAAAAAATGTACAAAAATGTTACCATTTAAAGGATATCGCCGATATCCACATACATAAAAGTGTAACGCGTTTTCTTTTCTTTCTCGTCCGACACAAAGTGTTATATTACATCACATGTTTACAAAAGTCGTCTTCCTACTAAAAGATGTTACATGTTGGTACGTACACTACAATTTTTACATGATCAAATTTACGTCACATATGTAACACTTTTTTTGTTACATGTAAATGACATTATTTCTGTAACACAAAAACAAAATGTAACAGCCATTTTTTTACAGTAATTTAAAAAAGTGTATATGATAATCTATTTTTGTAACATATTTTTTTTTTGGTTTTGTTACATGTGTTACATAGAAACGTAACATATAACCTAGAAAAAAATGTACCAACAGACTTTATTTTTACAGTAATTTAAAAAAGTGTAACAATGCACTTTATTTCCTTTAACGTGCATTATTTCTGTAACATAAAAAATGTAACAGACATTTTTTCTTTGATTGTTACATTTTTTATGTAACAAAAAAAAATGTAACAGACATTTTTGATTTGATTGTTACAAAAAATGTAACAGGCATTATTTATGTAACACAAAAAAACGTAACTGGCATTATTTAGGTAACACAAAAAATATAACATGTTTTTTTTCTTCGATTGTTACATTTCTAACACCCGGTTACATAGTGTTACATAAAAAAAGCCTAGATCTTGGAGTTTCATAACTAAGACGCATAAATATGTTATAAGAATTGTTACATCAAAAATATAACATGCATATAAAAATATAACTTTATTAACAAGAATCAAACAACAACAGATTTTTTAGATTCAATCATCATAACAATAAACAAGAAAGTGACTTAGATTTTAATCCAATACATAAGAACTTAAAATCAAATTGTTTCCATTTGTTCCGATCTGAAAAAAAAAATCAAATTGTTTACATAAGAACAAATTTTATACAAAAAAAAAATGCAAAAATCAGTAATAAAAAACAACATATCCAGAAAACAAGAACTAAAAAACATTCAGCTTCTTGAACAAAAAAAAAGTTGCAGATCTACAAATCACAAAAAATGAAGATCTATAAAACACAAAAAAATGCAAACCTGAAAAAAAAAACCCTGAAAACAAACATACTTATGGATCTGGAGGATCTTTTAGATCTGGAACCACCGCCGGATCTTGAAACCACCATCGGATCTTGAAACCCTTGTCGAGGAACTACCCGAGCCCACCTTACAAATCTATTGAACCACTCAAGGAACTAAATCCGCAAAGAAAAATAGTGGTTTTGGTGATGATTTATGGTGGATCGATGAATATTTCGTTTGCCAAGAAACCGGATCTTGAACTACACCGTCACCGGGTTGTTACGCTTGTAGATCTAGAGTATTGGTGGTTGATTATGAATGATTTTGATAAGAAGAAGAATTTTGGTGGTTGATTTAGATCCGGAAGTGTGTGTGATTTAAGAGAGATAAAGAGAAGTGTGTGTGATTTAAGAGAGAGAGAGGTGCGTATGATTTAAGAAGAAATGTCTGCACAAAAAAGCTAGAAAATGGTTATGAGGAAAGAAGAATGAGGGGCAAGTACAACTCCTACACGTCCCAGGGGAAAATGACGAAATTACCCTTGTCTCATTTTTATACATAAGGTGATGTGGCTCAATCCTAGCCATATGTGTGAGTTTTCAGGGTTTAGTCAACTGGAGTGGGTTTTCTCCTTATCATTAGCCTATATATATATATATATATATATATATATATATATATATATATATATATATATATATATATATATATATATATATATATATATATATATATATATATATATATATCTAGGGTAGGGATATGGTAAAAAGTGTTTAAAGTATGAGAAGGGTAAGAAGTGTTTTAAACCATTGGATATTTGATCTAATGGTTGAGATCAATAGGGTATAAAAATGTAAATTGTGTTTTAATTAGAGGGACCTTATGTAAAATTGAAGGGCAATAGTGTCTTTTTCAATGTTTCAAATATGTTAACCGTATTCTACACAACCAAAAACACCTACATTCACTCCTTTTTCCTTAAATATCGGAATTAATGACCAAGATCTAAATCGGAAGCCTCTTTGTTTTATATAAGATTCAATGCGTGGTGTTTTACGTTCAGAATAACTGTAATCAGATTCATGACGTGGTGTTTTATCTGGAGACATTGTTCATGGCGTGGTGTTTTATCTGGAGACACTGTTCATGGCGTGGTGTTTTATCTGGAGACACTGTTCATGGCGTGGTGTTTTAAACATCTGGAGACATTGTTCATGGCGTGGTGTTTTATCTAGAGACATTGTTCATGGTGTGGTGTTTTATCTGGAGTCAGTGTTCATGTCGTGGTGTTTTATCTGGAGACACTGTTCATGGCGTGGTGTTTTATCTAGAAACACTGTTCATGGCGTGGTGTTTTAAACATTTGAGACATTGTTCATGGCGTGGTGTTTTATCTGGAGACATTGTTCATGGTGTGGTGTTTTATCTGTAGACATTGTTCATGGCGTGGTGTTTTAAACCTCTGGAGACATTGTTCATGGCGTGGTGTTTTGTCTCCAGATGTTTAAAACACCATGCCATGAACAATGTCTCCAGAGGTTTAAAACACCACGCCATGATTCAAGTCATGGTGTTTTATCTGGAATCCAAAAAACATTAAAACACCAGAATTGCAGTGATCAAGGATCAGGGTGGAGAGGCAAGTGGAGCCGGTGGTGATGGTGCAGCGAAGGATTGAGCTGCAGGATTGGGCAATGATGGAAATTTCGAGACTTAGCCGGAGCCCAATTTTTTTTTTTGTTTGGTGGTTGTAATGTTTTAAAACAATTATGGTCTGTATTTGAACAATAGGTTTAGGGTTGAGGTTCTAGGATCCTGTGAACAATAGGTAGGATTACATATGGTGGAGGGATCCTCTGTTTGGGGGATGAAGCCATTGTGATCCCGCCGCCTTTAATTTCCTGCACTTGCTATGACCGTATGAACAATGGACACCCTTTGCCAACCCATGTGGACGGGCCACGTTTTGCTGGTAGAAACGTGGGTTGGCAATTTTGACAACTTTGAAGGGTTTAAACTTTTGTTAATAAAATAACTCTAATCTTTTTGGCTTATCTTGTGTTGTTATCCTTGTTTATCCTTTTAATTTCCAATTGTTTTGGTATATATTTGTCTGAGTAAGAAAAGTTAAGCAAATTATGTTTAAGAAATTTAGGATACGATCCAGGATCAAGTATCCTGTAGTTGAAAACTTCCAAAAAGTAGCTCATTTTAAGGATCATAGGTTCAGTTGTCAAGGTCTAAGGGTTATTCAAATGAATAATGAATGAAATTAAAAATAGTTAAGGATCATACCTGAGGATCCAAGTTAGGATCCTAACCTTTAATCAGGATAACCATAAGTAAAAATTTAATGGATAATAAGGATTGGGGGTCCTTAATTGTTTAACTTCGAAAACCTGAAAAATAGAATATAACTTGGGACTAAGCCAATATAAAAGATAAGTTAGTAACTGGGGACAAGCCCAAAGGATAACTGGGGACAAGCCCAAGGATAACTGGGGACAAGCCCAAGGATAACTGGGGACAAGCCCAAGGATCGTGTGTAAACTGGAGTATGGCCCTCACTAGCGACTATCCAAACTTTGTGACATGAAAATGCCAAAACCTTAGCTAACGTGAAAACGTTAGAAACCTTAGGAACGGATGTATGGTACGTCTACCATTATACATAGGATCCTAGGTATAGCCAGTACGATGGAATTATCAGCCCCTAAAGCGAGTACTGGTCCCAAAGACGTGAACTATACCAGGATCATCGTGCGCTACAGGCGAAACTGGGGACAAGCCCAAGGATAACTGGGGACAAGCCCAAATAACTGGGGTTGAACCCAAGGATCTGAGTTGCTTCTGAAGATTGTCGTCAATATGCTAAGGATACCTGGACTATCAGAACTCAAAATCTCGTGAGAGAAGGATGAAGGATACATGATCCTTATCCTTAAATAAGAAAATATGTAAATAAGAGTTCGAGCTTAGGACATTACCAGAGTAAGGATCATTGATGCTTCAGGGATCCTTGAAGGATATTTCTAATGTAAGGATCATATGTGCCAGAAGGATCCTGCTCACATGAAATATTTCTTCAAGTGGACAGCATTCCAGGCTCTTTTTAACAAATTTCCTTCCATGGTTAGCAATCTATATGCTCCCTTTCCTGCTTCGGCTTCGATCAAATAAGGTCCTTCCCATTTTGGTGCCAATTTCCCGTCAGCAGGATTGGTGGTATTTTGGAATGCTTTTCTCAATACCATATCCCCAACTTGGAATTTCCTTATCCTGACATTTTTGTTGTAAGCACCAGCCATTCTTTGTTGGTAGCTAGCCATCCTTATCCTAGCCAGATCCCTGATTTCTTCAATAGTATCCAAGTCTTGAGCCAGGTTTGCATCATTCTCCTCAGGATCACGGGTACTTGTTCTAGCAGTTGGAACCACCATTTCTGTTGGGATCACTGATTCTGCCCCAAATACCAAAGAGAAGGGTGTTTGACCAGTAGCATTCTTGGGAGTTGTCCTATCAGCCCAAAGCACATAAGGCAATTCCTCTACCCATTTCCCCTTCTTGGATCCAAGTTTCTTCTTCAGATTGTTGATGATGATCTTGTTGGATGATTCTGCTTGACCATTGGCCTGTGGGTGGACTGGTGTTGATGTTATCATCTTAATCCCCCAACTGTCACAAAAGTTAGTAGTCCTGCTCCCAATAAATTGGGAACCATTATCACATACAATTTCGGAAGGAATGCCAAATCTAGTTATAATATTTCTCTTAATAAAGGATATAACTTCCTTTTCTCTGACTTGGGCAAAAGCTTCAGCCTCTATCCACTTGGAGAAGTAGTCAGTCATAGCAATCATGAATACTTTTCCACCAGGTGCTTTAGGGAGCTTGCCAACTATATCCATCCCCCATCTCATGAATGGCCAAGAGGATGGTATAAGATGTAGAAATTCAGCTGGCTGATGAAGGATATTGTTGTGTCTTTGACAAGGATCACACTTCTTAGCATACTCCACAGCATCCCTTT